>NW_022631056.1:2290532-2925888 GCF_010015895.1 Lontra canadensis | reverse complement strand
TAATTATTTTTCAAAATATTAATTTCTATTTATTGATTTTTTAGTTAAATACATGTTATTTTGGTGAATTGACCCAGATAGGTCTCTTCTACCATCCGGCACTATAATCCATGATCCTAACCATTTGCTCTGTTTATTCTTTAAACATGTTATACTTCATATATGCCATATACTTTATACTATGTATTCATTATGACCAAATGATGATGAAAGAATGCTTAGGCTGACAAAAAATTAAGACCAGTTATTTCTGGTTTTTTGTTTGTTTGTTTTTTAATTTTTTTTTTGTTTTTCATTTGAGAGTGAGAACAAGTGGTGGGGAGAGGCAGAGGGAGATGGAGAGGCAGACTCATTGCCTATGAGGGATCCCAATGCAGGGCTCAATCCCAGGACCCTGGGATCATGACCTGAGCTAAAGGCAGACTGTTAACTGATTGACCCACCCAGATGCCCCTAAGACTAATTATTTTTAATTGCATTGATAAAAATATAATAATAGGAAGAAAAGCTGTAATCTCAGAGCATGCTAGTTAAATTCTTCCTGGAATCCTGTCTTGATTTCTATCCCTTACATATTGATAAGGAATGTGTTAAAAGGTGGGTAACCAGAACTGAAAGGATTTGTCTTTACTGATTCCTCTGCCTGAGATGTTTTAGTCATAAGTAACCTCATGCCTGCCTTTTCCCACCCATCAGTTCTCATCTTAGATGTTCTCTCCTGAGCTAAAGCTCTTTTTAATCTAAAGCAACCCTCTCCCTGTTCTAGCCCCATTATTCTCTATTAAAGATTCCTAGTTGTATGTGTTAAAGACTTAGTGACATTTTCAGTCACAATATTTATTTATATTTTGTACTGAAATAGCTTAAAAGGTAACTTCATTAGCAAGAAGAATGTTTAACCACAGAAGGTCTGAGACTGAGGACACATAAGATCATTGGCAAGGTACTTCATTTCTGAATTCAAAGAATTGCCACTTGAGATGTTTGGGACCTTGGGACCTTGAGCAAGTAATTTAACTAAATCTGAATCTCAGCTTCACATCTGTAAAATGGTAAGCACGCCATTCTCATCTCACAAGTTTGTGACTGCTATAACATTTTGGAAAAACATTATTAATATACCAATATTATTATCACAATATTATTAGGTTTTCAGTCCTAAAAAGTGTTTACACAATCAATTAGTGGAATAATAAGGAAGACTGGAGAGCTAACCTAGATCTGTATTAAGCTCTGGTCTTCACAGATGTAGAATTCTTTAATTTATGCACAAGTTATACACAAATATGCTATGTCTCCAGGTAGACAGTTGATATTTTATCAGATAATAGGAAATGGTATGCTATGTCTCCAGGTAGACAGTTGATATTTTATCAGGTAATAGGAAATGATTAAAAATAACCAGTGCAACCCATTTTATCTGGAGTGCTTTGCCTATTCTAAATTCAGGATGCATTGGTGGCAGTTCCCTGTCCATCTAGGTTTGTGCTGTAATGGAAGAAAGAGACTAATCCATACTTCTAAATCAAGGGATGAATTCTGTGAGGACGGAGCTAAAGAAACTTCCACACTAAACCCCCATAACTATTTTTAATCTCCCTATGTGCTTCTTTTGGGAATAATAAGTTTAACTACGTTTTCCTAAACAAAAAGCACTGTTCTTACTTTCCAAAATATCCGTAGAGAAATATACATAGAAAGGTTGTTTTACATTTCTTTCTTAAAAATGAAGGGATAACACCGTATTAAGTTCTAATAATTTCTTAGAAGAAAACTGTAGTGGCTATATTAACTTGTATCTTTGTATGAAAAAATCTGTTTTTGAACATCATCTATTTTCTCATGAAGAAATGTCATCTAACCTCATTTTGGTTCTAACTATATGCCTGTAATTATCACAATGCCTCATTTCTGCATTCCAAAGGCTTTCAATATTTTATTTTTTTTTTTATTTTTTTTTTTTTTAAATTTTATTTATTTATTTGACAGAGAGAGATCACAAGTAGACAGAGAGGCAGGCAGAGAGAGAGAGAGGGAAGCAGGCTCCCTGCTGAGCAGAGAGCCCGATGCGGGACTCGATCCCAGGACCCTGAGATCATGACCTGAGCCGAAGGCAGCGGCTTAACCCACTGAGCCACCCAGGCGCCCCGGCTTTCAATATTTTAAAGTGACAGTAATTATTTCTTTATAATCTAAATAAAAAGCTCAAATGTGCATGAAATTTTCACCCATAAGGTAGAATACAATCATTGTGTATAGAGGTGTACTAATATGGAAAATAAGGGTGAATGTAATGCAATGCGCTTTCCTCAGTATATTATCAAACTGTTAAATAAACATGAAGTTCCAAGGTACCCAGAATAGAATACATGTTTGATTTTTCTGATGGTTGGATGTATCATAAGTTCTCAGTGAAACATTTGGTAAAGACTTAAAATGGATTTTAAACCTATTAAAGAAACTAAATACAAGCTAAGTATTATAAAAAGCCTTTTTGCAATTTCCTACAAGTTTACATATTTTTAAAAAGTTGAATTCCATTTTTTAAGAGTGTCACACTTTTATATACAAAAAATATAAGCTAATTGAATATATATAATACATATGCACACATATGCATCCATACATATGTGTGTGTAAAACAATGTAATGGAGTAAGGGGAAAAAAGTATAGTGTGCTCTTGTCTAATATATATATATATATATATATATATATATATATATATATACACAAACACATTGTGCCTTTAATAAGAGGGTTTATGTATAAATCCTTGCCCTTTGAAGATCTCGGAACACACATTATAAAACATAAATTATCACAAATAGGTAATATGTGAAAAATGCAGCTTTTCTCCAAAGAACCCAAACTCTGAGAAATGTATGTTCCAATTTTTTTTTCATCTCCTTTATACAGTTGAAAACTAAGTCCCAGAATCATTCTGAAAGATCATTTCATGTTTTTTACTTAATCACTACTTTATTGTTTTTATTATGTTATTTTAGTCACCATACAGTACCTCATTAGTTTTTGATGTAGTGTTCCATGACTCATTGTTTGTGTATAACACCCAGTGCTCCATGCAATCCATGCCCTCCTTAACGCCCACCACCAGGCTAACTCATCCACTCACCCTCCTCCCTTCTAAAACCCTCAGTTTGTTTCCCAGAGTCCATAGTCTCTCATGGTTTTTCTCCCTCTCTAATCCCCCCCCCATTTTTCCCTTCCTTCTATTATTGCCCTCCCGTCTATTCTTTATGTTACACAAATAAGTGAAATCATATGATAATTGATTTTCTCTGCTTGACTTATTTCACTTAGCACAATCTCTTCCAGTTCTATCCATGTTGATGCAAAAGTTGGGTATTCATCCTTTTTGATGGTTGAGTAATATTCCATTTTGTATATGGACACATCTCCTTTATCCATTCATCTGTTGAAGAGCATCTCAGTTCTTTCCACAGTTTGGCTATTGTGGACATTGATGCTATGAACACTGGGTGCATATTACCCTTCTTTTCACTACATTTGTATCTTTTGGATAAATATCCAGTAGTGCAATTGCAAGGTATTAGGGTAGTTCTATTTTTAATTTTTTGAGGGGCCTCCACACTGTTTTCCAAAGTGAAAGCACAAACTTGCATCCTCACTGACAGTGTAAGAGGATTTCCCTTTCTCAACAACTTCACCAACATTTGTTGTTTCTTGCCTTGTCAATTTTTGCCATTCTAACTGGTATAAAGTGGTATCTCAATATGGTTTCGATTTGAATTTCCCTGATGGTTAATGGTGATAAACATTTTTTCATGTGTCTGTTAGCCATTTGTATGTCTTCTTTGGAAAAATCTTTGTTCCTGTCTTCTGCTCATTTTTTGACATGATTATTTTTTTTTTGCTTTTGAGTTTGAGGAGTTCTTTATAGATCTTGGATTATCAGCCCTTTGTCTGTAGTTTCATTTGCAAATATCTTCCCCATTCTGTAGGTTGTCTCTTTATTTTGTTGACTGTTTCTTTTGCTGTGCAGAAGCCTTTTATCCTGATGAAATCCCAAAAGTTCATTTTTGTTTTGTTTCCCGTGCCTTTGAACACTTGTCTTGAAAGAAGTTGCTGAGGTCGATGTTGAAGAGGTGACTGCCTATGTTCTTTTCAGTTTTGATAGATTCTTGTCTCGCATTGAGGTCTTTCATCCATTTTGAGTTTATCTTTGTGTATGGTGTAAGAGAGTGGTCGAGTTTCATTCTTATATACATAGCTGTCCAATTTTATCAGCACCATTTATTGAAAAGACTATCTTTTTTCCATTGGATATTTTTTCCTGCCTTGTTGGATTTGTTGACTGTAGAGTTGAGAGTCCACATCTGGGCTCTCTATTCTGTTCCAATGACCTATGTGTCTGTTTTTGGCCAGTACCATGCTATCTTGGTGATCACAGCTTTGTAGTATAGCTTGAAATCAGGCAACATGATGTCTTTGGCTTTGTTTTTCTTTTTCAATATTTTCTCTGCAATTCGGGTCTTCTCTGGTTCCACAGAAGTGTTAGGATTGATTGTTCCAACACTTTGAAAAATGCCATTCATATTTTGATCAGGGTGGCACTGAAAGTATAGATTGCTCTGGGCAATATAGAAATTTTTAACAATGTTTATTCTTCTGATCCTTGAGCATGAAATGTTTTTCTATCTTGTGTCTTCTTCAATTTCTTTCATGAGTGCTTTTTTAGTTCCTAGTGTATAGATCCTTTACCTCTTTCATTAGGTTTATTCCTAGGTATCTTATGGTTTTTGGTGCTATTGTAAATGGAATCGATTCTCTAATTTCTCTTTCTACAGTTACCTTGTCAGTGTATAAGAAAGCAACTGATTTCTGTGCATTGATTTTGTATCCTGCCACATTACTGAATTGCTGTATGATTTCTAGTAATTTTGGGGTGGTGTCCTTTAGTTTTCCACATAAAATATCATGTCATCTGTGATGATAGATAGTTTGACTTCTTTGCTACTTTGAATATATTTTATTTCTTTCTGTTGTGTGATTGATGTTGCTAGGACTTCCACTACTATGTTGAACAATAATGGCAAGAATGGGCATCCTTGTCATGTTTCTGATCTCAAGAGAAAGGCTGTCAGCTTTTTCCCATTGAGGATGACATTTGCTGTAGGTTTTTCATAGATGGATTTTATGAAATTGAGGAACGTTCCCTCTATTTCTATATTTTGAAGAGGTTTAATCAGGAAAGGATGCTGTATTTTGTCAAATGCTTTTCTGCATCAATTGAGAGGACCATGTGGTTCTTTTCTCTTCTCATTGATTTGTTCTATCACATTGATTTGGAAATGTTGAACCACCCTTGCATCCCAGAGATAAATCCCACCTGGTAATGGTAAATAATCCTTTTAATGTACTGTTGGATCCTATTGGCTAGGATTGTATTGAGAATTTTGACATCCATATTCATCAGGGATATTGGTCTGAAATTCTCTTTTTGATTGGGCTTTTGCTTGGTTTTGAGATCATGGTAATGCTGGCCTCATAGAAAGAGTCTGGAAGTTTTCTTTCTGTTTCTAGTTTTTGAAACAGCTTCAGGAGAATAGTATTATTTTTTCCTTGAATGCTTGGTAGAATCCCCAGGGGCCCTGGAATCTTGTTTTTGGGAGGAGGTGTATAAGATGCTTCAATCTCATTACTAGTTATGAGTCTATTCAAGTTGTCAGTCACTTTCTGTTTCAGTCTTGGTAGTTTATAGGTTTCCAGGAATGCATCCATTTCTTTCAGGTTGCTTAATTTATTGTCATATAGCTATTGATAATAATTTATCATAATTGAATTTATTTTCTTGTTGTTAGTCATGCTCTCTCCCCTCTCATTCATAATTTTATTAATTTGGGTCTTTTCTCTTTTCTTTTGGATAAGTCTGGCCAGTGGTTTATCAATCTTATTCATTCTTTCAGAGAACCAACTTCCAGTTTCGTTAATATGTTTTACTGTATTTCTGGTTTTTAATTCATTGATCTCTGTTTTATTCTTAATTCCTTCCCTTCTCATGCAGGAGTTAGGTTTAATTTGTTGTTGATTCTCCAGATCTTTTTTTTTTAATATTTTATTTATTTATTTGACAGAGAGAGATCACAAGTAGGTGGAGAGGCAGGCAGAGAGAGAGAGAGAGGGAAGCAGGCTCCCTGCTGAGCAGAGAGCCTGATGCGGGACTTGATCCCAGGACTCTGAGATCATGACCTGAGCCAAAGGCAGTGGATTAACCCACTGAGCCACCCAGGTGTCCCGATTTTCCAGATCTTTAAGGTGTAAAGATAGCTTGTTTATTCAGCATTTTTTATATATATATATATATATTTTTTTTTTTGAGTGAGGCTTGAATGGCTATGTATTTCTCCCTTAGTACTGCCTTTGCCATATCCCATAGATTTTTCTTTTTTACATTTTGTAGAGATTTTATTTAATTATTTGATAGAGTGAGAGAGCAGGGGGATCTGCAGGCAGAGGGAGAAGCAGTTTCCCTTCTGAGCAGAAGCCCAGGACCTTGTGATCATCACCTGAGTGAAGGCAGATGTTCAAATGATGGAGCCACACATGCACACCTCTCATAGGTTTTGGATCAATGTATCTTTGTTCTCATTGGTTTCCCTGAATTGTTTAAGTTCTTCTTTAATTTCCTGGTTGACCTGAACATTTTTAAGCAGGATGGTCTTTAGCTTCCAAGTATTTGAATTTCTTCCACCCTTATTCTTGTGATTGAGTTCCAGTTTCAAAACATTGTGGTCTGAGAATATGCAGAGAATAATCTCAGTCTTTTGGTATCAGTTGAGACCTGATTTGTGACCCAGTATATAGTCTATTCTGAAGAAAGTTCCATGTGCACTCAAGAAGAATGAGTGCTCTGTTGTTTTAGGATGGAATGTTCTGTATATATCTATGAGGTGCATCTGGTCCAGTGTGCCATTCAAAGCTCTTGTTTCTTTGTTGATTTTTCTGCTTAGATGATCTATTGGTAGAGAGTGGGGTATTGAGGTCTCCTACTATTAATGTATTTTTATCGATATGTCTCTTTATTTTGGTTAACAGTTGGCTTATATAGTTGGCTGCCCCCATGTTGGGGGTATAGATATTTACAATTGTTAGATCTTGTTGGATAGACCCTTTGATGCAAAAGTCGGGTATTAATCCTTTCTAATGGTGTCCTTCTGTATCTCTAACTACAGTCTTCAGCTTAAAATCTAAATTGTCAGCTTTCTTTTGAAGTCTGTTGCCATGAAAGATTGTCCTCCCTCTCTTCACTTTCTGTCTGGCTGTATCTTTAGGTTAAAAATGAGTATCTTGTAGACAGCATATGGATGGGCCCTCTTTTTATCCAGTGTGCAGCCCTGTGCCATTTTATGGGAACATTTAGGCTCACTTAGAGTGATTATTGAAAGATAAGATTTTATTGTCATCATGTTGCCTGTGAAGTCCTGATTTCTATAGGTTGTCTCTGTATATCTCTGTTCTATATCACTCTTGAGGTCTTTCTCCTTTTATAGAACCTCTCCCCCCACTTAATATTTCTTTCAGGACTGGCTTAGTGGTCACATATTCTTTCAGTCTCTGCCAGTCCTAGGAGCTCCCTATCTCTCCATCCATTCTGAATGACAGCCTTGCCAGATAAAGAATTCTTGGTTGCATATTGTTCTCATTTAGTACTCTGGATATGTCTTGCTAGCCCTTTCTGGCTTGCCAGGTCTCTGTGAAGAGATCTGGCATTATTCTGATGTTCCTCCCTCTGTATGTAAGGAATTTTTTTCTCTCTAACTGCCCTTAATATGATTTCCTTGGTTCTAAGATTTGTGAGTTTTACTATTACATACCTAGGCACTGCTCTGGTCTCCTTGATCTGGGAGGGGTTCTCTCTGCCTCTGGGACATGAATGCTTGTTTCAGTCTCCAGATTAGGGGAGTTCTTTGCTCCAATTTGCTCAAATATATCTTCTAGTCCTCTTTCTCTCTCCACTCCCTCAGTGATCCCAATAATTTTGACATTGTAATGTTTCATGGCATCATTTATTTATCTTATTCTGTTTCCTTAGAATTTAAGCTGTTTCTTCTAGTCCTTTTCCTTCTTTTCTATCAGTTTGTCTTCAAGATCACTAATTCATTCTTTTGCCTCTTTTACTCTAACTGTTAGAGTTTCTAGATTTGGTTTTATCTCATTGATAGCATTTTTACATTCTGCCAGATCTGCTCTCATTTCTGCCCTTAGCAAATCTATGTTGCCATTAATAGTTTTGTCCAGCCTGACTATTGTCTTCATAACGGCTGACCTGAAGTCTATTTCTGACATCTTGCTTATATTCATATCCATTAGATCTGTGGGAGAGGCCATTGTCTCTTGGTCTTTTCTTTGTTGGGAGTTCCTTCTCCTAGTCATTCTATTGAGTTGTGGTTGAGGGTATGTACAAACAAAAATATCAAACATAATCAGACAAGATGTACCCTGGGAAGGTTCAGAGCAATCAGAAGTCACCACCAACAACATCAACAAGAACAACAAAAACAAAAAACACCCAAAATGAGACCTAAGAGAAAGATTTATAATGTATAAAAACAAAAACAAACAAGCAAACAAAAGGACAGTTAAAAAAAAAAAAGGTGGGGAAGATCCTAAAATAAAAGGAAGGGCATGATGGGAAAGTGGCTATAATCCCTTGATGTGGGTGAAGATGGATATTTCAGTTCTTCCTAGGTGTATTTTCTTCTCTTTGTTAGAGAAGTCTACTTCCCAGAGATACAGGGAAATTAAAACTGACATATATATATATATATATATATATATATATATATTACACACACACACACACACACACATATATATGGAAAATAGAACTACATTGAAGCTTATATCCATACATATAAAAAGAAAAAGAAAAAGGAAAAATTTATGTGCATTAAAAATTTCAAGTTAAAAAGTTACTATGAAATATATTAAGTAGCTGAAGAAAAACCAAGAATCATGAAAAAGAATTTAAAAAATAAAAAATAAAATAAAAAATAAATTTAAAAAGAAAGAGGGAAAAAAAACACAACAACTTGTATCTAAGAAATACACAGGCTGTGAGGTAACACCAGGAGTTTAATATACTTTCTTCCCCTGGTATAGAGATTTACAGTTTTATGGGGATCCTGGGGTTGTTGTCCTCTTGTTTATTCAACTTGTCTTCTGGGGGAGGGGCCTGTCACATTGTTTTTCAGTCAGTCCTGCTTGGGTGGAGTTGCCCTACCCCCTATCAAGTGGCCGGGCTCTGTGGAAGCTGGTTTTTTGTGCTTTTGTTCTCTGGAGGCTTCTGTTCTCTAGTGGCTTTTTGTGGTTTTTTTGGAAGATTGGAGCAAAGTAAACTGTCCACACCCTGACCTCTGCCTCAGAGAGAAACCATAGTCTGGTCTTCTCTGAATCCTCCACAACACACACACTCCCCCTCTGTAAACACCACTGAAAATTTCAGCCTCCCACAGGTGATATGCACCCCCAGTGATCCTCTCAGTGGTTGGTCCAGGCCTCCACTTGTCTCTGTATCACTGTGCCACCAAATTTGCCAGTGATCCTGGTCCAGATGAACCTGGGCCCCAGCAGCTGCCATTCCCAGGACCATGGGCTCCAGTCTAAGCTGGGTCCTCTCAAGCACAGACAGCAGCAATGGTGGCAGCAGCAGCAGAAACCTCTGCCTGTCCCAAGGATAACTGACTTTAGTCTATGCCTGGTCCTCTCAGGTGCTAACAGGTGACACCTGAGACACTGTGCTGTCTGGTCCTGGGACAGTGGGCTTAGGTCCATGCCTGTGGCTGCCTGGTCCCAGAGTTTGCCCCTTAGGGCTCTTTGTTATGTTTGAGTGCTGTTATTAGTCCCTTCCTGTCTCACAGCCACCAGTCTCCAAGCTATCACTGGTCCGCAAGTGCAGGGCGCTTTTGCACTGGGGCATTACTTTCCAGTGGCTAGCTTCTGGTGGCTCCCTTCCCCTTCTGTTTATCCTCTGATAATTGTCTATGCAATCCCAGCTCCATCCTTTGTACCTCTTGACTGATGATCCCCTGCCCCTATAGAGATCCAGACGTGTTTAATATTACATCTCAAGTTAATTTTCTGAGTGTTCAGAGTGGCTTGGTAGACTTCTAGCTAAATTCAGGGGACCCAGTTGAAAAGGAGTCCCCTAGCCCTCCACCATCCTGGTGGAACCTTCACTACTTCAGAAAATTCAACTTTGGACAGTAAAATTTTCACTTGTAATGTTTATTTATCAATTGTTAAATGTTTTTAAAAAATATTCCAAATGCGAACTGATTTCCATAGAAAATTACTTTTTAAGCAGTCTTAACCTTTCAAAATTAATCCATAGGGTAATGTGTGTATGTGTGTGTAATATTATTATATGTAAACAATGTATTATATATTGTGTGTATATATGTAAAATGTGTAATATATATTATATATATGTATATACATGTAACTAATATTTTATCTCCTAATTGAACTCCTAATTATAGCTCATTCTTCTAATACCTACCTATCCCTTTAAAAGAAGACTTAGTTTCAACAGTTTCCCGTATGTTTTTTTCCTAATCGTAGCACTAACCAATGTGTTCAATATTTTTCATTCACAACCAAAATATTGATGTTATAGCTACTCTACTAGTAGGACTTGCAATCTTGCAAGATCCTCACTTGATTTACAGAAGATGCTTCAACTTCCATTAAAACTTCCCTTTAATGATCTTGAGTCCTACCTTTTTTGTAAGAATATCAAAATCCTTAAATAAAGCTAAGTAGAGATGTTTGAAGAGGCCAAGCCATTATTTCATCAGAGTTATACGAAGAGAATTTTTTTTTTTCCTTTGTTTGAATGTGCTGCCTTTTGGAGCAAAGATTAATTTGCTCTTTTGGGTTCTTTGACCAGAATGTCAGTGTCTGGTATAGTTTTTTCATGATAAAGTCTTGAGTTTTTACTTATGTTTAAAACAAATAAAATAAGAAAGTATGCAAATTTTTAAAAGTTAACTTTCATGGAAGATTCCTAAATCTTTTCTTTCCTTCCCTCCTCTAATTCTTCCTCCTTATTCTTATTCTTTTATTCTTATTCTTATTCTTTAATTTCCCCATCAGTTAGTTTTTCCATCACAATCCATAAGCCAGAACACCATTGTTATATTTACTTGAAAGCATATATTTAATTATGTACAAGCTAGAGGGTTCTACATCAAATAAAACATAAAACAAGACTTTCACATTTGGTGATATATTCTATATGACCAATAATTATGGACAGATTTTTCATGGAAAATAAATTTCTTTCACTGAAAAATTCTTTTGTTCAAAGTTAGTTCTTTAAGATAGAACATGCCTGCCAAAATAATAAGCTTATTTTACACCTCTCCAGTTTAGTAAGTTCTAACATAGGTAACGGTCAGCAAATATGTATTTCATTTATGCAGTGCATGTGTGTTAGAAAGGGGTTTTGAAACCTTGTCTTATCCTATCTACTTTCATTCTCCCCAAACCTGACAGATTATCCTGAATTCTATCACAGACTACATTAGGACTAATACTGTAGTAAATTAAATAATTATGAAAGGCAAATATATTTTCCCATAGAAAACTGTTATTTTAATTATATTACTTTTTAAAGATTTTGTTTATTTATTTGAGAGAGGGAGAGAGTGAACATAGGGAGAAGGGGCAGAGGTATAGGGAGAAGCCAACACCCCATTGAGCATCAAGCCCCATGGAAGGCTCATCCCAGGACCCCAATATCATGACCTGAGCCAAAGGCAGATATTTAACTGACTGAGCCACCCAGCAACTCCTAATTATATTTTTAAAACAAAATTAATAAAGCAACTGCCCAGCTGTTAGTAGTAAGTATGGTCTCCTTTATTCTGCTCTTATTTCACCAAAACACATATTTTCTACAATGCAATAAATTTATTTATTTATTTATTTGCTTGTTTGTCTATTTATAAGGGTTTTATTCATTGTTTGTTTTGCTCTCTATAATGTAAGATTCATCAAAGAAGTTTGTAATGAATGAATGAATGAACTAACTCATTTCTCATTTAGTCCCTGGACCACCTTGTATTTTCAAGTATGATTTCTTCTATAATTTAACTTCACTTTAAATGAGTAAATCAAAGTAACCTTATAATGTGAATAAACTTTTGGTGAAAATTTAGAATGAACCCAAATATTCTAAATTTCAGTTAACCAAGAAAAATTTATAAGGAAAGAAATATATTGAGATGAATTGTTCAAAAATTTTTAAATAATACATGATATTTATTAAGGAATTAAAAACACATAATAATTTTTATTATACATTAAAATACAGATAATAAATTAGTATTTTAAGAATCTTTTGGAATTAATTTTCACAAATTCCTAGTAATTCTATACAATACTATTTATAGATCATTTGGCAATGTACATTGAGTGCTTACTCTGTAATCTTAACTCTATGTATAGTAATTTTCCAAAGGTGCCATAGTACTATTAATATTGAAATGAAATGATCATTGACTAAATATGAAATATTCCAAATAAAAAGTTTTTATACATTTGTTTCATGAAAACTAAATTTCATAATTTTGAAATGTTATGGAAGGCAAGAATTCTTCTAGGTGGGTTTCTATAATCTTTGATTAAACTCCAATCCCAACACATCACTTCATAGATATGTTTTCTTCCTTTTGATTCTGTTTCTTACCCTGACTGGGTCAAAAGGTAGAAATAAAGTCTAATGTTCAAAGCCCATCATGGAATCAAGTATTCTGCTCTACTTTGTGGCTGTATCTTCCCACTTTAAGGAGGATGAGATGCTATATTAGAAACAGTAGAAACAAGTTAGGTCCTACTAACTGGCAATGTGTCTGTGTGTGCATCATATTACAGTTATGAAGCTGATAATCTAGCCCAATTTCCCCTCACTGTGTATTTGAGGAAAATATTATCTAAATGATTAAGTGATTTACTGAGAAATATAGCTAATTAGTAGAACAATTAACATCAGAAACTGTTCCTTCTGACTTGTAGTTCAGTGAGGCTTCATTATAAAATATTAGATTCTAAAGAGTCTCATAAAATTTTAATAAAATGAAGTTGTTTTCTGTTGCAATATGGATTTGGCTTACATTATTATTTTTTTCTTTTCTTTTATTTATCTAAGATAATTTTAGGTGTTTCATCATCAGAATCTCTTATGATGATTTGGAATTTATTTTGAACTTAATAAAACCTAGTGAATAATATCAAATATTTAGAAGATTTAGAAGAGTAGTCTCTCTACAAGTTAAATAAGTGCTTCTAATACTACATTAATCAATAAAATTATGTATAGATTAAAAACCTCCCTCCCTTATAAGAATATGTGAAATAGTCACACATATATTAAAGGATATATTAAATTTCTCAAATGACATGATTTTGTCATGTAAGTCCTTAATTATTATTTGAAATAGCAAAGATGAATTATTGGTTGTTAGCAACAGAAAAATGTGCATGAATGATGTTCATCTAAGATTTATTATCTTAGTTGGCACTAGAAATGATGATAATTCAAAATACTTAATGATCTTTAGAACAAAGGCACTAACCAGTGTGAGCAAACACCTGGCACCATACTGGTTGTGATAGGCTGGAGAGTTGAAGTTGTCTTGTAGAATTTTCAATCTAAAACACCAGGTGAAGTGGAATAAGGTATTGAGGTCCAAAGTGTAAAAGTGACTTGAATTTGCTGTAGTGGACCTCAAGAGGTTGTCTCTGGGTGAAAGGAGGGAGTAAGGAAGATATAGGAGGGTCTTTGGGAGGCATTGCATTGGTAGAATAGTTTTATTCTCTCACATAATGGATACAGAGAAGAGGAAGTTGAAAAGATGCTCTATGGTGGTAGGTGGGCTTTCACGCTTGGAGAAGGCAAGCAGGGTCAAAAGAACGACTGAAAAGGGGGAAAGAATATGAGATTGTGTTTATGACTTATTACGACAATCCAGTGTCCGATCTAAAACAGACGGGGAATTGTAAAACCAGAAATGTGGTTCTGATTTACCACATATATTTCAGATTCAAATTGAGTATTACTTATCAAAACAAACAAACAAAATCCCTTAAATGTCACAAGATCATAATAGCATTTATAGATTAAGCAATGCAATGTTGCTTGTGAACAACTGTCAGGGTGACATCCATTTGAAAATATAAAGCGGAGATTTTTTTTTTTTTTAAGATTTTATTTATTTGACAGAGAGGGATCACATATAGGCACACAGAGAGAGAGAGTAGAGAGAGAGAGAGAGAGGAGGAAGCAGGCTCCCTGCCGAGCAGAGATCCCGATGTGGGACTCGATCCCAGAACTCTGAGATCATGACCTGAGTCCAAGGCAGAGGCTTAACCCACTGAGCCACCCAGGTGCCCTAAAGCGGAGATTTTTAAGGTAAAAAAATGTCTTTACAGATTTAAACTCAAAACATATGTTAAAATATAAATAGTTTAAAATTTTGCTAGACATGTCAATGTGCTATAAAACAATATCAAATTGAACTAAATAAGATTTCATTACTAAGTGAATACATAATGTCTGAATACTAAAGAACTTGTCTTAGATAATACTTTATATGTTATACCTGTATACAATTTTTGTAAAACAAATGATTCATAGGTATTCACCTATGACCATTTGAAATCTTTCTGTGAATACATTTTGTATTTGACATTTCCACTGAGAAGACATTACAGAGAACTACTATAATCATATTAAAGATATAATCAAACATATTTAAGATCAGTTAATATTATTGCCACAACTTTCTGGGAAATAAAAGCATAATCACACATTTAGCAAAATCTGATAATAGTAAACATAGTCATTATATTCACATAAAATATTTCTTTATTAAATATTCAAGTTTACTGCTAGAACATTCACAACATCATTTTTTTCTCTCCAGTAGCTTTATTTAAATTGTGCATTGTCTCTTTTATTTTTCCCTTTTTTGTCTCTCGTGAATGATGTTATTTTGAAATAAAGACATTGTGTTTAAAATAGAAGTTAATTAAAAATGAAAACAAGAAATGCACAATTTAATAAAACCTCTATCACACTTCTGAATGTATGTAGGAGTTAATAATTTCTACTTCTTTTCCTGTTTGACATTTCTTCAACTAGGAATAACTAGGTGATTAGGAAGCAATTTCAGGTAAAGAAAACAAATGCCTTCCGTAGTGCTTTTATATTTTAAAAACAAGAACCCCTAATTATTTTGCTAAAGGGAAACATTGATTATGCCCTTACTTATAGAATATTGAGTCTCTCATCACTTACAAAATAATTAAGTTGCTCTGCCAGAAGTTTTTTCTTTGTATATATAATTATTGTAAGCACCCATGTTTTCCTTAAGCTTTCAAGAAAATAATCCTTCCTCAAAACTGTTCAAATAACTTTATTTTTTAATTACAAGTAAGACTTATTTACATATCTTCTTCATTACTAAGGTTTTGTTTGTGTTGTAATGACAGGATTTTTTTAAATGATGAAAATTAATGAAAAAAGTAAAAATCTATAAATGATAATCTATGTATGGTGACATGTTGATAAATGAATACATTTTTAAATCCTGTTTAATGGAAGAGAACAGTAGTACCTATGATTTATTAGAACTTGTAAAGAAAAGTCACGCTTGTACTGGGTTTAGATTGCAGTATGATTTTCACTGACTTCTGCCTTTCCACTTGTGTCTGTATCTTAAAGGGAAGATGGGTTTCAATTTCCTGATCATATACAACCTGGTCACTGTGTGGACAGGGACAGAGGAGTGGTGTGGCTGGCAGAGTGAACTCAGACTGGGTTTCATAATGATCAAAAGGAGTAGCTGGTGTAACAGAAAGCTATATTGAAAGGTTATATTATATGGCACAGTAACTTTAAGAAAGATAAATTACTTGGGTGAATCTGACCTATCATGTGACCCTTCAAAAAGGACTCTTCCTGAAGAAAAGTCTTAAAGTACCAGAGAGATTCTAAATTTAGGAGATACTCTGCTGCTAGCTTTGAAGATAGAGGGGCCACATGAAAAGGAATTTGTCAGTCTCTATGAACAGGTAACAGCTTCCAGGTGTCGGCCTACAAGTGAACGGATATTTGAATCCTATAACTGCAAGAAACTGAACTTGGCCAACAAAGTGGATGACCGTGCAAGAGACTGGATATCCAGAAAAATGAAGCCTAACCTCACTTGATTTCAGCCTTGTAAGACTTGAGCAAGGTGTTAGAACCCAGTTGTGCTCTGCCCCAGACTTACGATTTACAGAACTGTAAGCTAATAAATCCATTCTGTTTAAGCCCTAAATTTGTTGTAATTTTTTACATAGGGATAGAATAAGAAATTTCATGCCAAACTTAGATTTTATTATTTTATTACATGGAAGAAAGGAAGAAAATAATAAAGATAAAAACATAAATTAATAAAATAAGAACATAAATTAATAAAATAAAAAAATAAAATAAGATACACACAGGAGAGATAACCATCAAAGAAAACAGATTCATAAAATTGCTAAATTCACAAATTGATTAGAATGACAACTGCATAGTGTTGCGTCTTGAAATCTGGGGCTTTTCAAATTGCTGACCAATTTGCTTTTGACAATTACCTAACAAATATATCTTATAGCTCAGTCCTTAACACATCTTTGCCCATGTGTGGATTCATTATTGTTTGTTGTTTTAATTTTTAATTACTAAGGCGTTAAGACTTAACCTAAATTTATAAATTCCCTCTATTTAAATGCATATTCATAATGTTGGATAATTTTATACAGAGATACATTGTTATTTTTGCTAGAGATATTTAAATAGTAAGACGGTCAGTTCTTTGCCTGAAATATCTAGTTATTCTGATATTTCAATTTTCTTCTTAGGATTATATATAACTTTGGTAACAGACAAATTTTTTTTTTACTTACAATATTTATTTAAGATTCATTCAATTTCATATTTGCAGAAAAAAATTAGAAAAGAATTTTTCAAAAAAGTGAAAATTTTAGGGGTGCCTGGGTGGCTCAGTGGGTTAAAGCCTCTGCCTTCAGCTCAGGTCATGATCCCAGGGTCCTGCGATCCAGCCCTGCATCAAGCTCTCTGCTCAGCAGGGAGCCTGCTTCTCTCTCTCTCTCTCTCTCTCTCTCTCTCTGCCTGCCTCTCTGCCTACTTGTGATCTCTGTCTGTCAAATAAATAAA
Organism: Lontra canadensis; assembly: GCF_010015895.1. NCBI lineage: Eukaryota > Metazoa > Chordata > Mammalia > Carnivora > Mustelidae > Lontra > Lontra canadensis. The sequence continues at coordinate 2,908,630 of NW_022631056.1, read as the reverse complement.
TACAATCTTTAAAATAAAAAAAGTGAAATTTTTAAAAATTTCAAAAAATGTGCATTTGAGATGTATTATCCAATAAACTTGAGAGTTCCAGATGCAATATTACCTAATGATCAGTCTCATAAGGGACGTAGCAATTTTAATAATATTTTCAGAGAATGTCCTCTTGGCTTTAATTATTTTCCTATGTTTGTTTCTATTTTATTGATTTTTATCCTTATCTCTATTTTTTCCTTCCATTATTAGGAGATTATTTTGCTGATACTTTCCTAATTTTCTAAAAAGATACTTCATTCCTATATTTTCTAAAAAAAATATATATATATATATATATTTCACTCCCATGTACTTCATTTCCAATACATGTAAGTATAGCTCTTAATTTACTTATAATTTCTGATTTAGCTGGTTCTTATATATTAAATTATAATATTGGTATTACCATCCAATTAAAATATTTTCTAATTCTATCGCAATTTACTTGTTCACCTGTGGGGTAGCTAGAAGTGGGTTTCTGAACTCCCAGTAATATAAGAAATTTCTAATTATCTTTATGTGCTTTAAAAAAAAGATTTATTTATTTATTTATTTGGGTGGGGAGGGTCAGAGGGAGATGGAGAAAGAGAGAATCCAGCAGACTTTCCACTGAGCAAGGAACCCGATGCAGGGCATCCCATGATCCTGAGATGATGGTTCCATACAAATTTTAGGATTGTTTGTTCTAGCTCTGTAAAAAATGTTGGTAGTATTTTGATAAGGATTCCGTTTAATGTGTAGATTGCTTTGGGTAAGATAGATATTTTGACAATGTTCTTTCAATCCATGAACATTGAATGTTTTTCCAATTTTTTGTGTCCTCTTTAATATTGTTCATAAGTGTTCTCTGGTTTTCAGAGTACAGATCACTTACCTTTTTGGTTAGGTTTATTTCTAGGTAGCTTATGGTTTTTGGTACAATTGTAAATGGGATTGATTCCTTGATTTCTTTTTCTGTTGTTTCATTATTGGTTTATAGAATCATTTTATTTTAAAACATTATTTTGATATGCTCATTTTATTATCTATATTACTGAACTTTCCTATCAGTTATATTATATATTGTATTGAATTCCAAAAAGTATTTTTTTTTCTCTAAGTATATAGCACCACATTTGAAAAATATTTTTTCATGGCTTAAACTTTTTTGCATCACAGGATCGTAAGATCTATAACAAATATTTAAATTGTATGGCTGGATGTAGAATGAAGACTCCAGCATTCTTATTTTCTCCTAAGTACAAGTCTGTTGTTTGGAGCTGGATCTTCTTTACCTGGAATTAATTTTAAGCTTTATCATATACTTATCTAGCATCTTAAAAAGATAATTGTGTTGCTAAAAGTCCTGGTAGAGAGCACATGGGTGGCTCCGTTGGTCAAGCGTCTGCCTTTAACTCCGTTCATGATCTGGGGTCCTGGCATCAAGCCTGCTTCTCCCTCTGTTTCTACCTCTCTCCCTCTCATGAATAAATAAATAAAATCTTAAGAAAAAAGAAAGAAAGAAAGAAAGAAAGCAAGCAAGCAAGCAAGCGAGCCTGGTAGCTGTTACTCATCCCTGTTTTCTAGGACCAATTTCTTCAATTATTGAAATTAGATTAGTGAGATTTTTATATAGAATTTTAAACACTCCCATTCAGCTGAGTTAGTCAGAAGTAAAGAACTGTTATTTTGATCTTATGCCTACAGGGTAACGCCTTACATCAGAAACGGTCATCTTATATTTTAAAGCTTCATAGAGAATTAGTGTCACTATTTTTAGGTGACTTAAATATGATTGTGGTTTTTTAAAAGAAAGAGTACATAAAGAAGAATAAGAATTATGAAAACTTAAATATCTACTTATAAGCTACATTAAATAAATCTTTTGCCATGGGTACTTTGATATTAGGCTAAAATTATAGGATCATGGACACTTAGAATTTTACTTTATGAAAACAGATTTATTTATATTTTAATCAAGTATTACTTAAATGATTAGAGCAGAACTTATTTGATGAATAAATGAATGCACAATTTTATAAGCATTAACCATTTTATATTGGAGCAAATTTAGATGACACTCTAAGTGCCTTTGTGAAAATAAAAGGGACAGATTTGTATAGTTAGTCATTTTAAACTATTATTATATTTTAGTGTTAGACTGCCATGAAGCTTTTAAAAGGGCTCTAATTAATGTTTTCCTTTATTCTTTTAAATTTCTATTGTAGCTTAAACAGTTATGTGGTACAAATTCCTCTGAGTTTTTTAATAGAAAAATAGCTTGGTAGGCACTTGTTCAAGTAAGCAATCATTTTAAACAGTGGCTTTTCAACTTTTTTTTTTTTTTTTGAAATTACTTTTTAAAAGTTTGAGAACATAGAATACCAATAATGTGGATAAGGTTACAAGACCAGTATATTGGAACAGTTGTCAGATTCTTCGCAAAGTTCCAAACTACAAAAATAATTTATTGGTTGACATGCTTTTACAAGCAGAATGTCTTTTTTAAAATATTTTTTGTTGTGAAAAACAAAGGTAACATAAAATTTATTTAACAGAAACTATAATTTTCTCAGCATATATAAAAGCCTATAAATTTTGTTCATTGTGAATATCTGCAAATTAATTCTAGACCCTAAAATCATGTATATAATTAGAAAAGAAATAACAAACATTTAGTCAAATCCTAATTATATTTTTCTCTTTATAATTAAAATATTTAAGTTGCTCCAGGTAATATTTATTTAAGTGATAAATATCATTTATAAATAACTTTTTTTATCCCTCCATATTTACTGAAACATCTGGTATCATATTTTCTGTCCATACTAAAATTCATTAATGTTGTTAGATTCAACTCCAGAAAATATTATACCAGTTTATAACAACCTTTAAAATAAAATGTCATAAATGGATCCCATGCCAAACAATTCACTTAATCCACAACATATTACTTTCTAAAGGACAAAAACAAAAACAAAAACAAAAACCCTGCCGTGGTTTGCCTGGAGGGCTCAGCCAGTTAAGCCTCTGACTCAATCTCAGAACTGTTCTTGATCCTCAAGGTCATGAGTTCAAGCCCCACATTGGGCTTCACAGTGGGTGTGGATCTTGTTTAAAACAAAACAAAACAAACAAACAAAAAAACCTCTGCCTTAATAATGTATATTTACTTTATAGGATGAGTGGGAAATTAAGTAATAATTGTATAGTAATTTACACATTTTAGGATGTTAGTAAATAAAAATAATTACCTCCACCACAGGAGAAGTGGCTTTCTGTGAAATACGGAAGAAAAACATATTCTCTGTGTGAGTAGGTAAAACAACAGAAATCACAATGACTTCAATTAGTGCTTCATATAACTCTTAGCTTATTTGGTGAAAAAGAAGGATGAACTTGTATTTATAAAATATATATATAAATGAATATTTAAAAGGTAATTGAAATCTTCACTTCCAGACAGACACAGAGAAACAGACTCTTATCTATAGAGTATAAACTGCTAGTTGCCAGAGGGGAGGTGGTTGGAGGGGGGTGGATAGGGAGCATTGGGTGATGACCATCAAGAAGATCACTTGCAATGAGCATCAGGTGATATAAAGTGTGGAATCACTAATTCCACTCCTGAAACAAAATATTACACTGGATGTTACTGACTGGAATTTAAATAAAAACTTAAACCCCTTAATTCCATAGAGACCCAAGGAACCTCTCTGAGAACCAGTGCTGTGGTAGGAAAATCTGAAATGTAATTGATAAATTAACGGACGCTCGGCAGTCTGAGAGTTAAAAAACAAAAGCAAAAACTCTGGGGGAAAGAAACCACGATGCAGGGCCCTAACACTTTTATATTTTCCTCTAATAGCTTGACAAAACTATCACAGCAATATCCGAGAAAAATATTTTAGGGGAGGAGAAAAGGAACTATTTTGAAATACTCTAGAGCGTTCTCTTCTTTTTAATAAAAACTATTCCCAAGAGAAATTATGTTACTAGAGGTTAAATTAGTAGGTGATATTTAAGAGCCTAAATGACAGATGTTTTTCACCATTAAGTATGATATTAGCTGTATGATTTTTGTAGTTGTGGTACATTTTGTTTTTGTTTTTTTTGCAGATATTGTCTATTTTGTTGAGAAAGTTCCTTTCTATTCTAAATTTGCTGAGTTTTTTTTTTTTATCATAATGGGTGGTGGCTTTTGTCAAATGCTTTTTCTACTTTATTGATATTGTGATGTGATTTTTGCTTTTACCCTGTTGATCCAGTTGGTTATCTTAATTCATTTTTGAATGTTGGGCTGACCTGGAATAAATCCCACCTGGTCTTGGTGTATAATTCACAGAGCCTAGGGTTCTAATTTATGAGCATCACTACTGTTTCACTGTTTTTTCTTCCCCTACCCCCCATATAATGTGCTGTATGCCAGACATCTTGTTCACCTCTGTTACTATTGGATGTGGCAGTCCTCTTCCATTTGTTCGCACTGAGGCACTTGAGCCTTCAGAGTAATAAATTTACATGATAGAGATAATCCCAGGGAGTATATTCTAGGGATTGGTTAGAAGGTTTGGAGTAGTATTTAGATTTTTCTGAAGTATCAGACTGAAATACGGAAGGAAGTATCAGCAGTTTTCAAGAGTCTTAGTAAAAGGTCTTTGAGATTTAACTTTTTAAACTATAAATATACTATATTCAGTCTCAGATATATTTATTTTCCATGGGTTTTTTGTTATTCAATTGAGAATGTAATAACGTGAAAGTTTTCTTAAGATTACATGTTAAGTTTATAACATTTTGACAACCTCCAAAGGGGTATATCTTCACCCCACACCTTCTCCCCTTTTCCTTCTCAACTTCCTGGGGAAGGACAGTAGTAGCAAAGTGTACTTGGGCCATGACTTAGTGGAGTCTTAAGTGTCACAAAAAGTGCTTACATTGTTTCTCACACATAACTTGACTAAAGACTTCGTATGTTGAATTTATATTAAATTGTTCCCCAAGGACAAATATAGAAAAAAAAAATTGTTTTAAAATTTATTCCCAGAATTACTATGGGAAATCTATGGAGAGAGGAAAGTGTTAATCCAGTTTAAAAAAACATGAGAAGGACAACAAGATTCCACTTTCCATGCAGCTTCTGTTTAAGTAGGCAATTCAGTCCTCATGAATATGATGGGAGTCTGGTGGTCAAACACTACGCATTGTGCAAGATATTAGATTTACTGTGACATCACACATTTTCAGTTAAATTTATTAAATGTATGATATCTGTGGTTCACACAGATTTTTTTTATCAAAAAAAAAGTGAAGTAAAGTCAAAAAATAGAATTTTGGAAGCTTTGAAGCATAAGCATTAAATTTTGGAGATTTGCAGAGAATGCTGGTAGTATTTTACTTTCCTAGGTAGGAACTGAAACACTTAATTGTATTATGGATAGGAAGTCTCCAATATGCAAGGGTCATGTGAATCCATTGCATTGTAAGATGAATATTCTATTTAGTTTCTTTCTCAATCTCTTATAATTTAGAGATGGAAAAATTACTCTTGTAGAATGGATTAATTCTAAAAGTAAAAGAAAAATTGAAAATCAGAGTATTAACAAGAACAAAAAAGAACATGTAGGCATTATGAATTCTCCAGAGAAAATGACCAAAAAAACTACCTGATAGGAATGAACTTACATGATTATGGAGGCCAAGAAATCCCATTATCTTCTGATCTCAAGCTAGAGACCCAGGAAAGGTAATGCTATAATCCAGTCTGAGTCCAAAGTACTGAGAACCAGAGGAGACAAGGTAGTAAGTCCCCGTCCAAGTCCAAAGATCTAGAAACCAGGAGCGCCAACATCTGAGGGCCCAAGATGACTACCCCAGCTCAGGAAGAGAGAGGAAATGCATTCTTCCTCCACCTGGTTATATTCAGGTCCTCAGTGAACTGGATGATGAAGGTGAAGGCAATCTTCTTTACTATGTCTACTGATTCAAATGCTGATCTCTTCCAGAAACATTTTCACAAACACATTCCGAAATAAAGTTTACAGCTATCTGAGCACACCTTAGCCCAGCTTGATACATAAAAGTAACCACTGCAGACACTTTTAACAAAATACTGCTCTAGGAAACCCAGTATAAAGTCTTTCTCTTGCAGAGAGAGAGGAAAGACTCTCCTGCGCATCACTGTCGGATTTAGAAAATAACACAGAGTACTCAGTTAAATTTAAATTTCAGGTAAAATAACAAAGAATTTGTTTAGTGTAAATACATCTTATGCAATATTCAAGACATACTTTTACCAAAAATATCTCATTATTTGCCTGAAATTCAAAGTTAACTGGATGCCTTGTATTTTATCAGTCAATCCTACCTTCTCTGATAGTTTTCATATGCATTATTGCTAGTACATACATCTATTCTCTCCCATCTGTCTATTGAAAAAAGTGTCTTTTTTTCTGTTTTTCAACAACAATTCAAGATCCAGAAAGGAACTAGAGGTTGGAGAGAAATTACTGACAAAAACATTATTTAGTAGGGCTTTTAAATGAAGCAGCTATTAAAGAGTGAAAAGAAACATTTCTTTCCTGCACTTAAGGATTTACTTAAAAACACCTAAATTCTTCTGACTTTTCAAGATTCAAATCATACTACTATAAAACAACTTTAGTTTTTGGATTTAAGTGTAAATAAATGAAAAATTTAAAAAAATAATTAAAATGTGTCTGCAAAATTTAATCATTGAATGTTAATTTTTAACATAAAATCATGTGGGGAAAAAAAGTGAAAATCCTTCATTAACCATCTGCTAGCAACCTTGTTTCTAAAAGTTTGTATTAACCACCAGAAAATATTAAATTGATTGATTTAGGAATTAAGTTTGACTTTGGAACCATTGCAAATATTATATGGTTATATTAAAGTCATTTAAATTAAGTCTTATTTGGTTTTTATTAGTTATAATGGTGCTGGTTATTTCTTCTCTAACTTGGGTTCTAACCAGTTAAGAATGCCTCTGCTGGAGACAAAGTATTGGCTTTATGAATTACCCATGTGCATTTATCCCCAGTGAAATGTCTCTGCTAAACGGAATCAGAGGATGTTGTATAGGCCTAAGGTCAAATGAAATTTTCATTTTCCTCTCTGTTGAACTGAAGACAGCTGTGTCCACAGTTGACTTAGCCTCCTGTAGCAGCTGAGAAGTTAGCCTCTCCATGGTCTCTGGATGGCAGTTGTGAATAATCTGAGAAAGGTGAGCAGTTTTAAAATTCCCTATAAGGATGAGGGTGCTAAAAGAATTCCATTTTAGATGAATAATCAGAGGCCATGTTGACACATGTAGTCTTTTTTTTTTTTTAAGATTTTATTTATTTATTTGACAGAAAGAGATCACAAGTAGGCAGAGAGGCAGGCAGAGAGAGAGGAGGAAGCAGGCTCTCTGGGGAGTAGAGAGCCCAATGTGGGGCTCAGTCCCAGGACCCTGGGATCATGACCTGAGCCGAAAGCAGAGGCTTTAACCCACTAAGCCACCCAGGCGCCCTGACACATGTAGTCTTTGGTGCTTTGTCTTTTCAGGAACTCAGCAAATATCATTTCTCTGCAAGGTGGGACACCCATTACAATCTTCTGAATCTTGGGCTGTGTGATGCCTAAACCAGAGGCCCGAGGACACAGTTGTTGAAGCGAGGTTTCAAAGAAACAGCTACATCCTTTTCATAATGTGTTGAATTTCCTGGCAGAATTCTAATTATACTAGTGCGTGGAGTCAAATGGAAACTTAAGGGGATGGAATAGCTTAGGATGACTTCTTGCCCAGTTTTGTTCTTTCCCTGTAACTGACCACACCGATGGGATCAATCTGTGGACAATCGGTTTTATTTTATATTTTCTGTGCTTGGTTCACTGATTGTTATACTAAGGCTGAGGTCAGAGGTTTAATTAAACCATCAGGTGAAACCTAATGCTAGGTAATCATTTGTAGATATAAATTTGGGGGAGCATTTTAGCTGCATCTCTTTCACTTTTTTTTCCCCCACTTGCTTTTTCAATACTAGTGCGGCTTTCCTATCTTCTAGTAGTGGGATGATAAATTCTATTTGTTTTGGTTTCCTCATACTTTGATTAATTATCAGACTCAACAGTTGTAAGTCACATGTATTTTCACATGTTACCATATTTGAAAGTGGGTTGGGTCTTACAGCCACTAGTACTGATTGTATTGATTTTAATAGCAAGTGTTATTTTTTTTTTCTTGGTCATAAAATAACATGGCATAATGCAATTGATAGCCTCCTGAGACCTAAAGAAAAATGGTAGTTTATTGAGGCAGCCTTCATTAGCCATTAATATGTTTTTTGCTGGTCTTATGGACATCTTCATTCTTACAAAGTCTTATTAAGTCTGTGAATCTCTCAATTCTAATACATAACTTCTGGCACCATTTCATGTTGTTTATATAGATTTCTCTATTTTTGCATGCATATTAATGTGAATTTAGAGATAAAAGTCTTGAGTAGTTTTGTTCTTCTCATTTTACCCAATTAAATAAAGTAATATTTAAACCATGTCCCTTCCCATTTATTACCATATTTTGAGAAAAAAAAAATCATAAGATGCTACTGAGCATCTCTACTTCTGAGAAGCCAGAGAAAGAGCCCGGAATTGTGTTCAGATGGAATTTTTTTTTTTTTTTTTTTTGAACAGAGACATGTTGAATGGCTGTTTGTACTCTTCTTGCCACCTTTAATTATCTCTCAAACTCCAAAAGTTAGTGAATTAGTTGTTCGAAACTTTTAAAGATTGCCTAAGTGTTGGTATACATGATAGCAAACTATTGAGATAAATTCAGATGTTTTGTAAAAATTTCATTCTTCCTTTGGAAATCTTCCTAGAACATAACAATGGAATAAAAACAAGTTCTAACAAAAATGTTATTATTGATGTGTAAATAAAACTTACACTATTAAACAAATTTCAAAATGCATAGGAACCAAAATAATTTCTTTTAATATCCAAAGGTAGATTTCAGATTCTCTTCAGTAAAGGCTTGTTTTTAGGGTATTTATAATATGCACGTACAGTTGAGGAGTTTGTTGCTGTTTTTCATTTACTGGCTCTACCACACTTGACTTTTATTAATTGTATATAAACTATTACTGTCAAAAATAAAAGTAAATTGAATTTGACCACCAATTATGGCATAGCTAACCAAAAAGTACATTTTGTATTGCTGTATTTGATCTGAAGGTAAACTAATTGAGTATAGGAGGAGTGTGAATGAAAGCAGATACTTCATGGAAACTACCTCACTTTTCTTTCCTAAAGATGAACTTTTGGAACTCATTAGGTGTCTTGAGTGGAATTGTGAGAATACCATAGAAATGACAGAAATAATTGATAAAATAAATTGTTCTTTCAAATTCATGAATTGAGGCATTAAACCTCCTTTTTATTTACTAAACTTGAAAATTTACAGTTTATGTATAAATAGACAAAAATAGTTCTATAAAATTATAAGTAAAATGTCATTAACATACCATCAGTGACTTGGCCTTGGAAGATATGCATTATCTAAGTCCTTATCACCGGTAAAGCACAATCTAAGAAAAGATATATACATCAATATATGTGAAATATATATTTTAATTAGAATATATTTTTAAGTGTTTTTCCCCAACGTGAATACTGTCTTCAGTGGGAAAAAAAAAAAAAGTGGTTTTAGCAGAATTGGAATAATTTAAATTATATCTAAAAAATAGTTAGCTATGAAGGGGGGCAGGAGAAAAGCCCTGTATGCTGGCTATTAGCCTCTCAGTATGTTGCCCATTATGCTAACATGTACAGCATTCAGCAACCTAAATAAAGGAGAAAATTGCTTTCTATAAATTAGATACCATAGACACACACTGAGCATGTAATTAATACAAAGATGGAAGAATGTATTCATTAGGCATTTTTGTATTATAATACAGGTTATTCCTGATCATAGAGATATTAATGGAAAATGAAGTTTAATGTAACTTTTTGTACAAAATGAAATACTAGCATTTAGAATTAATGAAGACACTACAGTTTTGAAATTATTATGTATTTAAAAATATAAACTAACCAACTTTTTAATTTTTTTTCAGATTTTATTTATTTATTTGACAGAGAGAGAGATCACAAACAGGCAGGGAGGCAGGCAGAGAGAGGAGGAAGCAGGCTCTCTGAAGAAAAGAGAGCCCGATGCAGGGCTTGATCCCAGGACGCTGGGATCATGACCTGAGCATGAGGCAGAGGCTTTAACCCACTGAGCCACCCAGGTGCCCCTAAACTAACCAACTTTTAAAGGATTTCTTTACCCTATCAAATTACTACTGAACTCAAGGCAATACAACAATATAGTCTTTTTCATAAATGTAAGTCATCCTTCTTCATAAACATTTGTATTTTATTCTTAAAGGATTTTTGTGACCATGTAACCTGACATAGATAGTTTGCCTTCATCTAGCTGCTAACTTCAAAGGGTATCAACGTATTTGCTTTGCTTACAGAAAAGAAAAATCACATATCATTGTGTATACCTATCTGTGGATGAACATGGTATGCATACACACTCATCCCTCTCCGTCATCCAAATTAAAACCTGGTATTGTTTGTGGCAGACATTACTACTCTTTATCTCTTTTTCTTGACAGACAAAGGATATATTCTGCTCATGTTCCATTGGTCAAGTAAATTACCTGGCAAGGCCTCATTATAAAGCAGGTGCTCTTGGGGCACCTGGGTGGCTCAGTCTGTTATGGGTCTGCCTTCTGCCCAAGTCATGATCCCAGGGTCCTGGGAACGATCCCCATATCCAGTTCCCTGATCAGTGGGTAATCTGTTTCTCCCACTCCCTCCCCCCAACTCATTCTCTCTTTTTCTATCTCTCTCTTGCTCACTCTCCTGAATAAGTAAATAAAGGTTTTTAGAAAATTAAAAAAAAAAAAAAAGAAAAAGAAATGCATGTGCTCTTGGTCATTGCCATATCTCTCCTTCCATCCATGCCTTAAAAAGTCAGTGTTTGAAGGGAGGAGTCAAGATGGTGGAGAAGTAGCAGGCTGAGACTACTTCAGGTAGCAGGAGATCAGCTAGATAGCTTATCTAAAGATTGCAAACACCCATAAATCCAACGGGAGATCGAAGAGAAGAACAGCAATTCTAGAAACAGAAAATCAACTACTTTCTGAAAGGTAGGACTGGCGGAGAAGTGAATCCAAAGCGACGGGAAGATAGACCACGGGGGGAGGGGCCGGCTCCCGGTAAGCGATGGAGCAACGTAGCACAAAACCAGGACTTTTAAAAGTCTGTTCCGCTGAGGGACATCTCTCCAGAGGCTTAACCGGGGTGAAGCCCATGCGGGGTCAGTGTGGCCTCGGGTCCCGCAGGGTCACAGAAGGATCAGGGGTGTCTGAGTGTCGCAGAGCTTACAGGTATTAGAACAGGGAAGCCGGCTACAGAGACAGAGCCGAGGAGTGAGCTCTAAGCTCGGGGTTACCTTGAACTGGTCGCAGGCTCGGTCAGCTCGGAGCGCGGCCGGAGGCAGGGTGACGGGAGTAATTGGGCGCTATTCTCTGAGGGCACACTGAGGAGTGGGGCCCCAGGTTCTCGGCTCCTCCGGGCCGGAGACTGGGAGGCTGCCATCTTCATTACCATCCTCCAGAACTCTATAGAAAGTGCCCAGGGAACAAAAGCTCCAGAAAGCAAACCCGAGCGGATTACTCAGCCCGGCCCCTGGTAAGGGCGGTGCAACTCCGCAAGGGGCAAAGACACTTGAGAATCACTACAACAGGCCCCTCCCCCGGAAGATCAACAAGAAACCCAGCCAGGACCAAGTACACCTACCAAGGAGTGCAGTTTCAATACCAAGGAGAGCAGCGGAATTCCAGAGGAGGAGAAAGCAAAGCACGGAACTCATGTCTTTCTCCCCATGATTCTTTAGCTGTGCAGTTAATTTATTTTTTTTCTTTTTCAATTTTTTTCTCTTCTTCTGCTAATTTTTTTTTAACTTTTACCCTTTTCTTTTTTAACATTGTTTAACTAGTTTATCTAATATATATATATATATTTTTTTCCTTTTTATATTTTTTTCTTTATTGGTTTTCTTTTTCTAATTGTTTCTTTTTTTTCTTTTCTTTCTTTCTTTTTTTTTTTTCTTTCTGAACCTTTTTATCCCCTTTCTCCCCCCTCACGATTTGGGATCTCTTCTGATTTGGCTAAAGCATATTTTCCTGGGGTTGTTGCCACCCTTTTAGTATTTTACTTACTCCTTCATATACTCTTATCTGGACAAAATGACAAGGCGGAAAAATTCACCACAAAAAAAAGAACAAGAGGCAGTACCAAAGGCTAGGGACCTAATCAATACAGACATTGGTAATATGTCAGATCTAGAGTTCAGAATGACGATTCTCAAGGTTCTAGCCGGGCTCGATAAAGGCATGGAAGATATTACAGAAACCCTCTCGGGAAATATAAAAGCCCTTTCTGGAGAAATAAAAGAACTAAAATCTAACCAAGTTGAAATCAAAAAAGCTATTAATGAGGTGCAATAAAAAATGGAGGCTCTCACTGCTAGGATAAATGAGGCAGAAGAAAGAATTAGCGATATAGAAGACCACATGACAGAGAATAAAAAAGCTGAGCAAAAGAGGGACAAACAGCTACTGGACCATGAGGGGAGAATTCGAGAGATAAGTGACACCATAAAACGAAACAACATTAGAATAATTGGGATTCCAGAAGAAGAAGAAACAGAGAGGGGAACAGAAGGTATATTGGAGAGAATTATTGGAGAGAATTTCCCCAATATGGCAAAGGGAATAAGCATCAAAATCCAGGAGGTTCAGAGAACCCACCTCAAGATCAATAAGAATAGGTCCACACCCCGTCACCTAATAGTAAAATTTACAAGTCTTAGTGACAAAGAGAAAATCCTGAAAGCAGCCCGGGAAAAGAAGTCTGTGACATACAATGGTAAAAATATTAGATTGGCAGCAGACTTATCCACAGAGACCTGGCAGGCCAGAAAGAGCTTGCATGATATATTCAGAGCACTAAATGAGAAAAACATGCAGCCAAGAATACTATATCCAGCTAGGCTATCATTGAAAATAGAAGGAGAGATTAAAAGCTTCCAGGACAAACAAAAACTGAAAGAATTTGCAAATACCAAACCAGCTCTACAGGAAATATTGAAAGCGGTCCTCTAAGCAAAGAGAGACCCTAAAAGTAGTAGATCAGAAAGGAACAGAGACAATATACAATAACAGTCACCTTAGAGGCACTACAATGGCACTAAATTCATATCTCTCAATAGTTACCCTGAATGTTAATGGGCTAAATGCCCCAATCAAAAGACACAGGGTATCAGAATGGATAAAAAAACAAAACCCATCTATATGTTGCCTACAAGAAACTCATTTTAAACCCAAAGACACCTCCAGATTTAAAGTGAGGGGGTGGAAAAGAATTTACCATGCTAATGGACATCAGAAGAAAACAAGAGTGGCAATCCTTAGATCAATTAGATTTTAAACCAAAGGCTATAATAAGAGATGAGGAAGGACAGTATATCATACTCAAAAGATCTGTCCAACAAGAAGATCTAACAATTTTAAATATCTATGCCTCTAATGTGGGAGCAGCCAACTACATAAACCAAGTAATAACAAAATCAAAGAAACACATCAACAATAATACAATAATAGTATGGGACTTTAACACTCCCCTCACTGAAATGGACAGATCATCCAAGCAAAATATCAACAAGGAAATAAAGGCCTTAAATGACACACTGGACCAGATGGACATCACAGATATATTCAGAACATTTCATCCTAAAGCAACAGAATACACATTCTTCTCTAGTGCACATGGAGCATTGTCCAGAATAGATCACATTCTCGGTCCTAAATCAGGTCTCAACCAGTATCAAAAGATTGGCATCATACCCTGCATATTTTCAGACCACAATGCTCTGACTAGAACTCAATCACAAGAGGAAATTTGGAAAGAACCCAAAAACATGGAGACTAAACAGCATCCTTCTAAAGAATGAATGGGTCAACCAGGAAATTAAAGAAGAATTGAAAAAATTCATGGAAACAAATGATAATGAAAACACAACAGTTCAAAATCTGTGGAACACAACAAAGGCAGTCCTGAGAGGAAAATATAGAGCGGTACAAGCCTTTCTCAAAAAACAAGAAAGGTCTAAGGTACACAACCTAACCCTACACCTAAAGGAGCTGGAGAAAGAACAAGAAAGAAACCCTAAACCCAGCAGGAGAAGAGAAAGCATAAAGATCAGAGCAGAAATCAATGAAATAGAAACCAAAAAAACAATAGAACAAATCAACGAAACTAGGAGCTGGTTCTTTGAAAGAATTAATAAGATTGATAAACCCCTGGTCAGACTTATCAAAAAGAAAAGAGAAAGGACCCAAATCAATAAAATCATGAATGAAAGAGGAGAGATCACAACTAACATCAAAGAAATACAGACAATTATAGGAACATACTATGAACAACTCTACGCCAACAAATTTGACAATCTGGAAGAAATGGATGCATTTGTAGAGACATATAAACTACCACAACTGAACCAGGAAGAAATAGAAAGCCTGAACAGACCCATATTCAGTAAGGAGATTGAAACAGTCATCAAAAATCTCCAAACAAACAAAAGCCCAGGGCCAGATGGCTTCCCGGGGTAATTCTACCAAACATTTAAAGAAGAACTAATTCCTATTCTCCTAAAACTATTCAAAAAAATAGAAATGGAAGGAAAACTTCCAAACTCGTCTTATGAGGCCAGCATCACCTTGATCCCAAAACCAGACAAGGATCCCATGAAAAAAGAGAATTACAGACCAATATCCTTGATCAACACAGATGCAAAAATTCTCACCAAAATACTAGCCAATAGGATTCAACAGTACATTAAAAGGATTATTCACCACGACCAGGTGGGATTTATTCCAGGGCTGCAAGTTTGGTTCAACATCCGCAAATCAATCAATGTGATACAACACATTAATAAAAGAAAGAACAAGAACCATATGATACTCTCAATAGATGCTGAAAAAACATTTGACAAAGTAGAGCACACCTTCCTGATCAAAACTCTTCAAAGTGTAGGGATAGAGGGTACATACCTCAATATTATCAAAGCCATCTATGAAAAACCCACCGCAAATATCATTCTCAATGGAGAAAAACTGAAAGCATTTCCGCTAAGGTCAGGAACATGGCAGGGATGTCTGTTATCACCACTGCTATTCACATAGTACTATAAGTCCTCGCCTCAGCAATCAGACACAAAAGGAAATTAAAGGCATCCAAATTGGCAAAGAAGAAGTCAAACTATCACTCTTTGCAGATGATATGATACTATATGTGGAAAACCCAAAAGACTCCACTCCAAACTGCTAGAACTTGTATAGGTATTCAGTAAAGTGTCAGGATATAAAATCAATGCACAGAAATCAGTTGCATTTCTCTACACCAACAACAAGACAGAAGAAACAGAAATTAAGGAGTCCATCCCATTTACAATTGCACCGAAAACTATAAGATACCTAGGAATAAACCTAACCAAAGAGACTAAGAATCTATACACAGAAAACTATAAAGTACTCATGAAAGAAATTGAGGAAGACACAAAGAAATGGAAAAATGTTCCATGCTCCTGGATTGGAAGAATAAATATTGTCAAAATGTCTATGCTACCTAAAGCAATCTACACATTTAGTGCAATTCCTATCAAAGTACCATCCATTTTTTTCAAAGAAATGGAACAAATAATCCTAAAATTTATATGGAACCAGAAAAGACCTTGAATAGCCAAAGGAATACTGAAAAAGAAAGCCAAAGTTGGTGGCATCACAATTCCGGAGTTCAAGCTCTATTACAAAGCTGTCATCATCAAGACAGCATGGTACTGGCACAAAAACAGACACATAGGTCAATGGAACAGAATAGAGAGCCCAGAAATAGACCCTCAATTCTATGGTCAACTAATCTTCGACAAAGCAGGAAAGAATGTCCAATGGAAAAAAGACAGTCTCTTCAATAAATGGTGTTGGGAAAATTGGACAGCCACATGCAGAAAAATGAAAGTGGACCATTTCCTTACACGGCACGTGAAAATAGACTCAAAATGGATGAAGGACCTCAATGTGAGAAAGGAATCCATCAAAATCCTTGAGGAGAACACAGGCAGCAACCTCTTCGACCTCAGCCGCAGCAACATCTTCCTAGGAATATCGCCAAAGGCAACGGAAGCAAGGGTGAAAATGAACTATTAGGATTTTATCAAGATCAAAAGCTTTTGCACAGCAAAGGAAACAGTTAACAAAACCAAAAGACAACTGACAGGATGGGAGAAGATATTTGCAAATGACATATCAGATAAAGGGCTAGTGTCCAAAATCGATAAAGAACTTAGCAAACTCAACACCCAAAGAACAAATAATCCAATCAAGAAATGGGCAGACACATGAAAAAGTGCTCCATATCACTCGGCATCAGGGAAATACAAATCAAAACCACAATGAGATACCACCTCACACCAGTCAGAATGGCTAAAATTAACAAGTCAGGAAATGACAGATGCTGGCGAGGATGTGGAGAAAGGGGAACCCTCCTACACTGTTGGTGGGAACGCAAGCTGGTGCAACCACTCTGGAAAACAGCATGGAGGTTCCTCAAAATGTTGAAAATAGAACTACCCTATGACCCAGCAATTGCACTGCTGTGTATTTACCCTAAGGATATAAACTTAGTGATCCGAAGGGGCACGTGCACCCGAATGTTTATAGCAGCAATGTCTACAATAGCCAAACTATGGAAAGAACCTAGATGTCCATCAACAGACGAATGGATAAAGAAGATGTGGTATATATACACAATGGAATACTATGCAGCCATCAAAAGAAATGAAATCTTGCCATTTGCGACGACATGGATGGAACTAGAGGGTATCATGCTTAGCGAAATAAGTCAATCGGAGAAAGACAACTATCATAGGATCTCCCTGATATGAGGGAGAGGAGATGCAACATGGGGGGTTAAGGGTGTAGGAGAAGAGTAAATGAAACAAGATGGGATTGGGAGGGAGACAAACCATAAGTGACTCTCAATCTCACAAAACAAACTGAGGGTTGATGGGGGGAGGGGGGTTGGGAGGGGGGTGGGGTTATGGACATTGGGGAGGGTATATGCTATGGTGAGTGCTGTGAAGTGTGTAAACCTGGCGATTCACAGACTTGTACCCCTGGGGATAAAAATATATTATATGTTTATAAAAAATAAAAAAAAAAAAAAGAATACACTTAATGGAATAAAAAAGTCAGTGTTTGATTTCCCATGTCCCCTATTTTTAGCCCATTGCATTCACATAAAATCTTAAAAACAGATGTGTTATTACTCCTCTCCCTCCCCCCATACAGTAACATTTGTTTGACATCGTATTGAATCAAGACTAGTTTGGAGAAAACTGACAATTGTGCATAACCTGTAAATCCAATCTTGGTCCTGCCATATTCTTTCATTTCTTTAGGTATTTTACAATATATATTTTACAATATATCTCAATAATGATTTATACATTTCTGTATCGATTTTTGTACATATTTTAGTTGATTTATCTCTATGTATTTATTTTTGTGGCTATTGAACTGTTTTTAGAATAGCATTTTCTACATTTCTGTTGCTAATATACAGAATGAGGTTGATTTTTGTTGACTGAACTTGTATTGAACAATCTTGTTAATGTACTTGTTAATTCTAACTGTATGATTGCAGACTAGGTTTCTTTGACATATAATCATGAGTTCTTCAAATATTATTTTTAAATCTCTTTGCACAATTATTCCTTGCTTTCTCTTGGCTTGAAAAGAACAGGGAACAGTGCTTCTATAAAATAAGACTACATCTTTTTTTTTTTTTAAAGATTTTATTTATTTATTTGACAGAGATCACAAGTAGGCAGAGTCAGGCAGAGAGAGGGAGGAAGGGAAGCAGGCTCTCCGCTGATCAGAGAGCCCGATGCGAAGCTCAATCCCAGGACCCGGGATCATGACCTGAGCCGAAGGCAGCGGCTTTAACCCACTGAGCCACCCAGGCACCCCAAAATAGGACTACATCTTAAACAAGAGATAGTACAAGCAGTGAGAAGAGCTTTGGTCTGGAACTTATGATTCAGCTACGGCTCAGGGCAGCTGGATAATATTGGGAAAGTCATTTTAGCTTTATAATTCTTACTTTCTTTGTAACCAAAATGGTGTTAGTTAAGGAGATTTCTTAGTCTTTCTCAATTATAAACTTCTATTATTTTAATCTATGACTCATTCTCATAGGATTTTAAATTTTACTTCTATAAAAAGTCTCAGTAATAAAATAAATCTAACTTGGAAAGAGCTTTATTTTCTGAAGTCATTACGGGGAAAAAAGCTAAAAAGAGCATGTTAACTTAAATCATCCTGAAAGATTTATTTTCAGGCTTGTCAAACCTACTCACATAGGTCATGCAAAATATTTTCATATTGAAACATTTCAATGGATAATATTTTTTCTGCTATTGGTAACATTAACCTCCCTTATGAACATTTTTTACATATGTATATATAATAATGTTTTGAATCCATGGAGATAGGCTTTGGAGTCAAGTGCCATTTCCTTGAAATATTGAAACCTAAATGGACAGCACTTACTGAAAATAAGACTGACATCACCACCCTGTTCCACACACCATATGTCACCAAATAGCCTCCACTCTCTGCCAAGATGTAATTCAAATCAGTGACCTAGAAATAAAAGACTACATATCCCATTACCAATCAATCCCTTGAGCCATTCAGTCTCCACTCAGTAATATTTTAATAAATCATTCCCGTTTATATTGATGAGCTGTTAATGCAAATTGTAAGTAAAAGGACAGTTGACTTTTATTAGCAAAGACATGAATATATAATATGTTACACCAAAAATGCCATGCTTTCTGCTTGATATGATACAATATAACTCATTAACCAGAGGAAAAGATGAAACTCTAGTAATTTCACAGAACTTCATGAATTCATGTTTTTACTTCTCCTTTAATACTTTATATTGTTCCTAAACAACTGGCTATGGCAGATAAAATGTAAAGAATTTTTGTTTTACTTTATGTTATTTATTTATATTTAACTACCAAGAGGAATTCTAGTTCTAATGCTAGAAAGAGTTTAACAACTTCTCATTACTCTTTTAAATGCTAGTTGGTTGACCATTGTTTGATTTAAGTTCACACCTCTGCTTGTTTAATCCTATACACATGCATTGATTCTATCTGCCTCTGTTCCTTTACTGCTTTCCTTATAGTGATGGTATCATTTATATCATTAGAACAATAGTGATACTAATCAACAACTAGTGTTTTAGAGGTTTTGAGATTATAAGTTTTTGTCACATCATTATCTCTTTAACTCTCCTTTGAACCCTGTAATTCATATATATATATATATGTATATATATATATATACATATATATATATATATATAGTGACTCAGTCACTCCCCACTTTATTCACTGTAGTAAATACTGGGAATACAAAATCAAAGACAAAAAGCCCAATGGCCAGTGAATAAGTTAACAAGGGTTATTTCTTTTTGGAAGTTATATTATTGTTCTCATTTCATTAATTCTATCAAGTCAAAAACTAATCTTTACATGTGAAGAAAAGAAAATACAAAAATCTGTTATATCTGAGTTAAACTTCATGATAATTAAGGGGGAAATGAAGAGACTATGGTGATGTTTCTTGAATTAGATCCCATGTAATTTAGAGTCTAGTGCAATATTATAGGGTTATGATCAAAACGTTTTCTTGGTGAAAAAAGTTTTGTAAATGTTCTACATTACGTTTTCCTATAAGACTTTACAATATGCCTTAAAACATCTCCAAAATATGGCAATGAATAATTTGATTGTATTATTATTTCTAAACTTTTCAAACACATCTTTATGGAAAACCGACAGTGATGTAATGTGAGTACTAATCTTTTATAGAGTAACAACGGCATTGAGCTAGACATGATAGAAATAATTTCTAGAACTCTTCTCACTAGAGATTTAGAGATATACATTTCAATGACTACATTCAAAATAGAACATTAGCACCCACAAAGCTATTTTATTTCATTGCACTTGTTGAAAATGCAACTAATCAGGCCATAGTTCAGACTTACTGGTTTAAACTGTGCATGTCAACAAGCTCCTCATGTGATTTGTAAGCATATTCAAGTTTGAAGCACTAATGTAAATTAGTGGTTCTCAGATGTGATCCCTAGACTCATCACATCAACATTACTTGAAAACTTGTTAGACATGCAGGTGTGTAGGCCTTATCCCAGATATTTTGAGTTCTAAATCTAGAGTTGGGACCTAGTGATCTATGATTTAAAAAGCCATTCTAGATAATTCTGATGCAAGCTAAAGTTTGAGAACAGCTGTTCAACAATAGCTTTAAATTAAGTCATCTGGAGGTTTCTTTGTCTTTGTTTTTTGTTTTAAATATTAATGTCTATATCTTATGCTTAAGCCAAATAAACAAGTATGTGGCTAAGAAAATGGAAAAGATGATGGTCACAAGTATGCTTCACAACCTCCCAAGGTGATAGTCATTTGTTGCCAAGATTGATAACCACTGGTCTTTGTGATAACTTCATCTGATGTGAAGATGGAAATGCCTTGTAGAAATAAGACCCATCTTAATGACCAAAGTGGTGAGGTCATGGCAGACATCTCCATTATGTTAGCAGAGTGACTCACACTCTTGTGAATAAATAAATGGAATTGGTTGCACACTTTTGCCATGGAAAATGGACCTCTGGGGTTAAGTCCCACAGTGTATAAGGAGGGTCAAGCGGAGGGCTCTCACAGCACTACACTCAAAGTACCTTCCAATCAGGCAGCACCTTCTTCCTTTCCTCTCCCCCAACCTCTTTCATTTCCTAAGTTCTACAGCCATCACTGGCTTACTTTTAACATCATGAAAACTGAGTATGAAAAGCCTAAGTTGTCTGAAGCTCATCCTTTCTATGGCCTCCTCTGTTTCCAAGTCCTCTGTGATAACAGTGGTGAAACAGCTCTGTATATTCATACACAAAACTCAAGAATATTTTAGTTCCTAAAAAGACAAGCGTACATAAAATAGAGGAAAATATCTTCATAGAACTTTCTTGAAAGTAAGAAAGTTACCAGTTTTGTTCATGTGAAGGGGGTAGCTAACACTAAAATTATAGTGTGGCAACACAAAAATTTCAGAAATACATTTGAGAAATGTTTGTTTTCCAGTATTGATCTGTGGCCACCAGCACACTGTGAATTTGACTTGTCCTCACCTCTTTACAGACAAGCCCAACAGTGCTGGTTCCTCTCTCTCTTTTCCCTCCTTTATCTTCCCTTTACCCTGACTGTCTCGAGATATCTAACTTTGTCTCCATATTTGGATTGAGAATAAAGCACCTCTTCCTGAAATGGAGTAATCAAATATACCATGGTGATCAGAAGATAGAAATGATCATTCTAACATGAACTACACTTCTTAGAAAGTAATTATATTGGGGCATCTGGGTGGCTCAGTTGGTTAGGTTCCAACTCTTGATTTTGACTCAGGTCATGATCTCAGCTCAGGTCATGACCTCAGGGTCATGAGATCGAGCCCCACATCAAACCACACATTGAGCCCCAAGTCAAGCTCCAAGCTGGGCATAGTGTCTACTTAAACTTCTCTCTCTGCTCTTCTTCCACCCTTCCCTCCACTTGCTTTCTCTCCCTTTCTTTCTTAAAAAAAAAAAAAAAGGCCATTATATTTACGTAAGGTGATGTAGATTGGTATTAAACAGTTCCAGTATACACTTGTGCAGCCATTCTGTCCTGTTGGATGTTTTCTGGTTTTTTTTTTTTTCTTTTTTAAACTTCTAAAAAATTACTATTAATAATTTCAGTAAAACAGGTCAGTTTTAGTTTTGTGGAACCTTCCTTAGTACTTCCATCTTCTGCTTGTTAGCATGTTGTTGTTTGTGAGACACTTGTGCAAGTGAATGGACTTCACACTTTTGCTTTTGGTTAAATTTCAAAGATAGTCACTCCTTTGGTAATGTCACTATACTAAGAAACTAAACCTTCATTTCAAGGGCAGCATGCAGATTCCTAATGATTTAAAAAAAAAAATTCACTCAGAATCTGACTTTCAGGCACTGCAGACCGTGTACTGCTTCCAGTGATGGTATGAAAAATATTCTGTGCTGTTCCCTCTGCCAGCCACTGGCCAGTCCATGTAGTGGCCAGAAGAATACAGAGAAGCAGGGAGCCATCTGGTGATTAGTGTAGGGGCCAGTGGAAAAAAAATGGAAAATCAGAGATGGAGTATATTTCAAAAAATACAACCAGAAAACAGGCTGAGCAGACCAGCTATAGAGTGTGGATTGTCTGAATGCTCTTGCTATGGTAGGATGGTCATTGGTATAAATCTGTGTTGAATCTATTTCACTGTTCATTAATAGTTTTTTGTTAAAACTGTTTCTTGACTTAAAGTACATAAAATCAACATGCAGACAAAAACAGAAGAATATTTCAATTACAGAAATGAAAGTAAACATTTTCAAGATTGACTTTTTTCAAGTATGCATTGTGAAATGAAAATACTCTAGAGAGAAGCTGGCTGCTCCCAGTCTTGTGGCACTTAGGAATAAAGCTGCTAGAGATATTTCCATGCAGACTTCTGTGTATGTGTGGATATAGCAATCAAATTAGCTGGGCAAGCACTTAAGACCATAGTATGATAAAACTATGTTTAGCCTTGTACAAACTGCCAAAATGTCTTCTAAATTGTACCATTGTGACAAAAGATTGTTACAGTACTACAAATATATGACACAGTCTCATTGAAGAAGGCAAGAGGCAATGCACTGACTTTGACAACTTTGGGAATGAACAGAGTCTGTAAAACTAAATGTAAAATGAGCTGCACATAAACACCAAACTCTAGCAGGTAATGTTTTCTACAGGGAGACAGGTTAACAGAGATGAAGGAACAGCCTTCTTAACTCCATATATTCAAGAAGAAAAAATGAATTTGGATTTGCTATGATACACACATAATTCATCATTGCATCTGAGGAAATTATGATTGATATTCTACCAACTGAAATAGAGACTGTGACAAAAGTTTAAAAGGCTATATGTGTGTTACATATGTGTGTGTGCTTTTAAAAAATACATAAACACAGTAAATTGTCTTTCTTCTCATTTTTTTTGAAGTTTTTATTTGACAGAGAATAAGAGAGATAATGAGTTGGGGGAGGGGCAAAAGGAGAAGCAGACTCCCCACCGAGCAGGGAGTCCAATTTGGGACTCAGGACCATGGGATCATGGCCTGAGCTGAAGACAGATGCTTAAGCAACTGAGCGAGCTGGGAGCCCCTCTTTCTTCTAATTAAACTGTTAATTAATGAAAAAATAAGTCCTCCATCATGATACTCCTGTCTGGGTTGATAAATAGTAAGGTAACCTATTTTATTTATTTATTTTTAAAAGATTTTATTTATTTATCTGAGAGAGAGACAGAGAGCAAGCTCAGGAGCCGGGGGGGAGGTAGAGGAAAGAAGAAGACTCAGCAGGGAGTCTGATGTGAGACTCAATCCCAGGACCTTGGGATCATGACCTGAGTTGTTGAAGGCAGACACTTAAACAACTGAATCACCCAGGTGCCCAAGATAGCTCATTTTAGAGAGCAAAGTGTTATTATGAATGTTGGTTTTATTTTATTTATTTATTTTATATATATTTTATTTTATGTGTGTGTGTGTATGTGTATGTCTGTGTGTGTGTGTGCATATATATATATATATATATGCACACATACTTTTTTTTTTTTATTGATTGCTAGGACTGGAGCTTGCTTGTGTTCGACTTTTCCTCCCAGTGGGTTAAAATCCACATATTTAAGCATGTCTGGTGTGAGGTTTCGACAATAAACTAACCCCTACTCATGGTTTTTCTGGTCTGGTCTTAATTCCTGCCATTTTGACTAAAATAAATTAACTGCTATCCATAAACTTGATTTTTGACTGACAATGCCATACTCTTCAACTATGAAGCATAGCTTCCATTAACTCTTGGATTTCCAGCCTGATCTTTACCTTAAGTCTCTTTAGCAGAGCCTATCTCCAAGTTAAGGAAGTAGTCTATTTGAGGTTAAGCAACACATAGATATGGTAACATGACTAAAGATGACAGGTAAGAAGGGGTACGTGCTAACAGTGATGTGCAAATAGCAGGTTATGAAAATGCTCTAAGAATAAGTGAAAAGCTGAACTGGTAGCTGGAACTGGATATTGAGAAAATATTATCCTAAATAATAAGAATGTCAATGTGTTTCAAAACATACAATATTATTCAATAGTAAATGTCTTCTACATAGACACACTTTGATTTTGAGCTACATAAAATTACTCTATGGCATTTTATGTAGCTTTTTAATATAACATTTTTTATCTTTTCTTATGGTTATTTACTTGGCTTACTTTCTTATCACTTTCCTGGTTAACAAAATCATAAAATATAGCATTTCTGGTGATCTTTGAATGCTCACTTCTTTTTTACCCTGCATGTTTAATGAGGTTCTTAACATACACTATAAAATACTCATATTTCAAGTATTTCTAATGGAATTTTCATAAGTAGAGTGGTTTCCCTCTTGAGGATTATAACACTGTTTGACTTAATTAAACTGATCAAATTAAAGGAAATAGTGGTATAACCCCTGGAGTAATGTATATTCTAGTTTTGGAAACTGCCATTGCTGTGTGATACTGCTTGCATACTACATTTGGAATTTTCAGATATCACTTTGTAATAGAACAAATAAAATAAATGTTGATAGTTTGAGAAGTTTTAGTTGACTTAAACATGTATTTCCTTAATAGTGAACAATTTATAATCATTGGTTTATTGTCCTGAATTATGACTGCATTATATAGATAAATACTTAAATGATAGATGCATTAAAAAAGTTGAGAAAAAATTGTAAAATGTGGAAGGTGATATATTTACTTCAATTCCAAAAACACTATGAAGGCACATCTCTGCTTAAGAGCTGAGAAATCATTAAATGTGATAGGGCAGAATGTGTAGATGTTGCTGTATGATGTGTTAAGAGATGATAAAATAATTGATAAACTTCAAAAATATTAAACATGTCAAGACTTTGCAGCTCCCACTTCATTCTCTCCCTAATTTTTAGAAATTTAATTACAATCTTATGCAGATTTTGTTATCCTGCTTAATATTTATTCTCATTCTTTCCTTGAGTAGACTTGGATATTTGAGAAAACTCACGAGACCTGTCCAGCTAGAAAATAATTCTATCCTCTGTAGTAGGTATTTAAATGAGAGACAGCATCAAGTTTTTCCATAAATGTAAGATATTTATAGTACACTGAGTCCCCCTATTATGCAGTATTCTGTTGGTTTTGTAAACATTATTGAATATAAAAATTATAAACAGTAGAAATATAATTTCTAATATTTCCATAACTTAGAGCATTTGTATTAGAATGCAGATATAAAGACTGGGTTCTGTAGCTTAGCCTCAACCACTAGTTGACTGTACGATGTGGGAAAATTCATTAGACTTTCCACTCCTAATTGTTTTCATTATTGAAGGAGAAAGGGAGAATGCATGGAGAAACTTTAGAAAGTGAGGACTGTGACCACCAAGCACCTTAGAGAATAACAAGAGAAAAAACAACTAATATTAACATAAAAGTCTACATTTTGACATAGTGATATAATGAATATCTATATTGATGAAGCAATAGTTATAAAATTTTTAGATTATTTACAAAATGATAAATTTTATTTATTTATTTTCTACTATGTTCTTATAGATGTCTATGAAATAACCAAAGTAGAAATGTATTGTCTTCATTTCAGGAAGAAGGCTGTATGTCAGTTTAGGAAATTTCAAGTGTCAAGCTAGAGATGGGAAACCAGATTTCCATACTACAAAGATGACTTGCATTGCTGTTTCCCATCATCTCATTAATTCACTGTTATCGAGGATCTGTCTGGTTTATCCCTTAAATCGGAGGACAGTCTTACTCTGTTTGCATGGCTGAAGCACTTAATTCTGCCTATTATGCAGGTCCCGGATATTCTTCTTAGATTCTAGGGTGACAAATATGTAAGGCAAATATGTAAGGCACTCTACCTCATAGCGAGGTAGGAAAAATTTTCTAAGGGAGCCAGTACCTGTTACTGTAGCACTTTCTAAATTAGATCAATGTTCAAAGTGATGGGCCACATGTTAAACTAGATAGAAAAGAAATTGATATAAGAAGTAGTGAATAGATCAAAATTAGAAGGCCAGTAAGATTATAAAGCAGCTACAGTGAATACAGGAGAAAGAGAAAACTGGAAGAATGTGAATGCTGGCAAAAAAAAAAAAAAAAAGTTGATCTTTAAGTTTCAGAAATAATCACTATATGATTCTGGGCATACCCATTCTATAGACCATAGTGATCACTTTGCCCCATGATATGAGAAAAATTACAGTTGATATCTTCTTTCTTTTCGTTTGGTTTTGTTTCCAAGTGAGTGTGTGTGTTGATTGCAGGTGGTGCATTCTACGTTATTTGTAAAACAAATATCAAAGCAGCATTTACCTGAAATTGGTAAATGTTTTTTTGGGGTGATTTAGATTTATGAGAAACTAAAATTGATAACTGGCAACACTATTCAATACGCAGTTAGTCAAGATTGAAATCCCCACCTTCATTTAGTTAATTCCCAAATCTTCTGGGTTCTAATTTCTACACATTTTTAAATCTGTTTACTTCATTCCAGAGCAAACAACCATCATCTCCCATTTAGAGAGATTATAGGGATTTATGACAAATCCCTATAATCTAGTCGCTCTATTTCCAATCTTGTCTTCCTCCATTCACTCATTTCATATGCAGCCAGTGCTTTCATCACAAAAGAGAGAGAGAGAGAGAGAAGACAAAGTCAACATGACACCTTACCAGTTTAAAGCCATTCTTATTTATCAATAATAATAATACAATTATAGTAAGGGAATTTAACACCCCACTTACATCAGGGACAGATCATGTAAGCATAAAATCAATAAGGAAACCACGGCCTTGAATGACCAGGTGTACTTGTAACAGATATATTCAAAACATTCTACTCTAAAATAGCAGAATACACATTCTTTTCAACTACCCATAGATTATTTTTCAGGGTAGATCATGTATTAGACCATAAAGCAAGCTTCAACACATTTAAAAAGATCAAAATCATACCATGCATCTTTTCTGACCACACTTATGAAATTAGAAGTCAACCACAAGAAAAAATCAGGAGAGACCACAAATACATACAGGTTAAATAACATGCTACTAAATGATGAATGGGTCAACCAGGAAATTTTAAAAAAGGAAATAGAAAAGTATAATGAACAAAATGAAAATGAAAACATAATGGTTCAAAACCTTTGGAATGCAGCGAAATCTATTCTAAAAGGGAAGTTTATAGCAATACAAGCCTATCTCAAGAAGCAAGAAAAATCTCAAATGAACAACCTAACCTTACACCTAAAGGAGTTAGAAAAAGAACAACAAACAAGACCCAAAACCAGAGGAAGGAAGGAAATAAAGATTAGAGCGGAAATAAATGATACAGAAACCAAACAACAACAACCACCACAAACAATAATAGAACAGATCAATGAAATAAGGAGTTGGTTCCTTGAAAAAAAAATCAATAAAATTGATAAACCTATAGCCAGACTTATCAGGAAAAAAAATACAAAAGACTCAAATAAAAGCACAAATGAGAGAATAGAAATAACAACCAACACCACAACAACATAAATAATTATAAAAAAGTTATGAAAAACTATATGCCAACAAATTGGGCAAACTGGAAGAAATGTATGAATTCATAGAAAAAATATAAACTATCAAAACTGAAACAGAAAAAAATAGAAAACTTGAACATATTGATAACCAGCAAAGAAACTGAATCAGTAATCAAAAAATTCCCAACAAACAAAAGTCCAGGGTCAGATGGCTCACAGGTGAATTCTACTAAAGATTCAAATAAGGGATAATACCTATTCTTCTCAAACTATTTCAAAAAATAGAAATGGAAGGAAAACTTGCAAATTCATTCTATGAGACCAGCATTACCCTGGTACCAAAACCATATAAAGACTGTTAAAAAAAGAGTACTGGGCTGCCTGGGTGGCTCAGTGGGTTAAGCCTCTGCATTCGGCTCAGGTCAGGATATCAGGGTCCTGGGATCGAACCCCTCATCGGGCTCTCTGCTCCACAGGGAGCCTGCCAAAAAATAAATAAATAAATAAAAAATAAAAAAGAGTACTACAGGCCAATATCCCTGATGAACACAGATGCAAACATTCTCAATAAAATACTAGCAAACTGAATCCAACAATACGTTAAAAAAATCATTCTTCACCATCAAATGAGATTTATTTCTGAGTTACAACAGTATTTCAGTATTCACAAATCAATCATCATGATACATCACATCAATAAAAGAAAGGGTAAGAACCATATCATCATTTCAATAGATGCAGAAAAAGCACTGGACAAAGTACCACATTCATTCATGACAAAAACCCTCAGCAAAATAGGTTCAGAGAGAACATATCTCAACATAATAAAGGCTGTTTATGAAAAATCAACAGTTAACATCATCCTTAGTGGGAAAACTAAGGACTTCCCCGCTAAGATCAGGAACAACATGAGGATGTCTACTCTCACCACTTTCATTCAACATAGTACTGAAGTCCTAGCCACAACAATCTGACAACGAAAATAAATAAAAGTCATCCAAATTGGTAAGGAAGTAAGACTTCACTATTTGCAGATGGCATGATACTCAATATAGAAAATCCAAAAGACGCCACCAAAATAATGCTAGAACTGATACACAAAAATTCAGCAAATTCTCAGGATACAAAATCAACATATGGAAATCTGATGCATTTCTATACACTAATAATGAAACAGCAGAAAGAGAAACTGCAGAATGAATTCCACTTACAATTACACCAAAAATAGTAAGACATCTAGCAATAAACCTAACTAAGGAGGTGAGGGATCTGTACTCTGAAAACTATAAAATATTGTTGAAAGAAATTGAAGATGACAAAAAAAAATGGAAAAACATTCCATACTCATGGATTAGAAGAACAAATATTGTTAAAATATCAATGGGTTAAGCCTCTGCTTTCAGCTCAGGTCATGATCTCATGGTCCTGGGATCGAGTCCCACATCAGGCTCTCTGCTTAGCAGGGAGCCTGCTTCCCTCTCTCTCTGCCCGCCTCTCTGCCTACTGGTGATCTCTCTGTGTGTCAAATAAATAAATAAAATCTTTAAAAATTATATCAATACTACCTAAAACAATCTACACATTTAATGCAATCCCTATCAAAATACCAACAGCATTTTTCACAGAACTAGAACAAACAATCCTAAAAATTGTATGGAACCACAAAAAACCCTAAATAGCCAAAGCAACTTTGAAAAAGAGAAGCAAAGCTGGAGACATCACAATTCCAGACCTTGAGTTATATCACAAAATATAAAAATAGATACATAATCAATAGAATGAATAAAACCCCTGAAATAAACCCATAATTATATGGTTAATTAATCTTCAGCAGAGCAGGAAAGAATATCCAATGGGTAAAAAGAGAGTCTCTTCAACAAATGGTGTTGGGAAAACTGGACAAGTGCATGCAAAAGAATGAAATGGAACAAATTTCTTACATCATAAACAAAAATAAATTCAAAGTGGATGAAAGATTTAAATGTGAAATCATAAAACCATGTAACAGAGCACAGGCAGTAACTTCTCTGGGACTGGCCATAGGAACATTTTTCTAGATAGATCCCCTGAGAAAAGAGAAACAAAAGCAAAAATACACCATTGGAACTACATCAAAAGAAAAAAGCTTCTGCACAGCAAAGGAAGCAACCAAAAAAACTAAAAGGCAATCTACAGAATTGGAGAAGATATTTGCAAATGACATCCGATAAAGGTTAGAGAACATATGAAAAAGAGAACATATGAACATATGAAACTCAACACCCCCCAAACAAATAATCAGTTAAAAAATGGGCAGAAGACCTGAACAGATGTTTTCCAAAGACATCCATGTGGTTAACAGACATGTGAAAAGATGCTCAACATCACTCATCACCAGGGAAATACAAACTAAAACTACAATGAGATATCATCTCACACCAGTCAAATGGCTAAAATCAACAACACAAGAAACAGATTTTGGTAAGGATGTGAAGAAAGGGGAACCCTCTTGCACCACTGGTGGGAATGCAAACTGGTGCAGTCACTCTGGAAAACAGTATGGAGGTTCCTCAAAAAGTTAAAAAATAGAACTATCCTATGATCACGCAATTGCAATATTGGGTATTTTATTCACCCAAAGAGGATAAAAACACTAATTAAAAGGGATACCTGCATCCAATGTTTATAACTGTATCATTTACAATAGACACGATATAGTAGCAGCCTGTGTCCATCAGATGATGAATGGATAAAGAAGATCTGGTGTATAGGGGTATAGGCACACACACACACACACACACACAGTGGGATATTATTCAGCCTTAAAAAAAGAATGAATTCTCACCATTTGCAATGACATGGATGGAGCTAGACTATAACCCTCAGTGAAATAGGTCAGTCAGAGAAAGACAAGTACCACATGATTTCACTCATATGTGGAATTCAAGAAACAAAACAAGTGAGCAAAGAGAAAGAGAGAGAGAAACTAAGAAATAGGATTTTAACTACAGAGAACGAACTGATGGTACTAGAGGAGAGAAAGTAGAGGAATGGGTGAAATAGTGGATGGGGATTAAGAAGCACACTTTTAAGGAGCGCTGGGTGATGAATGGAAGTGTTGAATCACTATATTATACACCTGAAACTAATATAACACTGTACGCTAACTGGAACTAAAATAAAACTTAGGAAGGGTTATCCTTATTTACCCATTGCACACATTCATCCTCATGGATATCCTCTCTCTATACCTAACTTGCTTTACCATCACCTTTCCAACTACTTCCTCACATTCTCCACTACACAAATCTTTTAGTTTCTTGAATACACAATACTTTCATTTACCCCCTCACTTGTTTGCATACTGTTTCCTGTGCATGGATTTTTTAAAAATATCATAATGTCAACCTTATAATACCTAACTATCCTCATAGAAATCATTCCTAGATCCTAGACTAACTTGATTAAATTGGTATATTCTCCTTCTGGGCACTGTATATTCCTTTCATAGCCCACATCAGACATTTGGGTGATGAAGTATTATTTAATACCAGACTTCTGCCTAAATCACTGTAAGGTTCTGGAGGGTTGAATATATACTGTGCTTAAACAGTGTTAATATATATTTTTTCTAATTGTAGATATTTCAGAGTGTGTTGGTGATATCACCCTTGTGGATATTAGATCATATAAGAAATGCAACTATAAGACTCTAGGTCACAATGATAATGTAATAATAATTGAAATGTCAAACATTCATTATAAAGCAAACCTGTGAAAGATACAATAAATATTCATATACCAGGGATAAGGAAACTGGAGCAAAAAGAACTTAAAGAATTTGCTTATGATTACATAACTAGTCTTTAGCAGAATGAGAATTCAAACCCAAACAGCCTGTGATGCCATGTGCAAATGTCCTTGAGTAATACTGAAGATGAAAAAATATATAAGTAGTTGTTAGAAAGAGTGGCAGATACTGGGATAGTAAGATGGTGTGAGACTCTAAAGGGAAGAAGGTTTGTACTGGGATGGAAAAGTATCACCCTGGGAGGAAGGGGACGCTATCCAAGTCAGATAAAGTCACTGTAGGAAATGTTATGTAGAAAAGTCTTAGAGGATAGGCATGCTTTATTAAAGCAAGAATAAGGAGGCAATATTATCAGAAGTGTTAAGATTTTAAAAGAAAATCTTCTAGATGATATTAAAGACATGCTTGTTCTAGTATCCAAAAAGTAAAAAAAGTCCATGGGATGGCCAGTGAAGGGTCTGGCTGAAGAGAGCTAATGAACCTCTGAAAGAATATATCATAAGAGATCAATAAAAACAAATTCATTAAATCAGAATGTCTTAATACCAAAGTGATGGCTTTATTTAAATATAGTTTGTATATATTTGAGACAACTATGGTTATTCCCTAGGCAAATCCCAATATAAAAATTGTTGAAAAATCAACTGCTATATACACTTACTTATGATGCCTTAGGATTCTTACATATTTTAGGGTCTGCTTTTAGTTAAATTCTCCATGGATATATATGCAATTTTCTTACACCAGTTTTTTCATCATAGCTTTACAATTAATTTGAAACATGGTATGGGTAATTCCTC
This sequence comes from Lontra canadensis, assembly GCF_010015895.1. Classification (NCBI taxonomy): domain Eukaryota; kingdom Metazoa; phylum Chordata; class Mammalia; order Carnivora; family Mustelidae; genus Lontra; species Lontra canadensis. Next base: position 2,876,097 of record NW_022631056.1, on the reverse strand, counting down.
TTCTGCTTACTATTACTTCTTGATAAATGTCTTTATTTTTGTGTTTATAATTTTTTGGAAGAGTTGAATTTTTACATTATAATAAAATTATATTAAATTATTATTATAATTATATGAAATCTAAATAAATACAGATAAATGTTCTATCTTGGGAAAATAAGAACATCATGTATTATTCACATTTCAACTCATGTTTCTTCATTTATTCATCTTCTTTTATATTACTGTGTAACCATCTACCTTACTATGGCCATGGGCTTAGTTATTTCTTATTAAAAGAAATATAACTTAATAAAACAAAAGAATAAAAACTATTAAAGCAATTCATAAACTGACCTTTATTAATATATATTTATCTTGGATATTAAAGAAATATAACAAACATTTTTATATACATTTCTATACAGCCACTCTACAAAACTTATTAATTCTAATAGGTCCCAATTTTCTTGTTAGGAAATATGAATAAAACTATGAATAAAATTGTGTTTACAGACATACTTCTTTTTATTGTGTTTTGCTTTATTGTACTTCACAAATATTGTTTGTTTTTTTTTTTACAAATTGAAGGTTTGTGACAATCCTATGCTGAGTAAGGCTGCGGGTTCCATTTTCCAACAGCATCTGCCCACTTCATGTCTTTGTGTCACTTTTTGGTAATTCTCACATTTTCAACTTTTCAATATTATTATATTTGTTATGGGGATCTGTGATCAGTCATGATGATTTGCAGGAGGCTCAGATGAGGTCAGTATTTTTAGCAATCAGTATTTTTTAGTTAAGGTATATACAATTTTTTTTAGACAAAGTGCTACTGTGCACTTAATGGGCTACAATATAGAAATAATATAACTTTTGTATGTCCTGAAAAACAAACAAAAAATTGACGCACTTTATTGCAATATTTGTTTCACTGAAGTGGTATGGAACCAAACTTACATCTCCAAAATATACCTGCATTTCTTTTTCGGTTGAATAAATTATTTTAAAATTATTTAAATAAAATATTGATAGCATTCATCTATGACTTAATTCTGATTTTCACTAGCTTGTCCTGTGTGTTTCACTATTAAAGAAAAGGTTTTCATTCTTTTAAAATAGGTAATTAATTGGTCTCTTAAATGATACATTTAACATGAACCATTTTATCGTCTATTGAAGTAATGTATGGTTATAATTTTTATTAAATATTGAAGTAAAAATATATATTAATACACATATAGAAAGATAAGTTCAAAGTGTATTCAAGACTTGAATGTAAAGCCTAAAACCATCAAGCTCCCAAAAGAAAACATAGGCAGGAAGTTCTTGACATCAGTCTTAGCACTATTTTTTTAGACTGTTTTTCACAGGCAAGAGCAACAAAAGTTAAAATAAACTAATGGGATTACACAAAACTAAAAAGCTTTTGTTCAGCAAAAGAAAAACCATTAACAAAATGAAAAAGCAACCTATTGGATAGGAGATGATATTTGAAAATCATACATCAAAAAGAGGCTGATATCTAAAATATATAAGGAACTTACAAAAGTCAGTGTCAGAGAAATAAATGTGATTGAAAGTTGGGCAGGGTCTTGAATGTACAATTTTCCAAAGAAGACATACAGATGGCCAATAGATACATGACAAGATGCTCAACATCACTAATCATCAGGGACATGCAAATCAAAACCACAGTGATATATCACCTTACACCTGGTTATTATCAAAAAGACAAAAAAAAAATAGGGGCGCCTGGGTGGCTCAGTCGGTTAAGTGTCTGCCTTCAGCTCAGGTCATGATCTCAGGGTCCTGGGATCGAGCCCCATGTCAGGCTCCCTGCTCAGTGGGGAGTCTGCTTTTCCCTCTTCCTCTGTCCTTGCTCGTGTGTTCTCTCTCTCTCTCTCTCGCTCACTGTCTCTCTCAAATACATAAACAAAATCTTAAAAAAAAAAAAAAAGACAAAAAAATAGCAAGTGTTGTCAAGGATGCAGAGAAAAAAAGGAATGCTTGTATACTGTTGGTGGAAATGTAAATTGGTGCAGTTCCTATGAAAAACAGTATGGAATTCCCTCCAAATATTAAAAATAGAATTACTCGATGATCCAGCAAATCCACTTTTGTGTATTTATCTGAAGTGGATGAAAATACCAATTTGAAGAGCTCTATGCACCCCTATGTTTATTGCAGCATTACTTGCAATAGCCAAGATGTGGAAACAACCTACATATCCACCAACACATGAATGGATAAAGATGCTGCATATACACAATAGGTTATTCACCAATAAAAATATGAACTCTTACTAATTACAACAACACAGATGGACCTAGAGGATATTATACTAAGTGAAATCAGTCAGAGAAAGACAAATATTGTGTGATTTCACTTATATGTGAAATCTAAAAGCAAGACAAAACAAAACCAAAACAAAACAGACACAGATTTATAAATACAGGAGGCGAATTATTGATTACCAGAGTAGGGAGGTGTTGAGTGATGAGCAAAATAGATGAAGGGGATTTAGAAAAACAAATTAGATACAAAATAAATGTTATGCAAATATAATGTACAGCAAAGTGGGTATAGTCAATAATACTGTAATAACATTATATGGTGACGGATGGTAACTAGAACTTATTGTCGAGATCTTTCCATAATGTATAGAAAAGTTGAATCACAGTAATGTACACCTGAAACTGATGGGATATTGTATGTTAATTATGCTTCAATAGAAAATATATTAATAGATTTCTTGATATCTTTTGCATCATCTCTATGTATTCTTTAATTGTACAGATTTTTTCAAACACGTTGTTAATTTCTTGCATATTTAAATAATACATTTTTTGTATTTTTTGTTATCTTTATCGGGTTTCATATCAGAATTTCATTGCCTTTGTAAATATATTGTTTTTAGCTCCAGAACCATAAAGCTCTACATAATGAATATTTATTCTTTAAACTATTGAAACAACTGCAATATAAAATTTTCTGGGGTCAAGGAAACTAATACGTATTAATAATTTAACGTATGTAAGAACAGCAATAGATCCTTTAACATGTTTATTTAATTTGCTTTCTCATTTGATACAAGAAGAAACTGGGCTTCAGAAAGGCTGCATAATTTCCAGAGGATCTGAACTCTAATAAACCATGGAGCAGAGAACCATGCTAATGCATCTTCATGAGTAATGCATCTTCATGAGTAATGTTCTTTAAATCAGATCATGTCATTTTCCAACCCAGAACATTTGGAAAAAAAGGAGAAAAAATAAATTGAAGCCCCTTATAACACAGAAGTCCTGAAAGGAAATAAAGTCTTGGTATTATAAACATTCATGATTACTTCTAAAGTTCTTGAGGTGAATATAATTTTATCCCCAGTGACAGACAATACATGTTATATGTCTTCTCATCTAGATTTTGCTCTTTTTATGCTCATTTTTTCAGACGTTTTAAGATGCTTAAATGAAAAAGAAAGTTCTCCAAAATGTCTTAAAGGATAATGTAACTAATGAAGTCTTTAATGAGTTAAGTTTTTAGAACAGTGCATTCTTGTGACACCGTACTGAAACACCCAATTAAAAGATAATTAGGATAAATCATGATGAGAAAGGAGATAACCTCACCTCCTCAAGTACAGACCATCATGCTTCACATAAAACTTTCAAGGTGACTCTTTCAGCATATTTAGAATAATAGGAATTAAGAAAAAGATAAGAATCATTTTAATATTAGCAAATTCAATCTTAATTATATAATTTTAAAATTGGTGTAATAGAAACATATTTTACAAGATTATTTATTAACAAGTTTTTCCCAAAATAGGAGATATCTGTCACTGTTTTCATTGTCATTTTGAAGTGCTCATAGTTTATTCACTAATTTGTTCATTTATTTATTCATTCATTCATCCATTTTTTACTTTCAGTTATTCATTCACAAAATATTGAGTGTCAAATGTGCTCTATGACGGGATCAAGGTCTCTGTAGACAATATATTTTTGGGTTTTATCTGTAATTAAAATATATGTATTAAGCTTTTCCTCACATTTTCAAGACCTCAGCGATAATAGCCTACTGTGGAAACAAATTACCTAAATATGACTGCCTTGAGAGACAAATTATTTGAAATAGTGTTAGATATAAATTTAAAAATTCTTAGTTGCCTGAACTTCCAAATAAAACTCCAATGTGCATTTCACTTGATGAAATTATTATAAGAAAATTTCAAATTATCACTAAAAACAAAGAAAGAAATTAATCTTCAGATGGCAGATTATAGTATCTATAAATTTTTGGCATATCTTATATTTATAAATAAATCATCAGACAAATCAAAGGAAAAATAATATGCATGAGTAAATACATACACACATATGTAGGTGTCTGTGTTTATATGTATGTATGTGTGTATAGTGTGTTTTTGTATGTATGTGTTTGTATTCAGTATGTAATAATAGAACCAGACTATTGAGATTCCAATATTGGCTCTTCCTCTTATTATCCATGTGAGATTATACAAGTGCTTCTACCCTCTTAAGTCATTTCTCTGATTTTAAAAGAAGAAATAATATTGATTCTTACCTGAAAGATTTGTTGCAAGGATTAAATGAATAAATATATAAAAATAATTAGCTAAAATGTCTAGTATGCAATAAGCTCTTAATAAACTTTGGTACTATATTGTGTGTTTTTCACTATAATCTGACACATGACCATACCCAAGGGTGGCAGGAATCCTTTTCTTATATCTGAAAGTCTGAAAATTGCATTTAAGATATTAAGAGTAAAATATACCAAGAGAAAAATCACACAGGGATAACATTAGTGGGCTTATTTCCCCACTATCATTTTATGTCAGGATGGATTTGTGGGACTTTTATCAACCCAGGTTGATACCTGGGTGATTCAACATCAAGTCAACCTTGATTTTAGTATGGACTGTTTCCTGATCCTTGAAATCAGATTTCTATCTTCTTTTTCTTTTCCAGAAACACAATCCGCTCCTTATAATCTGCTTATCAACCTCATTTTTCAAAGAATGGACTCTCGCTTGTGCTCCCTAGGCTAATCAATCAGACCCCAATCAGCACATGAGCAGGCCCTTAATGACCTTGTTATACACAATTCCTACCTGTCTGGGGTTTCTGAATAAATCCTGCTATGACTTGCTCCTCCTCCCCCACTTTCAAGGTATTTTCTACTGGTTGAAAAACCTTTCCTGTTTCTGAATTTTTAAAACCACCTGTAGGTTGCAATAATCCTCAATCAATTCTTCAATGAAATTCTAAGGCTGGAAATTTCTCTTTGTTTTCTAATAGCTAAATTTATCTTCTTTCATTGCTATAAGATTTTTAGGTAGACATATGGCCATCCATAATAAACATTATTTTCCCAACCTTCCTTGTATCCAGGAGTAACCACAAAACTAAGCTTGGGCCAATGACATGTAAATGGCCATTTGGCATCTGACCATCTAGAGGAATCTGAGAGATATTCTAACAAGCAAGATGAGGTATACTCTTCCTATTCTTTTTCATCTCTTCCTTGTTCTTGCTTAGAGAAAAGCAAATACAAAAGCTGTAAACAAGGACTCTGAGGTTGAGAAGCACAAAATAATTAGCTCTGTGATGTATTTTCCTATATGAAACCAAAACAAAAAAGGGTTTTTTTTTTTTTTTTTGCCTAATCTAGTATATCACTGTTTTTGCAGCTAAGAAAGTAAAAATAAATATCAGCTTTCTGACATTTGCCCTGCTTGTCCTCTCTTCTAGAATGATGTTGGTATCTATATTTTTTTTTCTTTGAGATATCCTTATGAATAACAACTTCACCTATTTAAAATTATAACCTGAAACCATATTCTTTAATGCTTCCAATTCCATTAATTTGCCTTACTTCTCCTTATCGTATGTATTGCCCTCTAACACATTAAATCATCATGTATCATGATTAGTGTACCTAATGCACTAAGATGTAGGTTGTACTAAGTAAGAGATCTTTATTTCTTTTGTCTCTGATGTGTTCCACATGACTATCACAGGGCATGAGACATAAACTTCAATTAATATTTTTGAAGAAATGGGAAAAAATGTGGCCAATCCAGATAGAGAAAACTGCATCTGAATACTATGAATTGGAAATATTCTAAAAGAATATATATTTTTAATTTCAGGAAGGCTACAACTTAGAAATCAAATGAAAAAAAGCATCATGACTTGCATCCTGCGATATCAGGAAAGACGAAATAACACAGAAATTTGGGGAAAAAATAATATAGCTCTTGATGAGATTCGGGTCTTTTTAGTATCACTAGAAACTAGTAGAAGGAGGTTATGGCTTGAAATATTGACAAGAGAATAACTTAAATGATGAGCCATGAATTGTACATTGTAAGGATGAAACAAAGGCAAAATACATATATCCTTCATTTATCTCAAGAAATATATTGGTAATGTAGCATTCAACAATAAAGTATTTGACCTCACAGAGTTAAACTATAGGTATGAAGGAAACAAGTGTATAAACAGGTCAGAAATTCAGGTCATTATCACAGAACGGAATGTCCAGATTGATTGCTTTTATAACTTCCAATTTCAAATGATGGTAATATCCAAGGTTTTGTTCTGGAATGAGAACTGTGGCTGAAATGAAATTGAAGCATTTGACTGAGGAAAATACCAGTGGAATAAAAAGTCAATAAAATAGGAGATGAGTGTGTAGGCTGAATAGTTGGGCTTTTAAGCAATAAGCACTATTTTTAAAGGAAATATTTAACACAAATGATAAGACCATTAAATAAATAGGGAAAAGAAAAGGTAGGCCTTATGCAAAGTCTGGGACATTAATATGAAAAAATATTAAAAACATGTTTGAAAAGAGCAATTTTAAAAGAAAAACAGAAAATAGAAAGGAAAGCCTATACACGTTTCACATTCTGAAGGAAATTACAAATCACTGAGGTTTATGAAACAAGACATCAATAATGAACTATTAGAACAATCAGTGAGAAACAAAGAGATCTTGAAGAGACAAGAAGAGAGCTTGTAGAGACAGGAACACCTTTAGGAAAAATATACTATACTATAAGACAAAATTCTCAGGAGAGAAAGGTAGTCAGAGACATGAAGAAGATAAGTAACATTTATAATACCTTTATGACATAGCTGTTATCTGCACTGTGCTGAGGAAGAAACCATAGCCCAAACAAGAAAAGCAATATGCCCTGGATTGAAAAACAAATAGCCACAAAGCTCTACTTCTTGCAAAGCTAAGTATCTTTTTTTTTTTTTTTTAATTCTATGTAAGTGGCCAAAAGCTTTACTGTTAAAGAACATGGTTTGATGTTCAGACTCCAACATTCATTAGTGACTTTCTATGAGATTTACAGTGGACGATTTAAAATATGTAAAGCAGGTGACCCTGGGTGGCTCAATGGGTTAAGCATCCAACTCCTGATTTTGGCTCAGGTTGTGATCTCAGGATCATGGGATCAGGCCCCATATGGGGCTCCACACTCAAATAGTCTGCTTAAGATTCTCTCTTTCTCTCTCCCTCTGCCCATTCCCCCACTACCACACACTCTCTCTCTTTCATTCTAAAAGAAATTAATTAACTAATTAACTAGATTAGAATATTAAAAGCATTCAGAGTACCTCACCTGGTAGTGATAAATGATAGTTGATACTATGGCAATTATCATGGCCATTATCTTTACTACTTTATCACTAGTGAATTTCTGTGTAAATTATTTAACTTCTTTGAAACCCAGTTTCATCATTGGTAAAATGAAAAATCATTTTCATGCTTGCTAATAATGGAATAAGGCCCACCTCCAAAAATTATCATAAAGACTAGATGGGAATGTTTTGAAAAAACCATTTGACTTAGGATGTTACAATTGTTCAGTAAAATCCTTCAAATCCTGTACAACTGCATGTATGTTCTCCCTTCAGAAGAATATTTCTGGATCCTTCACCAGCATAATTTCCACATTTCTATTATCCTTGTAAATTACAACTCCAACACTTGAATACAATCTTTCAGCGTCTACCTGACATTGTCATTGCTCACATTTAACTGTATGTGTTTCCGAGTGCAGTTTCACGCCACATTTAGCAACTGCATTTCCCTGCAGTTTCATTAGTGCTTGATTACAACTACCAGTCTTTTTCTTTCTTTCTCATAAACTTTTTAACTCTCTACTTTACCTGACATTTGCTTAGGCTATTACAAAGAAAATCGTACAGAAGTTTGTACTGTGATAGAGTGGGCAAATTATCTTTACCGCAGGAAGTTAATCAATGATATGTGAAATCAGTACTTGTGCTTGACCAGAATTCACACCTAACTATGATGTAGATTATGTTTATCCTTGGCTATTCCCTTCCTTAGTGGTCATTATTAATCACTCCATCCACAAAGCTAATTCATCTCTTACTATTAGATGTTTAGGTCACATGGCTACCTACCTGATCCTTTCTTCTAGAGACACTTTTCCACTCACTATAAGTAATACCTTATAGTAAATTGTGAACTTAGAGATAACTTTAAAAATGTACATGTAAAAAGTACCTTATGAATGAAAATAATGCACTTTCTTAAAACAGTTTGAAATAAACAATTTAGGTTATGATTAAATGAATACATACACTATTGAAATACATACTATGGAAGCATTGCGGTTGGTGCTGTTATATGTGTATTTAGACCTCTAGGTTTTAATATGAGTTCTAAAATTCACTAGTTTCCCTGTGCCTCAATTTATTCATTTGTGGTATCAGGATAATAATAGTTCCTCCCACTTAGAATTCTTATCACAAGTAAATAATACAAAATAACCAAGTTTTTATGAGTGCTTAGTATGCACTAAATATTAGTTACCATTACTAAAACAAGTATAATTATTAATTACTTCTTATTTAAAATATTATACATCCAATATGCTTTGTATGGCTTTCAAATATTCATTTTCATTCTTTTCTTCTTAATATATCACTATAACTTAAGATTGAAGAAGCTTCAGTAATATTTCCACAGGCAATTTTTTTAAAAATAAGTTCTTTTGAATGTTCTGTAAAGTTACTGAAACTAGCATTGCATACTCTAAGGAATATTTTTAATTTCTAGGTCAGAAAAAAAAATTAAGAAAGGGCTTAATGCCAACAGTTATTCTTACATAATCTTTCTGTCTTTCAACAACTTCAATCAGTCATGCATCAATTTGCTGTGAAGAAGGAGAAAAGTGTTCTTCGTTTTACAAGAAGAACATATCAGCACTTATATTTGCACTTATATTTAACTTACAAAGTGAAGCTTTAAATATTTTTAAATGGAACCAGGATGCAATCTGACTGAAAACTCGTCTTCTGACATTTCAGTTACTTCAAATGCACATTCATCATGATGTTGGGTGGTTTGCTTAAAATGATAACTAATTTGGCAGGCACCTGGGTGGCTCAGTGGGTTAAGCCATTGCCTTCGGCTCAGGTCATGATCCCAGGGTCCTGGGATTAAGCCCCACATCTGATTCTCTGCTCTGCGGGGAACCTGCTTCTCTCTCTTTCTCTCTCTCCCTGTCTCTCTGCCTACTTGTGATCTTTGTCTGTCAAATAAATAAATAAATAAAATCTTTAAAAAAAATGATAACTAATTTGGCTTCCAATTGAAGTCAATACATGTTAACTCCACTGAAAGTGTCAATTATATGTTCTCTAGTCTCCTCTGATTCTTTTATACTTTACCAAGTACATGAAATTTTCTGACCAGAAACTTGGCACTGCCTAGACAAAAAGCTCTCAATTATGAAATAAGGTGGTTTGGTGTTCACCTCCACAGTCTTCCTGACCACGTTACATAAATATACACAGGATAGGTAGTAAAATGATTTTAGATTTCTGTCATTTTGTGAGAAATTTTCAAAGCCGCCTTGTTATTCTTTTTTTTTTTTTAAGATTTTATTTATTCATTTGACAGACAGAGATCACAAGTAGGCAGAGAGGCAGGCAGAGAGAAAGGAAGGGGAGAAGGCTCCCTGCTGAGCAGAGAGCCCGATGCAGGGCTCCATCCCAGGACCCTGGGATCATGACCTGAGCCGAAGGCAGAGGCTTAACCCACTGAGCCACCCAGGTGCCCCATCCGCCTTGTTATTCTCAACTTTGAAATCTTTTCTCATATTTAAAGTAAGAAAAGAATGAAGATTTTCTCCAAGGATAGCAGCCTGAATTTGAATGATCATTGCTGTCCCCAGTATATGTTCAATAAACATGATTAGAAAGAAAGATAGTTGAGTAGAAGAGATCATCTATAAGAATATACTTTAATTCATAGTCATATTAACAGAATCTTGCTTCTTTGGTGACAATCTTGCAGATCTTTGCCCTTTCTTTCTTCCTGCCTTCCTTTCTTTTTTTCTTGCCTCTCTCTCATTCTTTTTAAATAGGCAGGGTCTACTGCCTTTTTCCTACTAGTGTTTTGGTTTTGATAGAAAGTTAGTAGGGAAACAAGTGTAATTTTATAATCTCTAGCATTTTATTATTAGTAATATGTATATAACTGACATCTGGGGTCTACTTATATACACTTACTCTAACCTGGTGAATATAAGATATTGTCTCAATACAACCATGGCATTTTGCTAAAACCCAGAGGTGTAGCACCTATTCTACATGGCAAGTGCAATCCTTGTTATTGGTCCTCTGTGCCACTCTCCATCTCCTCACTGCTCTGAGAATTTGCTTATACCAACTCACATCTTCTTCCTCTTAAGGAAAATTGCCCTTGACCAAATGGAAGCTGCTTGCCTAGAAAACTATAGCCCTCCCACTCCATCCTCAACTTTCATGCTTTGTACAGAGATAAAAGATACTGATTCCTGTCCCAGAAAGGACTGTATCTCAGGTACTATTGGGCTCCTGAGACAACACTGTTGTTCATTGTACTTTACTTGTCTAAACCTGGTGTCACTCACAGCCCTTCTACAGGGAGCATTCCACTGATAAGACATTTGAACAAAAATCCTTTACTCAGGTTCTGCTCTGGTAAATCGAACTTGAAATAGGAAGGGTCAAAACTGTACCTCCATTCTGATTATTGAAATATATCCAGCTCAGGCTCACCATCGTTTTGCTCCTTTTTTTACATCTTATTTTTATTTACAGAAGTCTAATCACTTATTCACATAGAATGTTTTGAAATTACCTAATATTCTAAAAGAGTAATTTTTTTAAAAGATTTTATTTATTTATTTGACAGACAGAGATCACAAGTAGGCAGAGAGGCAGGCAGAGAGAAGAGGAAGCAGGCCCCCCACTGAGCAGAGAGCCTGATGCGGGGCTTGATCCCAGGGAGGCAGAGGCTTTAACCCACTGAGCCACCCAGGCGCACCTAAAAGGGTAATTTTTAAATTTCTTCATGCACACAGTTCATTTCCTTCGTCTCTAGCCACAAGTAACACACTCTAAAATGAAAAAAACATCACTGAATATTGTGTGAAATTCACTTTTGAAGGAGAAATACAAATAAATTACATGTAAATAGAAAGGAATTTTTTCTAAAAATTTAGGATTTTTATTTACTTAAGGATAGAACATGGAGACAAAAATAATCAGAAAGTAGGGATCTATCATGATAGATATTGTTGACCATGAAGACAGTAGGCTTACAACAAATTCCCACTGGTAGCATTTTCCCAGTCCAAGCACCACACAAGAACTCTTTGATCCTGGAATTAAACTTGTTTGTTGGAAACTCACTTTTGGCATGATTCCCAGAATGGATCTCAAATAGCTCTGAAGCACGACTGATGGAGAGAGAAACAATCCTAAGCATGAAGATGGGACCTAGTAATTTTAGTCTGGCTACAACTCCAGGATGTACCTTTTATAAAGAAGACATCATGGAGTTTTGTGGAGCGATTATAGAAACAGTGATCCTAGCCAGGACTTTTCAGGTCACATTGGTTTGAAAGAGGTTTGGGGCATTACTTGTGTGCACTGTGAATTAAAATAATTTATACAGTTCTAGTAAACAAAACATATATTTTTTTCAATTTTAAGAACACAGGATAAATGAAATGCAAACTTGATCTCAACTTAAATTTGTAAGATCTTGAGCAGGACAGTAGTTTTATTTCCAATAATTAATTTCCTTATTATAAAATGAAAGACATAGTTAAATATATAGATGCACTTATCTACAAGGCCTCCTTAATCTCCATTAAAATATCACTAAAACAATAAACCCCACCAAATCCTCCAACAAACATAAGATTCCACAAGGACAAAGAGAATAGTAAAAGAGATTACTGTCTACAAGGAATGTCATTAAATCTTTGTAGCTGGAACACTGATGAATAAGCAGCAACTAAGCAGACTAGAAAAAGTTGTAAATAAAGCCTGAGAGATAAGGATATTGGAGTCAAAAAGCAAGTTGGAAAAGCTCAGGAAATGAGGGTATTATACAGTTATACAATTATTATACAGTTATACAATATACAGGGTATACAATTATACAATTATATAATACAGTTATACAATTATACAGGGTATTATACAGCTACAAATACAGTTAAATTTCCTGGTTTCTTCCTCAGCTCTGAGCCCATTCCTATCCAAAACCTATAGCCTATAGAGATTGAAACTGGCTTCTCTAGTCTTGATGCTTAAATAAATAAATAAATAAAATCAATTCTTGGGGGCAGAGAATAGGTACTGCAACTAAAATCATACAAGCATATGTAGTAACTGTTAATTTTTTTATAATCTCTTGCAATTGTTTTAGAGTACTTTTAGTACGTATTTATACACCTTGGACAGGAGATTGAATGATTCCTGTGTAGAAATTGACTAACCTAAGAGGAAAGATTTAGAGATACTGATATTTCCTTCCTACCCCATCTACTCCAGTAGGGCCACTAGGTTTTCAAATGATCCAGTTAAGTGGAGTTCAGCAGTAGGTAAGCCTGAACATGAAGACAAAGTTTTTAATTAGATTTTCAGTGCTTTGGTGTTGAAAACATCTTGAAATAATAATATAAAAAAGAGGGCAGTCCTTGGCAGTCCAAGGGCTGTGTCCTTGGCAAAACCAGTAGACAAAAAAGAAAGAATAATTGTGGGAGAGAAGGATAATAAAATTACTTGGAAATGGGGGAAAATGTGATGGCAATATAATATTCAAGACACTTGTATTTCAGGAAACAAATCTACTAAGTATTAATACTCATGTAAGGGAGAAAATAAGGGAAATGACTATATTATTCATCTTGGAATTTCAACATCCAAATAATAAGAGTTAAAAGAAAAATAAAAGAGAGGGCTTGAAAGGCAGGAACATACTAGGAACTAATAAAATTGAACACGAATAACAACCAAATTGAGACACTGAGCTGAAGAAAAGGAAGACATGGAATTAGGAAGAAAAGGATAACATGGAAAGAAAGAGCTGAATTGGATGGGAATTCCCGGGAATTAGATTAAGAAATTCCCAGGATGACCAGGTGCAGCTGGGCTAGAGAACAATGAGCCACAATTGAAGCAGGATGAAAAAGGACTTCTAGAAATGTAATTCCAAGCAGAAATCCAAGTGAAGTTGGTAGACTATGTGATACGTTTAATTTTTCTCAGTTTTCTAGTAGTATATGAAGATAGATGAATTATGAAGAATATGATGACAGGTAGGAAGGAAATTAAGCATTAAGTACATGAAACAGACTATTCTTAATTCCAGGGAAAACAACACCCCTCCCAAAAAAGATGTCAAATATAATCATAATGCAATACATAGTTCAGCTATATTTACTTTGAGTTTATAACAATATAAACACAATATTAATTTAACAAATAAAAACTATATTGGGATGATGACATGAAAAAGTGTTACACCTAACCATGCATAAGGGTGGGCAGGGAGATGAAGGAGAAATGTAAGAGAACAGAATGTTCTTCTTCCAAAGAGATAAGTCAATACAGGATGTCTAAAACTGAAAAATCAAGATATATGAATGTTAATTAAAAATGTATAGATAAATCACAGAAGAAGGACTTAAAGTCTTGAAAGTAGTTGTCTCTTAAGAGGAATATTGGAAGGAGAGGTTTGGTCTAAGGACTGGAGATGTCATCCCAACTTAATTGTGCAAATTGAGTTTTTAATGTACAGATATTGCTTTTACAAAAGGATAATTATATTAAAATATTAATGACCTTTACAATGTCAAAAACTTAACTTTTAAAATATATGCTTATATTACAAAGAAGACTAGGAAAAATATAGTGGTCTCTGCCTAGATCTTTGTCACTTACTGTGAGTTGTCCTAATTTGCATTCTCATCCTCAGGAAGGAGTAGCTTAACTGCATTTGTATATGTGTCATCAAATGAAATACAAATTCTTTGTCTCATAACTAAATCAAATGCAGAGTTGTTAAGTCTTGTGTTATAAAATAAGCAGAATACAAGTACAGAAAACTTTAATAATGCTGCTTAAAGAATAGATACAGTTCTTGGGTGACAGCTACTAGAAAACGTGTATGTGGCATTCCTAAAAAAGTCTTCCCTCTGAGGAGAGCAAAAATAATATTTCTAAAGCAAAGTAATGAATCTTTTTTTTTTAAGATTTTATTTATTTATTTGACAGACAGAGATCACAAGTAGGCAGAGAGGCAGGCAGAGAGAGAGGGGGAAGCAGGCTCCCTGCTGAGCAGAGAACCCTATGCGGGGCGATCCCAGGACTCTGGGATCATGACCTGAGCTGAAGGCAGAGGCTTTAACCCACTGAGCCACCCAGGCGCCCCCAAAGTAATGAATCTTAGAATATTGGTCAGAACTAAGATTCTATTTCAGTGAGTACATAAGTCGAAAAGCTAGCTAATTTGCTGAAGAGCAAAATACACAGATGAAGTTAAGGTTTATGAAGGATTTCCTGGGTTAGGTCAGGCTCGTGTGGATTAAGAGTTAGGAATTTGCATTAACTGTGATAGAGCAGATGTCTTTCACAATGAAATAAGGTCAGTGAGGAATGGTCAAACATTACACAAGTAAAATGACAGTTGCAAGATTGAGGATTCTTGTCTGTAGCCTCAGAGATCTTTAGGGAGATGACATCTAGTATCAGATTGCTCTCAAGAAAAGCTACCATAATAGTGTGTGAAGTGAGATTTAAAATTTGTTATCTTTAGAGCATACGATTCTTTCACTAGTCCTCCTGTCTCAGCAGAAATCTCAAGAGGTTCAGTGCAGCTTTAAATAGGTAATGAGCCTACTCCACCCCTCCAAAATTTGTGTTATCATTTGGCAAGTAGATCAGGACATGCATTTTGCTTGGGGTCTGCTTTTGGCAATCCAGATCCTCCTAAGAGCTGGAAGGCTGACCAGAGGGAATCTGATATAAACGAAAATTGTATTTCAGAATATTATAATTATAAACTAGAAACAATGAGGAAATTCTAGTTAAAAACTACAGAAAACACTACACTCAACTGATAACCTTTTACAAATCCTACATTAAACAAAATTTAAAAAGGTCAATCTTTGGATCTAGGATTTCAGAGGATTGAAATAAGAATTGTTAAAGTCCATTATTTAATTTGTTTTTAAAAATATGTTATTAATATGTTTTAGACAAAAGCAAAAATATATGAGACTGGGTTTTTTTCTCTTTTTCTCTTCTGTCTATGTATGACATGAAACGGATGCATAGATTTTATGTAATACACGGAGGTGTATACTAAGGATTTATATAATTTTCTATAGATACATCATACCTCAACAAAATGTTTTTAATTAAAGATAAAAAAATATTATAAGAGATGAGTTTTTAACAAGACAAATTTGCATCGTACACCTATTTCTTGGTTAAAGAAGGGCAGATCACCTAATTATATTGTAGTGGGGAATATATGTGTATATATATATATATAATTTATATTATAATTATTATAATTACATAATATATAATATAATTTATATTATATATAATTTATGTTATATATAATAATTTATATTATATATAATATGCAATTATTTATTAACTATATTCAGTGGGGAAGAGTTAATTTACCCAGGAGGAAATTACAGTGCTGTCAAAAAGCACATCATTATATGACATCAGTGATAAGCAAACAAACAAAAGAGCAAATAATCACTATTTGGAAAAAAAACCACTTGTATTCAGTGTTCACCACTGAAAACCACTCATGTTCTTCTTAAAAATGTATTACAATTAAAGAAAGAGTTAATCAAAACTAGTAACTATAAAGAGAACATAAGGCATTCT
The DNA here is from genome assembly GCF_010015895.1 of Lontra canadensis. Classification (NCBI taxonomy): domain Eukaryota; kingdom Metazoa; phylum Chordata; class Mammalia; order Carnivora; family Mustelidae; genus Lontra; species Lontra canadensis. The sequence goes on along the minus strand of NW_022631056.1, from coordinate 2,859,844 downwards.
GAAACCATTCAGAGTAGTTAAATATTTGTTAAGTACGTATGAAAATTAACATCTGAGAAAAAGTCATTTTAGATAGTAATTAGAGATAGAATGTAGATGAAATGGAAGACAGTACTAAAACCCAAATAATCCATAGGGAAAGGGAATAGACATCATGGAATTCCTGATTTAATAGCAGAACAATAAAGGTAAAAAAATATTGGCTAAAATACTAATATATTCTAACAAAAGTTTTTAATGATTCCTTGAAATTTTTCAGAAAAATTGCAAAATGTTGAGACATGGCTAATAGAGGGGAAAGGGAGAAAAGAGAATTATTCTAGCTCTCCAAATCAAACAAATAAGAGTTCCAGAAAGAACAACCAAAAAAAAGAGAGGAAAATAAACAATTACATATATTTTTTTTTAATTTGAGAACAAAAAGAAGTCATTAGTTTTCAAACCACAATGCCCTAATGATTCCCAAACAGTGCCTGGGTTTTCTGCTCAGAACATTAGCCTTTTTTGATGACTGTCTTAAAATTTCAGTCTACTTCTAGTGCCTGGGAACTGCTGGGCCCTGGGCAGGATGATTCAGGCAGGACTAAAACCCAGATCCATTTGCCTTGGGCCCCAAGGAGGATATTCTCTGACCCTTTTCCAAAGCCCCAGCCCACTATTGCATATATATGATTGATTCAAGCTGCTCTGAAACTTATGTCAGTGCGACTAGTGTGGTCAGTAATGTACTTCTGTAGGCTCTCATGACATTGGATCACTGGGATGGCACTGTCCTGGTGATTTGGAGTGACTCACACAAGTAAGAAACAAAAGGATGTTCAGGATTCTGGACTACTGGTGGTCCACTCTTGACTCTTGGATTTGAGCCACATGTGTGAGCTGTTATTCAGCTCTGTTCCATCTGTATTCCAGCCACATTACTGCCTCTGGCCTATAGTACCAGAAGGTTGCAAGGACAGCTGCAGGCATCTTTTACCCTGTGCCTTCCCTAACCGGCCATTGGAACCCAGGGAAGTCACCCCAACCTCTGCTGCAGGTGTCCTGTCAGTGTTAGACTTCCCTCCAGTGATGGCTGACTTTATCTATTCTGAAGTTTTTGAGACCCCATCACACTCAACGAGGGTTGATATCCTCTCTTTCTGTCCATGTGGTAGTCTGGTGACAACATGATCAATTGGGTAAATATTAAGCCATGCTAAGCAAGCGATGGACAGTTATTGTGAAAATGGGACTGCTTTACTGGATCTGTGGATGGGCCCTTTGTTTTTCCTTTACAGAGGTGGCTCAGCACTGATCGGTTGCACTCTAGGAATGCCACAATCACAAGCTGAGTTCAAGACGACATAGCTAGAAAATGTGCTCTTAAGATTTATGTTGCAAAAACCTATACTGTAAATTTAACATAACCATAACAATCTTTCTCTCTTTCCTTCCCTCCCATTCTCTCTTTTCATCCCTTTCAATCTTCATTACATTTTGTAACAATAAATAAAGTCTTCTAGTCATGAGATAACTTTGTAAAATTAATTAACTTTATTAATAAAACTAAGCTTTTATAAAAAACAAAGCAAAACAAAACAACAACAACAACAAAAAACCCCAAAGCTAAGTGGTGAGAACATAGTGTAGAAAATTGGAAAAGATGAAGCCGGAGAGGTGCATAACAATTTGGGTACAGATGGGTCAGCTAGGGATTGGATGTGTTTTTTTGTTTTGGTTTGGTTTTTTGTCTTTGTTTTTGTTTTTAATTTTATTTATTTATTTGACAGAGAGAGATCACAAGTAGGCAGAGAGAGAGAGGGAAGCAGGCTCCCTGCTGAGCAAAGAGCCCGACACGGGGCTCGATCCCAGGATCCTGAGATCATGACCTGAGCTGAAGGCAGAGGGTTAACCCACTGAGCCACCCAGGTGCCCCGGGATTGGACGTTTTTTAGCAGATTAGATTCCTGCCCCTCGCCAACTCTAAGATGCAAAAATCTCCTATTGAATGAAATTTATATATACATACATATATAAGATGGGAAAGTATTATTACTCAAAGGGGAAGGGGAAACATTGCATAGTTTCTGGGAGATTTCCCAGGTATTTCAAGGTATTAAAGACGCCAAGAAAGCTTGCTATGATAAAGAAAAATGTTTAACAGTGTTTATCTTAATATATTTATGCTTATTTGAACAAATAATATTTCTCCTTCTTATCAAAGATTGAATAACAGTCTTAGAAATATTATGTAAGTAAGGAGGAAAAGTAAAATAAATTGTTTCTTACATGGGTTTTTACAGTAGATAGATTACCCTGGAGGTAGTCTAGATAAGAGACCAGCATGATGGATAATAGGTGACTATTGAAATAATCTAGGGCAGAGAGAATGAGTGTTCAATCTCTGGCATTGGTCATAGGAATGGGTAAAGGAAGAATGGGTTTGAGTAAGGTGTAATTCAGTGGTGCACTGAACATGGGGTGTGAGGAAGAGATATATTTTGAATAGATCTCAAGTTTCTAGACTGGCTGATTATTCTTGTCACCAAGATGAGGAACAGGAATACTCTTGATTCTCTTTTGCCCACTACACAACTGTTTGTATCAACTTCCAGAATGAAATAAAATTTGAAAAGAGCTGTAGATTTAGTTCAGCCAGAACTGGTGGCATTCCAACTAAAAGAAGCAACTAATACTAGTATTTTTTCCTTGGAAGTAGGGTTAAGGATGGAACAGATGGAATGAGAAAGAGAACTTTTTAAAGTCATATTATTTAGTCTCTTTCATATGCAAGTATTACTATGAAAAATTTAATATAAAATAAAAAGAAAGAATAAAATGAGGATACGACTATTTTATTCCACTTTTAATTTGTTTGCCATTATTCTAACCAAAATACATGTTACATTTATAGGCAATAGATAAAGAATGCATTAACTAGAAGTTTGTTTATGCTTAGAAATTATTCTAAACATGTCCAGAGTCACATAAAAAAACTATAACCAAATAAATTTTGTAGTACATACCCTAGGATAGGTTTGAAGATGTGTGACCACACAGGGGAAAAAATGTTGGATGAGAACAAGTGCACTTGCTATTTTTGTGCAAGATGATATATTCAATCCACAGAGAAATATTTATGGGGGGAAAAAAAACTTTCAAATTTGTTGACGAATTTTTCAGCTACCAAAAGTCTGCGCCACTGACGTTCCACATTTCAGAGATTAAATACCAAATGTTTAATGTGTGAAAAAGTCAACAGATGTAAATTATTTTACATTAACATCTATTCAAAAAGGCTGCACTAGATTATCCTAGGTGTACGGAGGTCCCTTCTATTTGTTTCTGGTAATGATGTTTTAATAACAGACTTTTGGGGATTTTTTTGTATTGATGTTCAGAGATCTGGAAATTACTGACATGTCAGTTTAATTATTTGTTAAACTGCATATTTCCAGAAATGTACCTTGTCACAGACACTGTATACACCCAAGTACAAGCCTACACATAAACACACATTGATTAGTTACAATAAGCAGAAACTACTCCCTTGAAGGCAAAGATTTTCATGTCATCTCTTAGAACAGCAGTTTTCAGATCAAGTTTGGAGTAAGATGACAATCCAGAGTTTTTATTTTTCATACAACAGACTAAACAAAAGAGTTCCAAGTTGATCGAATCTGTAACTGATAATAATTCAGAGACTCCTGGGATAAAACAAACAGAATTGAGTGCAAAAGGAAAAGAATGTAGATTATTAGTTTAGAAATTAAAAAAAAATCAGGATACATTTCCTCTGCACTAAAAAAAAAAAAAGAAAGAAAGAAAGACAGAAAAGAAAAAAGAAAAAAAAAAGAAAATGAATATCAGTTACTTCAATGTCTAATCATGAGGAAAAGATATTGCTAGTTTCCTTAGCAACCATGTTCTGAGTGTTCTTCATTCATTCCTTTTCTACCAGAATCTGCCTCATTATGGTGAAAAGAAATTCAGTGTCACATCAATGAAAACTCTAATATTTATAGATCCAAATACATTTTTCTGTCTAGGGTGACTAAGTAAAGATGCTGAAATCCAGCATAGGCTTGAACAAGAAAACTTAATTTAAATGTGAGAAGAACTGAAGTTTTTCTTGAATTTTACTTATGTATGCAGCATCCATTATTTGAGCATCCGAGAGAGATGTTTTTTTCATCTACTTTGACAGGCTCAGCTCTTTGGAGAGTTTATTTTATCTCCTCTAGTCAGAAGTTGATTTCAGTGGCACTTTTGGCACAAACTTAAAAGTCAAAATACAAAAGAACTAGTGCATTTATTCTTGTCTGGCAAAGATAAGATTTATTCTGTGTGGTGTAAAAACACTGACAAACGATCTACTTGATACTGAACCTTGAAAATACTTTTATAGTATATTTTCTAGTGGAAAAAATGTGTTAACATAATTGACTATAAGTTGTGTTTCCTGTGATTACTTACAAAAATATAAATTTCAGTTACAGCCCTTTTATATAACTTGACAACACTGCCAGTTTGGTTGCTCCATTGATAGATTTCTTGATCACAAGTTGTGAAAAAGTTATTTTAGTTTGAAATTATAGTTTCAACTTCCTCAGCTTTGTCATGTACCGATCATATAGTTCAAGTGTGTCATCTTGACACACTTGTTTGTGCCTTAGTCACACGTGTGAGAGTGTGTCTCATATTCTGCATTTATTCCATGTCACTATAGGACCATCTGCATTTTTCTGCATGATTACTTAACAATTTCTTTTTCTGTATTTATTGATCTATGTCTTTCATCCTCAAAAGACTTTGGGTTTCATGCAGGGCATACATCTCTTTCATTTTATGCTGTATCCCAGTATCCCACATAGGGTCTAACACTTAGGAGGGCTCAGTCAATATTTAATAAATGGAGGAATGAAAAACAAACCAACAAAATTCTACTTTTTATTATTGTTCCTTTTTTAATCAAATTCCACTGATTACATTGATATTATTGTCTTTGTATTCAGACTATATAAGCATTGCAATTTATATAAAAGCATGAGGAAATGAGTATACACAGCTAAAAGATATTTCCATTAATTCCATGGCTTGTTATTGTTTAAAGATACAACATAATATGGAACGTACTACAGAGTTTGCTGACTGGAAGAAAAAAAATAAACTTATCCTGGAATTGACAACATTTTCAGTAAAGGAGAAATAGAAGAAATTAAAGGAGAGGAATAGAGATCAAAAGTATCCAATATCTTTTCTTCCTATTTCCTCCCATGAAAGCTAGGAATTTTAAGTAGATTTAATAATGAAGTTTGGAGTCAAACAATTAGATAAATAGATGATAGATGTAGACATATGGTTTAACTGACATGTGGAGATTTTATGCATTCATTATAAAACACCAAAAGTGTGACTGGCATTTTCCTGAGTAGTTTTTGGCAGTAAACAAACAAACAAATTCTTTATTCTCAAGAATATATTCTAGTACAAGTACAGACTCTGTTTCTCTCTCTCTCTCTCTCTCTCTCTCTCTATATATATATATATATATATATATATATATTTAATATATATAAAATACAGAATAATGAGACTAATAGAGAGTAGCCAAGGTTGGAAATTATTTTATAAAACATCATCAAAAAACATCACTGATAAAATGTCATTTCAGCAGAGAACTCAAGAGCCAAAGAACTGAACAGGCAGATATCTAAGGAAAGATTTCCAGACATACAGAATAAGGAGTAAAATTCTGTGACGTGAAAGCATGATTAACACATTCAAGACAAACTGACAGGTCCAAGAGCCTGTGAGGCTTGTATAGAGTGAACAAAAGAGAGAGTATTAGGATATAAGATCACAGACTTAACAGGGAATATAACAGTGAAAAGCTTTGTGAGCCATGGCCAGAAATTCAGGTTTTACACTGAATGAAATGGAAGTTGTTGACTGGTTTTGAGCAGAAGAGTGATGTGTTCTGACTGACAATTTAATAGGATCTTACTCCCTGCTCCCTGGAGAGTAAGGTTTATGAGATCAAAGATGGAAGAAGGAAGACCATCCAGGAGGCTATGGCAGTAAACCAGTGAAGGGGTTATTGTGCTTGGTCCAGGGTAGCAAGAATGAGATGATAGAAATGAATTGGACTTTGGATATATCTTAAAACTACAACCTAGAGGATTTGCTAATAGAGAGAATGTGAACTATGGAAGAAAAAGGAAAAGAAGGAGATAAGAATGAGTCATGGTTCTGGGTCTGAAAAAATGAAAGATAAAGTTTCCATTCACTAAGAAGAGAAGGAAAAGTTTGAGAGCTGAAGTAAAGATCTTGACTTTGTATGTTGTTATTCCTAAGTTTGAGTTTCTTATACATTTAAGTGGAAATGTCAAATAACCATTTTGTAGTGTTTTAACAGACCATGAGAGAAACAGGGATAGACTAAGGATAGAAGTCAGAAATTGAGTTGGTTTTGGATATTGCATCTTGGATGATCATCTTGGATGTCTCTAACACTTCCTGCAACACCTGGAAAATTGTTCATCTTAGAGTTCTCTCTCATTTTTGCCTGACCTCGTGGTGTTCTATCTTCCAGACACAGAGCTTAATGCTCAACAAAAAGACACAAGGAGAGCTATATGCAGATATCTGAAGCTCATTCTCCGTGTGGTTCCCTCCTTTCCAGACTTCTCTTTTAACATTCAGACACTGCAGCCTTGCTGAAATTTCATCTCTAACATTTCAGCTAAAAAGACTGTTTAAGGTCACTCTCCATGGCCAGGGATCCAAAATGTATACGCAGGCAGGCATCCGATGAGGTTGTAAAATCTTTCTAACTCATTTTTCTTCTCATGGGGATCACAGACCTGTACTACTTGCTATCCAATGTCTGAAAATTTTAAAACTATTGTTTTATATATTTTTTCTGGTGCTTTTGTTTGTTTGTTTGTTTTTCAGTAGATTGAGTTTAAGCTTAGACCTTATTATTCCATTGTACTTAAAGGAGAAATTCAAAACTTATTTTTAATTTTTCCCAGAGTACCTTTTTTAGTGTCCGTTACACTGATGTACTAGCTGAAGACAGACAAACATCCCCAAAGAAGATTTTCTAAATATCAAGTGAATAAGTATTTCCTAAACAGAGTTTGGGAAAGGTCTAAGTAGGATCAGAATCCTCCAAACAAGAATTAGAAATAGATAATTCAAATTCAGTTTGAAGAATGTCTACGAGCCTAACAAATTCAATCAACAAATACTGATTATATATACATGTGTACGTGTATATATTGATATAATATAGATTTATAGATACATGTATAAGAATTTGTTTTATATATTACAAAATATTTCTAAGATGTAAAAGTTTCAGCCACTGTTTTGAAGATGAATTTATCTTATATTTAGAAGCAAGAACTAAGAAAAGAATAGAAAAATGTGGGGGTGTAGGGAAGGAATTATAAGTGGAAAAGGATGTATTACCAGATCCTTGAATCAACAGTTCTTTTCTCTGCCTCAGTAGATGTAATCTGAATGGGAAAACAGTTTTAATTTCCCAGTTATTTTCACCACCTACCTGCTGGTATAAATGATTTAACAATTTAGTTGTGTACATACTGAACATGGCCTATAAGCTGATATGCTTGAATCATATTTGTGAGTAGTATTCCATGCATTTTGGTTTATTTCAAATAATATTTCAAAAATGTAATACACGCATTAAAAATAAACTGATACTCATTGGGAAAGTGTGTGTATATTTGATGAAATCATTAAAAAATCACTGTAAGAATAAATATGTATTATATAGTATATATCATTTTAATTATAAATAACTATGGTAATGAAAACAAAAAAAATCCTTGAAATTTTGAAATATTTTCTTTAGAATTCATAGTCTTTATTTAAAAAATACTTGAGACAATGTGAAATATTAAGGCATTCATTTATCATTATTTATTGGGAGCCTATACTTCTACAGACTTCTCTATGCCATGATAAAAATGTGAAGAAGAGAACAGTTCTTTGCTCAATGAAGACAGTTTGAACTGGCAGAGACATATATAAATACTGTGAAAAAGAATAAAATGAGCAGACTAAGGGTATAGTACAGAGATGGGGCAAATAAATATATTTATAGTTAGTGAAGTAAGTACCAACTAAATATAAACAGGCACATAATATTTTTTCAGAAAGAGATGGGAGGAGGTTGGATACAAAAAAATGTAGTCCGTAGGAAATCCTCCAAGCAAAGCATAGCACGTCAAGGGGTTTCTAAAATTGGTTCCTTATGGTTGGTACGAAGAGGGAGGTTATAAGATAGTACTAGATAAGAAGGCAGGAAAGACCACAGCATAAAAAGTCTTGCTAATATCTCAAATGTAGAAACGGTATTCAAAGCTTTTAGATGGTCAAAAAACATGGCCAAGAGCTTTGTATTAAGGTCTTCAAATTCTAACCAAATACTTTTAATGGATTGACAATAAGGGATTTTAAGTAATGGAGGATATTGATTATATAACTTTTTAAAATATTGCCACTAGCTCCAGTGTGAGAACTAAGTCTAAGATGAAGAGACTGGGGAACTGAGAACTGATAGCCCAGGCTAGGGAGAACAATTAGAAAGATGGCTGATGTAGGAAATCATAAAGTCTTAATTAAAACAATGGCATTGGGAGAGGAAAAGTGGCAGGATTTCAGAAATATTGAAAGGTAAAGTGCAAACTGGGTTGCTACAATACAATAAATGATAAGAAATGAACCAGGGCAGACAAAAGCCATGTGATTGGTAATGTTATAAAATCAATTACCAAATTTCAAGGTTTGCTTAAGATAAGGTCCAATTTGAATGTATTTTTTTTCATTGTTTCTTCATCTAACAAAATCTGACCATGACATAGATCTTAGTTCAAATATTATATCCAATTTGAAGCTTTTATTGAATATAGTAGCCTACATTAGGTGTCCTTGTATGCATGGCTCTGTTATTTATTCTGAAAATTTAACATAATAATTATTCCTTTCCAATTGTTTTCTCTTCCTCATTGGAATATAAGACCCATAAGTGATTGATCTTTGTCTATATCATTTCATCTAGATGTCCTTTCTGCTAACATAACAATTTGAGCATTAAGGCTGTGATATTCGTAAAAGAAATAATTTTTAAAAAATGAAAAGAACAAACATGGATATTATAAATGTGTAAATACTATGTACTATGCTTTTTAAATTTAAGAGGCAAAATCTTCATTTTCTGTGACTTAAATCTCAAGAATAAATTCCTACAATATATACTTCTGGGCAACCTTAAAAGGACATTTTGGACTTCTCTGCTCATGATATATATGATTTCTTTAATCGTGTCTCCCCTGTGAGTTATATTACTTGCTCTGTAGAGTGTGGGGGCAGCCATTTTGCTTCTCAGAGCAGTGCAAGTGTTAGTTTTGATATGTGGCTTAGTCCTTAGCTATCTTTAAGATCATTTTTCTTCACATATGCAGTTATAACCTTTGAGAATTTCTAAAGCGTTTCTAATCTAATATATCCTGATTTAGAGAGCTGAGAGCTGAATGAAAAGTATTCAAGGAGAAAGATGCTTACCATAATATGATTCTTACCTCAAAAATTCATTCATCCACAGCTTTAAAAAGACCCAAGACAACCGACCTTCAGGTCAGGGGAGCAAGTCACATATTATAGAGAAGGACGATCTGAACCTATAAATAATTTCCTGCAGTTTATCATTTTTCTTTAAAGAAATAATAGCTTTAAAGTGTAGTAACTGTGGACCCAAAGGAAACATTTTTTTGGATCGTTTTACTATAATAGTTTTTAAAAGGCCCAGAGAGTAATAGCACTCCCCCTCTTGCTTTGGCCCTTATCTGTCTACTGAATTGATAGTTAAGCAAACCTAGCCAGTTCTTTTTGTAACAAATTATTAGAAATATGAGGAGATTTCATTGGCATAAGATGTGGTGGGTTGCTTTCTCTGTCACTCCAACCCCAGAAAAGAATGTATTTCTTGATCAATTTTAACCATGTTGATAAGACAAAATAAGCAGAATCACATAGTTGTTTTTCTTTGGAGTATTAACTAAAATACCCAGATATTCAGATATTTAAAAGAGTTTGGATTAAAAAACAAAAACATGTGTGCATAATGTTTACATTTGAAAAACGTGGGGTCTAATCCTGATTTTATTCCTACCTGGCTGTGAAACTTGGAAAAATAAAATCAGTCTCCGAAAATTACATTTTGCCAGGTACAATGAGAATGGTTTATTTGATGACTCCAAGTTGGTTTACTCTTTCCAGTATTTAGTTACAAGAAACTGGATCCGATTTATTTTAACATAAACAAGAAATATGGAAAGACATTATGTAGAATTCCTTATCTCCAGGAAGACATGAGATTAGGCCTTAACCCTGCTCATCAAGGAATACTCCGTTGCAACCCCAAAAACATTTTTGCTGCAGCTGCTGAGACCAGCACTCAGGCCTGGGAGCAAATGGTCCCAGCTCTGCCTCTGCCTCTGCTAACTTGAAAGACCTGTAAGTCTCTGACCCCACCCTTGCTGGAATGAACTCTGTCTTAATTCTGATTCAGAACCTCACCCACCAGCCTGATAAAAGGAGCCAGGTCACATGCTTACGTTCTAGCAACAGGAGAAGGCTAGGAAGTATTTCTGGCATCTGTTTCAGAAGGCATGGATGCAGGTTGCTCTTTCCATGGATGTAGATCAGATATTGAAACTTTCTGGTGATTACAAAATACAAAGTGAAGTTTCACCATACATATTCAGTCCTTAGATGAAGGAAATTCATATGAAAAAAGAAAATTTTATATGTAATTAATTAAATATTTTACTTTACGTAGTGCTGAATTGACATCTTGGAAATGCAGTTTTAACTAACCACATTATCAATAAAAAAAGGATATTGAGGGTTTTTTTTGTTTTTGTTTTTGTTTTTTTTATACAAGGTCCTTGGTTAGAAATCAGAGCTTTACAAAGAGGTCCTTCTGCTTCTCCAGACATTTTGCTAAATGAAGACTTGACAGCACCAACACAATCAATCAAAAAGGAAAAAAAAAAAAAAAAACTCTAGTCAACAAGGTGTTTTATCATATGATTCAGCCAGACAATTTGAGTGATAAAGAGGCAGCTAGTTATCTACTGAATAATAAATATAGAAATTTGATTTATTTTTAAGGCTAGGAGTCAAAACATTTGGTAAACATCTAGAAATCCAGAGCTGCCTAAAGGCCAATATGTGAAATCTCTCTCTAGACTTAAAAAAATCTGTTTAATTTGATTTTACTTTTTACCATTTTGTATTTGTTAGGTAATTTATAAATATTTAAATGCTGTATCTATGACATGTGCCTCCTATTAGTACAGTAAATGAATGAGTAAATGCATAATTATGAAATTATCTTGAAAGTCTAGTTAAGAAAATTAGGTGTTTTTTTGTTTGTTTGTTTGGTTTTGGTTTTGGTTTTGGTTTTTATTTTCCCTTCCATGGAGTACAATTTGCAATCATTCTGAATCTTTAAGGTGAGTTTTAATCAGGATTCCTTTTTCATATTGCCTGAGTTAGGTTGCTCAGTTGGTTATCAATTTCAGACCTTGTGGGTGAACCTTGTGTTCCCATGTTGTACATCCTGCAGGGTGGATCTGAGCATGCAACTTCTTTGAGGCTAACTTGAATTTCATGCTAGGACTAGTTCAAAGGTATGTGCCATTCCTTTTGCTTTTCTCTATACCACTCTACCCTTATGACTATTTTTTATTAATATTAGAAATATTCCTGGCAAAAATATGAAGCTCATAATACCTCCATGAGTGGAAATGGCATATGTTAATATTTATCAGTTAATATTACAGAGTGATTGAATTTGTTTGCAAATTTATTTAATATATTTTATATATATTTATATTTATACTGTGGACACTATTGGCAAGTGTTACAGGAATTCTTTTCTTTGGTGCCCATGGTTCTTGGTCACACCACTTCAAAGAATGAAGAAGTAAACCAAAGAGTGATGGGCAATAAAGCAAAGTTATTTTTGTTTGTTTGCTTTATTTTTTTAATTTCTTTTCAGCATACCAGTATTCATTGTTTTTGCACCACACACAGTGCTCAATGCAATCCGTGCCCTCCTTAATACCCACCACCTGACTCCCCCAACCTTCTACCTCCTGCCCGTTCAAAACCCTCAGGTTGTTTTTCAGAGTCCATAGCCTCTCATGGTTCACCTCCCCTTCCAATTTCCCTCAACTCCCTTCTCCTCTCCATCTCCCCATGTCCTCCATGTTATTTGTTATGCTCCACAAATAAGTGAAACCATATGATAATTGACTATCTCTGCTTGACTTATTTCACTCAACATAATCTCTTCCAGTCCCATCCATGTTGCTACAAAAGTTGGGTATTCATCCTTTCTGATGGAGGTACAATACTCCATAGTGTATACGGACCACATCTTCCTTACCCATTTGTCCATTGAAGGGCATCTTGGTTCTTTCCACAGTTTGGCGACTGTGGCCATTGCTGCTATAAACATTGGGGTACAGATGGCCCTTCTTTTCACTACATCTGTATCTTTGGGCTAAATATCCAGTAGTGCAATTGCAGGGTCATAGGGAAGCTCTATTTTTAATTTCTTGAGGAATTTCCACACTGTTCTCCAAAGTGGCTGCACCAAATTGCATTCCCACCAACAGTGTAAGAGGGTTCCTCTTTCTCCACATCCTCTCCAGCACACGTTTTTTCCTGTCTTGCTAATTTTGGCCATTCTAACTGGTGTAAGGTGGTATCTCAAAGTGGTTTTAATTTGAATCTCCCTAATGGCTAGTGATGATGAACATTTTTTCATGTGTCTGATAGTCATTTGTATGTTGAAGCAAAGTTTATTAAGCAATAGTACAAAGCTCCTGAAGAGGGAGGGGACTTGAAGAGGTTGTTGTCAGAGTTTCTAAGTCTAGGGACTTTTATGGGCTTGTTGGAGGGCTGTTTTAATCTGATTAACACTCCATGAACTTGTCACCCAATCAGGTGGTCATCTACCTATCAGGTGGGAAAGGATGGAGGGCTCCTTCCAGGGTAGTATAAAATCATTTTAAGAGTGGTTTCTTCTTAGGATGAGGACCCCTTTTCCCTACCTGCCTTTCTTCCAACTATCCTTCATTACAAGGAGGAAGACAATGAGAAGATATTTGGATAAAATTTTGAGGATGATGGGATAGATCTTTAAAAACAACAACAAAAAAACAAATAAAAATAACAATTATATATATATATATATATTTTCTGTATGTTGAAATTTAGAAGCTAGTATCTATAAAGTATGTCATGCCAATACAATACTATGAGCATTTCATGCATATATCTTAATTATTTCATTATTATTTCTTAAGAATATTGTTATTATTCCCATATTATAGTATAGAAACAGGTAGAGGAGTGAGTTAACTTGTCCCAAATGAAAAAGATTCTAAGTCAAGTGGACTTCCCAGGAGAATCAGATATTTTGTTTTGTTTTGTTTTCCCCATAGACATTACTTAGGCAAATAAGAGGATGAATTTTCCCCTCACTTAACTCCAAAGCCTTGTTTCCATATCTGTAATAAGAGTTAACACCATCTTGAGGATGTCAGAAAGGATTTAATAAATGTATGCTATTTATGAATGTTTTAGTTCCTCTGATTAGGAGACCACATAAATATATGGAAGTTATTAACAGGAAAATATTGATATAAGCATTATAATATCATCAGAGTCACTCACGAGGATCAAAATAATAATGAGACTTCTTGAATATTTATCCAGAGGTCTAGTGATTCCTTATGTTTATTTATTTTGATTATGTTTATTTTCTCATTATATGATTTAAAATGCAACAATAGTGCTGCTGTAATGTCCCTGTCCAGCCATGCTGCTAGAAACTCTCCCTGCACACACCATCTCTTTTATTTGCCAAGCAGTATGCAGTTCATGTAATGCATGGAGGCACCTGGCCTGCAAAATGATTATCATTTACTTCCTGGATGACCAGTTCAGGTACAGTAATTAGAAAAGTAACAAGGTCAAAAGGAAATCCATTTATGGTGTACTTATTCACACTTTGTAAAATGATTCAAACAATATATACCCTTTGGAATGCATACATAAACTCAGTCATGCTAAATTGCTTATTTTGTAAGTTATATTTGCAAATGAACATGTATTAAGTAGAATAATGAGTGTCCTTAAATCTATGAAATAAGAGGCTATAGTAAGAGAATAACTTCCTATTACCAAATGTTTTCCTAGTTGACTAGCTCAATTTTAAATTAAAACTTCCATAATTTTATAGATCCAGAAAATATTATGCTATTTTACCCACAGGACATATAGAAAGGATAGTTAGAATATGTTTGTAGAGTAAGTAATTATAGAACCACTCATCAGTCTTCCAGTTTTTGTCATTGTAAGCCCCTCATGAGTCTATTTTATAAACAGCATAATTAAAATACCTTAGGGCTAGCTAGAATCCTAAAACAAAGGAAAGATTATTTTAGCAAAACAGAAATTGAGACCATTAACAACAAAAAAGTTAAGGACAAAATGCATTTTCATTAGATTCTTACGCTTAATTTAGTTTAAGTTTAAAATAAATTAAGTTTAAAATGTAATGCAAAATTGTAGAGTAGGTGACAAAAGAATGTGGTGTTATAAATAACTTTAATTTTAGACACAATAGTGAATATATTCTATGTTATTAGCTTTAATTTTGTAACATTTTAAAAATTCATCTCAGTATGAATGGCATACAAAAATGTGTTTTTTTCTCAAAAACTTATTTGAACATGAAATAATTTTACAAAAAAGCTTTAATGTGTACATTGAAAAATAACAAAAGTTGCATGTAACGTGTAATGGCTAATTTTATGTGTCAACCTGGCTAGACTGTGGTGCTCAGTCATTTATTTAATCAACTACTAATCTAGGTAAAGGTTTTTTTGTAGATGTGGTGTGAGATAACAGGAAATATATATTGTTCTCTGCCCTCCAGTTCCTGGCACAGGTCATTTGAACTTCTTATAATTTCCTGAGTGTTAAAAGAACTAAGAACATCTTTTATTCTAATATTTGGTCTTTGACCCGGTTTTTGACCTAGGCTTCCTAAAATCCTTGTCATTCCCTAGGTGATAGGAGTGCCTTTGTTCTAATGAGGCACTATAGTTGGGCTCCAGGATAGCTCCTGAATGAGGATAACTGAGCCATGATTAGAAGCTTGGAATTTTTGGCCTCACCCCTATTGTGTTGAGAAGGGAGAAGGGCTAGAAATGAAGGTAATGATCAGTTAGGCTGACATGATAAAGTCTCCATAAAAATCCAAAAA
Organism: Lontra canadensis; assembly: GCF_010015895.1. NCBI lineage: Eukaryota > Metazoa > Chordata > Mammalia > Carnivora > Mustelidae > Lontra > Lontra canadensis. Next base: position 2,844,483 of record NW_022631056.1, on the reverse strand, counting down.
GTGTTTTCCAGGTTGGTAACACATTCATATACCAGAAGGGTGATATATCACAATTCCACAGGGACAGGAGCTCCTGAACTTGGAACCATCCTAAACATTGCCTTATGTATTGCTTCATGTGGTTGTTCATCTATATCCTTTATCATATGCTTTAATAAGTTGGTAAGTATAAGTGTATCCCCAAATTCTGTGAGCTGCTCTAGTAAATTACTTGAAACTGAGGAGTGGCTCAGGAAAACTTCAGTTAGATAGCCAGCTGGTCAGAAGCACAGAGAATGAATTGGACTTTAGCCTGACATCTAAAATGGGGCAGGGCCAGCCTTGTGGGTCTGATATCTTAATTTGTGGGATCTGACACTATCACCAGGTAGAGACTGTCACAATAAAGTTAAGTTGTAGGACACCCAGCTAATGTTGCAGAGAATTGCTTGGCTAAGGAAAGCCCACATACATCTGGTATCAAAAGTGTTGTGAGTGTGGCAGTAGTGTAAGAATAAAGAAGAAACACAGGAGAAAGACTGTATTTTTCCCAAAACATATTGTTAGTGTCTATGATCCCTTGATTCTAATTAAGAGTTGTTACCCTCCATAATGTGCTTAGACTTCCTCAAATCAGTTGAAGTCCTTAAGAACAAGAAGTGTGGTTTCCCAGAATGGAAGATATTCTGTCTCAAGACTGTATCATTAATTCCTGCCTGAGTTTCCAAGCTGTTGGTCTGTCTAATAGATTTCAGACTTGACAGTCCCCACAACTTTGTGAGTCAATTCCTTAAAATAAATTTCTTTACATATATCTGTATCCATATCCCAATCCAAATATCTATCTATCATCTACCAATCTATCTCTCATCCATCCATCTATCTACTATCTATCTATCATCTATCTTAAAGGTTCTGTTTCTCTGGAAGACATTGACTGGTACAGATCTGAGTGCCAAAAACTGGGGTGCTGCTACAATAAATATCTAAGTTGCATAAATGATTTTGGAATGGGCTAAAGGATGAAGGCTGGAAGAGTTCTGAGATACATGATAAAAAAGCCCATGTTGCCTTAAAAAGACTGTTGATAGAAATATAGATGTTAAAGGCCATCCTGTTGAGAGGTCAGAAAAAAGTGGGGAGAGTTGTAAAACAATTATCCACTCTTTAAGAACACATATATCATCATGGACAGATTGTTCGTAGAAGTATAAATGTTAAAGGTACTTCTGGTGATGTCTTACATAGAAATGAGAAACATATTGATCAACATTGAAGGAAAGTGTCTCTTCTTAATAAATAACAACAAAAAATATGACTAAGTTGTGTTCTGGTATTGGGTGGAAACTAGAACTTAAGAACAATGGGTTTGGATTTTTAGCTGAGATTTCCAAACAAAATATGAAAGATGTGACTTGGTTTCTCCTTGCTGCTTACAGTAAAATGCAAAAAGAAAGGGTTACATTGAGGAAGAAACTGTTAATCAAAAGGAAATGGAACTCAATAAACTGGAAAATTCTCAGCCTATCCTAATCCAAAACATGTGGAAGTCCGAGCTTCAGGGAATACCTAGAGAGGGACTAAACAAACTTCGGCTGGAGAGACTAGGTGTGCGACTCATGGATCCAATCAACCTTCTCAGTAGAATTTAGGAATTGAGATGGGGTTGTCCAGGAGGGATCTTGGAGAATGTTTGTGTCTAATGATGTGAATTCTCATGACACAGACAGATAACCCACAAGAGTTTTCAAAGTGTATATCAAAACAACTACTAAACAAAAAACAACCAGTTCAGACTAAAAGGAACAGAGATGGAATAAAATGAAAAAAAAAAAAAAAGGCTATTGATATTCTGGGGTTCTGCAGGCAGGAAATGGGATGACAGATCTACTGGGCTATGAACATGTGTTAATCTTCCAGAAGAATGATTGTAGACTTAGGGTCAATGCTGAAATACGTTAAGATTTGGAAGGATGTTGAGATAGTCTAAATGACTTTTTTTTTTTTTTTAAGATTTTATTTATTTATTTGACAGAGAGAGAAATCACAAGTAGGCAGAGAGGCAGGAAGAGAGAGGGGGAAAGCAGGCTCCCTGCTGAGCAGAGAGCCCAATGCCCGGCTCAATCCCAGGACCCTGAGCTCATGACCTGAGCCAAAGGCAGAGGCTTAACCCACTGAGACACCCAGGCACCCTGAGATAGGCTAAATGACTTTGCATGTGGGACAGATGTGAATTTGGAGTAGAAGGAAGGTTATTCTGGATTAAATAATGTCTTCATATATCTAATAAGGTTTCCCAAAATTCACATCCACCCACCCAGAACCCCAGAATGTCACCTGTTCTGGAAATAGAGTCCTTGAAGTTGTAATTACTTAAGTTTGTTGTTGTTATTTTTGTATTTGTTTTCTTTCATTTTGTTTTTAGAGAGTCAGGAGAGGGGCAGAGGAAGAGGAAGAAAGAGAATCCCAGACTTTCCACAGAGTGTAGAGATGGATCCCATGGGGCTCAATCTTATGACACTGAGATCACAACCTAAGCCGAAATCAAAAGTCCAATGCTCAACCAACTGAGCCACCCAACTGTACCCCAAGATAAGCTTATATTGGTTTCAAGTAGACCCTAAATCCAATTGACCAATGATGTTGTATGGAAAGGGAGCTTTGGAAACACACACACACACACACACACACACACACACACGGAACAAGACCTTGTGAAAATGGAGGCAAAGACTGGAGTGATCTATGACCTACAGAATACCAAGGATTGCTGGAAACCACCAGGAGCTTGAAGAGAGGCATGGACCAGAGTCACCCTCTGAGCCTCCAGAGAACCATCACTACAGATACTTTGATTTCAGACTTCTGGCCTCCTGACCTGTGAGAGGAAATTTCTGTTGTTTTAAGTCACTTAGCTTGAGGTGCTTTGTTATGGAAGCACTAGTAATAAAATTTATTTAATTTGAGGCCATGATCATTAAATTTATTATCTGATGCTTTCTGAGGTAAAAGAAAGTAAAACTAAATTTATTATAGTTTTTAAGTCATGTACCTCAGGAAGAATAGAATGCATGAAAAAAAATAATATTCTTAGTATGTGTTCAGGCAGTGAAGAAATATATTTAAATAATAAAATACCTGTTAGTGGTGTGCCAATTTATTGCATTTTGATGAAAGATCTGTTTACTTTGAATAGAAATAATTCAACATTATGTCTTTAAATATTATTTGCCTCTAAACTGCTTTTTACCTATAATCAATCTTTTAATATGTGTTTCTTTTAGTAAGTCTATAAAATCTAAATATGTTTGTATAAATAAAGCTTAGAGCTTCACAGCTTGCCAGAGGCACAGATGTCAAATGGTATACATTCGAATGAGTGATTATGAAGAATTTTAGCTGCATTAAAAAAAAAAAACTAATTGTGAATTAGAGCAGTATTACACAAGTAATAGAAATAATTATTGATATCAGAATGTAATATATTCAATAGGACATAAGGTAATAGTAATTGGGGAACTAAAGAAGCACTGAGGCTATATTTTCTATTCAAATGAATTAAACTTATTAAAAATAAGATTCATAATATATTGCATTTGTCTCTGGGTTTAAAAAAAAAGCACATTTCATTATCAAACTTTCTTTTTATCTTTTCCAGTTACCCTGCAGCATTAAGAAAACACATTTTTCCACTTTTAATTAAAGTCACACATGATCAACTTTAACTGGTAAGCACAAATAAACCTTTATAACTTTTATGTTGTTTAGTGCATCTACATATATCCAAAGCCTCTAAAATATTTTGTTGCTGATAACAGACTATTAAAATAAGTTACAACAGTATATAGGGTAATATTTTTCCTAAATATAGATGTAAGTACTGAATTCAACTTGCCATAATTTCACCCAATATAATAAATTAATATTTTTAATTTTTGATATATTACTTTCTAAATAGAAGGGTCTTACTTTAACGTTAATTTTATGTTGTATAACTTTTATTTTTTTCTCCCAGGATGCAGAGTTTACCTTCATATTCACTGTTGAGAAAATGTTAACTTATTAATCACACATATATATTGGGCTTTCTGTTACATCTAGAAAAATTATTACAAATCATCCTTCAATAAATGAATGTAAAAAACAAGTCATGTCTATGTTCCATTTTCAATGAGATAAATAAAAGCATGACTTCTTTTCTGAAGCTAAGAAGAAGTAAAATGTACCAGGTGGATTAGAGAAGTTTACATAGGAGGGGACATTTCAATTAATATATTTGAGGTCAAATCATGGCGCTTGGGTGGTGAATACTGCCATAATCTAAACAAGCCAGGACAATGGCTTGGAACAGGTGAAAACTCGTTTGATTCTGAGGGCCGAACAAACAAGAAACACTGATGGACCATGTATGGATTTGAGGGAAAAAGAATCAAGGATGACTTTTTTCTTTTTATCTGTAAAGTATATTGTCTTTTACTGAAACTGGGAAAGCTTTAGGTGGGATGTGTTTGGAGGAAATAAAATTCTTTTTATATGATACTAGGCTTGGAATCCTTACTAGGCATCTAAGTTGAGACAGAGAATGGACAGATTTATGAGTCAGAATATAAGGGAGATTTAAATTTGGGAGTCATCAGCTTTTAAATAGTATTTAAAACTATGCAATTGAGTGATATCCTAAGAAAGTGAGTCTAGATCAGGATTTCTCAACTTTGGCAATATTGATATGGCTAGCTGGATATATATATATTTTGTTTTGCAAGGGATTTTATCATGGGATTTTAGCAGCATCCCTGGCTTCTACCCACCATATTTTAGTAGCAACCCCTTGTTGTGGCAATCCAAAATGTTATTAAATATCTCCAATGTCCCATGGAAGCACAACTGTCTCCCAGTGAGGATCACTGCTCTAGTCAAAAGCAAAACAAAATAAAAACAAGACTCCAGGTCTAACTTTTAGGATCCTACAATGTTGATGACTTAAAGACACCTGGAGAAACTAGCAAAGTATCTGCAGAGAGACCAGAGAGGAAAAACCAGAATCAATTAGAACAGTCCTCTGAAAGGCAAGTGAAGAATTTGCCCGAAAAGAAAAGGTAAGGAAACTGTGTCAAAAGCTGTGGGAACCCTACTCCAGCCCCATGCCCCTGATCACAATAAAAATCCCCAACTAGTCTCTTGTCCTTCTCTTAAACCAGCTTTTCAGACCAGCTCAGAACATGTGCATTCTCTCCAAAATCCCTTTATGACATCATTAATACATTTTTGTACACTTTTTAAGGATTTTATTTATTTATATGAGTGAGAGAGAAAAAGACATAGCACAAGTGGAGGGAAGGACAAAAGGGTAGGGAGAGGGACAAGCAGACTCTCTGCACTGAGCATGCAGCCCAACACAGGGCTCTACCCTAGGACCCTGAGATCATGACCTAAGCCAAAACAAAGAGTCAGAAGCCTACATGACTGAACTAGCCAGGCATCCCAACTTTTTATACCCTTTTGATGTGTGTGTGTGTACGTTGTCATCAGTCTTGATATCTGAACCAAATTTTGAGTTGGGGGGGGCATCCTGTCTCCCAGAGTGCCCACAGCAGGATGCAATGCTATGGCATCTGAATGTATTGTAATACACTATGAAGAAAAAAAAAAAAAAAAGGAAAAGAAGGAAGGAATTAAGGAAAATTTAAAAAGTAGGTAATAAAAAATGGTGGACAAACTGTAAGCACTGCAATGTGTTACTAATGTGATCTAATTTCATGATTTAAGTAATATCAGAGTGTAGTGGGTACCATCTACTCCTCTTCTTGAGTTCAACAGGCTTCACTGCTATGGTATTACTTACCTTTTCCTTGGGTACTAATATCTGTTCTCACTACATCTACTGGGCATGTCCAAGCATATACAGTCCTGGTCTTGTTACCTCATGTGCTGAAGTTAGAATGTCCTAAGCTCTAATAAATCACAAAGTTATTCCAACTCCCTGGTTCTTTAGGCACAATCCTGGCTTAATGTCTTTCCTAAGGAAGGACTGTGATTCTTACAGGCCATAAGCAGATTCTATTATCTCTCCCTGTGAACCCATACAACTTACCACCTCTAAATCAGTTTTCCCAGGTTACAGGGGAAAAAAAACAAACCAAACCAAACAAACAAACAAACAAACAAACAAAAAAACTTGCAAGATATTCCCTTCCCAGAATTCCAATCAAAGGAGTTGGAATAATCCCACTTTATACCAGAATATTCATATCTGCCCCATGATCTGTGTGTCATCATCAGAGCGATGGAAGGTTAAAAGTCACCCACCACTCTCTCAGTCCCTTATTTCCTTTCTCACTAGGCTTCTTCCCAAATCTGGAAAGGATTGTAAAGGCTACTAAAATATTTTGGGTAGAGGCCAGGGATGCTGCTAAAATCCCATGATAAAATCTCTTGCAAAACAAAAACAAAAACAAACAAACAAACAAACAAATATATTGTAAAGGTTTTACCCAACCTGCTAGGAAGTTGCCTCTTGTTCTACACTTTATGGTAGAACTCTGTGTTCTGAGTTTACCAAACTTTGATTCTTGCCTCCACCAACCTCAATGAAGTTTTGTAAATAAGAACTTTGGCTTTCATAAGTATTCCTGTCAGAGAATATTTTAAAATACTTAACTAGACATCAACTACTTTATTTTCTGCCAAAGGCACCCTCCTTTACTTCTTTTCCAAAACACTGCAAAGGATACCTCAATCTATATAGTCCCAGATTATAAGGCAGCAATTGCCAGAAATTAAAAATGCATTGGATCTTGGGTGCCTGGGTGGCTCCGTGGGTTAAACCTCTGCATTCAGCTCAGGTCATGATCTCAGGGTCATGGGATCTAGCCCTGCATCATGCTCTTTGCACAGCAGGGGGCCTGCTCCCCCCTCCCCTCTGCTGGCCTCTCTGCCTATTTGTGATCTCTGTCTGTCAAATAAATAAATAAAATATTTTTTAAAAAAACATTGGCTCTTATTTCAAAATCTATTTTTTCACATATGCATCAGACAATGACACTCTCAAACTATATTAAATATTAAAAATTATAAATATCCAGTAATCTTGACATTATTCATGTAAACAAGCCTATAAATTAACTGTAAGTGTGTCTAGCAAAAAGATCCTTCAATTCTTTGCTCATCCACATATTAATTCATTTACTTTATGTAAGAAAAAATTATGTAGAACTTACTATTTAGATATCATTTAAAATTGTTTAATCTACAAAATTAAATAAAATACATATTTTTCCTTCAAGAAACTCACAGTTGAGAGGACAAATGGTTTCATAGATAGATAATTATGAAAAAATGTTGAAATAGGTATATCCCATACATAGCATTTTGTGGGAACATTGATTATCTGTAAATAATCTAACCAAGAGGACTTAAGTGAATCTTAACCTTCAATTTAAAGGAAGTTGGCCAGTTGAAAGGAGGAGAGGCAAACATTTCAAGCCATGTTCTCTTATGCTTCACGTCACCAATTAAACACAAATTTCTGTAGGAGTATCACTGATTCCAACAGTAAATTACATCCTTCTCTAACACTATATTTTAAAATGACCACAATTACAGTTTTTTTTCTTCTTAGGAAGTGAATTTCCTTTTTTTAAGATAATTTATTTGAGAGAAAAAAAAAAAAGGAGAGAGACAAAGAACAAGCATATGAGTGTGGGAAGGAGTGGAGGGGGAATGAGAGGAATAGAATCTCAAGCACAGCCCCCACTGAGCACAGAGTCCCATGTGAGGCTTGACCTCACAACCCTGAGATCATGATCTGAGCTAAAATCAAGAGTCAGACACTTAACTGACTGAGTCTTCTGTGGCCCTCCACTGTGGAATAACTGGAAAACCTGATCCACACAGCAAGGAGTGGCACCGCCACAATAAGTTTTCTGAGGGTAGCAACAAAGGTTTATCTTTACCAGTAGACACAGTACTTTTCACCGAGATTGCCTTCAAATATATCTGTTCAGCTAAAAAGAGACAGAGAATGACATGAATAGACTCAAGAGCATAAAAAAGGTCTCAGATCATAGTTGAAAATGGGATATAGATTTACAGTGGGTGAATTGGTGACTTTAAAAACATTTTTAGTAAAGTGATGGGGGTTGGCTCTAAAATGGAGGGTTTAGAGCATTAAGGGAAGTGAAGACTTGAGATCAAGAAATGTAGATATAGATTTTGAACAGCTGCATAAGAATAATAAGAGGCAAAACAGTAGTGGGAGGAAGTTAGGGGTAAAGGGAAGATTTAATTTTGTTTTCTGTTGTTTTGCTTTCTCCCTAAAGTTGAAGAATTCAGCATACTTCAACATAGACAAAAAGGAGTGAGGTCAAGTGGGTATCTTAAAGATATAAATTACCCTTAAAAATGAAGCAAACTTTATCTTCTGAGGCTAAAGGAAAGGAAATATGTATTTAAGTGGTAGTGAAGGGTTTTTTTCTTGTGATAGGTTATCACCTAAGAGCTTCAATTTTCTCTATAAGGTATGAGGGAAGGTAATGATTAAAGTATTGTGGAGAATGGTAAATATTTGAAATATTGTCTTGATAGGAATAGAAGTTGAGGCATTTAAATCAAAAGAAGTCTTGGAGGTCCTAAAATTCTGGCTATAGTTAGACTACATACTTGTTTTTTCATAAGTTTATATAACTGTATATTTTCCTCTAATAGTGATTCATCTCCCAGGGCTAGTAGCAGAGAAAATTAGTTGTAGTGTTGATTCAGAGAAGTCTAAATAAGCCCAATAGATTGTAGGAGAGGGGAAAAGGCAGAAGGTACTGTGAAAATACAAGCAACTTGCCTAGTGAAAAGTCCCCCAATGATAAGTCTGTGATCAAAGGAGTGAGACTGATACAAAGCAAAGATCAAGCAAAGCTTTATTTCACGCCAAGTATCGACAATCAAACCGACTTTTCGGGGCCGCCTCTTACAGAGAGGGTGACCACCCCCAGCCTCAAAGGCTAACTTTTATAGAGCAAAGGCCATGTGGTTGAGCCTGGCCACACGCAGGTGGCCAATGGGATTGTAACACACAGAGAAAGCTGCACAGTCATGCTAGGTCACACACGGGTGGCCAATTGAATTACAATTCACCCCATAGTAACTATTTGAACTAGCCTATCACCTTGGTCAGAACTGGTGCCCAAAAGGCGGGGCCCACACTCCTTGGTAGCTAGGGAGAGAGTATGTGTGCTTTACTGATTGGATATCTCCACCTGGCCTGACTCATCCCTGCATTCGGGCTCTGTTATCTCCACCTGACCTGACCTGCCCTTGTATTTGGGCTCTGTTATCAGGGACTGGTCGACCATATTCTACTGGTTTCCGGGACTTGCTTTTAAGTAAGTTCCCCTGGGTGTGGGGGGTAGGCTCAGTTTAAGTTTTACTGCATAAACAACAAAATCACTGTTTAACTGGATGGAATCGCTCTGGCTAAATAGGCCCTTACACATGGTAGTGCAAGTATTCCATGAGTTTTGAGAAAAGCTTTGTGATAGACCTAAACTGGTTGTTTAAGTGTACTTAAATTATCATAGACATTCAGGGAGATGACAGAAAAATATTTCTGGTTATCTGAGGAATGTCCTGGAATGAAGTGTTCGAGAAGACAAAGGGGCTTACAGCCAGATTGCCTGAAACTCCTAAGACCGTGTGCATAGACTGGAGATCCAAAAGAAGAAATGATGATGGAAGCAACATCAAAATCCACTCCTTGCTGTGTGGATCAGGTTTTACAGCAGTCATTCCATAGTGGAGGGCTACAGAAGAATAAATTCTCAGGAAAGAACAAAGTTTCAACCAAAGCAAGCAACTGGCAGAGCATTGTGGCAAAGGTGTGGAGTGGCTGCAAGTTTATTTACAATGATGTGAGGGTTCCTAAGAGCAGAGGGAAAGGGTTGGAGGCAAGTCACTACTAGGATCCTACAAGGTATTCAGTGCCACAAGAAGTTGAGAAAATAATAGAGCACTAAAAATTAGTTGAGGATAGAAGGGATGTCTCTTCAAGTACTAAAAGAATGGGAGCATGTTGAAATGTGACTGGATTCAAATATAATTCTGGTAGAAGTCATTGTGGGGACAGAGTTGATCTCAAATAATACTTGGCCTGCTGAATGGTACAAATGGGTGACAACTACCATATTCTTAACCAGGGATATTCTATTCTAATGGGAAAAAAAATTAATGAAGGTGTAGACAGACTATTTTTTTAGTATAAGGAATACTTTGTTATTCGAAAAAGTAGAGAGAATATTGCTATAAGTGAATGATCTTGTTTAAACTTGAGAGAAGAGGTAGAACTCTGTCCTAGGATTGGGGTTAGGGACCTGTTTTAATTAAGAGCCATACCTAAGAATGCTGCTTATCTGAGGAAGTGAATATTGTCTACTATATATCATAAATAAGCAAATAAAGATTAAGTTATGAAAGGTAATATGGTCTCTAAATAATAACACTTTAACATTATCTAATGCAATTCCTATCAGTTTTAGTGTGTAATTTTTCCAGAAAAAGAGAAAATAGGAGAGGATAGATAGATTCATGATAGATAGATAATAGATAGATAATCTAAAGAGATTTATTTTAAAGAATTGGTTCACACAATTATAGAGACAGGAAAGTCCAAAATCTGCCTTGTGAGTAAGCAGGCTGGAGACCAGGGAGGAGTCCATGCTATTTTTTTAAGTCTGAGGTCTTTCTGATGCAGAATTCCTTATTGCTAAGGGGAGATCAGTCTCTTATTCTATTCAGGTCTTCAACTGACCTGCTTGAGGCACACCACAGTTGCTTTACTCAAATTCCAACAAATTAAATGTTAATCTAATCTCCAAACACTCTCACAGAAACATTCAGAATAATGTTTGACCACATTTCTGAGCACCGTGGCCTAACCAAGTTGATACATAAAATTAACCATCGCAGAGCAGAATTAGTCTACAATAATTGATCATCCCTGAATTTTGTAGTTTCTGTATACATCAGAAACATGCCATCATTTAAACATTTATATAGCACTAATTATGTAGATAATTAAATTTTCTCTTTTAAACTATACTCTGAAGAGAAAGAAGACTAAAAATTTATAAGACCAGTTAAGGAAGAGATAGTAGAATTATCACCCTTACAAGGTTTAGAGATATTGAGAACCACCTGATTAAAAAAAAAAAAAAAAATATATATATATATATATATATATATATATATATATATATATATATATATATATATGCAAGATAAAATATCCAGTAAACTAGCAGAACTGTGACTTGAAGTTCAGGCTTCATAGAAGTCTAAGATGTTTACCACATCACCACAGTTGTGCCATAGAGAGAAATGGAAGCAGAGCTGCAATCAACTTGAAAAGTCAGAATGTAGAGTCCCTTCAAACAGCCAAAACATGTTTCTTCAGTGGAAAACCAGTATGTGGTAGAAACCGATTAACTTATAGCTGCTTTAAAGCTACCCCCAGGTATTCATGTCAGCAACATACTATTTACCAGCCACCAATCTAGAGGTGATCTTAATATGGAAATCCTTAATTTGAAAATAAGGATGATTTCATATTACATTCCAAAAAACGTAATTGTCTTTAAATTGCCCTTCTTTTCTCAGAAGATTTGATCTGTGAAGCCTGAAATGAAACTTTAACATTTTCAATTAAATTCAAGCCTTCAAGGTTTGGTTGAAACTAAGAAAATGATTTGTGAAACTCTTTTTAAACTCCCTCTGAAATAAGCTTCAAGCTAGTGAAGTTCTAATTCTTAACATTTAGACCAGTTATAAAAGAGAAGTTCCTTAATGGTGAACTTTTTTTAGATGTTCAAACTATGCAAAGAAAAAAACATGATTTTTTTTTTCAAATTCATCATTAAGATTTTATTTCAGTACCTGAAATTCTAAAAAAAAGCAAATGGCTTGTTGTCTGCATGCATTGTTTAGGAGGTGGAGACAGTAAAAACCAATAGAATCTTGTTACCTTTTATTTTTGACATCTACAATTGACTATACCAGTTATGATATGCACTATATATGTTTAATATTCTCCAAATTTTGTTGAGCATTTGAGATATTTCCCCTTCAAATATATGAAAAAGCATTACTCTATTGCATTTTCAGTTTGCTCATTTTCCAAGCGATAACATAGTTTTCTCCCCTTTCAGATATGAAATGCTATTATGGAGTATGTTTTTCAAGATGCCTAACATATGAGAATATCATATTCACTACTTCTGGTATTTCCCTATGGTAACAAGAAATTGGACATTAATACTGATCATGGAATCCCACATTATGTTGTTGTCAGTCTATATGCTATAAAACATAGGTTCCCTTTTATTTTTTTCCTCTTTGACCCTTTATATCCTGTATTAGAAGGGTGCCTTTCTGGTTCAGTTGGTGGAGCTTGGACTCTTGATCTTGGGGTTGTGAGTTTGAGCCCCATGCTAGATTTAGAGATTACTTAAAAATTTTAAAAAGAATCTTTAAAAAAGAAAACCTTACCATTTAATTTTAACAGAATTTTTATAGAATTACTGAATATTTCTGAAAAATGACATTCTTAAAGATATATTTTTTAAATTGTAGTTTACTGGCTTCTTCAATTATCCCGGAACTGATAGACATTTAATCAAGGAGATTACAGATTAGAGTATAATTACAGTGTATAAATTTATGAATTAAATGTAACAGATATCAAAGGAGAATGCACAGAAAGATTATTTCATCAATATACTTGGACATCTTGCTGAGATTTGCACCTGGCCTTCCTAATAAAGTAGTGGATTTTTATAGGCTTTCTATAATCTTGAGTCTACACAATATTTTGAGTGAAGATGAGTATAAAAATATCATGAGACCCAATGGATTCATCTTACAATTAAGTATAAAAGGATTTATTCTCTTACATAACTCTATGTAACCAAAGTGATGTGGTAACAATTTAAGTAAGGATGAAATACAAGCTTCATTTTTTGGTGCAAGGCAGAAAAAATAGTGCACAAAAGTTTATGTTAAATAGAAAAGTCAAGCATTTGTATGTCAACTGAAATAACTGTAGGAATAATAAGTATGAATTTTCAGATTTGTCTTAACCTGTAGACTAAAGTATTTTATATTATGAATAACTATTGTGCTTACACAGTTCATTTTTTTATTATTCTAGAAATTTTTTACATTTATCTCTGATAGAAATTTCATAAAGAATTAGATTTAATCTTTTGGAAATAAATGAACAAATGTGATTGTCTAGATTCTAAGCTCCAGAAGCTATCTGGCTATTTGAAAATAAAAATCTTTATGATTATTTATGATAAAATGAAAAGAATATCTCTGCAAGAAAAGTGTCACATATTGTAAAGTAACTAATATCACTAGAATTTTGTTAAATGATTCTTTCTGATACCACTTCTTTCTGTGACTTCATATTCCATTCCTTTATGTTTTGACTATTTTTTCCTGATGCCATGTTAGTTTGTTAAGAATAAAGAAGAACATTAAAATTTATTCCTCAACAGAAGAATTAATGTGACAAGACTGGGAAATGAAAATACACACTCAAAATTGAACACTTTACCTACCTGTAAACAGTCTGACAAATCAGGAAAGAAAAAGAAAAAGAAAGAGAGTAAAAATGGAAGATAGAAAAGAAAGAATGGGATAAGAAAAGAAGTAAAAAGATACAGTTGACTTTATTGCTTTCATTTTTAGTTTAAAAACCTACAAAAGCGTCAAAAGGAAAACCTTTGGTACTAGAATTTTAGGAGTTATTGATCCATGTCTTTGTATATGTAATCAGACTTTTTAAAAAGTTTTTATTTATTTATTTGACTGAGAGAGACACAGCGAGAGAAGGAACACAAGCAGGGGGCATGGGAGAGGGAGAAGCAGGCTTCCCATGGAGCAGGGAGCCCAATGTAGGGCTCCATCCCAGGGCCCTGGGATCATGACCTAAGCTGAAGGCAGCTGCTCAACAACTAAGCCATCCAGGTGCTGCTGTAATCACATTTTCTTATTCTCATTCTATTCTTTTAATAAACATTTTTAATAAACATTTTTAATAAACATTTAATGTATTATTAGCTCCAGTTGTACAGGTCTGTGAATCGCCAGGTTTACACACTTCACAGCACTCACCATAGCACATACCTTCCCCAATGGCCATAACCCCACTATCCTCTCCCTATCCCCCTCCCTCTGGCAACCCTCAGTTTGTTTTGTGAGATTAAGAGTCTCTTATGGTTTGTCTCCCTCCCAATCCTATCTTGTTTCATTAATTCTTTTCCTATCCCCCAAACTCCCCATGTTGCATCTCCACTTCCTCATATCAGGGAGATCATATGATAGTTGTCTTTCTCTGATTGACTTATTTCACTAAGCATAATACCATCTAGTTCCATCCATGACGTCACAAATAGCAAGATTTCATTTATTTTGATGGCTGCGTAGTATTCCAGTGTATGTGTGTGTGTGTGTGTGTGTGTGTGTGTGTGTGTATACATATATATACATATATATACATCCTCTTCTTTATCCATTCATCTGTTGATGGACATTTTGGTTTTTTCCCATAGTTTGGTTATTGTGGACATTGCTGCTATAAACATTTGGGTGCACTTGCCCCTTCGGATCACTATGTTTGTAGCTTTAGGGTAAATACCCAGTAGTACGATTGCTGGGTCATAGGGTAGCTCTATTTTCAACTTTTTGAGGAACCTCCATGCTGTTTTCCAGAGTGGTTGCACTAGCTTGCATTCCCACCAACAGTGTAGGACGGTTGTCCTTTCTCCACATCCTCGCCAGCATCTGTCATTCCTGACTTGTTAATTTTAACCATTCTGACTGGTGTGAGGTGGTATCTCATTGTAGTTTTTTTTTTTTTTAATTTTTTAAATTTTATTTTCTTTTCAGTGTTCCAAGATTCATTGTTTATGCACCACACCCAGTACTCCACGCAATACATGCCCTCCTTAATACCCACCACCAGGCTCACCCAACCCCCTATTTTCATTCTGTTCTTATATGTATCCTATTTTCCCAGAAGAGTTGTTTATTTCTATTGTCTCAGTTTAATTATAAACAGCTCCCCTCAAAATAGCAAAAGAACAATAAATTATGTGGTCATCCTAAACAAACAGGAGACCAAATAGCTATGGGTAATGTCTCCAGCATATTTCTTTGAAAAATCTATGCATGTTCTTTAAATGATGACTACAAAAAGCTGTGAAAAATTTAAGAACAAAAAGAAAAGTCACCACGTGAAAGTATATTTAAGCTAACCCTAAATATTTTGGTTTATTTTTACCCTGATTTATATCTTTCTGATATCTTATCTGAATTAACAAAGTTTATGTAATACTACCCCCAATTAATCTATTACATCCAGGAATATGGATATGATTGCATCAATTTTCATTTTATTAAAAAGGAAAGAAGAAAGAGAGAGGGAAAGAGGAAGAGAGAGAGAGAGAAATACTGAAGCAACCCATTTAAATTGATATATTATTTCCAAATTTTAAATGTGGAAAGTGAAAGTCTTTTTCACAAATTCTGTCACCCATCTCATACTGTCCACACTGACCACCATGTACTACTCTTGATTCTCTAAACATGTATAATATCTTAACTCTATGTTTTTGGACAGATGGATACCACCAACTAGAGTGTACTTCTATGCCACTCTTACTGCCACTCTCACTGCCATACACACACCAAGTTCTTTATCTATTGTATATTTTTCCTTCTTCAAGGACTACTTCAAGTGTTAGCTCCCCAAAATACAAAGGGATATTTAATCTTGCCAAACAGCCTGCACAGCTTGATATAAATTGTACTGGAAACAGCCCATGTCAGAGTGAGAGATAGAAAAATGCGAGACAGCAGAGTCTGAAGTCCTATTTTTATTGAATTAGAAAGACCCTTAATGGATAAAGGGTACTGAAGTAGAGAATTTAATGCTTTGTGATACTTTAGGGAAAATGACCACACAAAAATCATTTTAAAGTTAAAAAAATGTAATTAATCATTATCTCCCTTATACATTAATTTTCAAAAAAAACCCAACATTAATCAATTGTGATTCATCACAGAACTGAAAATAGCTTAAGGAAATTTATTAATAGAATGCATGCAATTAATAAATCAATAAAATGATATGATAAAATTATGGTTGAAAAATAGAACTAGGAAGGAGGCACCTGGGTGGCTCAGTGGGTTAAGCCTCTGCCTTCAGCTCAGGTCATGATCTCAGGGTACTGGGATCAAGCCCCGAATCGGGCTCTCTGCTCAGCAGGGAGCCTGCTTCCCCCTCTCTCTCTGCCTGCCTCTCTGCCTACTTGTGATTTCTTTGTCAAATAAATTTTAAAAAATCTTATAAAAAATAGAATTAGGAATAATATAATAGTTTTAAAAGTAAAATGAGGGGTGTCTGGCTGGCTCAATTGGTAAAGCATGTGACTGTCAACCTCAAGATCATGAGTTCAAGCTCCATGGTGAGCATAGAGTTTACTTTAAAAAAAACAGCTAAAATGTAAAATGAATATAAGATTTTGTTATTGTTTTTCTTGAAAGGATATTAATAAATGAAATTCAAAGTAGAAGCTAAATATGATCATATTAGAAAATTTTAAGTATTTTAAGAAGAAAAATAGAAAGCTAAAAATATGCAGCTGACATAAAACAAAATTTTACATGTTATTTGTGCCAATTGAAATAGCACTAGTAGACTAACAGACAAAACTTTAGTGTCTTGGGCCCCTGGGTGGCTCAGTGAGTTAAGCTTTTCCCTTCAGGTCAGGTCATGATCTTGGGGTGCTGGGATAGAGCCTCATGTCAGGCTCCCTGCTCAGAGGGGAGTCTGCTTCTCCCTCTGCCCATCGTCCCAATTTGAGCTTGCTTTCTCTGTCTCTCTCTCTCATACTCTCTCTGTCTCAAATAAATAAATAAAATCTTTTTAAAAAATTTAGTGTCTTAAGAAAACAGAAATTGATGTCCTACTCATGAAAAGTCTGGAATAACTCTTCTCGACCTGGGAAGAATTCTACTACAAGAAATATTTTAAAAACCCAAACTGTGTCTATATTGTACTTCATCATCTTCAATGCAGGAAGAAAAAACATGGGAAAATAATGTGTGTGACTTTTTATTGTGAGTCATCTGGAAGTAAAACTCATCAGTTGGGGTATTTTCTAGCACTCACTCACATGGCCAATCTAACTCTAGGTGAATCTAGAAAATGTAGTTTAACTGTGATGTCAGAAGGAAAAAAAATGGTTGAAGAATAACTAGTTCATTTTTTCCACATTATACAATGTAATAGAAAATAAAATTAATATTGTAACTTAAAAATAAAAGATAATTTAAAAAGAATGGAATTATGTCTAAGATTTTAGACAAATTCATCTTTAGGACAACCTATAGATTTTGGCTTTCAAACAAAGGTTTTATGCTGCTATAAGCTTTAAACAATCTCTTTTATTTTTCACATTAATTCTGTGGGATGGGTTCAGCTATAGAGTACCAGTGAAGAAAGGATAATTCTCTGGCAAATGGGAAATCTTATGTTTCAAAAACCACAGTAGCTATCTGTGATCAGACTGATAATCTAGCTGACAATGTGGCACTACAGGAATTGAACAGTTTGGTTGCATGATGTAGTGGATGTTGTGATGTATTGGATCCTTTCAAGACTAAAGAATATATTTTTCTGTTGGAATATATCTGTCTGATAACTGTCAGGTGGCAGGCCTTTGTGAGAATTGCTTTGTCCATAAAGAGCTACCTTGGCTCCATCCCTGTTTCTTTATCAAGGGTGGCCTGCATTCAAAGTTTGGTTGATGCAAGGTATAAAGTTCCAAACTCATTACCTCATTTGGAACATCTCTGAAGGGTAATTTCAGTTTGGCTGACACTTTTCTGATGTATCATCTTCCAAATTATCCCTTGGCCTAATATTACTTCTTTTTCTTCTTCCACGGGTAAGCACTCCTGGTGCTAATCTTCTCAGGGTCTTCTTTTCTGGTAAGCCCTTGTGCCACTTGGTACAAGAAATGGAAGAAAAAAGTAGCATATAAATGGAATTTTCTAACTGGTTACTCATTAGCTAGATAGGAATAGGATAACTATATATAACTATCCTATAGGAATAGGATAATTTCTAACTGGTTACTCATTTGCTAGATAGGAATAGGATAACTATATATAACTGTCCTATAGGAATAGGATAATTTGCTAGATAACAATAGGAAGCCCACCACTGGTAGTAGTGCATTTATTTAAATTTTAACAGGTGAAGGTCTTGTGTGGTATGCACACATTAAATTATGATGCATTATATATATATATATATATATATATATATATATATGGAGTAATAATTATAAGGATAATGGAATTGAGTAGCTGATGCAGGGCAATTGATGTTTTGGGAAAAGATAATGAAAGCCTGAGAGTGACTAATTGTCATCTGAAGACTAGGTGGGAAATCTAGGAGGCTTTTTTGGCAATATATAAAGAGACTCTTGCCTTGTGGAGAGGGCAAATAAAGCTAAGGAAGAGTATCAAGACATAATAATAACAGTAGAGTTAGAGAGAAGGTTGATCTCTCACAATAGGGTATCTGCAATTCCAAGATTAGTGTCCTAGTTATACATTTGAAAATCCTGACATTTTCCTGTACCTGTGGAAATAGCCGAATTTTCTGTTAGAGACTAGAGTTCTTCCCTACTTAAAAATAAAAGTGTGACTGACAAGATAATGTAGATCTGCCATTATCTTCTTACCTTTCCACTAGACCAAAAACTAGAGTTAATTTACAACGTTACTTGTCAGGGTAAGCTGCACTTTCTAAGGAAGACAAGGTACCATGAAGGAGCTGCAGAATCTAGGGAACACATTCTGACAGGAAGCAGCCATGTATATATGTGATGGGATATTAATATCTAGATCAAGAGGGGTTAAAATATGAAGTTAAGTATGAGAGAACTCTTATATATGGGAGTATTCTCGTAGGATTCAGGGTTTAACCCTCTGGTGTGTAGTCAGGATATAGTACTGGCTATATAGTACTGTATATAGTACTGTAAGTGGCAAGCCTGGTTAGCCTGGAAGAATGAGGACCCAGCATAAGAACTGGAAAAATTTCCACAGCAGATGATAGTAGACAAAGTAAAAAGGTTTAGAGAAATGGGCAAATAAACATACAATGCAGGGCCAGAAAACCCAGCAAATGATTATGCTCCCTTAGGGAGCCTAAATTTACCAAAACGATAAGGAATGTGCTTAAAGCACTAGCACAAACATCCCTGAGAAACTCAGTGTTGGCTTGCCTCTGTAGACCAGAGCTGACTTTAGAAAATGCTGTTGTAAATCTCAACTCATTGATGGTAACTGGGACAATGATAGGGTTCCAAAATTGCAGAGGTCAGCTGGCATTATCTCCCTGTTTAAAGCAAGGCAGTAAAGATCATTATACTGTGAGTCAAGGTCAGAGTGCCAACCAGGGACCCTAACCCACAGGCAGCTTTGGGAATACTTAGAAGAACAAAGCATCCTTAAGGGCAAGATAGATGGGCAGCCAACACAGGTATTGTTTAC
This sequence comes from Lontra canadensis, assembly GCF_010015895.1. Taxonomy (NCBI): domain Eukaryota; kingdom Metazoa; phylum Chordata; class Mammalia; order Carnivora; family Mustelidae; genus Lontra; species Lontra canadensis. The sequence continues at coordinate 2,824,884 of NW_022631056.1, read as the reverse complement.
TCTCAACAAACAGAAGAAACTGAGAGTGGATAATCAGGAATACAACAAAAGACAGCCTAATATTCACAATTATTTTATCAATTTTCAGATCTCATCCAGTTTTCCAATCTAGATCCCACTGAGAGAGAAGAGGTTAGGTCTCCAGAGAGAAGGAGTGTGCAACACCATGGGAAGTATACAAAATAATAACTCCCTAGTAAAGTCCCTCAGGGAATTTACAACCATTTATATGGCTAATTTCATAGTGAGGAAAAAGAATGCCTTCAAGTTTAGGGACCATAAGACCCAAGCTAACATTTATACTATGCATAAGGAGCATTAACATGGATCCTTTATTAGAATGGCTGCATATGAGAGCCAAGTAATAAATGGAGTCCATGCCTATGTCTGTGTTACCATGGATATGCTTGTTTGATGGGTTCCCTGGTGATCATTTTTGTTGTTGTTGTTCTTGCTAAATATACCATTGTAATGGGTATACTTAGGATTTGTATAATTCTCCCCTAGTGCCTTAGTCAGTGAGGGAATGCCAAATGGAAATCTCTGAAACTCCTCCACTCACTGCAAGAGTAAATCATAAATAAGACAACATCCTACAGGTATGACAGATCAGGGCTACCCTTAAAGAATGTGAGAGTGGTGGTCAATTTCTTATCCTTATTTATTTAATGAAATTGGCCACCACAACTTCGTTGGCTCATTGGAATGGATCATTGAGGATGACTGTAGACTTTCACAAACTCAATCAAGTGAAAATTCCATTGCAGTTGCAGTGGCAGCTCTGTATCCTTGCATGGGCTCAGATATATGGTCGGTGGCCACTTGTCCAACAAATGTGTTCTTTATACTCGTATCATAAAGGCAATCAGAATTCACAGTTCCTGAGGGTGAATGAATTCATTATTCCTGGGAGTGAGGGACACACCCTATGAGGCCTCAGGGACTTCAGTATCAAAGAAGTTTTCAAGAGACTAATGAACTAGACATGGCCTGTGAAGCTACATTTCTCAACTGGGAGAAAGGAAGATTTTTGTTCCTCAGCAGACGTTTGGCAAGATCTGGAAACATTTTTAGTTGTTAGGTAGAATCCAGGGATTCTTACTTCAGAACTTCCTGTGTGATTGGCCACACCTCTGTTGACCCTATGTGACAGCCAAGCCTGTCTACCCACCCTACTTTCTCTTCTCCCTCAACGGGACTTGATTGCAAGATTAAACCCTAATAAAATTTCTACCAATTAATATTCATCTCAGAGCCTCCTTCCAGTGAGATCTAACCAGCAAGAATACATAGATTCAAGCTCAATTTATTGCTGGTCTACTTAGCAGCTGAGTGATCCTGGATAGATTATTTACCTTCTCTGAGCCTCTGGTTTGTCACGAATAAAATGAAAATAATAATGGTTTTATCACAATATTGTTAACGAGAAAAATATATTATGCAAGAGTAAGCTACTAAGTAATTGTGCTAGATTTGTATTATCTTTTAACTGAAGTCTTTTTATTGAGAAACATGAGAAAAAAACCATGAATATTTCAAAGTGATAAAGCTTTGATAAGTTTATAGTAATAATACATATTATAAATTTAGATTTAAAAACACTGTAATTCTTATAAAAATTCACAATTTTGTTTGTTTCTTTTAAATTAATAAATCAATCAATCAAATTCTTTATAAAGCTCTTTAAATTTCTTTAGCAATTCCTTGTTTTCAACTTTGTTTCTATGGTGACAAGCACCCATTTAGTTATTCAACCACAGAACAATGCTTTATTGTGTTTTTTAACCACAAAATAAGTCATTTTTAAAATAGGTATTTATGGGGAGCCTGGATGGCTCAGTCCTTAAACATCTGCCTTCAGCTCAGGTCATGATCCCAGGGTCCTGGGATCCAGTCCTGCATTGGGCTCCCTGCTCAGCTGGAAGCCTGTTTCTCCGTCTCCCACTCCCCTGCTTGTGTTCCCTCTGCCACTCCCCCTGCTTGTGCTCCCTCTCTCCTTGTCTCTGCCCCTGTCAAATAAATAAATAAAATATTTTAAAAAATAAAATAAGATAGATATTTACAAGCGGTAATTCAAATAATAAATTCTCAATTCTAATATGTCAACCCCTGAAGTTACTAGATAGTTTCTAAAGGTTTTGAAATATATCTGAAACACAAAATTATATTGATTTTAAGGTTTATTTAAATCAAATGATTAGACATGAAGAAACTTAATATTTTGTCATTTGTAAGAGAAGTAGATTTCCCAAACATTGGTGGTTTACCTTATTTTATTTAACATACAAATGAAAAAAAATGATTAAATTCATTAAAAATTTATTAAAATAAATGAATGCTAATAAAGTGAGTAAAATGTAATAAAACTGAATAAAAAGTAATAAAAACTGAAAATAATAATAAAAATGAAAATACATATAAAATATAAATAAGTGAATCTTATTAAGAATAATTATAAATTCAGGGCACCTGGGTGGCTCAGTGGGTTAGAGCCTCTGCCTTCGGCTCAGGTCATGATCCCAGGGTTCTGGGATCAAGCCCCGCATCAGGCTCTCTGCTTAGTGGGGATCCTGCTTCCTCCTCTCTCTCTGCCTGCCTCTCTGCCTACTTGTGATCTCTGTCTGTCAAATAAATAAATAAAGTCTTTAAAAAAAAATTATTATAAATTCAAAAATTGAAAATAATACAATAATAAAGATCACTATAACTTTTAATTATTTCATGTAAGATTATAAACTCATTTTAGTTAAAGATACCATTGTATTGAATTAATTGTATATATTATTGTATATGTTATTGATGATATCATAGCCCTTGTATAAATAAATAAAATGAAAACAAAAGTTTAATTTGGGCAAAGGTTTTCACCAAAATTATTTATTTTAGTAGAATAAATAAATTTGATAGATTTTTAAATGTGTAATGAAAACATGAATTGCTACCAGTCAGTAGTTGAAAAGTCTAATCATGAAATACAATTTAAGAGCTCTGTTTTTAAATGTGTTAATTACTAATCCTTCAAGGTTTTTATTTTGTCTTGTTTTGCTTTAGTTTTAAACACACTAGTTATATCGGCATATGTACCTTTTCACCAAAACAACTGGGTAATACAATTCTTTGGGCAGGGAGGAGATAAGGGCAGAAATGTCAGTAATGACCTAGGACACTGAGTTATTTCTACTTTCTTATAAAAATAATAACTTATTTCAAAAGCTAGCTACAGCTGAGTACACTCATAAGGGGAAAATGTGGTATAGAACAATACGGTATAATACTGCTCCACCACCCGGGGCAAACAGGAGCCACTTACAAAGTAACTACATTAATGTTACTGTTCTGTTGTGACTTTGACCATTACCTGGAGCCTGTGTCTTAAATAATTCATAATAGAAGAGGGCCCAGGAGAATGTGCTTTGGTTAGAGGTAGCTGAATTTTGCTGTGGTACACATGACGAGCTACTAAAGCCTACTGTTTTCTTCAACACACCCTCAGGGTGAGACAAATTTGCTAACTGACTGGCATTTCTTCCTTCTTTGAGCTTTCAAGACTCTTAGCCTTTAAATATCTATCCTTCCCTTGCTTTGCCTCTTCTTACAGCAATCTGTTTCTATGTCATCTTTCACAGTGGAATTAAAGCTCTCTGAAGATAGGCAGAAATTGATGTTTCTTCTCTTTCATATCTCTCACAAAATCTAGCAGTGCCTTCAACCAAATGGGAACCTATCACATTGTTGAGAGCCAGATTAATTGAAATTACATATTTTGTTTGCTTTTAACCACAAATCGTCAAAATATACATATAACACCATTTATACTGTGCAGATGATACATTAGAAAATAACAATGCATAATAATGCAAGTACTGTTATTCAAGACTTTGTTTATATAATCTTGATGATGCTAATGAAAATGTTACATTATTATGAAGACAGCTTCTCTTTTCAGGAAAAATAACTCTTTGTCACTTAGGTTATTAAATGTAATTTGAGCTATTCTCCACATGCACTCATAATCAGTAGCAGCTTTTAACATTAGACTGTATAACAGAAAAATCACAAAAGTAAAGCTCAGACATTTTATTCAAAATATTTTTATCAGATTGTGACTCTTGGAGAAGATTTTATTTCTTGAAAAATATATTTTTTTCTAAATGCATTTATTATTTTTTGGAAACATAGAAGAGAATAAATGTATCAGTTTCTTATTCAAGTTTCACCTAAAATTTCAAGTGACTTTTTTTTTTGCCTTCATATTATTTAAATTTAAATGAAAGAAATGTAAACAGTAGAATGGAATGAATTTCAGCCTTGAAAATTAGAAGATGTTTGTTAGCTTATTTTCTTCTACTCAAATGACAACATATTTAGTTAAATATATATATATATATATTATATATATATATTTATCACTTATATATATATATCACTTATATCACTTGCCATACTTAACCCAGTTCATAGAGACTGTGAAGGTAAAAAAAAAAAAAAAAAAAAAAAAAGTAGTGAACAGGAAGGTGATTTACATTCTGCAAAAAAAGTTTACATACCAAGTATTTGATTATTGACATCAGATTTTAGGTTATTATGTCTTGGGAAACTAAGCAGAATTTTGTTGTCATGACTGAATGTGATATTAATGCTTTACAAAGTGTGCTTATATTTCTAAGTGTATGTTAACTTTAGGCTATTTGAAAAATCAAGAATTTTATTTGGGAAAAAAAAAAGATGAATGGTATTTGTTTAATTTCAGGCTGTTCTCCTTTCATTTATTTATTTATTTTTTTTCCCCTAACCGCTTTGCAAACAACTATTTGTTCTTTACCTCTTTCTAGGAACGTGGCCTACCTAGCTAACTATGAAAATCAGACAACCTGGAGCAACCTGTTCCTCTTAAAATTTTGGCATTTTATAATATGTTTGAGACTTATGGGTAATTTTGCTTTCAATTTTTGCTTAGAATTGGAAATACTGTCCTGAGCAATTTCAAAGATATTCATCTTTCTAAACAACAAATGAAGTAAATAAAAAGATATTGACTAACCAGAGACTGAGAATTCTTTAGAAGTTGGTCCTGCAGAGTACCACTAGGAAGGAGTGAGAGACAGGCCCCCTCCACCCAGTGCATTTACAGTTCAAAGGTGAAGACCCCAAAACTCAATAAAATGGTTATTTTTTTAATATGACCATGACAAGCTTCTTATTCTTGAGATAATTTCAACATTAATCATTTTCAAGACATCCAACTTCAACATAATTTAGTTTCTTCTTACAGAAATAGATGAAGGAAAAAGATGGTACGAAGATTAGCATCTCAGCAGAATAAGATATTCTACTTCAAAGGGTATCTGGCCATTTGTCAATAGGGAACCAAAAAGGAGATCACAGAGATAATGCTTTAGAAAACCCATTTCTAGAGCTTGAAAGGGAAAAAAAGTGTTTGATTTGTATAACTCAAATACATTTTTGAACAAAAGCATCTTACTATGTTCATTTCCAGACTCAAGTAGAGAAGAGTATCTTTGAACCAATTTTTCACAATGGTTATTAGCCTTTTATGTATTGTAGAACTTCCAGAATGGCAGAGAAAAGGCATCTAAAAATCCACCCCTTCAGGGGCACCTGGGTGGCTCAGTGTGTTAAAGCCTCTGCCTTCTGCTCAGGTCATGATCCCAGGGTCCTGGGATCGAGCCCCGCATCAGGCTCTCTACTCAACAGGGAACTTGCTTCCCTTCCACTGTCTGCCTGTCTCTCTGACTGTTTGTGATCTCTGTCAAATAAATAAATAAAATCTTAAAAAAAAAAAAAATCCACCCCTTCATAAAAGCAATGAGAACACTGGCAAAACTTAAACCTCACCCTTTTCAGAGCACATGAAATAAACCAAAAGCTTTCCTGCTTATGAAAGAAAAATGCCTAAACCTCTGTAAGAATAGTGAATTTGGAGCATTTTAACTTGCTCTATTTGAATATTTTTTTCATAGGGGCACCTGGGTGGCTCAGCAGGTTGAGTTTGACTTTTGGTTTCTGTTCAGTTCATGATCTCCTGAGTCTTGGAATTGAGCCTTATATTGGGATCTGCGCTTAGTGGGGAATCTGTTTAAATATTCTCTCCCTCTGCCTCTCCCTCTGCTTGCTCTGTCTCTCTCTCTCAAATAAATAAATAAATAAATAAATATTTTTTTTTTCCCCCTCAATGTCTTTGTGCCTTGAAAACCATAAATACACAACACTATTGTGAAAACCAACAAAATAGTAGCCACTGGAGGGGGCAAAATGAGCATGGAATTCCCTCAGGTCGTATTTCCAGAGAATTGTCACCATGACCTATGTGACATACAGTGCCATAATCCTGAAATGTTCCATTCTTAAAGCTTGTCTTTATTTGACCCAACTTTAAGCTTGTTCAGTACAAACAAAAGAAAAAAAAATCTGTTGCAATTGTTTAACATCATAGCTGCCTCAGGCAGTGATATCATTTAGAGTTATAAAAAATTCTAACCAAAAAACTCAGAAAGAAATCAGAGTAGTGAGAGGAGCATAAGGGGCTTATAACTCAGGATATATTCCTAATGACCTAGAAAGACAGGTGCATGGATAGTACTTTGCATATGCCCAGAAAAATTCTAATAAAACCTTAATTTCTCACCTCACCTCATTTTTTACCTATTGTTCAGGCCAATATTAGGACTCTGAGAAAGCAGAAACTTCAGTCTATGACTCTGTTGTGAACCTCCAAAGGGATTAAATACATGCCCTGATTAAACACAGAGCTCCTTAGTAAAGTGTGGGAGACTTATTGATTCAGAACCGTTAAGGAAATCTTTAGCTAAGCTAAGAAAATAGAGACTTTAACATTTGCACATGACAAAGAACACTGACTTTACAGAATTTTCTAGAAAAGCCACTAAAGAAATCACCAGTAAGAACAGTAGAAATAAATACTGGCTGGGAGAGGGAGATGGCAGATATGCATACAAGAGTCACCACATTATATTATTTAAGTCTAGTTTTCAACAAAGAATTATGTCACCAAAACACCAGGAAGTTATGAGTTCATCAATACAAAAATTAAAAAAAAAAAAAGAGGTCAATGCATACTATCCCTAAGGAAGCCCAGACATAACACTTATTAGACTCCAACTTTAAATTAGCTATCAAAATATCTTCAAAACCTAAAGAATATCATGTCAAAATTTAACAAAAATGTCACCAAATACAGAATATCAATAAAGAGATAAAAATAATCTTTTCACATTAGAACGATAGCTACATGAAAATCCTGGACTTGAGAAAGTACAATAACTGAAATAAAAAATTCAAAAAAGACACTCAGCAGCAAAATTGTGTTGGCAGAATTGAATATAAGTCAATTGAGATTATACAGTCTGAGGAACAAAAAGGAGAAAGAATGAAATAATATGAGCCTCACAGACTTGTGGAACAATATAAAGCATACCAACATATGCATAACACTCGCAGAAGACAGAAAGGAGCAGAAAGAATATTTAAAGAAATAGTAAAAAAAAATTCAAATTTTTAATTTTTTAAAAATTAACATAGAATGTATTATACCCAGGCATACAGGTCTGTGAATTGTCAGGCTTACAGACTTCACAGCACTCACCATAGCACATACCCTCCCCAATGTCCATAACCTAACCAACCTCTCCCTACTCCCTCGGCCTGGCAATCCTCAGTTTATTCTGTGAGATTAAGAGTCTCTTATGGTTAAAACATTCCAAATTTGATGAAAAATGAATCCATTCATCCCACAATTCAACGAACTGAGAGTTAGATAAACTCAGATCCATAACTAGACACATCAGAGTTAAACTACAAAAATCCAAGATAGAGATATTTAAAAAAACAAGAGTTTAATACTCATCACAAAAAAAGGGATCATCAAGAAGGTTAACAATGGATTTTCTAATCAAAAACTATGAAAACAAGATGCTGGGGGAATGAGACAGTTAACACTGAAGGAAAAAGAGTATCAAGAATTCTATATACAGCAGAACAAATTCTTCAAAAATGAAGAAGAAATGGAGATACACCCAGACTATCAAAAACTAAGATAATGTGTCACTAGAAGACTTGCATTATAAGAAATACTGAAGAAAATCCTTCAGGCTAAAAAGAAATGACACTGCATAGTATCTCAAATACACATACACAAAGATCATCAGAAAGGGACATTGTATACATAAATATAAAATGGAGTATATATGTATCTTTTTGTAACTCTTTTCTTCCCTTACTTGATTGAAAAAAAAAAAAAAAACCCTGCATGTGGCAATAACTGTAGAAGAGTGTTGATGGGCTTATAAGACATAAGGATATAATTTTTATGATTTTAATAGAACAAAAGGACAGGGGAATAAAATTGTATTAGAGCAAAAATTTTTATAATGTTGAAATTAAGATAATATTAATCCAAACCAGATTGTTTAAAATAAGATGTCAATTGCAGGAAAGAAAAGAAAAGAAAAGATGTAAAGTGCATTCCAAGGAAATCACTAAAAACAATTTATTAATATAGTAAATTAAAAAAAAACAAGAAAGTTAAAATAATGTGCTAGAAAATATTTAAACAAAAAAGAAAACAGTGAATGCAGAAAATGTCACAAAAAGGACATAATATATACAAACAAATCCCAAAATAGTTGACACAAAGCCTACCTTTTCAGTAATTACAATAATCTAAATAGACTTAACATTCTAATCAAAAGGTAGCTGGAAAAAAGAAGAATAAACTGAATCAAAATCAAGCTGCAGAGAAGAATTACTAATTATTAGAGTGGAAATTAAATCGAGTATAGGAAGACAATAGAAAAAAATCAACAAAACTGAAAGTTGGTTCTTTCAAAGTCCCCACAAAATTGACAAACCTTTAGCAACCCAAAGAAAACAAGAGAGATTCATATTACTAAAATTCAGAGATGAAAGAGAAGACATTTTTTAAATAGAAGCAAAGATAATTATAAGAGCAGACTATGAAAAAAAATGCATACCAAAAAATTAGATAATCTACATTTAATGGACAAATTCCTAGAAAGACACACACTAACCAAAATTGGCTCAGCAAGACACAGGAAAACTGGATAGACCTATAATAAACAAGGAAATTGAATTAGTAATATAAAAACTATTCACACACACAGAAACTTATTGTTAGTTGTTTTCAATACTTAATTCTACCAAAGATATTAAAAGAATAAATATCAATTCTACACAAAACTTTCCAAGAAAATTAAAAAGAGGATGGAACACTTCCCAACTTATTCTATGAACCCATTGTTATCCTGATACCCAAACGAGACAAAGAAATCACATGAAGAGAGTTACAGAAAATATCCTTTATGAAGTCAGATGCAAATATTTTCCATAAAATATTAATAAGACAAAGCTACATCAAATAAAAAGATTACGACCAAATGGGATTTACCTCAGGAATGCAAGATAAGTTTAACATCTGAAAGTCAACCAATGTACTATACCACAAGATACAATTAATGACAAACATATGATGCTTTCGATAGATGCATAAAAGATATTTGAAAAAAAAATCCCAACACATTCATATAAAAACACCAACAAAACAGGAAGAGAATGGAACTCCCTAAACCTAATAAGGGCATCTATTAAAAAAATCACAACTAATAACATTCTTATACTGAAATACTGAATGTTTTCCTCTTAAGTTGAGGACCAAGACAAGCACACCTGTTCTCACTGCACCTATTCAACATTGTCCTAGAGGGGCTATCCTGTACAATTAGATAAGAAAAAGAAATAGCATCCAGAGTAGAAAAGAAGAGATAAAATGGTCTCTATTGGTAGATGACATGATAGTGTAAATACGAAATTGTAAAAAATCCACAAAAACTACTAGAACAAGTAATGAAGGATTTTCAGCAAGGTGACAGGATGAAAATATCTGTATACACAAATCAATTGCATTTTTGCAAATAATAAAAATTCCAAATAAAATTAAAGAAAAAATAAATAAGTAAAATCTTTTATAAAAAAAGAATAAAAAATATGAAATTTTTATTTTACATTTATGTATTCCTTCCCCAGTGCTCTTTCTTTCTTTATGTAGATCCAATTACCTCGCTATAAAATTTCCCTTCCATTCAAGGAACTTATTTCAACATGTCTCACACAGCAGACCTCCTGCCCAGAGAATTCCCTCAGTTTCCATTTGTGACATTATTTCTCCTTCACTTTTGAAGGATAATTTTATTCAATAAAGAATTCTACATTTCATTCCACTTGCTTCATGCTTCAATGGTTTCTGCTGAGAAGTCTGGTCTAATTTTTTACCTTTGTTACTCTATAGATAAGACTTTCTCACTCTGGCTTTTCTTAAGATTTCTTCTTCATTTATTGCAGTTTCAACATGATATATCTACATATAATTTTCTTTTTCCTTTTTTTTTAAGATTTTATTAAGATTTTATTTATTTATTTGACAGACAGAGATCACAAATAGGCATAGAGGCAGGCGTGGGGGGGCGGTAATCAGGCTCCCTGCTGAGCAGAGAGCCCAATGCTGGCTTTAATCCCAGGACCCGGAGATCATAACCTGAGCTGAAGGCAGAGGCTTAACCCACTCAACCACCCAGGCAACCCTCTACATATAATTTTCTTGATATTTATATTCACTGTTGTTCTTTCACTTCCTGGATCCATGGTTCAGTGTCTGTCATTAATTTTGGAAAGTTCTTGACTATTATTATTATTATTATTTCAAATATTTCTACTCCAGTCTTTCTTTTTTCTCCTTCTGGTATTTCAAATAAGTATATATTACACTTTTTAAAAATCTCCATCAGTTTTTGGATTCTTTCTTTCTTTCTTTCTTTCTTTCTTTCTTTTTCTTTCTTTCTTTCTTTCTTTCTTTCTTTTCTTTTTCTTTTTCTTTCTTAACTTTACTGTCACCTTAGCAAGTTTCTTCTGATTTAGCTTCAGGCTCACTGATTCTTCCTTTGACCATATCCTATCTACTAATAGATTATTAAGGGCATTTCTTATTTCTGCTACAGTTTATTGTGATTTTTTTTTTGTTTGCTTTTGATTCTTCCTTAGAGTTTTCATATATCTGATTGCATTACCCATCTGCTCTTGCATGTTGTCTACTTTTTCATTAGTGCTTTTTATATACTAATAATAGTTATTATAAATTCCTTGATTCTAATTCTTCAGATTTCATATTTCTCTAGTGATCTTATTTTTGTCTCTCCTTTTGATTTGGGGCTCCCCTAAGTACTGTTTTAGGGTGTCTGTGACTTGCAGCTATTTCAGATGTAATCTACTAGCACCCTGCTGATGTGGGGACAAATCAGGGCAGAGGAAGCACTATATAATATCATGATTGCATCTCATCCTTTTAATGGGTCTATTTCCCTGAGCTGTGACTTTCACAAGTGTTTCTTAACTTTTCTTCTTCCCTTAGATGAGACAGAAAGTCTCTTAGAGGGTTTTAGAGTAGGATAAATGCCTTTCTCCATGATGGGATAAAGATGTTAAGTGTTTTCCCTGGAAAGTAGGCCTTTGATATGGAGAAGGTTCTGGGTGTATTTCAGAACTACTTGTCTTTCCTTCCCTCTGCCAGAACCACTACATCTTTCTTAGATCTTTACTGGGTGCCTAGAAAGAAATCCCATAAAATATTCACCCAGCAAGACTGCAGCAGGCCCCCTCCCCCATGGTTTATTATTCTCAAACTACTCTGCAGTCAGCTTCCAGCTATTTTGTTATATATTTTATATTTATTTAGGTGTTCCTACCAGTTTATGGTTCCTGCTTCTCCTGATAAGCAGACATCAGCTCTGATTCTCTGTATTGCCTGTGTTTCTATATTTTGAGATAGAAGTTTGCTTTGCAATGTTGGTTCTCTGACAGGTACAAGAAACATCACTGATTTTCAGTTTGTACAACCATTTTTATTACAGGAGTGATTACTTCTAAGCTCTTTAGATATTGGAGCTGAAATTGGAAGTCCACTAATACTCATTGATAAAGTATTAGCTTTATTCTTAGAATGTGTCTGTGCCTCTGGGCACTTAATTTTTGTCTTTTATGTGCCATTTCCTCTTTCTGCTATTAACTTCTTGGTGATTTGACTAAAGCTCTTCAAATATAATTCTTGTCTGTATCTGTTTGTTGGCATTTGCAATATCTTTCCATTAAATTCTCATGTTACTCTTCTCCTCTTGCTAAATGAGAATCTTCTCAGCTTACATTTGTTAGGAGGCATCCAGTTATTTCCACAACCAAACATCTATGTATCTTCTCTTCTTCACCCATTGCACAGATGCTCATCTGTTATTTCCTTCACCCTACCTTTACCAGTTCCAGTTAGTGGACTTAATAGGGTCTCAGCTCATGGTATCATGTCTGGCATATGGTACAAGTTAATGTTTAACAGTAATAAAATGAAAAAAATATATATCAGTAGCTAATCATCAGACTTCATTAAAATAACTTTGTTAAAACAGGAGTATTTTTCAAAAATTTTGGAGGGGTGCCTGGGTGGCTCAGTGGGTTAAGCCTCTGCCTTTGGCTCAGGTCATGATCTCAGTGTCCTGGAATTGAGCCCCGCATTGGGCTCTCTGCTCAGCAGGGAGCCTGCTTTCCCCCCTCTCTCTGCCTGTCTCTTTGCCTACCTGTGATCTCTCTCTCTGTCAAATAAAATTAAAAAAACATTTTTTTTTGGAAAATCAAAATGTTATGGAAAAAGTATATGTATACTTAAAAATATGTCATTAAAAGTCCATTTTTTTCTGATGCCACAATGTTACATGTTCACAATGAAACTTTGAACTACAAAACTGAATAAAGTGTAAGAGACATCTTACTCAATTATCTCAATGTTTAATTTACTCATTTTAGAGATAAGAAAGTGAGCCCCAAAGAAGTAGAGTAGCACAGATTGTACGATCTACCAATTTACAGATCAGTGCTCTTTCATTATATTACCCAGTCTCTGACACCTTCGAATAATATGCTAGTTGTAGACAGATAAATGGAGGCTATGGATTGCTACAATTTTCAGTCAAGGCAGGCTCAACCAATAATGTTACCAACAATATCCCCCATAGACATATTTATTACAACCATTCCCTGTTTTGTTCTACATCAGCAGGTCCATCTGGCAGTAAAGGATTGACCAGGTGTTCTGGGGAAGAGTTGGCACACAACTGCCTTGAATATTGTGATACTAGCAGAAGGGAGAGATTTAGAAAATTGAAGGAAATTAAATTATTCTTGGTATATATGAGCTTACAAGACATTTTTAGGTGGTAACAATTATGGAACATCTTTTGCTTTATTTGTAGATGTTTTTTGGCTTGATTTAAAAAATCAGATTGAGGTATAAATATGCAAGAGAAATAGAGTGCTGTATTCATTAATGCAGTGAATAAACAAAAGCTTAGGAAAGCAACTTTGAAAATCTGTAGCTAAATGTAAAAAGAAAATAATATATGGCATATCTCATCAAAACTATTATTCTAAAAGGTAATTATAATAAAATTTGTTTCTTAATTAGTCTTGATTAGTTGGTACCTGACTCAAGTTTTTTTAATCAGATGATCAGACTGTGGTGTACAAAGGACCTTTGCCTTACTAATTGAATTTTGTGGTTGGAATTAGTTAATCCTTTCCCCAAAGTGAACAACTTCCTGTGTATTTTATCTTATCAAAGACAATGAAGCTATTAAGAGAGCAGATCTTACTCTAATACTGTAGAACTGTGATTGAATAACAAATGTAGTACATGTCCACTGAGGCTTCAAATAGCCCCCAAGAAGCTTTAACCAGACAAAAATTTTTTGTGTGTGGATCACTGGTACACATTAATAAGAAATTTCTATTGCTGGTGCCAGCAGTACACCATGCCCTTGATTTTCATCATGTAAAGATTAATACCATGGCAAAAGTGCTTTTATCAGTCTAGAATGTTCATATGCTAATTATAAAATATACAGCCATACAACAATTCTGCAGTCTTTAAAGTCAGAAAAAAATGATTAATGTTTTATGATTTAGTTAACTTTTATTTATTTTATTCATATTTTATTTAATCTTTTTACCGTAACATTTACTTTTTTTTTAAACTGTTTCAACTGAAAGTGTTATTTAGTGGTTTTAGAAAAACAAAAAGCAAAGCTTAAAGTCAAAATTGATGATTACACTATTTAGAAATAACATTTAAATATATAACTCTTTTTATATACTAATATATACAGGTTTTTAAATATATTTTTATGTATTTCACATTATTTATAAATATACATTTTATCACAGTATTGTTTACTATATATTCCCTTTTAACTTTATTGCTTGTGTAAATATTTTATATAGTCATTATTTAAAAAAATATATAGATGAAATTAAAAAGGCACCCAAATTACGTGTGTGTGTGTGTGTGTGCGTGTGTGTGTTTCAAATATAAAAGAATTTAATGACTCTAGAAGAAAAAGATCAGGAGCTTACCATTACTGTTTTTTTTTTTTTTTCTGTTTGTTTTTTGTTTTTTAAGTAGACTCCAGATTGGGCATGGAGCCCAACATCAGAGTTGAACTCACAACAATGAGGCCAAGACCTAAACTAAATCAAGACTTGGACACTTAACCAGCTGAGCCACACAGGCTCTCCATTTTACTGTATTTTCTTAATATCTTCTCTACTGACCTGCTAATTCTGTTGCCTATATTGTTTTTGTCAGTTATCCAGTGACATTCCCTCCAGGGTTTTTTCTTGGTTATATGACTAAATGTATTTAATGGTCATCACCAATAAATCACTGAGTGAACGACAATCATCCTTGTTATCATGTTATGCTATCTTTTACATTATTTAATTTCATTACCAGTGATATGTCTCCAGAAGTACTCATTTTCTATTTCCTGAGCCTTTTATACAATAGAATCAGCCAGTTGTTTTAATTCTTTTATGGCTATTGAGATGACTCTCGTTCTTGGATCATACTTAATTTTTTTTTTTCAGGACGTGGCGATGGCTGCTTTACTTGTCCTCTGGTGAAGAGTGTTTCTGTAGGAAATCTAAGGCAAGCCTGCTTTTACTCTTACTAGTAACTTTTTCTTACTACTCATGGAATGAGAAATTACCTTTGAAATTCAATAGCATTGGTGTCTTCACCATGAATCTCAATTTTTATTATTTGGTGTCACCTTTTCTTGATATATAGTACATACTGATAGTTTTTTTTTGTTTCTTTGTATTATTCTATCTAATTATTCTGTGAATTTATTTTCTATATAATTTAAGATTTTTTTTCCTAATGTATTCCTTGTGAATAAAATATTTGTATTGTTTACTTCAGGGTCACCAAGTATTTTATGTTTCATCACCTTTGTCTTTATATAAATAATTTTATTTGCATTGATTTAATATCTTTGACTTTTCTTCTGTGTTCACTATGACTTCTGAAGCCTTGATCCCTTAACATCAATTTAGTTTTCAACTGTATTTGTTCTTCTTCCTTCAGTTTCTAATTTATTTAATAGATCTAATAGTGTTCAATATTGTTCTGCATTTCAGTTTATTTACTTAATTCCATCATTTACCTCTATATAATATCCTATCTTTTAGATATTTGTTTTTTGCTTTCATTTTATTGATATAATTGAATTGAACTTTTCAATAACTCAGTGCTTCTAAGGAAGATTTTACTCCGTTGTTTGCTATTTGTTTCCTAATTGTTATTGCTCTTTTACATGATACATTTATTTATATTTTGTGACAATCCTATTTTCTCATAATCATGGAGAACATAGATGGCCTTATATAGGTTCTTTTTTTTTTTTTAATAAGCACAGGGCAAGTGGATTCTCTTTGACATACTTTCTAACATAATTGATTTTTTTTTAAATTTTATTTATTTGACAGAGAGATATCACAAGTGGGTGGAGAGGCAAGCAGAGAGAGAGAGAGAGAGAGAGAGAGGAGGAAGCAGGCTCCCTGCAGAGCAGAGAGCCCGTTGTGGGACTTAATCCCAGGACCCTGAGATCATGACCTGAGCTGAAGGCAGAGGCTTAACCACTGAGCCACCCAGGTGCCCCCATAATTGATTTTTTAAAAGATTTTCTTTACTTATTTGACACAGAGAGAGATTAAAAAAAAGGCAGAAAGGCAGGTAGAGAGAGAGGGGGAAGCAAGCTTCCTGCTGAGCAGAGAGCCCAACGTTGGGCTTGATCCCAGGACCCTGAGATCATGACCTGAGCCGAATGCGGAGGCTTAACCCACTGAGTCACCCAGGCGCCCCATAACATAATTGATATTTCCAATGGCTCAAAGATGTGTGGTTAAGAAAGGATAAAATCTTCACAAGCATAACTGGGGACTCTTCTGGGATCTCTTAGATCCCATGAGGCATCCTGGTTTTAGGGCCCCTCCATTTTGCCAGAAATCTGTCTTCACTTACCACATGAGGTTTCACTCATTTTCCCTTCTAAGCTCACTGACAGATGATGAATTTAAATGACCAATGTACAAATTTATAACTCTAAAAAAATCTGTAAAGATATTTTGAAAATTGAACTTACAGTACAACATTTGATAACTACAAAAAAAGGAGACTGATAAAGTATATTAAAAATAAAAAAAATCTGTTTATTAAAGACACCTTAATAAAAGTGAAAATTAGCAAAAGTTGTGCCATAATAGCTGAGACAATTAATATAAATTTCATAAAGGCTTCATAGAATTCACTGAGAAAAAGGTTAACAACATTAATAGAATACTCATTAGTACACTTGGGTATATTGTTCACAGAATGGTCAATACATATAAAGAGATACCCAAACTCCATGATCACAAGGGAAGTGAAAATCAAGACTACAATAAGATTTTTTATACCCATTTTATACCCACATACTCATACCCAAGTGAGAAATAAGATGCCTGAAAATTCCAAATGTTGCAGCTCATACATATCAGTGGATTCCCTCACACACTTACCAGAGTATAAAATAGAGCGATCGCTTTGGATAAAAAAATAGGGTATTATTATTTACAGCTGGTAACTCATATACTCTATAAGACAGAGATACAGTAAATGTCCATATATAAAAATTGTAGGTGCTCAGTCAGGCAATATATATCCAAGTGTATACTGTAATTAGGTACAGCCATGTAAATCATTGGAATAAGAAGGAAAGTGAGTAATTTGCTAGAACTGCCATTACAAAATATCACAGACTGGGTGGCTTAAGCAACAGAAATTTTTTATTCATAGTTTTGGACATTTGAAGTCCTAGATCAAAGTGTTGACATGACTGGTTTTTCTTGAGGACTCTCCTGGCTTACAGCTGGTCACTTTCTTGCCATGTGCTTGCATGATCTACCAAGGCTACATACTTCAATGATGGTAACTTTCAGAGATATGATGTTGGGTGAAAAATTCACAAAAGATGGCATGCAGTTTCTATTCTTTCTAAAGCATAAAACAAGCAAAACAAGATATATTTTAAGTATGTACATATATATGATGTAACTATAAAGAATTATAAGGGGATGATTAACAAAATATATGCATCATAATCTCCTCTTTAGAGGAAGGAACAGGGACTGTTCAGGAAATTACACAGGCGGCTTTTGTAATATTAGTTACATTCTGTTTTATTTGATTTTTGTGATGGATTCTATTGGTTTTATAATTCTTCTTATGTAAGATATATATCCAATGTCATATCTAATTTACATATTAAGAGTTTTTATCTGAATAACTGTAAACATGACATAATTTTAAACATGTGAAATAATTAATTTTGTAGTAATAAATTGTAGTGATAAGAATAAATTTGCAGTAACAAATTATAGTTTATATGGTTATATTTGTAAACTAAAAATTTAAAAAATCAGGTTGTCATTAAGGCCACTTAGTAATATATCATATCATGGTGATTATAATTTTGACCAAGACAAAGATACTTACAAAAAATAGCATTCAACATCATCTTTGTACATGACAAGAGACTTAAAAGCTAGAATGAGGTTCCAAAGTATTAAATTAATTAAATTCTTTTAGATCACAAGCATAGTGTTTGATGATTTCAAAGACTATATGATTTTATAGACTGGCTTTGAAAAGGACATCAGTTAACCACCAGAAAAACTTAAAATTCTTTATGTGTGATTTAATGATTTATGGGTAATTTGTATAGACTAATAGTTTACGTAGGTTAAAAATTTGCCACCCTTACAAATCTAATAATTAAATAATCAGTTGTGTGTGTTGATTTAAATGAAAAAAAAAAAACAATAGTGACTAAATAGTTTATCCACTTGACACAGGCATATCTCTACTAGACTCAGGTAAAATGACCAAAGTATCCAATAATATCTCATGTGTTTCAAATAAGAAATACATATCCAAAGGATTAATTCAAATCCTGTGTAGAAAGGATTCTGTGATAATTATAATTTAATTACTAAAAACATTTTAATAGTTTTTACCTTGAAAGACTTCTATACAGTAGTGATATGCATTTGCTAATTCAGTTATATGAAATCTTAGCACATGATTAAAAAAAGTGGTCAACATGTAGAAACTGGATATAATTCATGATTTCCCAATTCTTTGTGAGGAAGCATGGAGGATAGTTCAGTAAATATTTATGGCAAAGATTTGGCTTAGGAATACTAGATATCAAACATCAATTCCATTATACTTTTAAGAAATGTGGCCATATTTCAGGGTTATGGTGATATCCAAATTTAGAATATTTGGAGGCATATTTACTAACGAATTGAGGAAAGCAGTTAATTATTTCTTAAAAATTATGTATGCATATATGTCATATATTTCATATGTTTGCATATTTCTGTGGCTTCTAAAAAGTATCTCCAATTCTGATGTTTCTTGAACTTTCTGTTCAATTTTTTAATCAAATTTTCATCTCTGCTCTTTTTTAGACTTATTTTTACGTTACACTCTTCATTCTCTCTTTCTCTAAAATGTTAAAAGGAAAAAATGAGAGAGGAACAGGACTGTAGAGGCCAAATCTGTTATTTTGTTTTTTACAAAAGGGATTGTATCTTAATGGAAAGAGTGAAGATTTATGATAAAATGGGTATTCACTTATGGAATTGACTATGTTTTATATAAATTAGAACTTCAATTTCTTCATCTGTAAAGTAGGGTCAATAATGTTGAATTAGAGTCATTATAAGAATGGAAAAGATATATGTAACTTCCCAGTGTATATTAAGCATTCAATTACTGGTAGCTATTACTGATGATAATACTTGGGCTGGTATTACTGAGGGCAGAAATAGAAATATATTATTTGATTCAGCAGTACAATTCAGAAATACACATGCATGATATTCAGCTTTTGGAAGCTTTTGTAATTCTGTAGAATTTATCAGAAGCAGGGATTTGAAGATTATTACACCTTCAAAAAGTAAGAAAAATACCAAGAGTCTCCTTCGAGTAAGGTCTTTCACTGAAATGCCTTCACCCTGAAGCAAGAAGATGGACTAAGGGGCACCTGAGTGGCTGAGTCAATTGTGTCCAACTCTTGGTTTCAGCTCAGGTCATGATCTCAGGATCATGGGATCAGGCCCCACTTCAGGTTCCACTGTCAGTGAGGAGTCTTCTTAAGACTCTTTCCCTCTCCCTCTGTTCCTCCTTGCCCCTCCTGTTCTCTCTCTGAAGCTAGAGAAAGAAAGAAAAGAGAAGAAAGAAAGAAAAACTGAACTTGTCCACATGATCAAGTGCAAATCTCAGGTGCTTCTTGGGCACCTAAGGCTCAACCTTCATGTGTGGTGTCTGGCAGTAGTAAAGTTGGTTGAAACAACCACAATAATTCAAACATTCTGTTTTCAGAAATCTAAGAATTGTGCTTCAGAAGCCCATTTATTCATCAAGTTCAGTAAGAAGAGAGGACAACATTTAAAAAGATGCCAAGTCTGACCTAGTAACACCAAGTCATAACTAAGTCTTTCTTTCAATGAAGATTTCTTAATGCAAATCTCTGAATCTATACCTTGAATTAGTTTTTTTTTTTAAGATTTTATTTATTTATTTGACAGAGAGAGATCAAAGTAGAGAGGCAGGCAGAGAGAGAGGGGGAAGCAGGCTCCCTGCTGAGCAGAGAGAACACGATGCGGGGCTCGATCCCAGGACCCTGAGACCATGACCTGAGCCGAAGGCAGAGGCTTTAACCCACTGTGCCACCCAGGTGCCCCTTGAATTAGTTTTAACACTGTCAAAAACAAGTGTGTACTAAACTCAGGATTATTCCAGACGAGGACAAGTCATTGTAAAAGCATAATTTATTTATAGTGTGATGTTCCAGCACTATATCTCCTAATATAGAAGGAGAGAGGAGGAGTTAGATATGTCGCACACAGATATATAATACCTGTTCACAATATTTGTATGTGTATTTATTGGAGAGTGACACCTGTCTCCAGAGAATAAAATTTAGTATATTATTTCCATAATATTTTTAAAAGTAAAGGTGAATTATAGAATTTTAGAGGATACAAATTGTGAGAGTATTTTTAAATTATAGAAATAGAAAATATGTATTCAATTCATATTTATTTGTGCCTCAAAACTTAAGTTTACCATGTAAACATAAAAATCACAATAGAGACAACACACAAAATAAATGAAAATCTAGAAAATAATGTATGGTAATAAGTGAATAAACTTGGACAGTAGAACAGTGACTTATTTAAACTATTTTGAATGACTTTGTTTTTCTTCTTCTAAGTTTAACATTAATGCATGAACATTGAATAAAAAGAAATGCAAAATTCCAAAGATGAAAAGAAGTAGAGAACCATACACTCAACAAATGGAATTATATATTACATGCTGACTTTTTCTTTTCTAGTGTTAGTTTTACTTTTATGTTTGTTATTTTTTAAAATAGCTGCAAAATATTTGGAATGCAAGCAGGTTTCAAGAAAAATATTGCCATGACTACATGGTTGAAGCTGAAGAAATAAAACAGCATGAATGATTGAAGCCCCTTTTATTCCTCTCCAGAATAATTTTCATTCTTTTTCCCACATAGTTAAACACCAGACAGAATTTGGTATTCATTGTTCTCACATATTGCTTTGTACTTCTACTGCTTAGTATTATGTGATTATGCTATAAGTATTCCTCTGTCATTTATATATATATATATATATACATATATTTAACATAATATAAATATTTTATATTTAACATTGTGTTTGAGATTGACTCACATTGATACGTGTCATCCTAGGTCATTCATTTCTACCATTATATCACATTCTATTATGTGAATATGCTATAATTTTTCCATGCTTCTGTTAATTTTTTAATCCTTTTTAAAAATTATTTATTTAAAATCTTATTAAATATTCTTTAGAAAGAACATAGTAATGATTAACATTTAATAATATGGATATACCATAATATGACTAACAATTCCAATTCTTAGATATTCAGGGTAGGGTCCTCTCTCCGGTTCTCTCCAAAATTTAGAATATTGTTAATATGTAACAGATGCTGAATTTTTAACAATTTTTAATAGAATGACTTTCCATTTAATTGTTCATTGTTATGATTAATGATTCAAAGAGATGAATGCATTTTCTTCTGACTTCCTGATAATTTTTTATTCTATATCACAGAAATTATTGTAGAAAAAAGGAATTATATGATTAGATACTTTTCTTTCCTGTTCTTCTACTTTAGAGGTGGGATTTGGGGTACAGATGCAGCCCTGCTAAAACACAAAGTTTGGAAAGGAGAAGTTAGCTGCTGACCACTTGGTTACTTTGTCCTTCTGGAAGATGAGAGATAAGCAACATTTGGTTCAAATATGTTTGCCCACGGTTTTGGAAATATGGCTTGGGATCACATTTCAGGATGAAAAATTTGAAAGCTCTTTGTTAGTTTTTCAGTTGCTTAAATCTTTTTTAGCAGGGAAAAATACCAAACTATGTTGACTTTCTTCTTCTTCTTCTTTTTTTTTTAGTTGCTCAATTTCAAACTTTTATTTTATTTTATTTTATTTTATTTTATTTTATTTTTTCAGTGTTCCAAGATTCATTGTGTATGCACCACACCCAGTGCTTCATGGGGTGAGAGGATGGGTGAGCCTGGTGGTGGGTATTAATAAGGAGGGCACGTATTGTATGTTGACTTTCTAAAAATAAATTGAATGATGTTGGAAATCTAATTTATAAGAATACTTTTTCACTCACCGGGCTTAATAAAACAGTTATTTTCACTTAGGGTTGGAACATGGGTTGTTGCAAATAAATAATTTTATTTGTCCCAAATTGATTCTCTAAGAGGGGAAAAATGTCACTTCTAAAAGAAATGCTAAAAGCTATTATTGTCCAGTGGAGCCCAACATCTTAAGAAAAGAAAGAAAGAGATTCATGGAAAAATTCCAAGTAGGGATTATCAATGTGAATTTGCTTGTAACAACCTCCATCTTCTCCTGTTTCCTGTTTTATTTTCTATAATAAATAATAGGTGGTTGGTGTAGCAGTTGCTTTGTCAACGTTAGAGAACCCTAATGAACACCATTCTTGCTATTGTTTATGTCAGTGTTCTAGTAACCATTTGACTTACTTTTATCCCAGCACTTATTCTCTCAGGACCCTGTTTTCTCATTGGATTTCTTCTCCAATTTTTTTCTTATAAACAGTGATGAGTTTGATGTCTTTTCGACTTTGTCATCACAATTCCATCTTTAGCATATGGACTTGAAGTGGACATCAATGATTCCCCCCTCCTGTGTTTGCACCCTGTAAAATCTTCTTTCATTGAATGTGACTTAGTTTTAGCAAATAAGATATGGCAAAATTTTTTGTGTGTGTGGATAAAATTAAAGTCTCAAATAAGTTGAATTTGAATGAATCAAAAGATTCTCTAGGTTGGTCTGATTTAATGAGGAGAAAGATCTTAAAAGAGAGACTGGGCCATCTCTGAAGCAAGAGTCTCTTCGTGTTGCTTGTTTGGAAGAAGTTAAGTTTCTGTTGTGAGAGGTCAGTGGAGAGAGCCATGTGACAGGGAACATTGGGTGATCCCTGTGAGCTGAGAAAGGCCCTTGGCCAGCAGCCAGTAAGAAAAGAAGGGCCTCATGCCAGCCCCAAGTAGATGAGTTTTGCCAACATTGTTAGGTTCCTTGCAAATAGATTCTTCTCTAGTTCAACCTCTGATGAGACCACAGATAACATGGGTTTCAACTTGGAGAGAGTCTGAAACAGAGAACCTAGAGATTCTGTGCCTCATCCTCTAAAGAAACGAAATGCTAGATTAAGCTGCTGAATTTGTGGTGATTTGCTATGTAGTATAAAAAACTAATACACTATCACTTCTCTTTCTGCAATATTTATCTCCATGGGTCAAGTCACATTTTGAATCAACAGATTTTGTACCAGGTCCTATTAAGAATTTATCTCACAATCCCGTATCAGTAAATAACAGAGGCCAGATGGGAGTTCAGGCCTTTTTATTCCTGAATTAATGATCATTCCCCTACAATAACGAGCCATGGGTATACCAATGAAAAAGCCAAGTATGTAATTGTCTTAAATTTTTAAGCTATAGTGGATTAGGATTATCATCCCATAATATGTGCCAAAATTGTTATGCTGATTCTTATTAAGTGTTAACCTGGGTATAGGAGATTAAGTAAAACATTCTTTTCATGAATTGCCATCAATGTTTTTAGAATACACACACACACACACACACACACACACACACACACACACATATGTGTGTGTATATATATTTAAGTTTTGATTTGCTTGAAGGTCAAAAAAGAAGTGAGAATCATGGTAAATATAACTTTTTATGTAAAAAGACAGCTAATGATTTCCATTTACAAAAAAATACTAATATCTATGAGCTCTGATACATAACACTTCTGGATATCATCATTTAAATTTCCCTATAAATTTTCTATTTTATTTTTGTGAGTTTGTGAGATTTAATTATTTCAAGTTTTCATAGAAGCTTCAATAAGTTGACTTTTTAGCTAAAATTATCTGAACATTTACATCCAAAAGATAATTTGAACTATATGAATGGAGCTACAATAAAAATAATTGAAAATTTTATGGACAATAAAAGCATATACAAAAAGTCAAAGTTAGATTTTGTTTTAATATAATACCTTCTTTAGAAATCATAATGTTATAATAAAATACTGTAAAATGAATGATTTAGATTCAATTTACTATTTGGTAGAATCTAATGATTTAGCAGTATCGAATTAAAAAGTACATTATACATTTCTTTTACTTTTAATCTCATTGAGAACTGCATTTTAGACTGCAATAAACCAAAGGTCAGATTCAGAGAACAATTATATCTTACTAGTGGTAGCAGCAAAAATATTAACCTGAATTCACCACAGCTTTAAAAGCTTTTATTCATATCAGCGATGGCCCTGGAAAAACAATGATACTAATCACAATACTTATTTTCACCAATTTAAGGGAGGAAAACTTTTCCTCTCTTCCCTTCTAATTTCTTTGGTCATTCTAATAATTTAATTGACAGGACATACTAACAGGAGAAAAACAACACACGTTTTAATTTTCTATGTGTGGGAGCTCATTGAAATATGAGACTCAAGTGCAGTTTTTATACCTTTTAGACAAAGAAACAATAAATTTGTGAAGAATTAACAAAACAAAGAAGGTTGGGCTTGGGATAGTAGGTTAGTGAGAAAGTAATGGGGCTTGTTTATAGTCTTTCTGCTCTGAATTCCCTGTCTCTGGTGATAAGAATGTCTCTTTATCTCCTGGTCCAGAAGGGGTAGTTTTCACATGGGAGATTTATTTCTTGCTTTCAGGGCTACAAAGGAGGGTCAGACTGTCCTTACAGAGAGTGTTTCTTAAGTAAATTGAATTTGAATTAATCCTTATTTCAAAGTGGAATATTTTGGGGAGCCTGCTCTGAGCCGCATCACCGTGTTTCATGTTTTGGAATAAATGAGATAAATTCAGGAATAAAAATATATTTATTTGGCTTATTTGGCTACAGATAATAAAATCTGTTTCACTAATTAATAATTGGGATATAGGAGTGACTGGTAGCTCAGTAAGTCAATCCTCTGCCTTTGGCCCAGGTCATGTTCCCAGGGTCCTGGGGGGCCCTTCCTTGGGTTCTCTGCTTGGTGGGGAGCCTGCTTCTATCTCTCCCACTCATCCTGCTTGTGCTCTCTCTCTCTCTCTCTTTCAAATAAACTAATAAAATCTTTAAATAAATAAATAAATAAATAGAGATACAGATTCTGTTATTAATGATATTGGAAGCTGAAATATTTTATCAATGTGTAAATATTTTATAATGGCCTACTTCCACAACACACAAAAATATGTCTCTTACATTCTGATTTCTCCATCATGGAGTTTGTACTGTAATTTAATTTCAGCATTGCTAGCTATCTAATTCCTTATGATTGACTCAATTATAAGAACAGAGTCAACTGGAAAAATAATGGTATTCTGACCAGACCGTTGAGATTGTCCTAACAGAGAAGAGGGCAGGCAAAAGTTGAAGTCAAATTGTCAATCACTAAATTTCTTTAGAATGCCTCGTTGTTCCATCAACTTGTAAAAACAGAGTAAACTTGGTTGAAACTTTTGTTTCTCTGACACCATATACTTTTTCCCAGTTGATGCTTTCAGGATAAAAAGTCCATATTCTTTTAGAAAAATACCATTGATCTTAAATCCTGAAAAAATGTTTCAAAATAAAGAGATAAAAATTTGTTGGCACTCTAACAGTAATAAAAGTGGGCAAAACCAGTGAGTTTAGACGAGAAAGATAATTTGCCCACATAATAAAAAATGTTTATGTTTCCAGTTACTTGCTATTTTGCCCATACTATAAGTTTTTGCAGGTCAGAACTATAGTTATTTTCTTTTGTTATCTTAGTAATTAAGACAATATCTGACTTAAGTATTTTTATATTAGATTTATATACATATATACATGATTAGAATTGAATCAGGTTCTTATTTTTTAAAGATTATTTATTTATTTATTTATTTGAAAGAAAGAGAGAGAGAGCATGAGCAGGGGGGAGGGGCAGAGGGAGAGGGAGAAGCAGACTTCCTGCTGAGCAGGGAGCCCAATGGGATGTGGTACTCCAACTCAGGACCCTGGGATCATGACTTGAGCTGAAGGTAAATGCTTAACTGACTGAGCCACCCAAGCATGCTTGGATCAGGTTCTTAATCAAATACTTGAAATGAGCCAAGTTTCCATCAGGATCATGAAGTAAAAAAAAAATCTACATAGTCTTTGCAAGATTAAAAGTAGCAGGCCTTATGTTGGGGGCTTCAATCATCTGCTCATAATACTTAATTGCTCTTTATGCTCATGACCTCTAGCTATTTGGAAGAAGAGTATTTTTTGTTTGTTCTTGTTTTGTTTTATTTATTTATTTATTTATTTATTTATTTATTTATTTATGGTTTGTTTCTTTAAAGATTTTCTTCCTTTATTTAAGAGAGAGAGCAAGCATGGCAAGGTAGGTGGAAGTTAGAGGCAGAGAGAGAGGGGAAAGGAGGACGAATCTCCACAGACTCTGGGCTGAGCCTGGAGCCTCGCATAGGCTTGATCTCATGACCCTGAGATCATGACCAGAGCCCAAACCAAGAGTTGGATGCCCCCCTGACTGAGCTACCCAGCACCCTAGAAGGGTATTTTCTTAAATATAGTAAGTCTTCTATGGAACATGACAACCTTCATTCAGCCTAAAGTTGTATTTTTCTGAATCCTAAATTTTTCCAGCTCTTAAACAAATAATTAACTATTGCATATTTCCGTTAATGAGATCTGCACTGCCAACTCAGTACTAGCATGTTCCCTAGGCTCTGGTGAATAAGGCCCATTGGAAATGGCAGAGACATAAAAATGCTGGGTTTAGGTCAGATGAATTGGTTTGGTAGATTCATATCCATGAACTCTTCAATTAACTGCCAATGTGATGTGCAAAACTATGAACTATGCGAGTCTCCACTCACTTATCCTACAAGTGTTGTAGGAAAACTAAAATGAGTCACAGATCATGGTATTACAAGAAATTTAAAATATAGCAACATGTAATTTATTAATATTATATTATCATTATGATGCAGTCAAATGCTCTACCACTGAGCTATACCCCCTATGTTATCATTATGATGATTAGCAATTAAGGTAATACACAATTGAGCAATTAAGACTCAGTTATAAACCTAACAATTAGGTGATTATAATGTTAGCCCAAATCAATTGAGAACTCCATTTAAAAATGTATTTATAGATTTTTACATATTTTACTCAACCTTGAAAGTCATGATTAAAGAGAATTCCACAAAATTACAAAAGAAAATTATCTGCAGACATTACGATGCTCTCTAATATTTGCTGGGAAAATGCTGCTGAGCCTTGATGGCTCAGTTTTGTTATCCTTGTTCAGGATTGCAAGGATATATTTAGTAATATGTATAAAATGTTTGATTCTGTTTTGTATACACAGGTATTGACTGGGACACAAAGGCAGGCATGTGAAAAATATATGTTAACATTTCTTAATATTGGGGATATCGATTACAATGCCATATTGCTGTTTGATCTTTCTCCATTGAACATTACTGGATTGTGAGATAAAGAGATTAAGTTGTCAAAATGAATTGAGTATAGATCAGGATCATTGTTATAATGAGACAAATTCTTTTAAAATTATTCAGAAGATGAATCTTTTGGTGGCAAACACTGATAGAAATATATTTAGTGTTAACTTTTTTTAAAAGGGCTGATGGTTAAAACCCTTGTTGAGAGAGATAGTCCTCTGAGATCCCTGAGCATGCCTGGCTTTTTCTCCCTGAGTGTGTCACAGGGCAAGGTTTATCTCCTGAGACTGAGCAGTTCCTGTAGTCAGTCAGAAAAAACAAAAAAAGTAGTTCAAAGTGACCACAGTGTGATTTGTAATTGCTCCTTCCTGGGCTTGTTTGCTGCTTGCTATAGTATTTGCTGCTTGATCGAAAAGTGCTGAGCCCTTGGCCTGCAGTCCTCAACCTGAGGACACTGTGTGCATAGCCTCCATCTGGGCCTGTGGATCTCCCTGGGAATCGGAGGCTGGGGGGGGAGTCCAATGACGCCAAGGCCCTGATGTTGTGCTTTGGGTAATCAACTACCTGGCTATGATCCATTAAGTCTCATTGTCCTCTTTTCTTGAAGTAACCAGGCCATAGAGTCGAGCCAAACAGTGTGTCTAATTATTTGTTTGGTAGTTTTGTGCTTGAAGATCATCGATGAGGTTGGGGTTCTTCCTAAACCACACTTCTGAATTTTCCTCTCTTCTGTGGAAAGATTCTTTTTCATCTCTTAGTTAGTTTGATTTTAATTACTCTTCAGCTATTCTTATCTCATGTCACATATATTTCACTTCAAAATTTCTTCTATAAAAATATTTAAAGAAACTGTGGAAAGGTTTGCATATGATCCCTATTAATACCAATTTTAGCACTCAGAATAATGTTAACAGAGAAGCCACAGTGGCCTTGAAGGAAGAAAAATAAAAAGATATAATGGCTCTATAAATCAAAGTGTAAAATGTGGAAATCTGTGGTTTAGCCCCTAACTAGCTCTCTGATTCTGTAACACTTTGCAATCCAAACTTTGCACTTTGTTTGTTTTGTTTTCAGGTTCCTTCAGAGGTTGCATATAGCTAACTGGGACATATACAAGTGTTATTGAGTAACTGTTTTGTGTCAGCTGCTATATTGTGCTCTGACCTGTAGGCTGCAGAATAAGTATCTCAATGCACTTAAAAGTTTTATAGTCTCAGACATCTCTAGGAAATGTCAATTCAAGAATTTTAGAACTTTATAAATATCATAATTGTTTTATAAACTACTGCATGCGATGTGTTTATGTTTTGTATTGATATTAACCAAAACCTTGTCATGTGCCAGGCATTGTGCAAAATGTTTGGGATCCAGTCCTCACCGATATCAACATGCTGCTTCATCTCGTGAAGCTTCCAATTCTAATGTAAAGAGACAATTATTAGCCATACTGTATCCAAATTAATGTGAGTTTACTCCTTGGCGAGTCACAGATAGAAACTATAACCGATGGAGTTGTCCCACAAAGGAAGCTTCATTTGTGACAAATAAGGATATTACAGGGAATAACTTCCAAAGCTATGACTCCTAGAGCAAGGGTGAATGGGTTTGTTTTATTTAGGATTAGGATGAATATTTACATTAGGTGAGATCATCATTGTATGTACAGGAAACATAAGGTGACACATGCACCTTAAGGAAACATGCCAGAGATATATCATACGTTATATAAATGTGGCTTGTGTTTCTCCTTGCATGGAGCTTTTACTATTATAATGAAGTAAAGGTAACTGTCAGTCACTCTTGGGTCACTCCATAGTCCATCTGCATAGGTGTGAGTTGGGGGTTAAATTCAAACTGTTTTGGGTGGTCTGGACCAGTTGAACTCTTTGTCCCAGGAGATTTTATTATGTGAGGGGTAGTCTCAGTTTCCATCATGGGATGCTATGCCTCTTGGGTCTTTTGTGTGAGGTAGGAGACAAGCTGGAAAGAAGAGCTTAAGGAAAAATGGAGGACAAAGGTTGGTGGGTACAAGCAAGTGAAGAGTAAAGGCCAGGTCATGGGGTCTAGCTGGTGACACTACCACAAAGAGAAGTGTTACATGAAATGATGAGAGAAGTATAGACTACTATAGCAACATATAACAGAGACATCATATATTTCAATTTTTAATTTACTAAATGTGTTCATATGTACATGTAGAATATGTTTCTCTTGGGCTCACCTCCTGATGTTTTCACTAGAGTTTTACAGTATAGTGGTTTGCTACCCTTAGTGGTGTTTCTTTTTCTTTTAAAGATTATTCTTATGATTTTGATTTCTCTAATAGTATCATCAGACATTTTTTTTTTTTAATGGTGATGCTATCACTGGGAGGCAATTGTCCATGGGTGTCTTGGGTTTGTGAGTGTCTTGTAAGCAGAGGCACAACTGTTTTTGTTTTTATTTCCCTTTTCAAAGAAGTCTGTACAGCAAACAGCCCTGGATGATAAGGATGGTGTGCCCCCCTTCTACCATTAAAGCAGTTTGTTTAGAGCCTTGGGGGATGAAGTACATCTCTGTGGAGCAAGAGACAGACTTGCCTACTGCTTAATATTTAAAAACAACAACAACAACAACAAAAATCTTTGAATTCTTCATGCTGCTCTTTCCAGCCTTGGAGTTTCTTATATATGTTCAAAAACCTATTGGGAACTGAACTTGGTAGAGAAGGCTACAGAGCTCCTATCCAAACTCCAACCAGAGTAACTTTGAATTCCTTTACATACCGCATTTTGAGAAATACCAGACAGAACACTTCAAATAAAAGAAGTTAGCAAATCACTACCTTAACGACTCAAAAATTCACTTTCTTAAGTGAAACTACTTGCTGTTAGTCTGAAGACATTGGTAACCACCTCTCTATATATTCATTACTTAAATGTGGGGACTATTCACTTAAAATTTTCACCAAACAGATAACAGGATTATTTCTCTTTAAAAGACTCTAATTCTCAAACACAGCAGTCCTCTTCAGAGGCATCTACATTGTGGAAGGGAAGAGATGATATCTGTATATGTTAATTCTAAACTTTTATTATTATTCAAGATGCGACAGTAAAATTCCACCGAATGACAAACATTTTGGCAGAGAGTCAATTTTCAAAAAATGGCATTCCATTGAGATTAATCTATGAGCAGAAGAAAAATGAAATGCATGATTGTCTCACCCACACTGTTAAGGCTGATCTGTTTTTGAGAGCTTATCAGCATTTACTTAGTCTTGTCAAAGGCAGTCATGATTAAAAACCAATAATGTATGACTTATAATGTTCACAGCAGTTGCTTTGGTTGTCTTACAGCTATCCTTAGTCCAGATTCATTACAAATACATTTTTTCTAATATTCTGTAATTTTATTTAGTAGTTTTTTTCTAATAATGTAAAAATCCTATACCAGCATTAACTTCTAATGCTTGATATTTTATTAGGTTTATAATTCTCACTTTAGAATGTTTAGCAGCTGTTTCTTTGCCATAATAATTATTCAACTCTGATTTTCATCTGCATGCCAAAAATAGAGGATTACTCTGAGACCTTAATCAACCATAAATGAAAGAAGAGTTCATTTTTCATTACTCTCTAGAACCATGGATTTTACTGTCTATTAATCATTTTTTCAATCATCAAGTTCTTTTAAAGTTTAGAAAATTCAAAATAATATTAAAAACTTTTGCAAAGCATAAAATAAAATTTGTCCCAAACCACTAATAATTGTATTAACTTTGACCATTATAATAGTATATATACACTAAATAATATATATATAGCAAATACTATTTTTTTTATATATATATATATATATATATATATATGAATGAAACAGAAACATGTTAAAGTGATTTAATGGTTAAAAGGTTAGCATGTGGGGCACCTGTGTGGGTCAGTTAATTAAGTGTCTGCCTTTGGCTTAGATCATGATCCCTGGTCCTAGGGAGCCCTTCATCAGGCACCCTCTTCCACTTCCCATGCTTGTGCTCTCTCTCTCTCTCTCTCTGTCAAATAAATAAATAAAATCTTTTTAAAAAGTCAGCATGTGAAACATGTTCACATAAGAGATAAAGTGATAGATGAAATCACAGTTGTGCTGATAACCACTAATAACAACACATTACCACCTACTATTTGCAAGAAGGTTCT
Source organism: Lontra canadensis (assembly GCF_010015895.1). Classification (NCBI taxonomy): domain Eukaryota; kingdom Metazoa; phylum Chordata; class Mammalia; order Carnivora; family Mustelidae; genus Lontra; species Lontra canadensis. The sequence continues at coordinate 2,793,094 of NW_022631056.1, read as the reverse complement.
CAGATGCTGTTTTTTTAAGCAGCATTCTGTGTAAAACTAAATAGATTTAAAATACTTATTGTAGTCTTTTAACCTCTGGATTCTTCTTGAACACCTTAAACAGCTCTGTTATTACAAATAACAACTATAGCTACCTCTTCTTTTTAAAATTATGGAAACCTACAGTGATTTGTTTCACTCTATCCAATTAATTAAGAATAGAGTCAGGAATAGAATCCAACCTTTTGCATTTAGTGCAATATTTGGGGACACTTTTCCACCTATATAGTGGAAATATATAGTGGTCATGTTAGCATAGCAAGTTATTGTCAACCAATCAGCACTGTAACTAAGTTTTCGGTAGGCCATCTCAATTTGTGTTAGTCCAGCTGCTTCTAGAAATGGGAATAAATGGAAGACCAATGAAAGTCATGATGGTAAGCCAATTCTCTTGCTTCTTCAGATGTAAATGATTGACATTCAGTAATTCTAATTGAGGGTGGTACTGAATGAATTTGGGTCAGGCATCTATAACCTGGAGCACCATTTTAATGAAGATGACTTATTGTCTCTACCCTTCTCCCTATGTAATGGAAGGGACTGAATATAATTCAACTACCATCAGGTATCAGGCAGCTCCTCTTGGGAAATGATATAAGGAATTTAGCACTGATCTCTACATTTGGAAATTGGTCACTCAGCTAGATAGGCCCTTCTTTAAGGAAATTCTTTTTATTGGCTTCATGCATAACATTTATCCCTTCTGAATTTTCATAGGACTTCTCTCTTACTATTTGGCACATACCATTTATAAATATTTCTAGAGGTTATATGCTATATCTTGACCACCATATCCAATTTCTACAATATTATCAGGATGGTAAGGTGGTATTATGTTGAGGGGGGTGGTGAAACAATCAAGGTTCCTGTGTACCATGCAATGACACAAGACAGCTGACACATTCCTAAGTTAATACAGTGAAGATGTGTTATCTTTCATGCCATGTGAAAGCAAATTCTCTGAGGGCCCTTCTTAACTGATATATATGTGCAAGAATTTGCCCTGGTAATAGCTTTATACCAGCTACCAACCTTCATGCTATTTGTGCCAATATATAGATCACATCTAAAATGACAGTGCTTTTAGAGGTAATTCTTAATTATGTTTCCAATAATTTCCTTTCATTCTCCAGCACTGACATTTCTTCACAGTCAAAGTGGCATTTTAAATGGAGATAAGGTAGAATTCTTGTAATTTTTAAGCATTTGATGGTGGCATAATTCTTTGGGATTGCATCACAGGTGATGTACTCCCCCCACCCCCCGCCTTTCTGGATATAAAAAGATCAGATACCTCTACTTTTCCTTCATAACAGCCTTTACCCCATAGCCCAGTAACCAATGTGGGGATTCTGTCAGCAATGGAGTACAGATATTTCAACTATGCATTTGGAATTTGGAGAGAAATTATAGAGTATTTTTGAAGACTTACCACGCCCACTAAGAGATGGATTCAGGCTAATGTTTTATTTCTCAACTGACCTTCAGAAGCACTCCAAATAGAGGAGTGCAATGGCCTTTTGGATGATCAAAAATTCATGTCAGTTCAGAGCTGTGCATTGAATAATACTTAAAAGGTCTGGATATTTCTCTTTGTCCAAAGCAAGTTACCCTGAAAATGTTTACAAGTCCCTTTTGGGAAAACTAGAAAGACCAATTCCATTGCATATTTGCATTTTTGTTACTAGGATCCACCTTTAAGGGAATCTAGTTTTTGCTTTATTCCGGGAGCTCTAAAGTCTATATATTGGTAATATACAATCTGGTAATTAGGCTAGAGGTCCTTGATTCTCCAACTTGATGGTTCACCTCAGGTGTCTTCACCCCATTTAGATTTGTGTGCATTCATTTATTTTTTCTATCTATATATTAAGGGAAAATTCACTAGATTTCCCTTTGTTTTAGTGAGGGTTTAATCAGAGGAGCAGCACCTGTGGGATATTTATTATAGGAAATGGGCTTATGCAAGTATGGGAGTTTATTAATATTCTTTTCAAAGGTGTCTCTGCTTCTAATGCTAGAGGCTGAAGTCTACAGGCAGGAAGAGAACATAACAAGGAGGCTGGAACCACAGGAGAACAAAATGAAAATCATGCCATTTCTTATTGCTTCTGACCTTGGTGATGAGGGCATTCTATAGAAGCCAGAGCACTTTGTCATGGTGTTGAACATACATACCGTGTATATAGCTCAGGAGTCAGAGGAAATTAAGGAGAATCCAGGGAGAAGAGAAAGCAATCAAAGGGCCCCTCTTGGGAATATGATTAATTTGGATTAGTGACTAACCCATGCAGAATCCCCTGTAGATAGTCTTTCTCTCTAAGCACTATCATTTCCCCCTGCATGATGTACCAATTAAGTTCCAATATCTCAGTTTCATTTAATATAGGCCAATACTGAATCCAGATTTCAGTTATCCACCGGGTAACTTGTTAAGAGACACTTATTGTTGCGCAGGCTAACAGCCATATAAATAATTTGACCTCATCTAATGTTACATTTTTTTTCTTCCTAAATAATACATACATAATTTTTTTAATTCTTTTTTAAGGGAACATGTAGGTTTTGCTAGGCATAAATAGTAAAAAACAACAACAACAAATCATTTGCCAGATTTGTTCAATCTCCTCTCAGGTCATAATTCATCTTAATTATTCTGAGGGCATGCTGGTCATTTAATCCTGGGTCAGGAAGACATGAGAGAAAGTACTTGTGGATCTTAAATATAATCAGAATCCCTTTGAATGGTATCTGCCTTGACTGATGTTATTAAAGGGTCTTGAAGCAAAGGGACACTAACAATCTCAGTCAGAACAGGAGTTTTGTTGTTGTTGTTGGTTATTTATTTTTTTCTTAAAAGCAAAAAATGAAGAGGATTAGAGGTGGTGGTATAATATATAATAATATCTATCATAACCCATATAAATTCTGCCATTCCAATTTTTAGGATTCTACATTTTCCTAATCATCATTCTCACTGTCACTTAAGAACTGCAGAGAAGTTCTGGATTTCATTTGCATTGTAATCTTTTACTTGCAAAATCAAAATCTGTTCTACTTTTTCTTTAGATCAACCCCTGGCTGCAGGAGATGAAAAAATATTCTTTTAGGCCCTTATAGGCACTCATAGAATCATTTATTTCATTTATGTGAAAAATTCGTTCTCTTGTCTTTATTCTCCCATGCGTGCCTTTGTGCTCTCATGCTCTTTCTTCCACATCAGTTTTCAAAATGATTCTTATGGATTTCAAGGTGCAGTATGCATTTAATTCATTGTTGGAGAAAATATGAAAGAAAAGTTATCAGAGAGGTGATAATATTAGATAATACAACAAGGTGGGGACTGGGATGCCATATTTTAATATTTTCCATCTACGTTCAATAATTTATATATTAAGTATATTGATTATTGGGGGTTTTTTTTGGGCATAATTATAATTCCAAGTTGGTTCCCAAGATTTCCATTCCTTGGTTAGCCGGTACCTGTGTTATTCATTCAGAACCTGTGAGTTTGATGGAATATCACTCTCATGATTTGTTAGAAGACCAAGGAGATTTTACAGATGTAATATATGCATATGTTTACAGATGTAAATGTAATGACTAGCCAGTTGACCTTGAGTGAATCAAAAGGGTGATTATAGAGAGTGCAGGAAATAGCAGGCAGCCTCTCAATTCTGGGTCTTCTAACAGCCAGCAAGAAAACTTTAGAACCTCAGTACTATTATCCAAAGAAACTTAGTTTTAATTATTTATAAGAATGAGCTTGGAAGAGGACTTTGGGCTCTGGATGAGATAGCAGTCCCATTGAACATGTTGATTTCAGAACAGAAGCAAAGAACTCAGCCAGATAATGCCAGGCTCCTGACCAAAGAAACTGCTAGGTAATAAATTTGGGTTATATTAAGCCTCTTAGTTTAGCTTGCAGTTATTTGGTACATAGCAACAGAGAAACAAATGCAATCAGTTAAGGTATTAACTATGATACAACAAAGAAAATTACCCTCATGCACTTGTTTAATAGAGTTATTTAATAGAGTTAGTGTATTCTACAACTGGATAATTGCACTATGCTAAGATTTCAGAAGATTCACATGGACAACATGTTTTGGTCAAATAATATTGTTTAAAACATATGGCAGAGTCACTAACACCAGGACAACTATTACTTAGGATACTAAGTAGTTTTAGCACTAAAATGACTTTAGACAAACTTAAAAGATGTGAAAATTCTCTTAAGTCTATCATCAATTTGTAAATGGAAGAGTCCCTTTCCACCAGTTTTCCTTTCTCTTTTCTTATTGCCCATCTCCAAAATTTATACTATATCCTCTGAAAGCATAATTTCATACCAACAAACCATCCAATATCTCATTTAACACAGAGGAATAGCATCTTCATGATTAGGTTTTGTTAGTTTGCCATAACTAAATCCTGGATCTTTCCTTTTTCTCTATCCCCCATAACTCTCTGTTCAGGATATCTTTCTGTTTAAAATCTTTCTGTGCACTTTACCCATCCTAAATCCTTCTCCCTGTTTGGGTTTTTAGGCCATCCTCTCCTGGCTCTTGTAGAAAATAACTCATCAATCACTCCCTTTCTTTCGTGTGTGTGGTGTTTTGTTTTGTTTTGTTTGTTTTGTCTTCCTGTTTTAACTGGCTCCCTTCCCTTGGTGTCCGCAAATCTGAATCTTTTCCATTCATCCTAGGTAAACTGGACCCTATCTTAATACTTCCCAGGATGTTCTCTTCCATTTCTCTCCTGCACTTCCAAAGTTTATAAAGCAGCAAATGAAACATATTATGTTCACCATATCACACATGTTAAACTCCTAGATTCACTTAAGTTTGACTTCTCTCACTAGTTCACAAAACTGTCCTCCTAACATCAAGAAGAATTTTCTAATGAATGTTGACAGCTCTTTAATGAGCCAAGATTCACTATGATATGACATATTCCATCAAAACAATAACATTCATTTGGCTATAAATAATAGACAATACCCCAACCTTTTGAGGCTTTATCTCAATAAATACATCTGTAAGTAGCATATCAAAGTTGGAGAGCAAGGTGAGATGGAAAATAACTGGCTTTCACTTGGAAGTAACACATCTTTATTATTATTTTTTAATTTAAATTCAATTAATTAACATATAAAGTATTATTTGTTTCAGAGGTAGAGGTCAGTGATTCATCAGTCTTATGTAATACCCAGTCCTCATCACATCGCACGCCCTCCTTAATGTCTGCCACCCAGTTACCCTATCTTCCCACCCCTGCCCACAAGCAAACCTGTTTGTTTCCTATGATTATGAGTCTCTTATGGTTTATCTCTCTTTCTGATTTCATCTTGTTTTATTTTTTCCCTTTCATCCCCTATGATCCTGTTTTATTCTTTAAATTTCACATATGAGTGAGATCATGAGATAATTTCTCTGATTGACTTACTTAGCTTAGCATAATGCCCTCTAGTTCCAACCACATCATTGCAAATATTCATATATATATATATATATGATTACTCAGCCATCAAAAATGAAATCTTATTAATGAATATTATCTTATATGAATAAATCTTATTCATATAAGATTATATAAATAAATCTTACATGAATAAATCTTATTAATGAATATTTATATATATAGTAATCTTATTAATGAATATTTATATATATAGTAATCATATATATATATGATTACTACTCAGCCATCAAAAATGAAATGTTATTAATGAATATATATATCAATCATATCTTTATCCATTCTTCTGTTGATGGACATCTGGGCTCTTTCCATAGTTTGGCTATTGTGGATATTGCTGCTATAAACAGGTCACTACATTTGTTCCTTTGGGGTAAATACCTAGCAGTGCAATTGCTGGGTTGTACTGTAGCTCTATTTTCAATTTTTTGAGGGAATTCCATACTATTTTCCAGAATGGCTGCACTAGTTAGCATTCCTAATAACACTGTAAGAGCATTCCTCTTTCTCTCCAACCTTGCCAACATCTGTCATTTCCTGACTTGTTCATTTTAGCCATTTTGACAGATGTGAGATGGTATCTTATTGTGGTTTTGATTTGTATCTCCCTGATGCAGAGTGATGCTGAGCATTTTTTCATGTGTCTATTGGCCATTTGTATGTCTTTGGAGAAAAGTCTGCTCTTGTGTTCTGCCCATTTCTTGATTGGATTATTTGTTCTTTGGGTATTGAGTTTCATAAGTTCTTTATAGATTTTGGATACTAGCCCTTTATCTGATAAGACATTTACAAATGTCTTCTCCATTCTGTCAGTTGTCTTTTGGTGTTGTCAACTGCTTCTTTTGCTGTGCAAAAGCTTTTTATCTTGATGAAGTCCCAATAGTTCATTTTGTCTTTGTTTCCCTTGCCTTTGGAGACATGTCTATCAAGAAGTTGCCACAGCTGAGGCAGAGAGGTTGCTGCCTGTGTTCTCCTCTAGGATTTTAATGGATGCCTATCTCACATTTAGGTCTTTCATTGACTTTGGGTCTATTTTTGTGTATGGTGTAAGGAAATAGACCATTTTCATTCTTCTGTATGTGGCTGTCCAATTTTCCCAACATTGTTTAAGAGACTCTCTTTTCTCCATTGGATATTATTTCCTGCTTTGCCAAAGATTAGTTGACTGTAGAGTTGAGGGTCCATTTCTGTGTTCTCTATTCTGTTCCACCAATCAATGTGTTTGTTTTTGTGCCAGTACCATACTGTCTTGATGATTACAGCTTTGTAATGTAGCTTGAGGTTTGGCATAGTGATATCACCAGCTTTGTTTTCTTTTTCAACATTCCTCTGACTATTCAGGGCCTTTTTCGGTTCCATACAAATTTTAGGATATTTGTTCCAGCTCTGTGAAAAAGTTGATGGTATTGTGATAGGGATTGCATTAAATATGTAGATTGCTCTAGGTAGCATAGACATTTTAACAATAGTTGTTCTTCCAGTCCATGAGCATGGAACATTTTTCCATTTCTTTGTGTCTTCCTCAATTTCTTTCATGAGTGTTCTATAGTTTTCTGAGTACAGATCATTTGCTGCTTTGGTTAGGTTTATTCCTAGGTATTTTATGGTGTTGGGTGTGATTGTAAATGAGATTGACTCCTTAATTTCTCTTTTTTCTGTCTCATTTTTAGTGTATAGAAATGCAACTGATTTCTGGTACTGATTTTTTATCCTGCCACTTTGCTGAATTCCTGTATGAGTTCTAGCAATTTTGGACTGGAGTTTTTTGTGTTTTCCATATAGAATATCATGTCATCTGCAAGAAGTGAGAGTTTGACTTCTTCATTGACAATTCAGATGCCTTTTATTGCTAAAATTGTTTGATGGCTGATGCTAGGACTTCTAGTATTATGTAAACACTTATGTATTATGTAAATACTTCTAATATTTTGTAAATACTTATATTTACAAAGTATTATGTAAAAAGTACAAAGTATTATGTAAATACTTCTAGTATTATGTAAATTCAAAAGTATTATGTAAATACTTAAGTATTAAATATTACATACTTCTAGTATTAAGTACTAGAAGTAAGGACTTCTAGTATTATGTAAAGTATTATAGATGTCTAGTATTATGTAAAAAATACTTCTAGTATTATGTAAACTAGACTTCCAGTATTATGCAGTGGTGATAGTGGGCATTCTTCCCTTGCTCCTGACTTTAGGGGGAAAAGCTCTCAGTTTTTTCCCATTGAGGATGATATTGGGCTTTCCATCTATGGCTTTTATGATATTGAGGGATGTTCTATTTCTACACAGTATAGAGTTTCAATCAAGAAAGTATGCTATACTTTGTCTAATACTTTTTTCTGCATCTATTGTGAAGTTCATATGGTTCTTGTGCTTTCTTTTATTAATGTAGTGTATCACATTGATTGATTTGCAGTTGTTGAATGATAGTTACAGCTCAGTAGTAAATCCCTCTTGGCCATGGTGCATAATCCTTTTAATGTACTGTTGATCCTATTGGCTAATATCTTGGTGAGAAATTTTGCAGCCATGGTTCATCAAGGTTATTGGTCTGCAATTTTCTTTTTGGTGGGGCCTTTGATTTGGGGATCACATGTTTCTATTATTCACATTTCATTGATCAAAACAAGTTTGTTGACTATGCTTGGCTCATTGGGAACAAGGAGTATAATCCTCTGTGTGATCAGCAGAAGAGGGAATTGAGTATTAATAGTATCATAAACAAGTTTCAACATTATTAGATATTTCTATATATTCTTAAAATTATTTTCTTCATGATAGTAATTTCCTTTGTCCATTCTTAAAAATTATTTTCTTCATGATAATCATGTCCTTTGTCCATCCTTTAAGCTTGTTTACCACCATTATTCCCAGCGTGGATCTCTACCACTTCACTCTGTATACTTTCCTTCAGAAATTTTCTGCATTCTCATGGGTCCACATGAACATATGATTGATTCAAAACCTGTATTTCCAACCCAGCTATTTTCGATATTATGATTTCTTTCTTTCTTTCTTTCTTTTCTTTTAAGATTTTTTGTTTATTTGATAGACAGAGATTACAAGTAGGCGGAGAGGCAGGCAGAGAGAGAGGAGGAAGCAGACTTCCTGTGGAGCAGAAAGCCCAATGTGGGGCTTGATCCCAGGACCCTGTGATCATGACCTGAGCCCGAAGGCAGAGGCTTTAAACCACTGAGCCACCCAGGCACCCTTATGATCTCTTTCTTAAGCAAATGCAATAACCTCCCAAATCTTTGTTGTTTCCAGTCTTAACCCCCTCTGATCATTTTACACCATATCTGAGAGAGTGACCTATATTTAAAAAAAAAAAAAAAGAAAAGAAAAGTGAATGTATTACTGTCATGAACAAAATTCTGTAAATATTTCATAACTCTTCACTATGTGTAGGTTGGTTCATTCTCATACTTCCTAAGACATTTATTCATGACTTGACACCTCCTGACCCACCCAGATTCTTTCTTTTTCCATGGATGAGCTAATTCTTCATTACTGGGGAGGTTGGAAGTAAACTAATACCAGAGAGCAGAAAGAACTTTTCTTTGTCTCTCAGTAGAGTGTTGACAATCTGTTTTTAACTCCCAGATCCCCAAAGAAGGAGTCTCATTTGCCTGTGAAACCTTGGGGATTCTGGATGTGGAAGACATTCAAATGTTAAAATCTAAGTTTCAACTCATTGGCAGAGTAAAATTGCAACTTATCTGATAGGCCTCAGGAGGCAGAGAGAAAGATAAGATGGAAAATTTGAAACACATGGCGAGAGAAAAAGAACTGCTGGAAGAGACAGATGGACACCTGATTTGTTTTAAACATTTAGGAAGACACATTCAGAAATTGGATTAAATGAGAAGAAATTGAGACTCAAATTAGTGCTGTTACAGGTTCAGGAAAATTAGCAGGGAAAGAATAGGCATCTCAGAGGGAGGAAAAGGGACAGATGGAGGATCAGGAATAACAAAGCAATTGAAGAAAACTCTCTGAGCTGAATGAAGAACTGCGTCTTCATATTGAGAGAGCTCACTGAGTTCCAGGCTATACTGATGAGAAACAAAACCTACTTTGATAAAATGCATGATCTCTAATTGTAAAGATATAATTTTGCAATTCTCCATAAGTAAAGATAAGTTACCAGCAGAAGAAAAAAAAAAAAAAAAGAAGTCTGACTGACATCTTCACATTATCAACATTAAACACAGAAAACCACTTATAAATTATAGAAAGGAAAGGATTTCAGCCCAAATTCTAAATTTACTCAAGACGCTATTTGCATCTCATGTGCAGAAAGATGTTTGAATACATGCAAGAATTCAAGTGTATTCCTCAAGTATCAAACCTAAGAAAAATATCTGAAAATAAAAAGACCAACATCAAACAGAAAAAAATAACCAAAATTGAGCCCTCATGATGTTCAAATGAAGAGAAGATAGAATAATAGAATAGTACTGTGTATGAAACTTGATAAAAATAAATGATAGATGGAAGCACATATATCATGTGTCTGCATAAATATATATAATATATAATATATATTTTGTTTACATTTATTTATATTTTACTTTTAAGTTATATGTTATAATTATGTGTGAATAAATACAAATTTATCTCTTAATGGATAAAGGTATACTTTCTGGTATAGAGTAACAACTTAGACTCATGAAAGGATAGTTCTAAGAAGAACTACATTTTCTCAGCCAAAATCTAACATAAGCATGTAATTTAAGAGAAGAGAAATTCAAGTTTTTCCGTAGGTCTCATTGTGTGAAGGGACAAAACAGAAGAGCTTCAAAATACACATTTTTCTTGGCTTATGATGGTTTGACTTGTGATTTTTCAATTTTTCAATGGTGTGAAAATGATATGCATTCAGTAGAAACCATAGTTTGAATTTTGATTTTAGGTCTTTTCCTAGGTTACTGACAAGTGGCACTGGGTAGTCATGGTACCCTGCAGCCCCCAATCAGCCATGTGATCACAAGGGTCATCAACCAATATGCTGGCAACCATTCTGTACTCAAACAATCATTCTGATTTTTACTTTCAGTATAGTATTCAATATTCAATTCAATTCCATATTCAATAAATTTCACAAGGCACACTTTATTATGTACTTTATTATAAAATAAATAATTATTATAAAATAGGCTTTGTGTTAGATGATTTTGCCCAACTGTATGCTAATGTAAATATCCTGAGCATATTTAAGGTAGACTGGGCTCGACTGTGTGTAGGTTAGATATATTAAATGCATTTTTGATTTATGATATTTTTCAAATTACACTGGGTTTATTGAGATATAACCCTTTCATAAACTGGGTTAGACCTGCATTGTAATGTGTTTTCCTTTAGAGAAAGGGAATAAGAAAGAATTAGAGCATGAGGTAGTACATTGCCTCTCAATAAGAGAACAACTGATAATTTTTAACAAATAAAAGTAAAATCAACTGATAAAGAAAGAAGAATGGCAAACATTTATTAAGTGGGAAAGAAATATAGTAAAAAAATCAAAATTAACACAAGTTGAAAATGGAATCTTTAGGAACTGAGAAAGGACAGATAGAATAAAGGAAGCTTCAATATAAAATAAGAAAAAACTTGAAGAAAATCAACTACATCAATACCTAAACTAAAAATGAAAGAACTGAATTAACAGGTTCATAAGCTTTATTTATGATGGTTTCTGTATCCTCTTCAGTAAATAAAAACATTTCAGTTAAAAGAAAAATAATTCCATATTTTTTTAGAAAAAATAATTCCATATTAAAGCCAGTAGGACATAATGATTCTAGTAAATTATTTCAGGTATTGAGTGAAAAGAAACAGATACATGCAATAAAATATGTGTACCTACAAGAAGCAGATGAGCAAATAAGCAAGAGTTATGGACATGCTGCATCTTATTTGAATTAACTGCAATAATACAGTGATAACTTCACCTGAATTTAGGGTGATAAATCAGAGACCAGTATGTCTGTATGGTAATGGAGTGTGTAAACACTGATCTTAAAACTTGTCTTAGGGATGCCTGGGTGGCTCAGTGGGTTAAGCCGCTGCCTTCGGCTCAGGTCATGATCCCAGAGTCCTGGGATCGAGTCCCGCATCGGGCTCCTTGCTCGGCAGGGAACCTGCTTCTCTCCTGCCTCTGCCTGCCTTTCTGCCTGCTTGTGTGTACTTGCTTGCTCTATCTCTCTCTCTGGAAAATAAATAAAATCTTAAAAAAAACAAAACAAAACAAAACAAAAACCTTGTCTTAAAAAGAAAAAAGGGGCACCTGGGTGGCTCAGTGGATTAAGCCTCTGCTTTTGGCCCAGGTCATGATCCCGGGATCCTGGGATTGAGCCCCACATCTGGCTCTCTGCTCGGCAGGGGGCCTGTTTACCCCCTCTCTCTGCCTGCCTCTCTATCTATTTGTGATCTTTCTCTATCAAATAAATAAAATCTTAAAAAAAATCTAGAAATCATGAGAATGCTAGAGTTACTAAAAAATATATTGGGATACCTTTCATAGTTAATCAACATGGCATTGTTTACAGTGATCTGAAACTTGTCAGCTTCAGATAATTGATGGAATGAGAAAGCGAACTGACTTTTTTTGTATTGCAAAATATATGCAACCATTCAGATACAACAGGTATCATTAAAGATTCTAAAGTTGGCCAGTTAATTATAGGTTCCCAGAAGCAATAGAAAATACATCTTCCTCAAGAAAAAATGGAATCAAAATCAAAGATAAGCACCAAAATGATGTTAGGCTTTTAGGATACATTCTCTATTAATAGCTTATGGGGAAATTCATATAAATGTAATATAACTTATAACATAAATACAAATAACATTTGTAATAAAAATATGATATAAATGTATTACTATACAAATAACCAAATTTCTAACTCATATGCTATAATTTGTTCTTAATATAAAGTCAAATTTCTTGATATGTTAGACAATTTTCTTTAAGAGATGTTGAAGTGTGATTTAATAAGGGACTCCACACAGAGTTTATCCATTTCTAAGCTCCTTGTATAGTGTATATTAAATTTTAAATTCACCAAGCTAATGAGATGGATAACTAACAACTTGTTGGTCCCAATTCTCTTAACTCCATTTTGAACACTTAGAAATTTATGTTAGTATAGTAGTGGTAAAAGTCATGATTTGCCTTCATCATGCAAGTCTTTTGAAAAAAATAAAAAAATCTATGAACATGGTGTGTACTCACCATAGTCTATTAAATTAGGCCCATAAAATTATTGGACTGTCATACTCGTGATTCTCTTCAGAGATCTACTCTAGAAGTCAACTTCACTCTGAAATGTTTTTTTTTTTTAGTGAAATGTTGTTTTAATAGGTAATCCCCATAAAAAATCTCTAAAACCAGCAAACAGTGTATTTAGCATATATTAAATTATGGAATTGTTTTTCACTGCTTTATATTTTACGGTGAATCTAATGCATTTAATGTGATTTCACATTGGAATAAACATTGGAAAATTGAAAAATTGGGGAAATTATGTGAATTAGGTCTTGCAGAATAAAATGAAACTAAAATTTCAAAGAAAAATATGAGAAAGAGTGGAAAAGAGGGAAGGAAGGAAGGAAGCAATAGATATATCAGAAGACAAAGACTACCATACTGGATTAAGACACAACACATAGGTATGTTACATTCAGAAAAAAACACCCTTTAAACAAAGAGATTTTTTTAAAAGTTGGAAGGAAAGCAATCAGCAAAGAAATAAGAAACGTATTTAGTTGCTTCTGGATAACTCAGTCAGTTAAGCATAGAACTCTTGGTTTTAGCTCCAGTCATGATATCAGGGTTGAGGGATAGAGTCTCGCATCAGGCTCTGTGCTCAGTGAGGAGTCTGCTTGAGCTTTTCTTTCTCCAGACCCTTATGTCCCTCCCCCTCCTCACACAGATACACATTCTCTCTCTCTAAAATACATAAATAAGGGGCGCCTGGGTGGCTCAGTGGGTTAAAGCCTCTGCCTTCAGCTCAGGTCATGGTCTCAGGATCCTGGGATGGAGCCACATGTCAGGCTCTCTGCTCAGCGGGGAGCCTGCTTCCTCCTCTCTGTCTCTGCCTTCCTCTCTGTCTACTTTTATCTCTGTCTATGAAATAAATAAATAAATAAAAATCTTTTAAAAAATACATAAATAAAATCTTAAAACACAAACAAAAAACAAGAGGCATGTAAAAAAAAGTCATGTGGGGCAAAAATACTGACAAGGTAACATTTGATATTATAAATCAATAAAAATGATAGAGACATTATATATTAATAAAATGCAGTAGGTATAGATTTTGCATTTATAAGTCTATCTGTATTAATCACAATAGCAGATAGGTGCACTGAAAACAGTAAAATTAAAGAAAGAGCTCAAAATAACTTAATAATAAGTTGTATAAGAAAAAATGACAACTAGCTATGGAATAATGCAATCAATAAACTTTATCTAATAGTTCTATAAAGAACCTTAAGCTCCTCAATTGCAAGGATATAGATACTGTTTCTTTTGTCCAGATAAATTTACACCCCTCGATTATCATTCTTTCACACAAAGCAGCATTTCTAAAACGGATTTTTAAAAACATGTTCATAAGAGTTTATATTAGGGAAAAAAGTATTTTTTGCTTAAATTAGATTCAAGAAAGTTCATACATATTTTATATCCCCTCTTGGAAATGTTATATATGTGTGCATACACATATTGATATATGTACATTATATGATTTAATAGATGCAATTTATGTGTATATGAAAGTATGTTCTTTCTTCTTATCCTTTGATTATGGTGGTGAAGGCAACCAATTTCTTATCTCAGTCTGCTTAGTCTCTTTCCTTATGTCTATACCCTTTCTTAGATTCTTCAATTTCTTTCTATCTTCTACTACAACTCACCAGCCTTAAGATCTAAGAGCTAATAACTGAATGTGAATCAGTAGAAATCTGTCATCCATTCCAGAAAACCAATTATGGTTCAGCAGTGTGAACTTGTTGTACTATAGAGAGAAGATTTATATAACTTTGCTATTCAAATGTAGAATGCCATAGGTTTCAAGTTATTTTTAAGAAAATAGATTATTTTAAACAATGGAAGCCTCCAACATTATAGTCAACATTCTCTTTTTTCATTTAGCTACATTAAATGATAAGAATTTGCAAAAATATTGAGAAATAACCCTTATTTAATAGCTACTAGTATTTTTCTTCACTGTTTTCATTATTGCTATATAATAGTTGTGATTTTCCTGACAGGTGTATGGGGAAGGTGATAAGTATTGTCAAAGAGCCAATGAATTTATGTTCAAATTGTGTTTTGCTTAATAATGCTACTGAAAGGCAGTCCAAATGACAGGTGTGAAATCATGCTACAAAGATATGAAAGGTAAATTCTAAAAATAAAAGCAAAAAGTATTGATGGAGTATATAAATAAGAACAATTCCTTTTTATTTTTAATCTGATTCAGCCCATAATAAAACAATAGATAATATCCTAATATTTGCCAATGAAGGTACCAAGAGTTTCACATACATTATCATCTTTGAGACTGTCAACAGTCCTTCAAGGTAGTTACTATCATTATCATTTATGGGTAAAGGAACTGAGTTTAGGGCAAGAGGTAACATTGATGACATCTTGAGGGCAGATGGGTCTGAGATCGGGCATTTATTTTTCCTGAATGAACTCTGCTCAGGCTGTCTTTAACTGCGTTATTCCTTCTCCCCGGGCCTCTGAGACTGGATCAGCTGAAGAGATTCTTCTAGAATTTCAGCTCCAGAAATAACTTTGTTGAATACACACACACACACACATACACACACACGTGTGTATGTGTGTGTGTGTACAATATCGATAGCTCTCTCTCTCTATATATATATATGTGTGTGTGTGTATGTGTGTGTGTGTGTGTGTGTGTGTGTGTGTTTAGTTTATGGACATTCTGAACCACATAATTTATGGCATTTTCCAATTTATGTCAGAGGACAGAGGATGTAGAGAAAAACTGGTGGCCAATTTATAGCAAGAATATTGAAATTCTCATCATGCTACTTATTTTTTTATTATTTGTTTTAGTTTTTCTGATGCTTCTATGTCTGTTTACATATAACCTATTTGCAAAGTCTTTATCTATTTGAAATTTTCCTCCTTTCTGGAATCAGTTTATATACAAAAGAACACATACAAAGGAACCACTGCTCTATAGGATCCTTCTCCCCATTAATCATTATGAATGACATCGCTCACAATCCCCCCCAGGTGCTTCACCTTTTTTATAAAAGGGTTCTTAAAAAATTGTTAATTTTAAATTTTGGGGGGCCTTTCTTTATCACAGTTACTCCCATGGTAGTGAATACTGAAGGTGTCCTTCTTTCCTGTAGTTCCTGCATTATTTAGAAATTGATAAACAGCAGTTAAATCATTTACATGCTTCAATGTCAGAAGCATAAAGAAGGTTGCATTACAGTTTTCTACACCCTCCATGGGCACATGGGAACACATGATTGATACTTAGACTTGCAATTTTCCTCTGAAAAGATTTTAGCATCATGACCCTTTTTAGATTATGATACTGACCAACTCAATGGTTAGTACCATGACCAAACAATGTGAAGGGCTATGATTTGAACATTGAGCTACAGATTCTCAATTCAGGGCTTTTTTCCACAATAGTTCATCTCTAATAGGAAGCTATTCATATTCTGAACAATATCATTTGATAACACAAAAAAACAGCTTGATAAAACTCACCCAGTGAGTCAGAGAATTTTGAAAGCAAACCTAAGGAATTCATCAAAACTTTGAAATACACAAAACAGTAATTCATGATTATGTTTACCATTTCTTTTACATTAGATAGAAATTCCACAAGTTGTAGAGAATTAGCCAGAATACAATCTTCTGAAATGTGTTCAATTTCTTTTTTTAAATAAGATTTCAGAACACTGTTCTGAACACCATTTACTGAAACCCTACTCAAATATATAGGAGTGACATCTGAATCAAATACATGGGTTAGTTTTAATTCACTAGGAAAAAAGTCTTAAAATATGTCAGTGAAATCCAGTATCACTATTATCCCCATTTTCAAGAATAGGTGTGACATTTAATTGTAGCATATATGCTAAAAATGTATTTAGTACCTTCTTCTTCTGGACTGGGAAAAAATACAATTTAGCACTTATTGAACTCAGCTTCTCAAATGTTTATATATAAAACCCCACTTCTCTATAATATCCTGATTGTCTTCAGAATAAAAATTTCAACATAACTTTTACTGACAACAGGCTTTTCCCTAAAAATTAATGGTCTACATATTTTGGTAAGAGAGGAAATATCAATAGCTCTATATAGTACTCATTATATTTATAAGTTAATAAACATCATTTGATATGCTTGACTGCTTCTTTGCAAGTTTAGCTTCCAACACTTTCACCTTGACCCTGGGGAGTCATTATGTAATTAAGATAAAGCTGACATTCCTTTGGGTCTGTGTTCTATTCTCAATTAAAATAAAAAAAAGATGGCTTATAAACCAAAATTAATTTATTGTTTTAATAAATGTTTACCTAGTGTCTGCTAAATTCTTTGTAAAACAAACGAATAAATAAGTGAATGAATAAAAGGATGAGAGAATGAATAAATAATAAATAGTTAAATACAAGGAACTTTTCTTGCCAGTGAGTAATATAAATAAGTTTATAGACAATTATCTTAGGATTTTTTGGGCTGCCATACACTGACAGTCTTCTCTTTGTGCCCTCATATGGTTAAAAGGGCAAGGGAGCAATCTGGGGCCTTTTATAAGGGCACTAATCCCAGTCATGAGGGCTCATGACCTAATCAATTTCCAAAGGCCCCACTTCCTTTATATCACAGAAGGGTTTAGGTTTCAATATGCAGATTTTTAGGGAAACATAAACTTTTAATGTAGGCCAATAGTACCTTTATATCATTCAAAAATATTTTCAAGAATTCATTAAACATGTCTTTTGACATCCAAAATGGATATTTTATCAACATCTTTCCTCACAAAAAACAATAGGGAGATTTCTTAAGATAGCCATCATTAGTTATACTTCTTAATCAGAGGACCCAGGTGGGCTCTGCTTGTATGTATATGTGTATTCTCAGAGGCATGGGATGAATCACAGAGTTGTCCATCATCCACACTTATATGCATGTATCCATTTTTTCTGGGGAAAGAGTTACAGTTTAATTGGAACAGGGCTTTTGGACACATATTGTCTGAGCACAGTTATTATTAGCATTCCCTTTCACTTCCATAAGAATCCTGATTTGGAAGATAAATTATAATATCACCTTACAAAGGAGAAACAAAGCATAAGACCTTTTATAAAGTGAGCCAGAATTCCTACAATCTCTGACATGACCAGTTGAAATATCATTATATTACCTCCAAGAATGACAGTATACCATCAATTAAGTTCAAAGACTTCAATTTTAATATGAACCCTAATTTTAAGGATAGTCAATAATGGAATAATAATTGATTCTTGGGATCAATTACATATAATTTAGTTTAGAATGAATATATTTTTGAGATGGTTGAAAATCTATTTTTGAAAGAAGCATATATCAAAGGTCCTCTTTAATAACTATTAATGGCCTCACTCACCAGCAGAAGTTCTAGACTGCAATATCAAAAATATTTCCAAATATACAATTTGTAAGCACGTAAATAAGCCCCCTCCTTGTTTTCAATGAAATCTTAAGGACTTGAGTCATTGCCCATTTTCTTTTATTCTCTAAATCACTGGGGGTGTGTTTTTTTGTTTTGTTTGTTTATTTGTTTTAGATTCAACAAATCTAAAGACTTCCACAGTGGGATGTCTTTGAATAATTAAAGGAGAGTTGGGCCATGGCTGGACAGAGCTCTGTGCCCTCTGAATGCAGCATTTCATTCTGTCCCTCCTTCACTTGTCAGGAGGTACAGTACAGTGAAATGGCCTTACAAGTAAACATCCTTTACAAGGGGAACCTCGAGGTAGACCATAACTTTTCTACCTTATTGAACTTCTCTGACAGGACAAGAAATACTGTGCCAAAGAGCTGTAGCCAGCAGCACTTAACATTCACCTTCAGACTGCCACTCTGCTTCCCAGAAGTAATCAGATGCCTTCATTACCTTCTCTTTCTCAGGTCTCATTTGTTCTGAACTGTAGGAACACAGTAAAATGCATATTTTATAAACAGGAACACACAATGATAAGAAAGAGATAGTAACATTAGGAAGTAGTTGCACTGTGAATAATAGTAACCACAATGATACTTCAGCAGATTTTAAAGACAGCCTAAACTGGAATAAAAGCAACTAGAAATAGTGAGGTTTTTTTTTTTTTTTCCTTTACACAGTATTTTAAATTTTAAAGGCATGAAGTAATCTTTTAAAATTTATTAATTCTAATAATAGGTTTTTTAATAAAAGTACTGATTTTAGGGGTATGCGGGTGGTGGTTCAGTCAGTTAAGAACCTGCCTTTGGTTCAGATCATGATCCCAGGGTCCTGGGATGGAGCCCCGCTTCAGGCTTTCTGTTCAGGGAGTCTGCTTTCCCCTCTCCCTCTGCCCCAGCGCCTCCTTGTCCTCTCTCTCTCTCTCTCTCCCTCCCTCTCAAATAAATGAAATCTTTTTAAAAATACTGATTTAATTATTAAATTTTAATCCCTTAAAATTATTGTCAATTTGTGCAGTCACCCTTCTTTTAAACTTTATTTTGTCAAAATATAATTTTAAAATTTAAAAACATGATCTTCAAATAAATATAGAATGCATATGTGTCAATCATCAATATGGGATTGTATTTAACTCATTAACTAACGAGGGGTAGGTAAAATGGAAAGGCTCATTTCAAGAATAAGGAATAAGTGTTTGCATTTTCTATTAGAAAAGACATTTCAGTAGAATATTAGAATAAGATTACCAACTTAGCTATCAAATTGGTTCATATCCTAAAGGACATTAAAACCATAATCTTTGGTGATATTTTTCCTATTGGACAGATCTCTAACAGTAAGCATGTAACTTTCCAGTGTATGAGGACAATTAACAGGTAAAGTCAGAACAAAGATGCATTCTTCTAGAAAACCAGATAATCCTTGGGTGGGCCTGTAGATAGACACTGAAAGGACATAGATATCTTTTTGCTTCATTTCCTAGCTGTAGAACATGTTTTTCTTAACAGGTCCTTCTATTGGCAGGGGATCATCTGAATGCCATTCAAAAAATCTACTTTGTGTTGATGATGAAAGTTGTCAAGACATTTGAAGATGATATATAAAAAAAAGGAAAGGAGTTTCCTTAATAAAGACCAATAAGTTACTGTGTCTGCAAAAGTACAAAAAACAAAGTTATAAATGACATCTGCTAATTATTTTGGAATTTCTAAAACACTAAGTTTTATATCAGGTCATACAATTCAAATCTCAAGAAGAAAAAATACACACAAGTTATTATAAGAATATATAAATCTTGTATATGTTCAATGCAGTGGAAGAAGGGAAAAACACTTCATGGATTCAGACTGATTGGACAGGTTAATGGATTATGAAATGTGTAAGAACTTGTAAGATCAATAGAATGTAACTTGATAAGCTGAAAAGTTGCTTTTCATATATTACATTCCCCTGGGAGTAGTTCTATCTTTGTTAACAAATTTAGTTTTCCTTATGATATGTGTTATACACTAGAAAATTTCACAAAAATATATACAGGCAATAAAACCATGGTAATTGGTCTCCTTCTGTACCCCCAGAAGTTAATATTCTAATTAATATGCTTTCTTGGCAAATTATCATAATGATGACTTTGTAATAATGCTATCATGCTTATTTGCATAGTGGAGAGGTACTAAGTTTAAAGTGATGCAAAGCATAATTTATTATTAATTGATTAAAATTATTTTCCCACATAAAAATATATTTATAATAAAATATGTTTTCAAGCTTTATTTTTAAACATCCATAAGCCCTGGTAACTTCCAGAATATCATTTTCTTTTGAAAATCTGATGATGCATCTAGCAATTGATCATTCTAGAACAATAAACAGAAAATAAGTGGGAAAAATGAGGCATTAATAAATAAGGTGATTCTATATAACTCATTTTCCACTATTTCACTTTCTTCTTACTTTTGCTTCCATATACTTTCAAATGGAGAACAAAAGAAACAAGCAATTGACTTAAGGCAGTTCACAAAAAGAGATGTATGAGTGTGAATCCCGAGTTTATTTTCCTCAAGCTGGGTTAGAAGGATCAAAAATATGTCACATTTTAGTCATCAACATAGATTGACCTGTATTTTCTCTGTATGTTAGCTATATATAGGAATTAGTCACTTGAATTAACCAAAGTTGCTAGGATATGGTTTAAAAACATTTGTAATAATTTCCTTAATTGGGCAAAATTCATTTCAGGTTGGAAAATCAAAACCACTTTGATTTTAATGAATTATTGTTGCCTAAGGATCGAGATTTTTGAGGTCAGTAACTACTTGCTAGAGAGAAATCTATCTTTTCTTTCCAGTACTATCCTTGATTTCTTTAAACATCTGGGAGTTTATCAAACATTTTGTATAGTTGTTTCTTTCTTATGTAAGGATTGCATGTAATAATAATATTTCATGTTAAGATATTATTTGAGCCACTTTCTCAATAATATAAACAATAAAATAGTAACCACAATAATGACAGTTATAAAGGGTGCCTGGCTGGTTCAGTCAGTGGAATTTGTGACTCTCAGGGTTGTAAATTGGAGTCCCACGTTGGGAATAGAGATTACTTAAAAATAAAATCTTTTAAAAAAATAATAGCAATAAGAACACATATTCTATGCCTGAGATTAAGCTAAATGTATTGTATAGATTGTTGTATGCCTCACAATAATCTCTCAAAATAATATTAGCATCCAAATATTCAGGGGAAGGAATAAAACATTAGGGAGATTAAATAACTTACAAAGTGCCAAGCTAGTAAGTGATTCATCCAAAAACAAAACCTAACTTTGTCTAACTCTAAGGCTTATTTTTTAACTTAATCATAAACACAAATTAAAGCAAATAATCTGTACTCACAAAGAAAATGACTCTTTCTATCACAACAATCGATGCTATGTCTGAGTAATTCTGACACCTTAAATGGCCAATTCAGGCTTCTATAAGTGATATTTCCATTTACACTTGTTGTAAAGGTGGACTGAATCTTTTGTAATTTGCTAGAGGGAGGAACTTGCCAAAGTATTGCTTAGTCAAGTTCTTAGCACTCCACGATTCTCTTCTTTGACATACTCTTTAACTAAATAATGATAAACGTAAGAATTTGGGATTTGGGTCAGAGTCATCAATGTTCCAGTCATTTACATGAGTTTGAGCGATCTTTTATTTGTTGTGAAGCATAAAACAATCTAAACGATACATCTAGCTTAATCTCGGACATAGAATATGTGTTCTTACTGATGTTATTTTTTTAAAAGATTTTATTTTTAACTAATTCTATACCCAACTTGAGACTCCAATGAAAGACGAAAAGATGAAAGATTTTTTTCATTAGAAGTAGAATCTATAGAAATAATAAAAACTAATTTGAATTGTCTTGTTTACCATGCAGTCTTTCCAAATTGTATTTTAGGTATGCCAAATAAGTGTATGATCCTTCCTTCCCTTTATTCAGAGCACCAATGAGCATAAATCAATGACAGCTTTCAATAAACTGTTATGCAGGTCAGAGAGAGAGTTTTCACATTTAAAAAAAGGCACAGATTTGTATAGGTGGGCTTTTACTGTTCATACATTTCAATATTAACAACTGCTACTAACAAGCTAAGGGGTAAATTGTTCCAAAGATAAAGAAATTAGCTGAGTTAGTGTTTTGGATTATGATTTAAACTTTAGATGTAAGGTGACCCTGCAATATATATTTATGCTCTAATTACTCCTGCCTCTACCTTGTCAGTTAATATGATTGTTGAACTCAAAAGGGCCTGCTTTAAAATATACATATAATGGAGCCTGGACTGATGGGAGTGAGATTTGTAATATAACTTTGAAAAGTTTGACAGTAAAATGAGTGTGACATCTTTCTAAAACAGAAAATCAAACTAGGCGTGAATTCAAAAGACAAAGGAAGAAATATATACAAAGGGAAAATTGAAATTGAAATTTGCAGTACTTAGTAGAATGAGTGGCACATATGGTACTTTAATGAATGTTTGAGTAATGAACGAATAAATTCAACATAATAATTAATAGGACTCATCTATACTCTAAGGGAAAGTTACCCAGTGTAATAAAAGCAATAAGCTTATAAACAATTATCTAGCTCTGGGTTTCTTCTCTGAAAAGATTCCCTCTCCACCCATCACGTTTTCACTTCTTTTGAAGACATTCTTGATAAAAAGCTGTACTATAAACTGAGTGAAGACATACAACTTTCGAACACCAAAGCTCATTTCCTTTATGTTAAGAAATAAAGTATAGGCTGGCTTGTCATTTGCTTTCTTCATTTGAATGTGTCAGAGGTGGTAGTTCTAAGACATCAAGAAGTCCTTTGCACTCTGCATTCTCTTGTTTCTTTGTGATCTACTAAAACTGGGAGCAGCTGACAGCAAGCCAACCTCAAACCATCAGTAGAGCCACCTTCCTAGACCACAGGTAATCACAGATATAATTCTGAGCCAGCCAGAACCCTTGCTGAGTTCTCTCCAACTGATCTATAGACTTCTGAACAATAAAAATAGTATCGTTTCTCTGCTTGTGCCTCCAGGGAGCAAAGCCTGAGCTATGGATTCTTGATCAAGTGATTATTAGGAAAATGCTATCAGGTAAAGTGGATTAGAGGAGGGAGCATAGAGTTAGTGAATAAAGGTGAATAGGAGTATCAGATGTCAACTAACTTCACTCTGATCCAAAGAGGAAACCTTGAAGCACAAATAGCACTACAGAGGTAATCCACGTAGAAGAAAGGGGTGGTCATTTCTTGCCCCAGTGTAAGTGGATCATTGGTAGAGATCTTTCTCTGAGGGGAATAGGACTGGGGAAGGTGGTTCTCATTTGGCCAGGTAATGTCCACCATCGAAGGGACAACTGAATGATCAGTCAAAATTCATAGCAGCAGGAGACTGAGCACACCCGCCATAGAAGAAAATTGTGTTGGAGCACCAGTGGCATCTGCTACATTGCTTTAAGCAACTAAATTAAGTAGGGATAGCTAATATGATAACCATATTGTTTTAATCATCCCCTAGGCACACATAAAACTGATATTTACATGTTTAACCATCCCATGGTCACTCAGAGTAGTGTATTGTTTTCACTATAGGTAATGAGAAGCTAACAGATTTTTTTTTTCCCCAGATGAATCCTATGAATAAATTTCTGTCTGAAGGACCCCTTTAGTGACATTTTGATAAGCTGTAAAAGGAAAATTCAAATAACAGAGAGACCAGTGAGGAGGGTGTACTGTTACTCTAACTGGAGACTCAGAGACCTGAATTAATCTGCCTTAAATGCATTGCTAAGGAAAAAAGGAAAAAAAAAACATGGTGCTTTAATATGTTTAGGCTGCTATAACAAAACACCATAGATGGTGTGGCTTAAACAGCAGATATTTGGAGATGGACAAGTCCACGATCAAGATGCCAATTAGCTTCCTGGTAGTCCTTTTCCTGGGTTGTTGCCTTCTGGCTGTGTGTACTTACATGACAGAGAGTGTATCTCTCTCTTTTCTCTTCTTAGAAAGCCACTAATCTCATTATGAAGGTCCCACCATCAAGACCTCATCTAACCCCAATTGCCTGCAAAAAGCCTCAGCTCTGATTTTGTTACATTAGGGATTAAATCTTCAATTTATGATTTGGGTAGGGCGAGGGAATGTGTTCCAGTCTATAGTACATGGTAACTGAGTCCATCTGGAAAGCTACGAAGAGAAATCTGTTGAAAAGAAATCAGAGCCTACTCTCCCTTTATTCTTCCTAGATAGCAGTGTTGTAATGAATAGAAAGACTTCAGGAGTGAGAGTTGATTTCCACGGGAAGATTGTGAGGATACTGGGGTGCTTAGGTGGCTCAGTTAAATGTCTGCAATTGGCTCAGGTCAGGATCCCAGGGTCCTGACTGTACATCGGGCTCCCAGCTGAGCCCTCTCCCTCTGTTTCTCCTTCTCCCCCTGCCTGCCCACCCCTCAATCTCTGTCAAATAAATAAATAAACAAAATATTTACTAAAATAGATTATGAGGATACATTTGGAATTTCTGAATTGAGCCGTTTATAGGTAAAATTCCAGGTATCAGTATCTAGTAATGATATAATACAGGCATTTGAAACACGATTATAGAGCTTCGATGAGATTCCATTGCTGGAGATTTAGAAATAATTATTCAAATTTTAAAAATGAATCTTTTCAATTTAGGATGACCATTTTGAAAAGATAGGTGCCAAGGGTGGAGTTCTAAAAATTCGGAGATGTAAGGATCATGCAGCAACTGGAAAACTAACTAACTAACTAAATAAATAAATAACACATTTCATTATGATAAGTCTTTGATATGTGCAAAATTTCATGTGAATATTTCAAGTTGATGATCTTTTCAATCCTCACAAAAACTTGTTGGTTAAGGTCTAATATTTCCACTTTACATAGGAAAAAAAATAATTGAAGGGTTTAATTATTTGTCCAGGCTCACAGAATTATTAACTTAATGAGTCAGGATTTGAACACAAGCTATTTGGGCCCAAAGACTATGTTATTGATATAGAAAAAAAAAAAAAAACATGAATATATGTTTCCTCATGGCAGCTGTACATCTACAATGTTATCACTTTTGTCACTCTCTCATTACATGATTATATGAGAGTTATTAGTTTTTTTTCTGTCAAAATGTATAACCATTTTATTGGGCCATAAAGTTATTTCATGAAGAATTTAGGGTTATAACCAGTTTATGTTCAACAGCCTCAGTTACTGTATTTCAGACTAGACAAGGAAGAAATCTAGTCTGCATATTTTGAATGCACTCTTAATATCCAAATCATCATACTTTTTTTTTAATAAACATATAATGTATTATTAGCCCCAGGGGTACAGGTCTGTGAATCGACAGGTTTACACACTTCACAGCACTCACCATAGAACATACCCTCCCCAATGTCCATAACCACACCACCCTCTCCCTACTCTCCTACCCCCTGGCCACCTGGCCACCCAGCTTGTTTTCTTCATATATTAAAGATTCTGGTAATTAGAATAAGAATACCAAATATTACTCTAATGTCAGGCATAATTCAAGGTGCCTTTTAATTTTTTTTCTAATAATCTTCAAATCCTGTAACAGAGATAGTTATTTTCATCATTTTACAGATAAGGTTACTGAAAAACAGAGATTCTAGGTAATCAGTCCACAATCACACAGCTGGAAAATGTCAGAGCCAGGGTTCAAACCCAAAAATTCTTTTCTGTAGGGCTCACAGGCTTACCCTCTACCATTAAACATTTTGGGAGAGAAAGATGACAGAGAAAAAAATCAAAAGCTGTTGCGGACTCAGATAGTCAAGAAAATGTGTTGGCTAAGATGGGCAGAAAAAGGAGTAGAGATTGAACATATAGACAATAAAAGAACAAAATTTTGGAGATGGTCCCTGAATGCACAAAAAACTAGAAGATCAAAAGGATAATGAGATAATTAGCTTTAGAGAAAATACCTGAGGAGAGAGGATGATAGTTTTAGAAATAAAATAAGGGGTTGAGGGATTTATATGAATCCATAAATAACTATTATCAATGGTATTTCACCTTTTTACAACCTGGCAAATAGGCAATTGAATGTTTTCTTCATAAACTATCTTTGTAATAAATCATTCTTAGCCAGAATGTTTCACTTTCAATACTGGTCAGGATCACTAAGATAGTTGAACTAATGCAAAATTAATGAAATATGTACAATTTAAGTAGTGCATTAGATAGATATTGATTACCAAGACATTAATTTATGGGTTTAAATTAAATAGCTTCCCAGACAGCAAAACCTCTGTTAAGTACTCATACACTTAACCTTAAGACTAATAAAATATATCAGAAGTCATCAAGTTAAAGTATTTTATTTCTCTCAGCATATATGGACTAACAAAGAGTTGCATAAAGGTTGTTTTTAATTACTAAAAGAGAATAAGAGTCACTGGTAAAAGATATGTGAAAGTGAAAGTGTATATTTAATATTATACACTAAAATATAAAAGTCTAATCCTCTTCTATAAACTAATTTCTAGATACAGGCTATTCTGTTTCAAATTATTTTCTTCTTTCCAAATTATTGTCTTCATAACACATTAGGATGGAATTAAAAACAAACTTAAAAAACAAACTAAAAATATGATTATTGGGCTCATTCTATTTAACAAATGTATTTCTTCATTTCTACTTTATTTAAATAGCACATTTTTCCTTTTTTATTCTAATCTAAAAAAGACAGCATATATCTTTGATTTCTAAGAATTGTATTAAATATTGATACAAGCTTTCATGCTTGCTGTAAACATGACTTGACTTGTATGCATTAACTGTGTACCATTAAAGGGTGTCAAAGGCAAATTTATTTGTGGACAATTGTATCTATCTTTTCAATTACAAATATTCCTGAGCATGTCTTTTCACATTACCTTTTTTTTAAAGAAAATCTGAATTACCAGGGTGCCTGGGTGTCTCAGTGGGTTACATGGTTGCCTTGGGCTCATGTCATGATCCCAGGGTCCTGGGAGGGAACCCCACATTCGGCTCCGTGATCAATGGAGAGACTGCTTCTCCCTCTCCATCTGCCTGTCTGCTACTTTGCCTACATGTGCTCGCTCTCTCTCTCTCTCTCAAATAAATAAATAAAATATTAAAAAAAGAAAAAAAGAAAAAAATTGAATTACCTTGATTATGTCATGTGTAGTTACAAGGTTTTTTATTTTTAATTGCAATTACCTCCTAAAAGAATAAAAATATGATATTGTAAGCTATAAAATATAATGTATGTGGTGTGTGTGTGTTTGCGTGTAATGATTTTAAAGTGACATATTTGACTATGGAATTTATTTGTGCCAACCAAGAAATATTCAAGTTCTGCATTTTAGTTGAGTTTTGCCTGTATGATCTTAAAAACAAACAAAAATTGCAACAACTATAATAGAGACAGCTATTTTCTACTTGAAGTAAGATCTCAGGGGAACTTCTTAACATGAAATAATCATGTCTAAGTAAGCCTCCTGTTACTGAGAGACAGGGATAATGCTTTATTGACTGCTACCTGTTTAAACTGATCTTTTCATTCATCTTAAGTGAAATGAAAGTAAATCTCCATTTTAAATTAATGACAGATATCAAATAAATTAATTGTCCCAACTTGATATACTATTTTTAAATACATATTTTATTTTCATTTTGGTATCATTTCACTCCATGAAGTTCTGCAGTGTTCTTCCCTGAAGTTCTTTTTTGGATGAAACTTCATATGCCCTAGGATTCTTTGTCCTGCTCCTGTTTTCTTCCAACTCATTGATCACCTACCTTGATGAAAAATCCTTATTATTTAAGCTAATGTTACATGTCTATGTCACTTTTTAATTTTTATGTACTTCACTTCCATTTTCAGGTCAAGAATTTCAGACCCTGTTCTATTATCAACTCGTCCAACTTATCCACCAAGTATAAATTTTAGAGATTGGCATGGCTGTTCCCTTTCTCAGTGTCTCACTCCAAAGATTTTATCTAACATGTATTTATTGAATGTTTAATTTCAGTTTGTTGCTATGTAAAATATAAAAAGAAAAAAATTTAATCAAGTGAATTTTTTTTTAATTAGGACATTAATGAAGAAATGAATGAAACCAATCATCACATATCATAAAGCAGACACAATTCTAAACTAAAAGACAAAAAAGAGAGAGAGATTAACACAAAGCTTTTGGAAAAGCCCTATTGACAAGACAGTTTAGACCAATTACTTTTTATAATAAATTTTATTTCATTTTATTTCTTTTCAGTGTTCCAAGATTCATGGTTTATGCACCACACTCATCTTTCCCCACAACATGTGCCCTCCATAATACCACCACCAGGCTCACCCATCTCCCCTGCAAAACCCTCAGTTTGTTTCTCAGAGTCTACAGTCTCTTTGCTTGAGTTTAAATTGATCACATTAATATTTGTCTTCTCTTTGTCCTGACTGTTCTTTGTTTCTTTTTCTTTTTTTCTGCCTCCTTTTGGGTTAATGGATATTTTATATGATTCCTTTTTATGTGCTTTGTTGGCTTTTTATGTATAACACCTTGTTTTGGTGTTTACAGTAAACATCTCTAATCTATCACATTTTACTTTCAAATGATATATGTATATAACATTTGACATGTTTAAGTTTAAATTGATCACAAATAGGTGAAGTTATAGGTTATATATCACCTCATCTATAACATAAAAACCTGACAGCAGTATACCTCTATTTCTGTCTTCCCAGCACTGATACTATTGCTGATTTGCAATTTCTTTCTTTCTAACCATTTTATAAAAATCATACTTCATTTTGATTGTTTTTTTCTTTCCTTTCTTTTTTTTAATTTTTTTTTCTTTAAATTTGCAATTATCTTTCAGGACAATTTAAGTAGTGAAAAAAGCTATTTTATGTTTCCTCACATACTCATGATATTTGCATGTTCCTCCTTCCATTCTGTAGCTTCAGATTTCTAACTGGAATCATTTTCTTTAACATTTTTTTCATGTATTGTGGTCATAAATTCATTGTTTTATTGTATGTATCAAAATGCATTACTTTTGCTTTCAATATTGGAAATGTTTTCGTTGGGTATGCAATCCAGAGGTGACTATTTTTTTTTATCTAAGTACTTAAAAGATATTATCCAACAATTTTCTGGCTTTTATTATTCTAGTGAGAAATATTATTTTGACCTCTATTCATCATAAGTAATATGTCTTTTCTTTCTCTGTTTAAGTTTCTCTATTTATCATGGTTCTTAGCAATTTGCTTACAAGGCAACTTAGTATAGTTTATTTCATGTTTCTTGAGCTTTAGGTTCATTGAGCTTTTTATAAAAGTCCGTGTATAATTTCCATCAAATTTAGAAATGTGAATGTTAATTATTGTGTTTTTATTCTTTTGCTCTGTCCTCTTCTATCTTTCAGGGTGAGTTAGGCCACTGAAAGTTGCCCTACAGTTCACCATAGCTATATACGTTTTCTGAGGCTTTTTTTTTTTTTTTAATTTTTGATAATTCCTGTTAACATTTTTTCAAGTTCTTTTTTGTTTTATTATGCAATGTCTAATCTTATCTTATCTTATATTTTATTTTATTTTATTTCTCTTCAGTGTTCCAGAATTCATTGTTTATGCATCACACCCAATGCTCCATGCAATACCTGCCCTCCATAATACCCACCACCATGGCCACCAAATCCTCCAACCCCTCCCAAAACTCTCAATTTGTTTCTCAGTGTCCACAGCCTCTCATGGTTTGTCTCCCCAACTCACTTCTCCTCTCCATCTCCCAATGTCCTCTGTGTTATTCCTTATGCTCCACAAGTAAGTGAAACCATATGATAATTGACTCTCTCTGCTTCACTTATTTCACTCAGCATAATCTCTTCCAGTCCCATCCATGTTAGTACAAAAGTTGGGTATTCATCCTTTCTGATGGAGGCATAATACTTCATTGCATATATGGATCATATCTTCTTCATGTATTTATGCATTGAAGGGCATCTTGGTTCTTTCCACAGCTTGGCAACTGTGGCCATAGCTGCTATGAAAATTGGGGTACAGGAAACCATGCTTTTCACTAAATCTGTATCACTAGGGTAAATATCCAGTAGTGCAATTGCAGGGTCATAGGGTAGCTCTATTTTTAATTTCTTAAGAAATTTCCACACTGTTTTCCAAAGTGGCTATACCAACTTGCATTCCCACCAACAGTTTAAGAGAGTTCCCCTTTCTCCACATCCTCTCCAACACTTGTTGTTTACTGTCTTATTAATTTTGGCCATTCTAATTGATGTAAGGTCATATCTCAGGGTGGCTTTGATTTAAATCTCCCTGATGGCTAATAATGATGAACATTTTTTCATGTGTCTGTTAGGCATTTGTATGTCTTCTTTGGAGAAGTTTCTGTTCATGTCTTCTGCCCATTTTTTGACATGATTATCTGTTTTGTGTGTGTTGAGTTTGAGGAGTACTTTAAAGATCTTGGATATCAGCCATTGTCTGTAGTGTCATTTGTGAATACCTTCTCATTCTTTGGGTTGCCTCTTTGTTTTGTTGACTGTTTCCTTTGCTATGCAAAGGCTTTTGATCTTGATGAAGAAGATAGAAAAAGATGGAAGAGCAGTCCATGCTTATGGATGAGAAGAATAAACATTGATGAAATGTCTATACTGCCTAGAGCCATCTATACTTTCAATGGCATCCTGATCAAAATTGCACTGGCATTTTTCAAAGTGCTGTACAAACAATCCTAAAATTTATATGGAACCAGAAGAGACACCGAATTGCTAAGGAAATGTTGAAAAAGAAAAGCAAAACCGGGGCATCACATTGCCTGATTTCAAGCTTTACTACAAAGCTGTGATCACTAAGACAGCATGGTACTGGCACAAAAACAGACACATAGACCAGTGGAACAGAGTAGACAGCCCAGATATGGACGCTCAACTTTATGGTCAAATAACCTTCAACAAAGCAGGAAAAATATACAGTGGAAAAAAGACTGTCTCTTCAATAAATGGTGCTGGGAAAATTAGATAGCTATGTGTAGACGAATGAAACTCGACCATTCTCTTACACCATACACAAAGATAAGCTGGAAATGGATAAAATATCCCAATGTGAGGCAGGAATCTATCAAAATTCCAGAGGAGAACATAGGCAGTAACCTCTTCGACATTGGCCACAGGAACTTCTTTCAAAATATGTCTCCAAAAGCAAAGGAAACAAAAGTGAAAATGAACTTTTGAGACTTCATCAAGATCGTATGCAATGTCTAATCTGTTATTAATCTCATATAGTCTGAGGTTTCCATTTCAGATACTGAAATTTTCATCTCTGAAATTTTAATTTATATCTCTTTTATGTTCCCATATGTCTACTTAATATGAACAATGTTCCATATTCTTAAATATATAGTATACAGTTATAGTAACTCATAAGATTCTTGCTGATATTTTTTACATCAGTAACTTTTTTTTTTTTTTTTTTTTAAAGCAGGGGGAAGGACAGAGGGAGTAAGAGAGAGAGAGAATCTTAAGCAGTCTGCATGCCCAGCATGGAATCTGATTTCACAACCATAAGGTCATGACTTGAACCAAAATCAAGAGTCAGAGGCTACCAACTGAGCCACCCAGGCATCCCTAACATCACTAACATTTCTGAGTTCATTTTCACTCAGTGCTTTTCTCCTCATTGTGGCTCACATTTTCATGCCTCTTGCATGACTGGCAATTTTTGATAGAATGCCAGATACTGATTTTTATCTTGTTGAATAATGAATATTTTTTATTTTGAAACTAGCCAATTCAATGATTTTTGTTAAGTCCCACAAAATAAATCAGTACAGTGTACATTAGAAGGTAAAATACATAACTTCAATTATGTTTTTAAACAAAGCACTTTTGTTTTAAAATTGTCCAGTTGTTTATTAAATGACTCATGTTTTAATACAGTTACAATAATAAGTAATATTACTAATGTGGTTATGATGTTCCTGTGTATTACAGTGTCTAATTTCTGCTGGGTAATGGGACTTTGGGCTTCCTAGGGAATGACTCTAGTTTAATATTCTGGATTGCTACATATTAACTGCCATTCATGTAGCCTCATTGTTTCTTGTTCTTAACAGTCATATAGATGAATTTCCATTTTCAGGAAACCTTCCTCACTCTAGGCATTGGTTGAGAGGTTGTGACTTAAGCCTGTTAAAATATTGGCTGTTTTCAGAAGATGTCACCCATAGCTTTTCATCTCTATAAGAACTTGGTTAATCCAGGAGATATCTTCTTGAAATGGAAGTATGTTATGATATATCTTGCTTTGCGCAGTGTGCCTGTGCAGTTAAGTTTCTGTATATTTTTTCTATCAAAAGTAATATACATTAAATATGTCTATACCTTATGTAGATTATTAACTTTTTACGACACACTTTTCACAATTAATAATGTTACATATGTAAAATTTGTAGAGAAATTGAAAGATACAACTTTTTGTTATTAATAGTTTAAGTGTAAAAGTTAAAAGGAACAGTTTTCTTCCAGAATTTGTGAAATTTCACAATTCCAGAAATTGTGAAAGAGATAAATTCATACAGAAGAAATCTACAAGGGTGCCTCAGAAGAGCTAGTAATCTACACACCTCAAATTTGGAGGAGTTTGAGATAAATATGGTGCAAATAAGCCTCAATGGTAAAAAAGCAATATGGGGGATCCCACAGTTAGTCTTATTTTAAGTACAACAGATGCTAGTAGAAATATAGCAATAATCACTATTTTGATGAGCTACAACCTGCACATGAGGTTACACAGTTGAACAAGAGGGAAGAGTTCATAGCTTACAGACTTCCATCAATGCTGAGGAAAAAAACACAGAAGAAATGACGATAAGAAATCTAATGATAATGTTAAGAGGAGCTAACATTTACACGGAGTAATGATATTCCAGAAAATGTTTAAAATCTGTTATGTATGTAATCCCCTTTGATTCTCAAATAACTCTATGAAATAGAATTTTTTTTTTTTTACTGTTATTAGAGTAAGACTCAATCAACAGTTTGATTACAGTGTAAGAAAATGTGCTTCTTTATGGGAATCTACATGAGTTAGTCAGGTAGTCCAATCACCAACTGTAATCTGTTTCCACAGCTGATGATGCCAAGGAGGAGTGACTTTTAATCTAGTAGTCTGTAGTTTCCAGTGTGACAAGCCAAATATCTAGGACATTGGCAAAAGAACAAGAGCCAGAGTTCTGCCTTCTGAACAGAACAAACTCATCCAGTTTTGATTCTGCAGAACTGAAACTGAGGTTAAACAGCTCTAGCATCCTCAGAGACATTTGGTTTCTGCTTGGTTGAACCATTAGCCAACCAGACCCAGGCATTTAGGAGAAGCTCTGTCAGTCATGAATCCTACTGAGTGAGTAGCTTTGCTTTAAGAGTTAGAGTAAAACATAAGTCCCTATAAAAGCAAGAGATAGCTGCCAATTTTTCACGTAAAACCAGGATTCAACTGGGGCCAATCAGTGGTGTTTTTTAATATGCCATTTCTATTTTAGGGCCTTTCATACCGCATTGAGTTAATTATTGAGTCCCTATAGACACGCCTTAGGTTTAGGTCTCCTTTTTGGTGGCAGGGGTCTGAAGAGACAGCAATTTTTCCTTGATTGCTAGATGAATAATCAGGAATTTACCCACATAGTCCCACCAAAACTTGGTACTTACCAAGTGTTGCGTTTTATCAGTTACCCCTGATGGCAAGATGAGATAACATTGCCCTTTGGACAGTTTCTATTGATTTTGACTTGCCAACGAACAGGACATCATTGTGTAATGAAATCATTGGTCATCAAGTGGTAAAGACCTTCATGATAAATCTTGACTCACCCAGAGATGATAAGTGAAGGAAATTTGTCTCACTAGTTAGTCTTTCTCTATCTGAAACTCTGAATGGGTTGATTGCCTGGCATTTGTGGGATGAAGTTCAAGCAACTCATTAATTCCTACTATACATATAGACATAGAAGCAACAGAAATGGTTCAATGAATTGGTACAAAAGCCTCACATTAAGGTCATGTTAGCTTCCTCTTCCCACTGTGAATCATGACAAATCCCATCAGTTGAATTCAGTGTCCCTCTTTTCACACAAATCTAGGTAAGATTGAGATTTGGTCATTTGCATTTAACAGACCCAAATCTTGAATTGCTCTTTTTCCCAAAGTATTTCACTAAAATATTCCCCCAGAATATTCAGCCTTTTTTTTTTTTTTCCCCCTTACAGCAGCTGAGAGGGGAAAAAAAGAGATCAGGGGTCATAGAGAGGAAGTATGTCACATTTACTTTCCATTTCAAGTGCACAGATGTCTCAATCACAATTCCACAGTTTACCAGGTTACCAGAGCCCTGTGTACCAGCACTGGGACTCCTTGGCTCATCTAACTTCTGCCCCTAGGGGTAAACATCAAGCAAAAGACACAGTTGGGTGACTTATTTCAAGCTTATTTCCCACCCCCCCCAAAATCATTAAAAGTTAGGACATTATGGGCTGAGGTTACCTGGGTGGTCCAGTTGGTTAAGCATCTGGCTCTTGGTTTTGGCTCAGGTCATGATCTCAGGGTCCTGGGATCAAGCCCTGTGTTGGGCTCTGAGCTCATCAAAGAGTCTGCTTGTCCTTCTCCCTCTGCTCCTCCCCTGCTCATGCTTTCTTTCTCTTTCTCAAATAAATAAATAAGATCTTCCAAAAAACAAACAAACAAACAAAACAAAAAAAGGTAAGCCAATGGAGGATTGCCCTTAACTACCTGCAGTAATTCTTGCCCACAACTTAAGAACATTGGAGACCTAGGGAGTGTTCTTATATCCCCTATCCTGGTCACATAGCACTCATATACCTTCCTCTTAGAAAACCTTTTCTCTGTCAGCATCATACTGTCCAATAATCTCCAAAATTGTCAAGAAGGTTCTGAGATTTTACCCTACTTGTAAGCTAACAAGTTCAGCTATCACAATTTTATAGATACTGGTAGAAGACTTGTGACTCCTGGGTCAATAACAAAGAACATTATAAATCAGAGCATAATGGCAGGATCAGCTTCAGGTTTGCTTTAGCTCCCTTTGACCCACAACTCCCATGGGAAAGGCATAGAGGTGGGCACAGATAGATGCAGGACTCAGTGTGTTTGTCATAGCTGAAGGACCATGAGCTTTGTAAACCCACAGATTTACAAAGGTGACTTCAAGCAAACCTACCAAATTGACCTTGTGGCAGATGTTGCCTTTATCTTCTTGGTTAGGAAATAATTCTTCCCTCTGTCACCACTATCTTACAAAGGTTTTTACTTTAAAAATAAAGCTTTCTCTTCCAAGGCTTTTGCTTTACAAATATTATTGAAAAGATAATCTTGAACAAATCTGTTGTATACAGAAACACCATGGAGAATTGCATCCTTCCCACCTCACCCACCACCGTGGAAAGAATATTCCTCATTTTTTTTCCCCCTCAGTAAGTGCCTCTAAGAAAGAAAAAAAAAAAAAAAAGAGAGAGAGAGAGATCTGGCAGGATTTTACACTATCCTTCTCCACTTCAAATGGAGAAGCCCTACTATTTTCTATGCTGAAGCTTTAAGAGATAATTATTGGTTTGTACCAAATGTTTTGATGGCAATAATAACACTAAAATTATTGCTTTTAGAAAAAAGGAAATAATTTTTGGTAAATGCATTCAATGTAGTCTTCGTAAATATATGTATTTCATTTTATGCATTTGCTTAGGCATTTGTGTTTCTTTTGTTCCAATGCAGCCTGTGCAATAGTGTGCACTAAAAAAATAGAAATGAATGACATTATAGGTAATTTTTAATGGAGATATAAAATATCAATGTGAAAGTAAAATAAATATCTGATTTTTTCATGACCATCACAGTATTACAGATGGGAATAAGAGAGAGAAAAGAATTAACACAAAGAAAGAAAGAAAAAGTCCACTATTGATGTCATATGTAAATCAGCAAGAGTTGGCTGAGTAACAGAGATGAGGAAGTTTGGTAAAATTTTTATGGGGAAAATACTATTCAAACTATGCAGGTCTTTTCCCTCACTTCATGTAGAGTAGTGCTAATCATGAAATTTATAATAAGGATATGAACAATATGTAGCCAGACCAAAAAGAGAAAGAAAAGGAAAATGAAAAAAGGAGTATTGAAGACTTACTAATGAGGTATTGAAGGATAAAATACAACATTTAAAATTGAATTGGCTTCTCCTGCACAAATCAGATTCACTGGAGCCATAGCTGTCAGGGCTGCAAGCACTGAGGAAAACCCCATCGCCTTTGATCCCCAAGATGTGAGTAACAAAGGTCTTTTAACTTTTGGCAACTCCAGTGCTTGCTTTACTAAAAAAATTCAGAGCTGAAAAAAATTAGGAAACAAAAGTATACTTTGACTTTGTAGTTGACAAGAGCCTGAATGGGAAAATATGTCTGTACTCTGCCTATGATTGCCTGATAGACTTCAAAGAAAACTCACCCCTTCCCTGGCTAGTTCTCAGCACTAAGCAGCACCATCAGAACAGCTCACCTGGATGTCAAACACATGTGCTCAAATGGAGGATATATCTTTTCCCCTTCCTTTTCCCACTAAATAAGGAGCCTTACTTTGTTTTTGTACTCTCTCTGTTTCCTATGTCCTAACAGAATAAGAAAGATGGAAGTGCTGGAAATAAGAGAGGCCAACTTTTCTTTTCCTGGAATGCAGGATTGGCAGGGTGGGGTTCATATGTCTGTGGATTTTACTGACGTATTTCTGAATGTAAATGTTAACTCTTGCATCTGATCTTTCTGAAACCCTATTTCAAACACTATTTTTTAAAAATTTTTATTTATTCATTTGACAGGATCACAAGTAGGCAGAGAGGCAGGTAGAGAGAGAGGAAGAAAAGTAGGCTTCCTGCTGAGCAGAGAGCCCAACACAGGGCTGATTCCAGGACCCTGAGATCATGACCTGAACCGAAGGCAGAGGCTTTAACCCACTGAACCACCCAGGCACCCCTCAAACACTATTTAATTGTAATGAAACTTTATTTTAATATAATTTAAATGAATTCTGATATGACTTAAACCTGAAAATCCCTAGGAACAATGAAAATATAGTCACTTTTCCACTTGTTCTAAGAAAGTAATAGCAATATGAGGTATGAAGAATAAAATATCAGTCATTAAACAGTTTACATATTTTTTTTGTTTCAAGTTTTTACTTAAATTCCTTTTAGTTAATAGATAGCATAACATTTTGTGATAACCTCTATTATATGTATTGACAATATACTGATAGACAAGGGCAAAGTTTCCCTTAAGAAGATCATGTTTTGATAAATTAAGATAACTTATATGATAATGTGTGGCACAGAGTCGGTACTAAATTGATACTTCATCATTTTCTTAATATGTGGCAAAGAATGAAAATTTAGTAATTAAATATTAAACTTAAACTAAAGCAAATAAATCTTAGTTATTATTTCACATGATCTCAATTTTAAACTATTTAAATTAATTTTAGGACAAATTGATTTATTCAAAGTTTATGGATAATTGGAGCCTTAGAAATAGCAATTCTATGTTTGATAGTATTATATATTGCAGAATTCATTTCAGTTAGTAGTAGCAACAAATCAATGTATAAAGGAACAACAAACTACACAGTAGCAATTGTTCCTCACTTCAATCGAAACATAAATATTTATTAATACAATTGGACATTATAACAGTGAGTCACTGAAACATTTTTATCGAGATGTATCTCATGTATTATAAAGTTCACTAATTTGTGGTGTATAATTCACTGATTATTAATATATGCACAGAATTATACAATCATCACTACAATCTAATTTTAGAACATATTTTGTCACTATAAAAAGAAGCCCCTACTCATTAGCAGTGACTCCCATCCCTTCTATGGTCATGCTCCTACCATGAAGACAGCCACTAATTTACTATCTCAATGGATTTGTTTATTCTGGGCAAGTCGTACAAATGGAATCCTTTGTGTCTTCTTTCTTTCACTTTTAAGTCATCCTTAAGACATCTAGGAGATTCTAAGATAACTAAAATTGACACCATCAACTAAACTTGAAAAAAAATCCAATAATTTTTCAAAAATAATTCTATAGGTAAGAGTAAAGATATGAGAACATGTCTTTTGCAGCACTGAAATTCAGAAATTTTCTAAATTTCTATAAACAATAGGAACGTGTCAAAAACAATGCCAAGATGAATTTGAGGAAGATACTGGTTGCTGCAATCTATATGCGTCTTGGCAAAATTTTTACAAATTTGCTTGAAGCTTTTCACTTCCCTTTTGTTATAACTTCTGTTTTTCTCAACCTCATTTTTTCCCCCAAAAGGTACAGATGAATGCAGTATTAAGCACAGTGCAGGAAACAAAATATGAATGAAGTACAAATATTTTAACTTATCTAAACTGCGTATATTGATACTTTATTCCTAATTCCTGTGAAAACCCTAGCAATACTCTGGAGTACTGAAGTAGCGTACTCTGCTTAACCAATTTAATTTTTAGTTTACAAATTGAGTATAGACTTAACCTTCCCAATCATATTCACAATCAATAGGAAATTTTTTTTAAAAAAGGGTGAGTTGGCAAATAAATGGAGAAGACATTATTTATTCAACAAATATTTATTATATACTATGTGCCAAGTATTTGTTCAGCATAGGTTGTATTGGTGTAGAAGATGATAATATCCTCCTAGAAATTTTGTAAACAATAAAAGCATAAAACTGAACTATGTCTATAAATAGTTTGAGATAATATCATAGTAGAGTAAGTAAGGGGGGCTATGTGTGTAAATAAATTAGTCTAATAGGAATGTTATAATTTCTAAAATATTTCTCTAAAACTGTGTAATGTGAAGGAGTTTACCTTTTAAGAAAATTTTCTGAAAACAGACTTATTTCCCTATCTGGGAAATAGTAACAATGACAGAGCATTTCTCTTTCTTTCTTTATTTTTTCTTTCTTTCATTTTCTTTCTTTTGTTTTCTTTCTTTCTTTCTTTCTTTCTTTCTTTCTTTAATTTAAATTCCAGTTAATTAACATACAGTGTAATATTACTCTCAGGTGTAGAATTTAGTGACTCAGCACTTCTATACAACACCCAGTGCTCATCACAAGTGTCCTCCTTCATCCGCATCACCTATTTAACCCATCTCCTCACCCAGCTCCATTCTGGTAATCATCCATTTTCTCTCTGTGATTAGGAGTCTGTTTCTTGGTTTTCCTCTTTTTTACCCCCTTGATCATTTGTTTTGTTTCTTAAATTCCACATATGAGTGAAATCATATGCTATTTGTCTTCCTCTTCGTTCACTTAGCATAATACTTTCTAGCTCTATTCACATCATTACAAATGGCAAGATTTAATTCTTTTTAATGGGTGAGTAAATATTCCATTGTGTGTGTGTGTGTATGGAAAGAACACAAATGTCCATCAACTGATGAATGGATAAAGAAGAGGTGATATAGGAGGAGGGGCAAGATGGTGGAGAAGTAGGAGACCCTGTTTCAACTGATCCCATAAAGTGAGCTAATTATCTATCAGAATACTCTGAACACTGGTGAAACCAGCATGAGATGTAGGATTATACACTTCTGGATCTCTATGGGGGCAGAAGATGCCAGTGGAGAGGTAAAGAATACTGGGAACGATCAGACTGATATCAGAGGATAAACAAAAGGGGGAGGGAGCCACCAGAAGCAACCCATTGGGAAGTAATACCCCAATACTAAAGCGCCCTGTGATTGGGGAGCAGCATTGACTTGGAGTCTAGTTAAAAGCACTCAAAAAAAAAAAAAAGTTCTTAAAGGGCAACTGGTGGATTGGGCAGTCATGAGTACAGGCCTAAGCTCACGGATCTAGGTAGGCCACCACTAGCAACCACCTGTGCCAGAGAGAATGTGGTAGTGGACCCTCCAGTTCCTGGTCCCAGAGCTCCCAGGGTTGCATGGCTTGAACCACCGCTCAGCTGGGGGGCACTGCCATCCCCACATGAGGGCGACTAGTGGGTGCTCTCTAAAACCACAGTCTTTTGCACTCTTCACTCACTGCGCAACCTGGGTCTGAACTGTGCTCCCCACCTGCACCTGACAATGCTCCATGCAGGTGCTAGCCAGTGGTCTCTAGGACCTGCCGAGGGTCCAGACACTCCCAGCCTTGATTTGAAGGAATGACCCCAGACAGCAGTCCAGGCAAATACAACCACTGGAAGTGGGCTCCTGGACCAATATTGTTTATCGTTTTAGTAGCACAGGGGTGCAGGGATAGGGGGCGCTTCAGGCATCCCCCAAGAAGGTTACTGGGGATGTGCACTGCCTGTGGGAGGTTGTACAGCTCACCAGAGTTTTCAGAGGGGGCTCTGTGTGTTCTGGACCACCCAGAGGGGAACAGACCAAGGCTTTTCTCTGAGATGGAGGTCGGGTACAATTTGTTTTCACTAAATGTCTGAAAAGCCACAAAAAGCCACCAAAGAACAAAAACCTCCAGAGAACAAAAGTCTGAAAAACTGGTTTCCACAGAGCCCAGCCCCTTGATTGGGGGCAGGAGGACTCAACCCAAACTAGAGTGACTGAAAAACAATGTGGAAGTCCCTTCACCCAGAAAGCCAGGCAAAAAAAAAAAAAAAAAAAAAAGAGGACAACCACCACAGGGTCCCCATAAAATTGTAAAACCCCAATATCCGGGGAAAACAACTCCCTGTATTGCCCTAAAACCTGTATATTTCATAGATACAACTTTTATTTTTAATTTTTTCTCACCATTTTTTTCTTTTTATTTTTTTTAACCTACTTACATTTATAACTAGAGGTTTAATACAACATATTCCATAATAACCTTTTAGCTTGAACTTTTTTCATACATATACCTGTATTTTTCTTTTTCTTTTCTATTTAGTTTTTTGTTTGTTTGTTTTGTTTTGTTTTGTTTTTGGTTTTGTTTTGTTTTTAATATACATATAGATGTAAGCTTCAAGGTAATCCTCTTTCCCTAATCAATCCTACCCATATATATAAACCAGTTTTAATCTCCCTTTATCTCCGGAAAATTGAGTCCGTTAGCAAAGATATCAAGATACACCGAGGAAGAATAAAAATAACCTTCCTTGACCACACTGAGGACTTATAATCACCCTCCCATCTTTTTTCTTCTGTCAGTGTTTCTGGATATTTGTTTTTCTTCTGCTATTATATAAATTTCATCCTTAGGGTTCATTTTGGCTGAGTTCCTTTTTTTTTTTTTTTTTTTAATTTCTTGTCATTTACTTTTTGTGGTCTATTTGTCCGTTTTTATTTATATACCTAATAAATCTTAGCTTTGGGGCCCATTCTGGCTGGGTTTTTTCTTTTCTTCTGTTTATCTCTTTCTCTCTCTCTCTCTCTTTTTTTTTTTTTCTTTTTTTCTTTCTTTTTGGTGGTGACTTCCACTTGCAGAAGTGTTCCAGGGTACACCTTGCTTGGATCATGGTTGATATATTCAGCTACACATCCCCTCAACCACCTCTCACCAAAATGACTAGGAGGAGGAACACCTAACAGAGGAAAGATTCAGAGACTGCCCTCTCCATCAGAGCTATTGAATATGGACATAAACAGTATGTCAGAAAGGAAATTCAGAGTAACAGTTATCCAGACAATGGCTGGGTTGGAGAAAATGATTAGTGACAACATAGACTCTCTAAGGGCAGAAGTGAAAGCTGCCTGGGGAGAAGTTAAAAATGCTATAGATGAGATCCAATCTAATCTAAATAGTCTAACAGCGAGGGTTACCCAGGCAGAAGATAGAATTAGTGAT
This sequence comes from Lontra canadensis, assembly GCF_010015895.1. NCBI lineage: Eukaryota > Metazoa > Chordata > Mammalia > Carnivora > Mustelidae > Lontra > Lontra canadensis. Next base: position 2,750,923 of record NW_022631056.1, on the reverse strand, counting down.
GTAGAGGACAAACTGATAGAGATAAAGGATCAGGAGGAGGCCTGGAAAAAAACAGCTTAGAAGCCATGAAAACAGAACTATGGAAATAAATGATGCCATGAAATGTTCCAACATCAGAATTATTGGGATCACTGATGGGGAGGAGAAAGAAAGAAGACTAAAAGATATAGTTGAACAAATTCTCCCTGAAAATGTTCCCACTCTGGGGAATTGAACCAGCATTCAAGTCCTAGAGGTAGAAAGATCACCCCTCAAGACGAATGAATCTAGAAAGACCTCAAAGCACTTGATTGCAAGACTGATGAATCATAATTTTAGACAGGAGCTCTTAAGAGCAGCTAGGGAGAAGAGAGTCCTTATGGACAGAGGAAGTTCCATCAGAATAACATCAGACCTGTCCACAGAAACCTGGAAAGCCAGAAAGGGCTGGCAAGACATATTCAAAGCATTAAATGAGAAGAACATGGAGCCAAGAATAATTTATCCAGCAAGGCTGACATTCAAAAATGGATGGAGAGATAAAGAACTTCCAAGACCAACAAGGTTTAACAGAGTATGTGACCACCAAGCCAGCATTACAAGAAATATTAAGGGGGGTTCTATAAAAGAAGAAAGAACCCAAGAGTGTCATGGAACAGAAATTTACAGAGATGACCTATAGAAACAAGGACTTCACAGGCAACATGATGTCAATAAAAACGTATCTTTCAATAATCACTCTCAATATAAAAGGCCTAAATGTTCCCATAAAACAACACAGGGTTGAAGATTGGAATAAAATTACAGGACCCGTTCATACGTTGTCGACAAGAGACCCATTTGGAACCTAAGGATACATCCAGACTGAAAGTGAAAGGACAGAGAAGCATCTTTCATGCCAATGGGCCTGAAAAGGAAGCTGGGGTACCAATTCTCATATCAGATAAATTAGATTTTAAACTAAAGACTGTAGTCAGAGATAAAGAGGGACATCATCATTCTTTTTTTGTTTTTAGATTTTTTTTTAATTTATTTGACAGACAGAGATCACAAGTATGCAGAGAGGCAGGCAGAGAGGGGGGGAAAGCAGGCTCCTCAACAAGAAGAGAGCCCAATGCGGGGCTCAATCACAGGACCCTGGGATGATGACCTGAGCTGAAAGCAGAGTCTTTAACCCACTGAGCCACCCAGGTGTCCCACATTACATCATTCTTTTAAAGGGTCTATCCACAAAGAAGATCTAACAATTGTAAACATTTATGTCCCCAATACAGGAGCAGCCAACTACATATGCCAACTGTTAATCAAGATAAAGAGGCATATTGATATGAATACATTAAAAGTAGGGAATCTTAACATGACACTCTCAGTAATAGATCATCCAAGCAGAAAATTAATAAAGAAACAAGAGCACTGATTGACACACTGGACCAGAGAGACCTCGTAGATATATATAGAACATTCCACCCTAAAACAATAGGATACTCATTCTTTTCAAGTGCACTTGGAACTTTCTCTAGAATAGACCACATACTGGGTCACAAATTAGGACTCAACTGATATCAAAAGATTGAGATTATTCCCTGCATATTCTCAAACCAGTGCTTTGAAACTGGAACTCAACCACAAGAAAAAGTTTGGAAGGAATTCAAACATTTGGAAGCTAAAGACCACTTTGCTTAAGAATGTTTGGATCAATCAGGAAATCAAAGAAGAACTTAAACAATTAATGGAAACCAATGAAAATGAAGACACTTCAGTCCAAAACCTATGGGATATGGCTAAGGCAGTCCTAAGGGGGAAATACCTAGCCATCAAAGTCTCCCTCAAAAAAAAAAAAAAAAAAAAAAAAAAAATCCAGAATACACCAGCTCTCTTTACACATTAAAGAACTGAATAATCAACAACAAATTAAGCCAATCTCATACACAAGAAGGGAAATAATCAAGATTAGAGCAGAGATCAATGAAATAGAAACTAGAGATACAGCAGAACATATCAATGAAACTAGAAGCTGGTTTTTTGAAAGAATCAATAAAATCAATAAAGCATTGACCAAACTCATCCAAAAGAAAAGAGAGAGGACCCAAATTAATAAAATTCTGAATGAAAAGGGAGAGATCATGACTAACACCAAGGAAATAGAAACACTCCTCAGAAATTACTATCAACATTTATATGCTAATAAGTTAAACAACCTAGATGAAATGGATGCATTCCTGGAAACCTATAAACTTCCCAAACTGAATCAGGAAGAAATTGACAACCTGAATTGACCAATATCTAGTAACAAGATGGAAGCAGTGATCAAAAACTTCCCAGAAAACAAGAGTCCAGGACCTGATGGATTACCTGGGGAATTCTACCAAACATTCAAAGAAGAAATAATACTTATTCTCCTGAAGCTGTTTCAAAAAATAGAAACAGAAGGAAAATTTCCAGACTTTTTTTGAAGCCATCATTACCCTGATCCCCAATCCAGGCAAAGACCCCATCAAAGGGGAGAAATTCAGACCAATATCCCTGATGAATATGGGTGCCAAGATTTTCAATAATAGGATCCAAGAGTACATAAAAACTTTATTCACCATGACTAGGTAGGATTTATCCATGGGATTCAAGGATGATTCAACAATCACAAATCAATCAATGTGATAGGACAAATCAATAAAATAAGAGAGAAGAACCACATGGTCCTCTCAATTGTTGCATTAAAAAAAATTGACAAGATACAGCATACATTCCTGATTAAAACAATTCAAAGTATAGGGATAGAGAGAAAATTCATCAATTTCATAAAATCTATCTATGAAAAATCCACATTGAATATCATCCTCAATGGGGAAAAGCTGACAGCCTTCTTTTTAAGATCAGGAACACGACAAGAATTTCCACTCATGCCTGTTATTCAACATTGTACTAGAAGTCCTGGCAAAAGCAATCAAACAACAAAAAGAAATAAAAAGTATTCACATTGGAAAAGAAGAAGTCAAACACTCTCTCTTCTCATATGAGATGATACTTTATGTGGAAAACCCAAAAGACTCCACCCCCAAACTAATAGAACTCATACAGTAATTCAGTAATGTGGCAGGATACAAAATCAATGTACAGAAATCGATTGCTTTCTTATACACTAACAATGAAAATTTAGAAAGGGAAATTAGAGAATTGATTCCATTTACTATAACACCAAGAACCATAAGATAGCTGGGAATAAACCTAACCATAGAGGTAAAGGATCTGTACTCAAAGAACTACAGAACACTCATGAAAGAAACTGAAGACACAAAAATATGGAAAAGCATCCCATACTCATGGATCAGAAGAATAAACATTGTTAACGTGTCTTTTCTGCCCAGATCAATTTATACTTCCAATACCATCCTGATCAAAATTCCACTGGCATTTTTCAAAGTGCTGGAACAAGCAATCCTAAAATTTGTATGGAACCAGAAAAGACCCTGAATTGCTAAGGAAATGTTGAAAAAGGAAAACAAAACAAAACAAAACAAACTGGGGGCATCACGTTGTCTGATTTTAAGCTTTCCTACAAACCTGTGATCACTAAGACAGAATGGTACTGGCACAAAAACAGACACATAGACCCATGGAACAGAGTAGACAGCTCAGATATGGACCCTCAACTCTATGGTCAAATAATCTTCAACAAAGCAGGAAAAAACATACAGTGGAAAAAAGACAGTCTCTTCAATAAATGGTGCTGGGAAAATTAGACAGCTATGTGTAGAAGAATGAAACTCGACCATTCTTTTGTATCATACACAAAGATAAACTGGAAATGGATAAAAGTCCCCAACATGAGGCAGGAATCTATCAAAATCCTAGAGGAGAACATAGGCAGTAACCTCTTTGACATTGGCCACAGCAATTTATTTCAAGATACGTCTCCAAAGGCAAAGGAAACAAAAGTAAAAATGAACTTTTGGGACCTCATCAAGATCGAAATCTTCTGCACAGCAAAGGGAACAGTCAACAAAACAAAGAGGGAACTCATGGAATAGGAGAAGATATTCACAAATGATACTACAGACAAAGGGCTGATATCCAAGATCTTTAAAGAACCCCTCAAACTCAACAGGCACAAAACAGATATTCATGTCAAAAAATAGGCAGAAGACATGAACAGACACTTAACAGAACTTCTCCAAAGAAGACATACAAATGACTAACAGACACATGAAAAAAATGTTCATCATCATTAGCCATCAGGGAGATTCAAATCAAAGCCACACTGAGATATGACCTTTCACCAGTTAGAATGGCCAACACTAATAAGACAGTAAACAAAAGTTTTGGAGAGCATGTGGAGAAAGGGGAACCCTCTCACACTGTTGGTGGGAATGCAAGTTGATGCAGTCACTTTGGAAAATAGTGTGGAGATTCCTCAAAACATTAAACATAGAGCTACCCTATGACCCTGAAATTGCACTACTGGGTATTTACCCCAAAAATACAGATGTGGTGAAAAGAAGGGGCATCTGTACCCTAATGTTCATAGCAGCAATTGCAACAGTTGCCAAACTGTGGAAAGCTCCAGGATGCCGTTCAACAGATGAATGGATAAAGAAGATTGGGTCCATATATACAATGGAGTGTTATGTCTCCATCAGAAAGGATGAATATCCAACATTTTTATCAACATGGACGGGACTGGAAGAGATTATGCTGAGTGAAGTAATTCAAGCAGAGAGAGTCAATTATTGTATGGTTTCACTTACTTGTGGAGGATAAAGAATAACATGTAGGACACTGGGAGATGGACAAGAGAAGTGAGTTGGGGGAAGTTGGAGGAGGAGACAAACCATGAGACTGTGAACTCTGAGAAAGAAACTGAGGGTTTTAGGGGAGAGGAGGGTGGAGGGTTCGTGAGCATTATGTGGGTATGATGGAAAGCACATATTGCATGGACCATTGGGTATGGTGCACAAACAATGAATTTTGGAACACTGAAAAATAATGAAATAAATTAAATTTTAAAAAGAGGTGAAAAAAATATATATATAATTTTATCAGTTGATGGACATTTGGGCTCTTTCCATAATTTGGTTATTGCAGATAATGCTGTTTTAAATATCAGGATGCATGTATCTCTTTGTATTATTAATTTTGTATTCTTTGGGCAAATACCTAATAGTGCAATTGCTGAATTGTCAGGTAGTTCTATTTTAACTTTTTGAGGAACCTCCACACTGTTTTTCAGAGTGGCTGTACCAGCTTGCATTCCTGCCAACAGTGTAAGAGGGTTCCTCTTTCTCCACATCCTTGCCAACCCATATTGTTTCTTTTGCTGTTAATTTAAACTATTCTAACAGGTGTCAGGTGATATCTCATTTTTGTTTTGATTTGTATCTTCCCAACGGTAAGTGATATTGAGATTTTTTTTGTGTGTCTCCTGTCCCTCTCTATGAATGACAGACCTTTTTTTTTTTTTTTTTTAATTTAATGTTGGTTTTATTTTTTTTTTTATTTGGCAAAAAGAGAGAGCAAGAAAGCACAAGTATGGGGAGCAACAGACTTCTCTCTGGGCAAGGATCCCAAAGTAGGCTTTGATCCCATAACCCTGGGATCATAACCTGAGCCAATGGCAGACACTTCACTGACTGAGCCACTCAGATGTCCCCTGACACTTTTAAAATTTCTACTCTTTTCTATTATGAGTAAATGGTTATATAAAAGCTATAAATTGTCTTATTTTATTTGATAGCCACCATAATTGATTTTAGAAGTGTTTGTTAAAAAGCAAAGGAAAGTTTGAGTAAATTTGGAAGTTTGATCCAATGTGTATTTTCAAGAAAATGAATTTTAAAAAGTTAAAAAGTGTTATAAAAGGACAAGGAGAATGGAGAGAAGGTCATAACAGACTTATAAGTGTCCATTTAGAAACTAGAAAGTAGTCCATTTCCTGGTAATTCAATTAGCCCAGTTGAAAGAAGCAAAGTTAATCTCTCAAGTGGGGGGATGATAAGAAGCAAGCAGATTGTCACCTTAGAACTTAAAGACTCAGGGTGGGAGGTACAAGGGAATGTTGAACAGAAGTGGAGCCAGTGGGGCTACCAGCACTAAAGCCAAAGTGATTGAAAAGATGAGTAAGGAAGAGTTATCTTCTCTCCACCCATTTTGCCTTACTCATATACAACTCCTACACTGGGAAAGGACTGAAGTGAAGACTAGTTTCTGAGAGAATGAATCCCAGAAGACGTGAAATTGGGGAAAATGGGCCAGTGAGGGGAAGAGATTAGGCACTATTCATGCTTATGAATAGAAGTCTGTATACTAATTGGTAAAACATATCCCATACCAGTTAGGTTCCCATGAGCTGGCATTTAGGTTTATAAAACCAAAGGAAGAGTTTAGAATATTGGCATTTGCAGAAAATGATTGACCCAAGACAAAAGATCTATATAGACAGGTATCTTAGACTCTCCATCAATAGACTTCATTATCTACTCAATACCTCATAGTAAGGCTCACAAGTATTAAAGTAGCATCCATCTTTCCAATCAGTTTTTAGTGACTTGCTCCTACACATAAGCAGAGAACTAAGAATTATATGCATTTCAGGAAAAAAAAATCTCTATCATGAAAGGCAGCAGCTAAAATAAATAAAATGGGGGAAAATCAGAAGAGAAAGTGAAAATGCTTTGAGACAAAGAAAAGGTAAAGAAAAAAAAACTACTATTTTTGAAAAGAAAGGGCATTATGTTGTTAAAACAAAAGTGGAAGTCTGTAAATAAAATAACCTTCAGAAATCAAAGAGCACTAGGGGAAAAATAGCACTAGAAAACTAAAACACAATGACTTCATTTAATTTTAATGATTAAAAGCCTTTGGAGGTTTGAGTGGGCCCCACTGAGGTTCTGAACCAATTGAAAAATTGACAGAAGAGAGTAACACAAATAAGGAGAAAGAGAGAAAAAAAAAAAAAAGGAGAAAAACTATCACCTTTACAAATGATAATGCCAATTTTGAAGAATGTAACATATGGGTGGGCAAGCCCAGTTTGTAAAGCTAGTGCCAGACCGAGACAGAATTACTCACCTCATCACTGGTATCACTGGAAAATGTAGGCTTCAGAAGGTAGGTGTTATCTAAAACCCCTTTTGCTATGAGGAAACAAAACATAAGAAAATCCACACTCCTATGGGGAAACTCATTGACGAGAAGAAGAGGGAAAAGGCCCCGGTGAGCTGGGCTCACCAACTTATTCTTCCAACTCAGATAAAGTGATGCATGCTGTCTTAGACAAAGGATTGTAGTGGGACGTTAGCGCCCAGGAAGAAGATGTTAGTAGGATGTCTACATGAACGCAAAGCAACAAACTGGTGCTTTATGTATCCAACAGACCCCTCAGGTGGCCTGTGTACCTTTGGCAGCAGGTCTCTGACATTCAACGAAGAGTGCAACCATTACATCAATATCAAGCTCAAAGTTTATTCCATGTCACATTTCCCGCTACAAATTAGGTCTAGACGTATTGATCAACATGTCAAGTCAGGAGTTATGCAAAGAGATCAAATGACAACATACAGACATGAGAAGAGGAAATTGCTATCAACATAGAGATGCCTCACATTTGAATATAAGCCTCCTTTCTTTATAAATTTCCATGGAAACATTATGAAGTCCAAATATTTGATGCCCTGGCAAGTGAACATCCAAAGTTATATAGAAAAATAAAACAACCCCAAGGTATTAAACATCAAAATGTCGTTCTCACTTTACTGATTTGGAGGATGATGGAATTAAAAGCCCCCATTAGCCACCCCTCTTCCCCGTCCCTGCTCAGTAGCAGAGGGAGTGTTCTGTTGGGTGCTTGTTCTTTCAGCAGCTGTGTGTTGTCCACAAATGTGGCAATGGTTCCTTTGAGGCTACAAGATTTAAATTGTCTCATGTTATTCATTTTTTTGGAATCCGAGTAGTGAATCAGAGGGGGAAAAAAAAATCACAGCATTAGCCCTACTTACACATACCAAATGGAGAAAACAAGCCAGAAGCTGAGAGTGAAAGCAGTCATTTTCTGCACCACCACTTCCTCCTCCTCCCTCACCCCCTGCCAAGAAAAAACAAACCAAACAAAAAACATAACAGCAGCAAGAACAAAAAACAGCTATTTCCAAAATCAGCACTTCCTGTTTTTGTAAAAGGCCAAAGCAGAGACTCCATTTTATCTGAGTTAACAGCAATTTATGAAGAAATTACTGATGTTTCACTTGCCAAAAGGCCTGTCTATGCCCGATGACCTGATGCCACTTAACTGAAACTCAGTTTCTTATCAAGAAGTCAATTTTGGGGGCCTTTGGGTGGCTCGGTCTGTTAAGTGTCTGCCTTCCGCTCAGGTCATGATCCTGGGGTCCTGGGATTGAACCCCTCATCGGGCTCCATGATCAGTGGGAAATCTGCTTCTCTTGCTCACTCTACTCTCTCCCTACTTGTGTTCCCTCTCTATCTTTCCCAAATAAATAAATGAAATCTTAAAAAGAGAGAGAGAGAGAGAAAGAAAGAAAGAAGTCAACTTTTTTATGGATGTAATTACCATTGGTGAGGGTGAGGTGGGGGCAAGTGGCATATTTTTTCATACTGTCTCATCTCTCAAAGTGGTATTTGCAACATTGCTGCTTTCTGCAACATTTCAAAATGTGTATTATATAGGCAGCTCCAAGAAGAGATCTTCCTATAGGAGCTTGTGTTCTCCAACCAGCATGCTCAGAATCTTTTAATTTCCTTTCTCCTTTGGGCTTGTATTTATGGCCACCTCATTTCTGTGTTGATGGTAGGCTCTGTCTAGTGACAGTGCTTCCCTATCTATTATGATCTAGAGATTCCAGTTCTGGACACAGTGACTGTTTTTTGCTAGAAAGTTGATTAGCATCTGTAAAATCTGCTTCTAAAGAAAGGTTTCTCTTTTCTGGCCTTTCTTCCAGGTGCAGAATTATCTGTAGAAACTTCCTGGATGAAAGCTGCCATTGATGATTCAAAGCTTAATATCCTCAGGAGAACCAGTCACTTTGCTGTGTGCTCCTCAAGATCACATCTTTATTTGGCTTCTGGATAAAATACATATTCTGAGGACATATCTTCAAATTTTTACATTTAAATTTTCAAGCGTGATATTTAAATTCTGAAAAATGGTTCTTAAATCTGAATTCCTTGTTTTCCATATATTCCCATTTCTAATAGTTCCATTATAATTTTCCCCCAATGTATTTCTGTATTGCTCTTTGAGGTGCTACAAACGTCACTGTTCAAACAAATCCTCTCCACCACTACCTTCCTGAGTTGGATGATTCAATCCAAGAGCTATGGCTTCAATCAATACCAATAAAAGATGACAGTTGTTATATTTCTTGTTTTATGATCCCCCTTTAACATGCCTCCTATTTGCTTCAGAGTAAAAATTCCATGTCTTAGAGGGGGCCTGAGTGGTGCACTCGGTTAAGCATCCACCTCTTGGTTTTCGCTCAGGTCACGATCTCAGGGTGGTGAGATCAAACCCTGTGTACTCAGTGGGGAGTCAGCTTAAGATTCTCTTTCTCCAACTCCCTCTGTCCCTCCCCCTCAGAGCTCTCTCTCTCTCAAGTAAATAAATCAATCTTAAAAAAAAAATGCATGGCTTAGAAATTCCAAAAAATTCTGAAGTTTAGATTCTAAATCCCCCAGATTTTTCAAGCATCTCTCTCTCAAAACATAGGCTTTCCCTGTGTGTACTCATCCATAAGAGTTGCATCACTTTTAAATGTGCAATTAACTAAGTATTTTCCAACCTTGGAACATGTAATGAATTCAAAGTTTCCCAACATTTTATTATTTTGGGGGAGGAAAATCACCTTAAGATAAAGTCTGATATAGTTGACCATAACAAGGATTTTTAGTCTTTTGTAGGAGAGTTTGGTGATACATTAAGATGGGGACATCAGAAATAAAGGAAATGAGAAATACAGCAATTATTAATTTTAGGGGATTCCAGATTTGTTCAAGGAGGTGAACATAGCTGTACTTTGGTTTGTAATTTAGCCATACAAAATGATAACCTATGAAAATTCAGTGTTAGGGTTTTTGTTTGTTTTTATTTTTCTTCCCCTCTACTTCAATTATTCATATCCTTGATCAAAAATGATTCTTTCTGAGATCTAACTCATCTGAAATCTTAAGTGTAAAGGTTACACTTGTGATCCACAAGCTTTTTCAGGATCTCACTCCTTCATTCTCACTTTACATAATTGCTGACTTCAATAAGACTTCAGTCCCTTGACCTTTACATTTTCTCTCAATTAATTAGTCCTCTTGTATCTTCCTTTTTTTTTTTTTTTTCTGTCTTCATACTTGACCTAGAATCCATAATTTTAACCACTTCTTAAAAATTCTTATGTGAGGGGTGTCTGGGTGTTTCAGTTGGTTAAGCTTCTGCCTTTGGCTCAGGTCATGATCTCAGGGTCCTGGGACTGAGCCCCAAGTGGGGCTCCCTGCTCTGCAGGAAGTCTGCTTCTCCTTCTCTTTTCCTCTCTGCTCCTAACCCATACTTGTGCTCTCTCTCACATAAATAAATAAAATATTTTAAAAATAAATAAAATTAAAATAAAAGCCATTATGTGAATAGTAATTTTTATATATTGTCATTCTCTTGCATTATTTTAAAACAACAGTAACCACAAAGAATGCTAGCTGCCCAGTGTTTCTATTCCTACTCTAGGCTCCTGCATAGTGCTGGGAAAAAACCCAACCAAACCAAACCAAACAAAATCACACATGTGTGCAGAAAGGTGTCAATAAAAAAATCCATGTTCTGTGACCATGTATGTCAAGGTTGCCTAGTATTGCTATGAATTCCCAGTAATTTTCTTATCCATTCGCCACTCTATTTCAAACCTCTAATATTCTGTCAACCATCCACTTCCAAACTGCCAAGTACAAATGAACTCAACCATTCATCACAATCTTTTCATCTACAGATTCACTTACTGACTTCCAAATTTAGCCATTTATGTATTGTCTCAGGAGAAAGCATAGCATTTTTTTTTTCTTTCATTTACTTATTGCCAAAACTGTTAATTCACCTGCTGGTTTTCTACAATCTGTCCCTTACTTTCTATGACAAAATAAAGTGTCCCTGAATCTTTCAAAGACTAACCCCCTTATTTGTGATTGGGATCTCTTCATATTTTGCCTTCTATATATTTCATTTCTGCACTCATCTATTCTATTTTACAATATTGATTTCTCCCCCTCCAGAGACTTGCTTTTATAAGATCACAAACTTGATCTAATAGATCCTATATTAAAACAACACACCCTCTCTAGCCCCATCCTCTTGTGATGTTTTTGCTTTTCCATTTCTCTGCTCCAACATGGAAATTGTCCATTTCTATGCTAACTGTTATAGAAACATCATAAAATAGACATTTATAATCTCTGCCTTTGCTTCTTCACCTCCTTCTCTTTGAACTCATTCCAAATCTATTACTCTAACCAGGGCTGGCTGAATAATTTTCAGGTCCCAGTACAAAATGAAAATTCCAGGGATGCATGGGTGGCTCATCTGCTAAGCATCTGACTTTGGGCCAGGTCATGATCCTGGGATCCTGGAATTGAGTCCCACATCAGGCTTCTTGCTCAGCAGGGAGCCTGCTTCTCCCTCTGTCTGCCACTCGCCCTGCTTGTTCTTGCTTTCTCATGATCTCTCTCTCTGACAAATAAATGAAATCTTAAAAAAAAAAAAGAAAATTCCACTAAAGCCCTAAAATATCAAGCTTTTCCTTAAATAATATATTATAATTTATAAAGCATAATAGATGTAATAGTGATACATGTGTGCCAACATATACTTAACTAACTGAAAATTATAATAATCTTGGTGTTATAATTTTATATATTATAATTAATAATATTTTTATTAATATGATACCTTGATTGATCGTAAGATTTTTCTGGTTCACTATTCTGCAAATTCATTTATCAGATCATCAAAATTTATACACTTAGCACTTTATTTCCAAATGATGTAATTCAGAGTGATATCAGTTATTCTTGGCAAATGGAAGATTGAACACAATATTTGAAAGTTTTTGGTCTTGAGAAAGATCTTCCTGCTGATGCAATTATTACTAGAGATATTTAAGAATATTTTATAGGTGGTAACAGTGTTCAAATTCTGATAAATTATTTTGAAATATACATTTTAGTACCTCTAAAGCTGATGATTCCCTAAGAACAATTCTTCTAAAAAGAATTAACTCTTCATACATACTAGTTTCATGTCAGTCCGAATTTAATTTTAGGTGTAAATTTACACAATGGCATTTTAATGTTTCCTCTGACATTTCCTCTAACCTGTGCAAGTTGTACAAGAAACCATAAATGACTTCCTGACTTGAGTATAATTCAAAATGTTGGCTAATGTATTTTATCACTGTATCTTCAATCACAAAGAAAAATTAATTTTAAAACTGTCTTCTTTTTAGTTATTTGTTCAGCCAGAGTATCTTGTGAAAAGAGTATTCTTTTCTTTTAACCTTGATGATCTTTAAACTTAATTTCTATCTCTAAGCCTATAGTTGTTTGCCTTGCAATGCTGCAACAGTTTTCAAAACCAGAGTTTCTAAATTTTTTGAAGAAATCTAGTAACTACTGATATAATTTTTGGCATTGTTTCATGAATATTTTATTTTGTAAAGATTCCCTGGACAATATTTACTGTTTGAGCACAGGAGTCTCTGTTTTCCTTCTCATGCTGTAATTCATATTTGTGAAGACACTGCATAGATGTGTTCAGAAAACAGGGGATCCCAGCACTGCCCACCTGTAGAACCTGTCCTCTCTCCAGCAGCCCCTGCTACTCATCTGGCTACCAGTGTTGTCCCAGAAGCCATAGGTAGAACTCTGGGTACCTGAAGGCAGTCTGGAGACATTTGCCTGTACACCAGGCCTCTGGACCTATTGACTCCTATGGCTTCCTGGCTTATCAGCCTGAGGGACTCTCAGCCTCTCTCAGCTGCTCACACATATTTTCTGTTGTCCTGTCATACTTCTATTAGAGACACAATTGTGTTCTCCCAAACTTTCTATGTTGAAATCTTATCTCCCAGTACTTCAGATCTAATGGTACTCAGGAAAGAGCCTTTAAAGAGGTAATGAAGGTTAAATGAGGTCAAATGGGTGGGTTCTAATCCGATTTGACCGTTATCCTTGTAAATTATCCTTGTAAGAGGAAACCTGGATACAAAACTAATCCCAGAAGCTTATGTGCACAGAGGAATGACGGAGGAGAAAGGAATTAAGAGAAAGGAAACCTGCCAATGTCTCCAGAACTATGAGAAAATACATTTATGTTGTTTAAGCCACCCAGTGTGAAGTTTTCATATGTAGTATTTGTTTGCCCTAGCAAACTAATATATGGCACTTCCAAAACGCATGTTCAAACATAAAACTATGAAGAATTTTAAGACTTGGGTAGCACAACAAACTAAGTGAGCATTAGACTAAACTGTCCATGAGTGGAGCCTTGTGAGGAAGCCCTGGTTGCATGCCCACGAAGTCACTTCTGACTCCCCTGCAGTTATTTTTAGCAAATAGTAATATCACTTCTATGTGCCAACCCCAATGGACATATTTACTCCTTATTTTAAATATTGGTGTTCTGAGGGTGGATTTCTTGGCTCTATGACCTCATTTGACATCTTCCTGCAAGTTTTAAACCAGTCCTGTTGTTTTGATTAATTCAATTAAAGCTATCTCTTCAAACTTGTATGCAAGTAGACTTCCCAATTATTTTTCAACACACTTTGCCCTCAGATCTCAAAAATGAACTTTTTATTATTTAAAACATTGGCATTTGCCAATAACTAACTTCTAAATATATTTATTACTACATACTGAACAGAGTATTTTTATTCTGCCCTCTTGGCACTAGATGGAGCAAAACTGCTTCTTTTCCCATAAGATTTTCATTCCTTTGGAGACTGCTATCAAAATTTTCATCAGCCTTCTTTTGTCCTAGCTAAGTAACCTCATTTGATAGGATAAAAATAGTATTTGGAAAAGATTCCAGTGATTGTAGTGAGGAGGGTCAATTGGGGGTAGGTAAGACTAGAGGTAGGAGACAGCAAGGACTACCATCTGTTGTAATCCCAGCTTAAAGAGATGGGCTGAGACAAGTCTGTGAACATGGAAATAAAAAGTCTGAGAGACATTTCCCTCAGGAAATTGCTTTACATGCATTATTCCATTCAAGCCTCACAACAACTCTGTATGTAAATTATTAATAATACCCTATTTTAAAGATCATGTAACCATACAACAGAAATATTTGAAACTAGTCCAGGGTCACACAGCTAGTAAAAACTCACAATTTGGATCCAGAATTAATATACATTCAATATCCAAGGTCTTTGTCACTATAGCTTCTGTTTTCCATAAATAGTGAAAAGGGGACACGGTATGTGCCACTGTCTTGCTTCATTCTTCCACATTCAACCAGACATCAAGTCCTACTTTCTAACTTCTGCATGTTGTACATCCAATTTGTCACCATATCTACTTCAACTGCCTGTTGCACCTCATCTTTTCTTGTCTCAATTACTGCAAAAATCGAATAACTTGTCTTCTTCAATTATAAGACCATTCCCAGATTTATATTAATTAAAAAAAAAAAACAACAAACAAAAAACCAAATGCATAGCAAATCCAAGGAAACCAAATTTTCAGCACAGCATATGAGGTATGTTGCAATCCAGTTTTTGCTGACCTGTCCAGCTCGTCCTTAGCATCATTTCCCCACACTTGAACCTGGCTTTATACTTCTACAACACCTTTGTGTCTATATCTGCAGAAGCTGCTTCTTTTCTTAGTGGTTCCCATTCCTTCTACATCTCTCCATGTCTGGCTAGCTTATGTTACCCTTTAAACAGTCTTCCTTAATTCTTCCCCCTCCCTGGTCTGGGTTGGTGTCTGTGGTTTATTGTGCATAACATTTAGAGGATATCAGGAGACTAATGGAAATCTTTCTCTCTTTCTCTCAGTTTAGTTATTTCTGACACTTTTAGGGAAAGGACTTTTTATTTGTTTGCTTATTTAGCATTAAAAATAGAATATCCAAATGATGATGTTACCAGCTTTGGAACAGAATGTGTGTGTTTAAATCTTAACTATGACACTTAATATCTATATATTGACACTGCCCAAGTCATTTTAATGTGCCTGCCTGTACCTTAGTCTCCTGATAGATACCAGAGGGAAACACACTTCACAGGGTTATCATGAGGAGGTCTGTAAAGGACCCATGAAAGACTATAGTGGATCATGAAAAATCTAAGCTCCCAGTCAAGGTGTTATATATTTATATCTCCAGTGTATGGCATAGTGCATATAGTGTACAGAAAGAGCTAGATTCTTGTAGATTAAATGAACATGTAAAGACACTTAAAGAAAATGACTTGTTTATATTATCACTGTGTGTAAAACAACATAAAATGGGTTGTTGGCAGTTAGACTGCTGGCAAAACACTCAAGAGTTAAAGAGATATAACAGAGAAATTAAGATTATTCATTTGGCTCTGGGCAGTAGAAACCAAAATGTGGAGATATTGGTGCTCAATGACAGGAAAATATCATTAGCAAACAAAAGAAACTATCTGCCCCCTGGGGAGACATCAGTGGAACAAACATTTTGGAGTGAGTTCTTGATTACTTTCTTTTTCCCCCTCTCTCTTAGATTATTTTCTTGTCATGTCTTTGTAAAATTAGAAGACTCAAGTAACCTCTAATAGCTTTGAGTTTTTTAAAGTCATATAATAAATATGACATTCAAATTCAATTTTCATTATTTGAAAAAGACATGTGGTTTACCACGTCTGGAATCAGTGTATACTTATTATAATTATAATGGTATCAAATAGGAGGATTGATATCTGCTGTCTCCTGAATAATAATAATAATAGCTATTATTATTATTATACTTATAATAATGACTCTAAATTTAGTGTTGTAAAAAAGAAATGTGGCTAATAGAGGACAATTCATATTCCTTAGCTAGGGCATCTTGTCCTTACTCAAACTGTCCTCAAACCCTGTCAAGTAAGCAAAGCTGAGCTTGTTCTCATGGTAACAGGCACTTTTCTAAGAACTGAGCAGTAGTGTGAAAGATCTTTCTTTTTTTGTTGTTGTTGTTTTTTTAAGATTTATTATTTGGGAGAGAGAGACAAAGCACAAAAGAGAGCCTGCAAGCATGAAGGGGAGGGGCAGAGGGAGAGGGAGAGAGAATCTTAAGCAGACTCTGCACTGAATGTGGAGCCCGACCTCAGGCTCTATCCTATGATCCTGAGATCAGGACCTGAACCAAAACTAGGAGTTAGAGGCTTAATCAACTGAGCCACCCAGGTATCCCATGCAAGGCTTTCTGACATCCAGGCTTGGGAACTGGCACACCACCATTTCCATTGCCATCTATTAGTTAAAACAAGTGACAATGTTGGTGCAGATTTAAGAAGTGGGAAAAATTCCACCTTTTACCAGAAATGTTTCAAAGTCATATTCAAGAGACATCAGTACAGAGTGATGAAAAATGGGATATTTTTGCAATCAATCTACCTTGTCAGACAATATTAGCCTTGAATGTAACAGTAGAAGATTCAGCTTGCAATTTGCTTATCTTTTGGGAGCTGAGTAAGACAAGTTGAATGCCTTATGAGGTTTCAATTATTCAGGATTTCAGTGACTTGGATATTTTTTGTATCCTCATGTTTAATAAATACTCACATGATGTCTCTGATTCTTCAAGTTAGAAGGAAGAATTTGGGAGTGAATACAATTTCAAATTCAACTTAAGTCTATATGTTTTAACAGACTTCAAAAAGCAGTAAGAAATGTGACCATAAAAATGAAATGTTAGGGGTGCCTGGGTGGCTTAGTGGGTTAAAGCCTCTGCCTTCGGCTTAGGTCATGGTCCCAGGGTTCTGGGATCAAGCCCCGTGTCGGGCTCTCTTCTTGGTAGGGAGCCTGCTTCCCACTCCTCTTACTGCCTGCCTCTTGCCTACTTGTGATCTCTCTCTATCAAATAAATAAATAACAAAAATCTTAAAAAAAAATGTTATAGCACATGCATTAGTATCTATCCCAGACCGATTGACATTACTTGTTACCAAACTATTAATTTTGTTTCTACATACTTGCTTTCTAAGATGAACTGAAATGTTTTTATGTACATTAAAATATTATGTTTTAATCTGCACTCAATTTAATCACTAGATAGAAATTTGTTTAAAAATCATGATTCACTTTTTTAGAATCAGTCTATGGGTAGTGCTTTCACATTGTAGACAGCAGTTCTTACACCCTCCCATGTAAACATTTTTGTTTAACCTTTACTTGACTACCTACAAGAAGTTAATTATTTAAAGTATAGAACGCTATGTCATGGACTTAACATGTCTTTAAAATAGCATTCCTTTAATCAGTGGGCAGAATGTCTATACACTAATCTGTACAGACTCTGCAATGATGTCTTTGGATATACATGTTATTAAGAAAATATTATATTGTACACTCCAGTTTGCAGTTCCTTAGTTTAGAAACTTTTCATTTTATCATTAACAAGATCTAGTTTTTTATGGCCCAATTTAATAATTAATAAATGAAATACATGAGAAATCCATTAAGTCTCTTCCTCAAGTCAGTGGATAACAAGTGGCTGCCCTTGTGGCATTAGTGAAGACCTTACATGTGTTTTCCATTGGAAGGAATGCTGGCAAATTCATTCATGCTAAATCACAGTTGTGTAAATTAGGTAAACACAAGAAGAAAACTAGAAAATTAGATAACGAAAAGGGACAAAACTGAATTCAGTTTTAATTAGCAGTACAATATTAACCTTTACTCTCCTGGGCATCCTCCAGTATGACAGTGTTCCAATAAGCCCATTGGGACATTTTTTCCATTGCCAGTGCTGGGGTATGTAAGAAAAATATTCAAAGTGGGACACCTTTAAGTAAGGATATGCCGTCCTAAAAACTGCACTATATGCAACTAATGAATCATTGAACACTACATCAAAAACTAATAATATACTATATGTTGGCTATTGAATTTAAATTAAAAAAATAAAAAAACTGTACTATACTGCATTTACTTTTAAAATCATGAGAATATTTATCTATAAAATATATTTTAATGATTTCCAGTTCCAATTCACATGTCCCATGACACACAAGTAGGTGGTCAATAACATTTGCTAAATGAATGAATATATATATATATGTGTGTATGTGTGTGTGTGTATATATATATATATATATATATATACACACATATATGAGAAGGAAATCCCCTTCAAATGAGTGTGTGATTCTATATGAAAATACATTCATCTTCTTGACAAAAACACATAAAGAAAAATATTAAACAGAGTAGTATTAGTATTCTCTGATTTTTTTTTTTTAATCCATATTCTCCCCAAGTGGAAATAATTACTCTCTCCTTTCTAAAGAGCTTCCAATGTACTCAGTTCATCCCACCTTGTTAGTAATATTTCCTATTTGTTTCCAAGTCTGATTTTACCTTTTGGGACATGAATTCTTTGGGGATAGGAATCATTTTGACTTTTTCAGTATCTTCTACAACTGCCAGATGCAGAGTGAATGTTTAATAAGCCTGAGTGGATGGGGAATTAGACTTTTATACTGATGTTACCTAAAGTCTTATCCATCTATTCATAACTGGAAAAAGTCACTGATTTCAGAAATCTTTGATACCTGAGATTTGAATTGGTAGGTCTCAGACATCTACACTTTAGAATCCTCTTTGACATATTTTGACAAAATCACATTTTATCCAAGTATGTGTCCAAGTATATTTTATATAATATACTTTATATATATAATTTATATTACAAATATAATTTATATATAATATAAATTTATATATATATAAAATTTTCATAGTATCCAAGTTTATTTTAACCCAGTTGTTAGTTACTTAGAGGTCTGGTCCCAAAAGTAAGACTCCAACACTGTTCACCTAATTATTTTACTTCTAGTCACTGATCAAAAATGCCAGAGGATAACACATCTGATAAACATGGGTTTTACATAGCCTTGAAATTTGCAAAGTTTTATGGTCAAAGTTTTGACCACCCACCTCTGAATAAGAAAAGCATTTTATAATCTAACACAGTAAAACATTCATCAGCCAGGATATGATGATATTTTTGCAATGTCATTTGAAAATCTCTTTATTTCTGATTCAAGGCTTTCTTATTAGAATGCTTCATTTTCGGATGACATCATCTATTTTTCTTTCACATTAAATTTTTGATTTTTGTGAAGTCCTCTGTTGTTGTTGTTTTCTAACTAGGACTATAGTTTAGGACTATAGTCTTCCAGAGTAGAATCCAAGGATATGACATTTATAAGAGTTTGTGTCTGCTTCTCAAGGGTAAATCTCCTAGAATACTGCACTCTCCTTTGTGCTATGTTGCCTTAGAGATTAGATTTTGCAGAGCTAATGAGAGGTTCAAATGCACGTGCCTTATAGATTTCCTCCCTAGTGTTCAATTTTATTTCAAATGAAATGGAAACCTGCTCTGGAGTTCTGAAAATGGAAGGAAAACAGAACCATATGTGGGACCTCTGGGTCTGAGATCCATTATTCTATTTCCTTGTATAGAATCTTTCCATTACTTGGATTTTTATATGAGAATCCTTTTGAGTCAATCTTCTTTATATTAATATATTGTTTGAGACAACCAAATATAAAGTCAGGAAAGAAAGTTATGATAAATGAAGGAAAATATCAACTGAATAACTCAAACTTTCAGAAAGTCCATGTTTTTTTATTGGTACATAAAAGAAGAACACAAATACAACAACAAACACATGCACACAAAGTCTATAAAAAGTTATCTTCCTTGGTTAAAAAAAAATCAAACTTTTGCTTTACTTTCAGAAGAGAAATAGGGAAAGCCATTTTGTGTACATTGAAAAAAATAGTTTATTAAGAATCACTGAACATGTCTTCTATTGAACTTATAAAACTTTCTTCCTGGCTACTGGTTAATATTAAACTGGTTTCAAATCTTTAAGAGTTCTTTGTGGATTCATTATTAGACAGAAAGGAGCAAATGTATAGTTTTCAAGTGCTTATACTAAGTTGCTTTATGAATGGTGTAATATAATTTTAAATCTCTTTTGCAAGAACAGTGTTCTCAGCAGATGTTTTATTTGAAGTACAATGAATCAGTGTGAAGTTATTTGAAAAGTAGTCGTTATCTAATAACCACCTGTCAAAAACTTGGATTGAAATTTTCTTGTACAGAAATGAAAAATATAGCATTGTTTATGGTCTACTTTTTAAACCTTAAGAAAATTACTACCTGGATGAAAATAAAATATTCTGTAATTAAGAATAAATTTCTTTAAGAGCCTGTATATGTTATGGGAAAGGAGAAAAAAAGTTGAGTTTTTTACATATTTGACATAATTCCATTTTAAGTTTAATTATTAAAGAAGATTCTAATGAGAGCACTAAAAGCCAGGAGCACACACATTTTTTTTTTTTTTTAAGAAACAAAATATCCTTTCCTAGGTGCCATCAAAAAAAGTGATACCAGAAGTACTGGTTACTTTAAAAATGTGTTGAAAGTGGGGGCACTTTCATGGCTCAGTTAGGTGACTGACTTGATTTCAGCTCAGGTCATGATATAAGGGTTGTGAGATTGAGCCCTACATTGGACTCTGCACTGGGTGTGGAGACTGCTTGGGATTCTATCTCTCCCTCTCTCTCTGACAACACAAATAAGTGCGAAGCCTTGAATCAGGAAACTTGAGTTTTTCTGAGATTAAAACTCTTAATATTTTCACTTATGCATTTAAATCCAAAGAAAATTAAAATATATTGTCATGAGAATAAAAGACTTGGATAGTGATAGCTATATCATCAAATATAACTTAATAGTCAGCATGATAAATGACAAAAATATTTCAGGTACTTATTCTCACTGTACAATGAGGCCAAGAGAGGCTATACTCCACCAATCCCATTTCTTCTACTTAATGTTACAGGAAGGTGTCTCAGGTAAGGTAGAAGATTACAGTTCCCAGCCTTCCTTGAAGTGAAGTGGGAGACTGATTAGTTCCAACCATTTAGATTTAGCTAAATCGGGGCTTGATTCCTAAAATCTCCCTAGAGATCATGGATTCTCTCCTTCTGCTTCCTCTTCATGAGTTTTAAGGAAGGATTAGAGCATGACACAGACACACAGTTAAAGAAGATGGTATCCAGGAGCTCCTGGGTGGCTCAGTGGGTTAAGCCTCTGCCTTTGGCTCAGGTCATGATCTCAGGGTCCTTGGATCGAGCCCCATGTTGGGCTCTCTGCTCATCAGGGAGCCTGCTTCCCCCTCTCTCTTTGCCTGCTTGTGATCTTTCTCTCTCTGTCAAATAAATAAATAAAATCTTAAAAAAAGAAGAAGAAGAAGATGGAGGGGGAGGTATCCCTGAGCTATCACTTGACAGAGACCTCTCTCAGAGACTGACATCTGAAATGATCTGATTGTCTACTGAGCAGGACATGGCAAGCTGTTTATGCTGCTGAGATTTTTATAATATTTGTTTAAGCAGAAGGCAAATGCTACCCTAACAGACAAGCATCACCCACACTATTCAGCAACAGCAATTACATTGTATCTGTCCTAACACTCTTGAGATTAAATTACAAAAATCCTGGCATGCCCTCTATATCTTTTCTATTCCACATAACCATCAGGCTATTTTCATATTTCTCTTTTCCAATGTTAATTTAATTTTTCCTGAGAGTGTGTGTTAAGAAATGATTGATTCTGTGGTCATAGTTAGATAATCAGTTTTTAATCACGATTTCATTGTCAAGGTGAAAGAGAAGGGCTTTCTTTTTTCTCCCTTTTATCCAAATGATTAAAAACCATCAGTGTCATAATCTTCTGGAAGTAACAGAGTCAGAAGAACATACCCTGACAGTACATCCATTTCAGTGTCATATTTGTATCATTTTAAGTTATGACTGAAAAGTCACTAGAAAATTCATATTGTGCTTCCAACTGATAATTATGTGAACTTAATAAAGACTTCATTAGGCAATTCTGTTTCAAGGAGTATTGAAGTTATTGCGATACATATAATATACTTCAGTAGACCACATGTAAGTAGTTAAATACAAATATTTAAGTCCAAGTCAATTACAACCTATCCAATAGCAATAATTGAATGTATTTACAATGATTAACCAGGGGACGCATTAACCATATAAATGACTCAGTTCTGGTTAATCTTTGTAAATAGTGTGATATTGTTTGAAGCATAAAGAGTATTGCACTTATAAAATAATCAGAATAAACATGTCTTTTTTATTATTTCTGCTTCAAAAAATATTTGATGATATTCTTAATGTATTTGTCTTAACATAATGAAAGTTATTATTCCCTAGAAGTATGATATATGTATATACAGAGACACAAACACACAAACATATGTATGTACATAAATATATGTATAAACACAATTACTTATTTTACATACAGACACATATTTTGCAGATATAATCTAGGTATGATTACATGTTCTACAAATGAGAAAACAGAGGCACAAGAAGACAAAGATCTCACACAACTACCAGAACACATTTTCAATCCAAGATGTCTGAATCCTGAGCTCTCCATCACTATGCTAATGTTTTATTTACCCTAGCATATAATACCATATTTCAGTCAGGAAATCTAAATCCTATTTGCTGTTCTGCTAACTTTATGACATCAAACAACATATATTTCCTTCCTGGCTCAATTACCTCAAAGAAAGCATTTCAGTAGTTATACAAGAGAAATGTCATCAATCAATTAAATACATTCACCTATTTAAATAATCCATCCTTTTACTTTCAAATTGAAACATATATGGATTTCAAAAGAGAAAAGAGGCAGATGCAAATGTTTTATCTATGTATAGAATTACATACATATTATATATAACAGATACATATTTTGGCATGGTATATAGTGCATAGTAATATATATATTATGTGTATGCATATGTATGTTGTGTGTATATACATACTTTTTCTTTTTCTTTCTTTCTTTTTTTTTTTTTTTGGTAGTAGACATGAAATTTTACCAATTTGGCCTCTCTTTAGCACACTGGCCCTGACTGGGGCTTAAGGGGCCCAATGAACACGAATACCAAATATTTATATAATATTATCCATGTGTTAGATTCTGTCCTATGTGCTGAATGGATGGGGAGATAGATTGACAGATAGATAAATAGACAGAAAGACAGACAGACAGCTTTATTTCTAACACAATTCTATAAAGGACAATTTTCACGTTTACAAATAAAATAATCAAAGTGATGTGATTTGCTTTAGGTCATGTACTCAGTAAGAGGTAGAGCTAACATTAAAAACTGAGAGATAGGAATTCCTGAATGGCTCAGTTGGTTAAGCATCTGCCTTCAACTCAGGTCATGATCCCAGGATCCCCGGATTGAGTCCTGCACTGGGCTTCCTGCTCAGTAGGGAGCCTGCTTCTTCTGACTGCTGCACCCCTGCTTGTGCTCATGTTCTCTCTCTCTCTCTCTCTCTGACAAATAAATAAATAAAATCTTAAAAAAAAAAAAGATACTGGGAAATACAGCTTCAGAGTCCACTCTCTTAACTATTATGCTATATTGGATCTTAAGATAATTTTATTTTTCCTTAACATGAATTTGCTATGAGCTGAGAGAGTTAAAGGAATAGCAATAGAAATCAAATGATCATGTTTATTATTGAAATCATTATTAGTGGAGAAATTGACTTCAGTTCATGGCAAAAATGGGCTCTCATATTATGTTGGTTTGAACCTCATATACACACTTACTTTCTCTACCCCAGAAGCACAAGATCACCCCAAGCCTCTCCACATAGGGAATGCCTTGTCAATCTTACAGCATGGAGAAGCAGCGTAGGGGCATTCTTACTCAGGACAGTTAGGAAACAAAACATAAAAAGAGAAGAGAAGGGCTGGGCTATTCATGCTTAGTTTTTGCCTCAAATATGTCAAATGGAGACAGAAATATCAGGATTGCAGTTTTGTGGGGGGTTTTTTTGTTTGTTTGTTTTTGTTTGTTTTCAAGATTTTATTTATTCATTTGACAGAGACATAGTGAGAGAGGGAACACAAGCAGGGGGAAGTGCAAGAGGGAGAAGAAGTCTTCCTGCTGAGCACGGAGCCTGGTATGGGGCTTGATACCAGAATCCTAGGATCCTAGGATCATGACCTGAGCAGAAGGCAGACACTTAATGACGGAGCTACCCAGGTGCCCCAGGATTGTAGTTTTGTGGGGGTTTTTTGTTTGTTTGTTTGTTTTTGTTTTTGTTTGTTTGTTTTTAAGATTTTATTTATTTATTTGACAGAGATCACAAGTAGGCAGAAGGCAGGTGAGGGGGGGCAGGCTCCCTGCTGAGCAGAGAACCAGATGTGGGACTCTATCCCAGGACCCTGAGATTACGACCTGAGCTGAAGATAGAGGCTTTAACGCACTGAGACACCCAGGAGCCCCCACCCCCGCCCCAGGATTGTGGTTCTAATAGAGATCTCATTACCTAGAAAGTAGAGAACAGGGGACAGAAAAGGCTGATCCTCTCCAAATTCCTTTACAAAACACAAGAGAGTAGAGAAATAGAGGTTGGAAATTACTGACTACGAGGATAATAAAATCCCCACTATTTTTTCCCATATATATATATATTTTTTTTTCATATATATAATATATGTATTTCATACATAAAATATATATACACACATTATATATAATCTATATATACACCTTAAAATCTATCGATGTATATATTTTATTATATTTTATTTTATTTTATTTGTTGTTATATATTTATATATTTTATATATAATCTATATATATCTAAAAATCTATATATACACACACACATTATATATGTGTGTGTGTATTATAGTTTTGTTTTATTTTATTTTATTTTTATAAATATCGTAAAATTCATGCTGAGAATTCTGGAGACTCAATACCCAGGTTACCTTAATGTTCAAATCTTAAGTAACCAATTGTTCCAACTGAGGAATTAGTACTGTTACAATGTATTAAACAGACTACAGACTACATCTGTGTTCCCTACTTTTTTCCATTAAAATTCTTTTACTGTTCCAAGATGCAATTCAGGATCCCACTTAGTATTTAATCATCCATGCATCTTAGTTTCCTCTAATCTGTTACAGTTCCTCAGTCTTTCCTTGCTTTCCATAATCACAACAATGGGTACTCGGGTAATAGACAATAGGGTATGACACATATGCTGTACAGATACCATGTACTGGGAGATTACACTAGATAGTATATTCAATACAACTGGTATAGAATTAATAAGGATTGGCAAAATGCTCAAATAATGGTTAATACCAGTATTATTTCTTAAAATATAAATACAAACTTTAAATTTGCTGAAATCTTATATGCCTTTCTTTCAACCTTTCTTTGTCTCAATTATAATGCACTTTATCCTGGATGTTGTTTTTTTTTTTTCAAATCATCCTGATGCCTTTTTGTCTCTCCATGATCTTTACTTCCCAACTTTCTTATTATTACTGAAGGCATGTCTTATGGATATCATTAGACAGTATACAGTTTCCTGATTTTTTACATTTCTATTCTTTGGTTATTTATTTTCAGAGGCCTTCTTTTTTTCACTATGTAAGTGTAAAAGCAATGAACACCAATAAATAAGATTAATAAGAGAATATTGTGGGAAACAAAAAATAATCTTAAAAGACTAACACATCAACAAACTGAAGAAAATGAAGAGAGGTTCATATAAAATAAGCTTATCTTAAGTTATATGGAATGAGAAAAAATCATTGACTAAAATATTTTATACAGAACTATAACATAAAGCTATGTAGACAGGTTGTTTCTCAAGTGAAAGAAAAGGCAACAGAAAGCTTAGGGGTGCCTGGGTGGCTCAGTTAATCCACTAAGAATCTGAATTTGGCACAGGTCATAATCTCAGGGTCTCAAGTCCCACATCTAGCTCCCCGCTTAGCTGGGAGTCTGCTTCTGCCTCTCCCTCTGCCTACCTCTCCCCCTGCTTGTACTCTCTCTGTCATATAAATAAATAAAATATTTTAAAAATATGCTTAAATATGTAATGTCCCACATTCCCTTCATGAAAATCTACTTAAAGGTTTAAATAAATGAGAGAGAGGTGATTTAAAACCAGCAATTCAAAGATTAAATTGTTTGTGACCTCTGCCATCCATTAACTAGATGGAATAATGATGGAATGATTTGTGGAAGAAGTTGCAAAATTTAATACTGACTCAAATCAAAATATTGTTGAAGATGTTTATTTGGGGTAACACAATTGTTATGATTGCATAGATCTATAACCAAGATTTAATTACAATATATAGAAAAATATAAGATCAGAGGCAGAGGAAAAAAATAACACTATTTTCTACTAAACAAGAAGCCAAAATATTGTTTGTTTATGCAGTATGTCTTTGTTAACATTAATATAACTGGCAGATAATTTAAATTAACAAAATTGACAAGGAAAATAAATTAATGAGAATTTAATAAATAAAATATAATGGAAGCATAGGAACAACAAAGAAAATGAAAATATATAATAAGTTTAATAATCCAATAAATCAATTATACAGCTATAAGTATTATTATGTATGTATGGTATATATACTCATATCATATAATTAATTTATTAAAATATATTTATATTACAGTAATTTATGTATATAATGTGTGTGTGTATATGTGAGTATGTATATACATGTGTGTCAGAATATTTGCTCAGGTTGTTGTGATAATCTCAGCATTTTGGCATAAGTAGGAGTAAAGCAGCCCTGGAGTTAGATCTTTCCCCATCTTCCCTCTCCCTTATGCAAAAATTTACAGAAAGAGAGAGATGGGGCAAAGGAGAGATAAGCACAGTTTTCATAAATATTCAAAGAATCAGAGCAATTTTTCTTAAAATAGACACAAAATCTAGGGTGATGTCTGTTCAGAATTATATATCAATATATTTTTCCAATATTAAAAAAATCCCACCCTAAATAAATATTGAATTAGATTATACATAATTTACCTAATCCCAAAGTCCAGTTGCCCAGGTCTATGGTAATAGTCCCAGGAAATGGAACAAGAAAAATTGAGCAGCTTCTGCTAAAAAATGGAAAAAAGAACACAAAGTAAGATTTTTTTCCACTTTTTTATTTTATTTTATTTTACTTTATTTATTTTCAGTGTTCAAGAACTCATTGTTTATGCACCACACCCAGTGCTCCATGCAATATGTGCCCTCCTTAATCCCAACTCCCGGCTCACCCAATCCCCCCTCCCCCCAATCATGGTGGGTTTTGACCAGCATGTCTTGCTTGAGAACAGCGTAACAGCCATATCCTTTGCAAACCACATCCATTTTGAGAAAGATAGCAACATCATGAGATTCTTCTAACTTGGGATGAGAGATAGAAAAAGATGAAAGCAAGTACACTCAGTATATTTATTATTTCCCACCTTCCCTCAGATTAATTAATGAACTTTATTCTTTTGGCTTCTTGTTTAGCATGTAACATTAAAAGGCATTTATTTCATATAAACGGACCTCACAGTTGGGCAAGAATTACAGGGATGCCTTGGTGGCTCAGTGGGTTAAAGCCTCTGCCTTCGGCTCAGGTCATGATCCCAGGGTCCTGGGATCAAGCCCCGCACTGGGCTCTTTGCTGGGTGGGGATCTTTCTTCCCCTTCTCTCTCTGCCTCCCTCTCTGCCTACTTGTGATGTCTTTCTGTCAGATAAATAAATAAAATAATTTAAAATGGGAAGGAAAAAAAAAGAAGTATATTGTGATACATACATTAGTCTACCAACAAAGCCACCTTGTTATAGTATAAAAATGTGAGATCACACAGGGAGTGTTTTTTTAAATTCCTATGTTACTATATTTATGAAGAAATAAAATTTAAAAATTTGCAAAGACTGACAAGAACTCATTTTTCTCTCTGTCCATTAAAGATATACCAGACATAGCAAAAGTAAATAATATGATAATAATATAATTAATAAAGATGACTATACATGCAGAAAAAATGTATATATTTTAAACATGAAACATTTTCTCTTCAAGTACTACTGAAAAATTCATACACACATACTATCACACAAATACAAAACAATACTTAACACCAATAGTAAATTAAGTAATAAAATAACCTCAAAAATAATCAAAGTAAAGCAAATCAGAAATAACCAAATGTAAAAATTTTGGTATTTACTTATTAAAAAGATGTTAGAGATCTAAAGTAGATTTTTTTATATAAACATTAACAAATCAATATTATTTTGGTGTATGCATATTGAAGATTATTACAAATTGCCTCTTTACATATCTACATGCATATGTAAACTGTACATATATGTTTTCATGTATTTCTAAATCTATATATTCAGAATTGGTTAATAATACTATACATCAGAATGTTAACAGTTTTCTTTTTTCAGCCCCTCTAAGTAACCCGTTACAATTTGATTGATCTCTCCAGAAACAACAGTGAATGAGAAGAATCAATGTTTTTTATCTATGCCTTTAACAACTGTATTTCTACAACCTTTAAGAAGGCTTTCAATCACATTGATAAATGTGAGTAGATTTGCCTATATATTTTCTCCTACTCAAAGCTTCTTTACAATTCAAAGCAAAGAGAAAATGCTTTTTTACATAAATAAAAACTAAATAAAAAACAAGGACTAGATATAATGATTGAATACAATCACAATGTGTTCAGTATCTCTATGTGGGAACATATAAAATGTGCTTCACTAAGAAACAAATGTATGTGACTTTTATTTTTTAAAGTTCCTAGCATTTTTTTTTTCTTTCTAATAGTGTTAAAGGCAGAGAAAGGAACTAGAGAAATAGGTAATTTTTTCTATTTTACTAGATTATTCTCCAAATCAAAACAAAAAGCAAATCTTGCATATGGTAGTCAGTCAAAATATAGAAAGATAAAAAGTGAATAGCTTACTATACAATTCCACTCTGGGTTATATAATTTATGATAGGAACTCAATGTGTAACCTATCAATAATTTTTATGGTTACAGAAACTTATAAACATATGGTTTTCTTTAGTGATTTTTGTTGTGTTGTTGATGTTTATTTTCAAACCAGTTTATCTTATGTAATTGAACTGCAATTTTCATTTTTCACTGCATATAGATATAATTCATTATAATATAATATAAACATATCATAATTAATTATCCAGTCTACTATGGGTGGATAGTAAGGTTGTTCCCTTCACTTCAATATGGCAAATACATCAATAGTAAACAATCCTATATCCTTATTACTAATTTTTATTTCTGTGAGATAGTTCTCTATGTAAAATTTTCAAGACAAAGAAAAATACATTAACAAATATCCTTAATGTAAAACTTTAGAGAAATAGTGTTAAGAAATGAATTTGAAAGGGTTGGCAGGTCCAAATCTTACAGGACTTTGTATTTATTGTTGGGAATTTGCTTTAGTCTATGTACATCAGAAATCTGGGGGCACCTGGGTGGCTCAGTGGGTTAAAGCCTTTACCTTTGGCTCAGGTCATGGTCCCAGGGTCCTGGGATCGAGCCCCACAACGGGCCCTCTGCTCAGCAGGGAGCCTGCTTCCTCCTCTCTCTCTGCCTGCTTCTCTGTGATCTCCGTCTGTCAAATAAATAAATAAAATATTTGAAAAAAAATTAGAAATCTGAAGGGGATTTAGGCAATGGGGAGTCATGAATGAATTTTTTTTTAAAGATCACTATGGTAAATGAAAATTTTAAAAGGCTAATAATACTCTCATTTTTATGTGGGAATTTTTTTTTTTATTAAATTGAAAATTTGTTTTATTGTTTGTTGTTTGGTTGTATGTGTATGTGTGTGTGTGTGTGTGTGTGTGTGTGTTCCTGCATTGATTGCTGCACATCTCTTGCATCAATAGTAATATTTTAATCCTTGTCTTTATATATCTGACTTGTTCTACTTGATAGATTTTGAAGTTCTGGAGTCACTGAACCTTTGCATAGACATGGTGTGGGGTCCAGTAAATATC
Source organism: Lontra canadensis (assembly GCF_010015895.1). Taxonomy (NCBI): domain Eukaryota; kingdom Metazoa; phylum Chordata; class Mammalia; order Carnivora; family Mustelidae; genus Lontra; species Lontra canadensis. The sequence goes on along the minus strand of NW_022631056.1, from coordinate 2,720,794 downwards.
TGAATATTGGTGATATAGAACTAAGGACATCTATAAAATAACCCAATAGAACAATGATATCAAAGAAAGGGATATTTGAACTTCAGTGTAGATGAGATTTTATAGAAAGAAAGACCATCCCTTCTAAGAAACTGGAAATTTTATGACCAGAGGACACGGACTTGGGAAAATGGGAAATGAGATTTCTAGACTTAGAGAAGTCCCTAGTATGGCAAATTTAAGGAGGAAATAGCATAACACAGAAGGGATAGGCCCATTTGTATTACCCATGGACATTGCAGTATATAACAAAAGCAAAATTATTTATCTTCCTCCATAAATCTCTTATCTCAATTGCAGTAAACAGCACCATAATATATTAAAGTGTTCAAACTGAAAATATAGGATTTATCCTTTCTTCTTTTCATTCTTTCAGGTCCCATACAAATAAAAAGTAATGTTAACTCATTCACTTTTCCATGACCCATGTATTTCCTTGATAATGAGTGACCCTAAGTTTACAAAGTAGCACAAACTATTTTTTATTGGGTTAATACCAAAGAGAATTATTAGGTCACATGGTAAGTTTATGTTTAACTACTTTAGAAATTACCTACTTTTTTCCAGGAGTCTGTATCACCTTCCATGTCAACTCTCATAGTATGAGCATTCCCATTTCTCCACATCCTTGCCTATACCTGTTATTTTCCTTCTTTTTGATTAAAGCTATTCTAGTAGGTTTAAGGTAACATCTCACTGTGGTTTTATATTGCATTTCCCAAATGATTGACGACTTTGACTTTCTTTTCTTTTTTTAGGTATGGAAAAAAATATTTTATTTATAAAATCTTATTTCAATTCTAGTTTATTAACATATAGTGAATATTAACTTCTGGAGTAAAATTCAGCAATTCATTACTTACATATAACACCCAGTACTCACCACAGCAAATGCCTTCCTTAATGTCCATCCCCCATCTAGCCCGTCCCTCAGCTACCTCCCCCCATCAACTCTCAGTTTGTTCACCATCATTAAGTTTTTATGGTTTTTTTACCTCTCTTTCTTTTTTTTTCCTTTTTTTCCATATGTTCATCTGCTTTGTTTCTTAAATTCCATAAATGAGTGAAATTATATGGTGTTTGTCTTCCTCTGACTGCCTTAGTTTGCTTAACATAATACACTCTAGCTATATTCACATAATTGTAAATGGAAAGATTTCATTCTTTTTGATGGCTGAGCAATATTCCATTGCATGTGTATACACCACTTCTTCATTCATTCATCAGTCAATGGACATTTGGGCTCTTTCCATAGTTTGGCTATTGTTATAATGCTGCTATAAACGTCAGTGTGCATGTACCCCTTCAAATCTGTATTTTTGTATCTTTTGGGTAATACCTACTAGTGCAATTGCTGGGTCATAAAATAGTTGTATTTTTATCTTTTTGAAGAAACTCCATACTGTTCTCCAGAGTGGCTGCACCAGTCTGCATTTCCCCCAGCATTGCAAAAGATTTCCCCTGTCTATACATCCTCACCAACATGTGTTGTTAATTTTAGCCATTCTTACTGATGTGAGGTGGTATCTCATCATGGTTTTGATTTGCATTTCCTTGATAATGAGTGATCCTGAGCATCTTTTCATATGTCTGTTGGTCATCTGGATACTTTCTTTGGAAAAATGTCTATTCGTGTCTTCTGCCCATTTTTAACTGGGTTATTTGTTTTTAGGGTGTTGAGTTGGTAAGCTCTTTATAGATTTTTGGATACTAACCCTTTACCAGATATGTGATTGGCATATATCTTGTCCCATTCCACAGACTGACTTTTAGTTCTGTTGATTGTTTCCTTTACTATGCAGAGCATTTTTATTTTGATGAAGTCCCAAAAGTTCATTGTTGCTTTTGTTTCCCTTGCCTACAGAGACATGTCTGGTAAGAAGTTGCTACAGCCAAGGTCAAAGAGGCTGCTGCCTGTGTTCTTTTCTGGGATTTTGATGGATTCCTGCCTCACATGTAGGTCTTTCATCCATTTTGAAGCTACTTTTGTGTATGACATAAGAACGTGGACCAGTTTCATTCTTCTGCAAGTTGCTGTCCAGTTTTCCCAACACCATTCGTTGAAGAGACTGTCTTTTTTCCACTTGATATTCTTTCCTGCTCTGTTGAAGATTAGTGGTCCATAGAGTTGTGGATCCATTTTTGGGTTTTTTATTTTGTTCCATTGATCTATGTATCTGTTTTTGTGCTAGTATGATATTGTCTTTATGACTGTAGCTTTTTAATATAGTCGAAATCTGAAATTGTGATGTCTCCAGCTTTGCTTTGCTTTTTCAGGATTGCTTTGGCTATGTGGGGTCTTTTGTGGTTTCATACAAATTTCCCATATGCTTATTAGCTATTCTTATATATTATTTAGATAAATGGCTATTCAAATATGTCACCCATTTTTAATGGGATATGTTTTATTATTGAATTGTAAGAGTTTATTGTTTATATTCTGACTTTTAATCCATTCTTAGTTATATATATTCTCTTACTCTGACTTATCTCTTAATTTTATTATTTATGTCTTTTGAAACACAAAGGTTTTAATATTGATGACATCCAATTTATCCAATTGTTGTGGTTACGTGATAGATCCTGTGTTGATACCATATCTGAGAACTCTTTGCCTAACACAATGTCTTAAATAGTTTCTTTTTGTGTTTTCTTGTAGAAGTTTTTTAGTTTGAACTCCTACATTTAGCTCTACTACCCATTTTGAATATACTTTAAGAGTATAATATGCGGTGAAGGTATAAATGAGTTCTTCATGTGGATGATTCAGTTGTCCAAGCACTACCTGATAAACAACTGTCCTTTCTCCATTGGTTTGTCTTGACATCTGTGTCAAAAATCAGTTGGTCTTTGGGGTAAATACTTACTCCAAACATACAAATGTAGTGATCTGAGGAGGAACATTTATCCTAATGTTTATAGCAGCAATGCTCACAACAGCCAAACTATGGAAAGGGCCCAGATGTCCATCTACAGATGAATGGATAAAGAAGATGTGGCGTATGTGTGTATGTGTGTGTATACACACACATACTATACATATATATGAATATTTTCTCTCTCTTTCTATGTATATATATATATATATATATATATATATACATATACATATAAACACTACTCAGCCATCAAAAGAAATGAAATTTTGCCATTTGCAATGACATGGATGGAACTAGAGGGAATTATGCTAAGCAAAATTAATTGATCAGAGATAGACAATTATCATATGATTTCACTCATATGTGGTATTTAGAAACAAACAGAGGATCATAGGGGAAAGGAGGGGAAAATAAAACAAGACAAAATCAGAAAAGGAGACAAACCATAAGATCCTTAATCATAGGAAAAGAACTGAGGGTTGCTGTGGGAGCAATGGGGTAACTGGGTGATGGATATTAAGGAGGGCACATGGTATAAAGAGCACTGGGTATTATATAAGACTGATACTGAACTCTACTTCTGAAAGAAATAATACACTATTTATTAATTAACTGAATTTAAATTAAAAAATCAATTGATCATAAACACAAAGATTTGTTTCTGAACTATCAATTCTGTTGTAATGATCTATAGTTATACCCTTACACCAATAACATATTGTCTTAATATGACAATAGATTCATAGTGAATTTTGAAATTGAGAAGTATAAATTCTATTTTATTTTCTTTTTCAAAATACTGTTGTATATATTGGGTCTTCTGAATTTACATATAAATTTTAGGATAAGATTATTAATTACTACAAAGTCTTATACTGGAAATGTAATAAAGATTACATTAAATATTTAGATCAATTTGAGGAAAACTGACAACAGTTCTGAGTCTTCCATACATATGCATGATATATCTCTCCATTTATTCAGACTCTCTTTAATATTTCTTAGCAATATTTTATAATTTTCAGTATAGAGATATGTACTTTTTGATAAATATATATCCAAGTGGTTTCATCTGTAAGATATTTTGAATGGAATTTTTTCTTACTTTCGAGTTCATTCCTTGTACACAGCAAAACAAAATTCCTTTTCTAAGCTCAGTATATCTGTTTTCAGATAAATATTTATATGAAAGGCAGTATGTGATAGGAAAAATGGATTTTTTAAAAAGTTATTATTTATAATAATGCACAAGAGAGAATGCACAAGCAGAGGGAGGGGCAAAGAGAGAAGGAGCAGACTCCCCACTGAGTGAAGAGGTCCAACGCACACCCCATGTGAGACTCAATCCAGGACTCTGAGACCATGACCTGAGTTGAAGTCAGATGCTTAACTGACTGAGCCATCCAGACACCCTGCTAAAAACAGACTTTCTAATCACACAAATATATTCTGTCATAATTATCTATGAGATACAATTAGATTATAGTATTTGGGCTATTTATAGTATTTTCATTAGAGTATAAAAAAAATCCTTACCCAATAAGGATTAAGTAATTATTATTTGTGACAAACTTTGTAAAACATCTTGTCTCCTTTCTAATAGGCAGTTAATTAAATGCTGTTAGAATTATTTACTATGTATTTCTGATATGAGATAAATTCTTAATTATTTTAAATAACTAGAATGAATATTCATATCTTGGGACATTATCTCATTCCAATTTTAGATACAACAAATTCTGTATTTTATAATTAATTGTATAGGTATAAATATCATAAAATTTTCTGTATCAATATGTAAATCATGTGTATATATATATATATAGGACAGGAGCTGAGAAATTGAGGGTAGATATGAATTCTGTTGAACAATTAACTTTCCGCTGAACTGAACACAGAAGCAAGGATTTATGCATCAAGAAGACAAGACAAAGTCATAATGGCAGTGTTATCACAGATGGTAAAATAGTCTTAGTTTCACTTAACCCTTCAAAAGAAAAGAATGGCTACTTTTATGTAACTGGCATTCACATATCAAATTAGTTTTGCCTTCATAAGATTTTGCCTTATTTATGTTTATTTTTATTTTTCTTGTAAAATAAATGAATAAATGAAGTAATATTTGGATTCCAAATATCTTAATTACTCCTTGGCATAAAGCGAACTCACTATGTAGACCTATGTGGTTTTCCATCATGTTTTATTGTTTTAATGCAGAGGTTAACCATAAATAAATTAGTTCATGATCCTTGAAGTAAAAGATAAATAGATTATAACTTCATAGTATCTTGTACATTAAATTGACCCTTACCCTCTTTAGATTTAACTATTTATTTTAGATTTTTATTTACTTATTTGAGAGATAAGCAAGAGGGAAGAGAGAGCAGGAGTGGGGTGAAGGGCAGAGGCAGAAGCAAATTCCCTGCTGAGCAGTGAGCTAGATGTGGGGCTGGATCCTGTCACTCCAGGATTATGCCCTGAGTTGTAGGGAGATGATTCACCAACTGAGCGACCCAGGAACTCCTCTATTTAGCTACCTATTTTAGCTAGACAGAGAATCAAAGTAAAATCATATATCATTTGAGGGGCGCCTGGGTGGCTCAGTGGGTTAAGCCTCTGCCTTCGGCTCAGGTCATGATCCTAGGGTCCTAGGATCAAGCCCTGCATTGGGCTCTCTGCTCAGTGGGGAGCCTGCTTCCTCCTCTCTCTCTGCCTGCCTCTCTATTTGTGATATCTGTCAAATAAATAAAATCTTAAAAAAAAAAGAAATACCATTATTAAAAAAAAATCATATATCATTTGAAAATAAATGAGGTGATATTTCTTTTTTTTTCTTTTTTTATTTGACAGAGAGAGAGAGAGATCACAAGTAGGCAGAGAGTCAGGCAGAGAAAGAGAGGGAGAAGCAGGCTCCCTGCTGAGCAGAAAGCCTGATGTGGGGCTTGTTTCCAGGACTTTGAGATGTTGACCTGAGCCTAAGGCAGAGGCTTAACCCACAGATCCACCCAGGCGCCCAAGGTAATATTTCTTAATTTTGCATTTGTAGACATCATGGGAAGAAAAAATAATGATTACTATTTTTACTTAAAGGAGAAATATTCCATAGTCTTACTTATAAATATTTCATAAACTTATGTGATTGTTATGTTAATTAACTTTACTTAGATATAATTAGCTACTTGGGGTAAAATTTCTCAGTAAAACCATGTATATCATTAATAGGCTTTTTTCAAAAATTTTATCAGAAATAATTTGTTGAAAAAGCAGTAGCCTTCTTGATACAGTTTTGTCCACTCCAGTCTGAGGATGAAATAACATTTTGACCTATTTGCTGTTATAATGCCTTAGAGAATCTGTCAGCAAAAGAACATCAAGCACTCTTATTCCCAGGAATTTGAGCTTGGTGGAGTTCATGCATCTGTACTTATTCTCCTGTGTTAGGGAAATAATTACAAGTGTCTTAGCCAAATCCATAAATCATGAAGTGGCAAGAACTCTGGTTTCCTTTGATGTCCTCCTTAAGTGAATGCAATCTCAATGGCAGTTAATATTCCCTAAACTACTCTTGCAAACGGTTATTACACTTGAACCTTTAAGATTTAGAAGCAATTTGTATTCTCTGATGGGCTTTTGTCTTTGAGATGCCCTTCCCCTTGTGATCCAAATGGAATGTCAATGTCCAACCTTTGGTTTAGTTACATTCATGAAAGTTGCAAGAATAATCATATATTTTAAAGCTCCACAGCAGTGTGTTTCAAAAATATCTGTGCACACACACACATACACACACCCCATATATGTTTGTGCAGCTCTATAGTACACAGATCAGTTTTAGAATTTTTTTCAATCTCTCCTTTTGCTTATTTTGCTGTCCAATATTAACTTTCCTCTTTCTTGTCCTTTATTGATGACTACTTATTCTTCCTAATTCTTTTTCCTCCATGCCTCTAAGAATAAAATTCTGAATAAAGACTGGGCAATAAGCAGAAATAAGTTTATGAGAGATAGGGTAGTTTTGTTAGAGGCATTATGGTTTACATGAACTATGAAGTAAACAAACTGGTGTTTAAAACCCAATTTCAACACAAATTAAATGTGTGGTGTGGGCTTATCTTTCAAAATCTCAACACATGTTAACTATTATAGCTTGTGTATTAAATGAATTACTAGACATCTTCTTAAAATTTCTAGCCAACAATATAGTTTGATTAATTAGAAGTGTTAAGTAACCACATGTCTGAGGTCAGTTACATGTTATCATTTACCACTCCCCCTCCCCCAAATAATCATCTGGTGGGAATATTTTCATAAGAGATACAATGATTTCTCTCCTTTTGCAAAAACATCAAATATGTATTTATCAATGATATATTTCACTTAACTGACTTGAACTTTTTACTTAAATTATGTTTATAAATCACAAAAATAATCCACTCTATTTAAGCTCAAATACTCATGTTTGAGGTAAAATTATAGATAGAAATAAATAGTATTATACACTGTCTCATTGATTCCCATGGTGTGATGATGAAAAAACACGTTGTGGACCTCACAACACAAATTAAAAGGGGATTATAAATTATGCTTTTTTTTTTTAAAGATTTTATTTATTTATTTGACAGAGAGAGATCACAAGTAGACAGAGAGGCAGGCAGAGAGAGAGAGAGAAGCAGGCTCCCTGCTGAGCAGAGAGCCCGATGCGGGACTCGATCCCAGGACCCTGAGATCATGACCTGAGCCGAAGGCAGCGGCTTAACCCACTGAGCCACCCAGGCGCCCTAAATTATGCTTTTCTTAAATTGTACTTCTTTTCCATAAGTTCAGGGAGTTCGTGCCCAGTCACCAAAGCTGAAGAAAAAGACTTTTATCAATAACTTTTCTGAGGTATTCATATTTTAAGCAGATGAAATTAAGAGGTGAATTGTCTTTAAGACTAAAATAAGTGAAACAGGGGCACTTGTGTGGCTCAGTGGGTTAAGCCTCTGCCTTCAGCTTGGGTCATGATCTCAGGGTCCTAGGATGGAGCCCCGCATTGTGCTTTCTGCTCGCAAGGAGCCTGCTTCCCCCTCTCTCTCTCTGCCTGCTTCTCTGCCTACTTGTGATCTCTGTCTGTCAAATAAATAAATAAAATCTTTAAAAAAATAAAAAAAAACAAAAGAATTAAAACAATAATGACAAAGTCAGAATTATAGAAACCATTTTTTACTACTAAAATTTTATGGGCACCATGCTATATCTATTATCTTATTAAGCAAATAGCTGATACGCTATCTGATCATCATATTACAGAGTTAGAAAGGACAATCAGTTATAGTAAAAAACATTGTTGAGGATCTTGTAGGAAATAAATTGTGAAATACCTGGGATATAAATTCATGTTTCCTTTATTACCATGCTTGTTAGTTGATACTTTATATGGCTCTTAATCCTTAAAATATATTAACTTCTGGCCCTCCAAATGCAATAATACAAAATGGGAGCCCACAATAGAGATGCTTAATCTGTTATTAATATAATTGGGAGATTGTTATATAAGTAAACATTCGAGTAAAGCAAGGCAACCTAGGTATTGAAGATCAGAAATGAAGATGGGAAAAAACAGAGAAAGTGAAGAGCAAGTAAGCAGGGACACTGAGTAAAGATGCTAAAGTGTTGGTAAAGTGGGAAGAAGCAAATAGGTTTCAAATTCAATATATATAAATTCATAAACATCACAGAATGAACTAACTTGTCATTCTGTCATATTTTATATGATGAACAAATTGCAAAACTTTTATTGACGTGCAAGTAGATAATATAATAAAATCAACTTTTTATTTGAGTTTTCAGTTGGCAGGAAGTAGAGACCCAGTTCCTGAAATTTACATAGAAATTTTTAGGGTTACTTTATTATTATTCCATGCTTACTAAAAAGGAAATAACAATAAATATGAAGGTCATGAAATCAGAGTAAAGAAATCATTATGAAAATGTTTTTTAAATAATTGAAAAATTCAGATATCAACTATCATATATTTTAGAAAAAATATTTGTCATGTTATGAAATGTTCTGGTAATGTCTATTAAATTAGAAAAGCAATAAGAATAATTATAAAAATAAAACTGGACAATGTTCAAAATTCTTCTACTTGTAAAAAAAAGGACTGGTGATTAATTACAAATCAACATTCATTTATTAAGCAATGATTACCTCCACTTTTATAAAAGTTAGTTCTTCTTAAAAGCACTTAAAAACTTCCCAGGGGGCAGTGCATGGGTGGCTCAGTGGGTTAAAGCCTCTGCCTTTGGCTCAGGTCATGATCCCAGGGTCCTGGGATCAAGCCCCACGTTGGGCTCTCTGCTCCGCAGGGAGCCTGCTTCCTCCTCCCTCTCTCTCTGCCTACTTGTGATCTCTGTCTGTCAAATTAATAAATAAAATCTTAAAAAAAAAAAAAAAAAAAAACTTCTCAGGGAGTAAATTATCATCAGCAAATTTGAAATATTTTCTAAATTGGAAGTTGTCTAGTAATTTCCAGGTGTTTTTTTACTGTTTGTCACTGACAAGTTTTTAAAAGCATTAGAACGGAAAAGGTGGCATGCAAGTCATATACCCAAGGACTCTTATTCATCTTCTTTCCACTTTTCTGGCCAGATTCATCTTGTTCACAATAATATGAAATTGACTGGTTATGTGAAATACATAAGATATTAGTAAAAGCACGTTAAAACTCCAGTTCCCTGAAAGTTGATTTATTTTTCTACCTTAATTTTTCTTCAGATAAAATTGTTCAGTACCTGCAATTTGGTATTTGGCCTAAGAATTTGTAATTTTTGTGTATTAGAGATATGAATTTTAATCCCCAAATGGACTTTAGTATCTTCCATGCTGTAAAAGGATTTTGAAAAATATGTATTTTTAGTGTTTGCTGTCTCCAGGCACTTAGAAGAGAAAATTCATTCAAACTTTACATGCATTTTGCCTCAATGTTAAAATTAAACCAAATGGCCTGTTGAAGTGAAAGAAGTGGTATTCTACTGGGAGCCATGGGTTTCTTGGGAAAGTGTTGAAGATTGGTTGTACTCTCAGAAGTATAATTGAGGGATACTAGCACAAATTAAGGGGAGAAAATGAAAGCCAAGAGATAATTTCTACCCTTAACTTTGCAACATCCTACAATATTACTGTGAGTAAATGATATAATTATTCAGAAATTTAGTTTATATCTTATGATCTATGGATTATAATATCTATATATCTTAATTCATAGCTTACTGTACCTGATACACAGAATTTCTACTTGGGCAAATTATGGGGAAGGATGAATTTATTTATTAAATATTATACAATATGCTTGGGGAATACAAATTAATAAAACCCAAATCTTCCCTTTAAAAGACCACTTAACATTCCCCTTAATTAATAAAACACAAATCTTCCTTTCAAAGTCCCCCAAGGTTCTGGTAGTGTACCATTTTTTTAATGGGGTCAAACAAAAAACAGAAACAAAAACAAAAACAAAAAAAATGGATAATTTAACATGTTTTAGCAGAACAATGGAGAAGATCATGGGGGGATGGGATCTGAAGGAATTTAAGAGTACCTAAATCTTGACTTCAATATTAAAGCTAAGAGATGATGACTGTCAAACATACAATTTAAGCCTATATTTTTCCCCCCTGAACTATAGACTTAATATTCAACTTCTTACTATATTTGTTCTTTTGGACATTTCATAAGCATCTTAAATAAGCAGATCTATAACTGAAAATGTGTTTCCTCCCAACAATTACAACTTGTGACTCTTCTGGTTTTCCTTATCACTGTAAATAATATTAACATCCAACCAAGTGCTAAATTTCTTGTCTAAGTTTCCTGCTGCTTCCAAAGTCAATCTTTCTTTCACTTTCTAAACTCCGGCCACACTAAATTTTTCTAGTCTTGTAACTTACTCCCCTTGACCCCACTTCTTATTCTCATGCTGCTACCTCCCAGGGAAGGATTTCATTTACTATGACGTGTACTACAGCAGCACCAGAATTAAAAGGGATTTAATAAACAGAAAGTAGAAGATGTCAATGACAGAGAGAAGTTGGAAGTACTGCTTAAAGAAAGGAGGGTCTGTGTTTAGTAAGATTAATAGAAGAATACTGTGGAAATTTGAAATGGAACAGAGCAGTTAGAGCGCTTCACAACCTCTTACTCTTCACATATAAATCATTCAAAAGCCAAAAGTCTATTTCTTTAATGTTTCCATATCAGTTCTTTTTATGTTACTCTCGGAGTAGATATTGTGGTTCAGATCTTATCACATACACCACCTAAAGAAAGGGTTAGTTGACATGAGTATTTAAACACTTCCTTACTTTTGTTTTCTACAAGATGCTTCAGGCTGCTTTGTATATATCCTTCCCCAGTCTTAGAGTCAACCATCTCTCCATGGAACCCTGTTTCTTTTGTTGCTGTTGCTGAGATTAGAGAATGTTATTAGAGGTCAACATTTAGTGTGCTAAGCTATGTTATTTATTGGTGCTGGGGTGACATTGCTTCTAGACCATGTCATTTGGCATCAGTAAATATATATGTGTGTACTGGCCCATATATACAGCTGAAACTGTAACTGTGTCTATATGTGACTATCTGCATCTATATTAATGTAAGCATGAATTAATACTAATATATCCAATTCTGATTCATTGCTACAAGTTTTCCTATCCTTGTCCCCTTGCTTATCTGTCACCTCCCACCCAACTATGAGAAACATTGCTCTTGTCATCTATCACGAATTTAACTAACTGTTGAATTATTCTGCAAATATATAGTAAGTCTCAACCCATTCAGACTGCTATAACAAAATACCATACATTGGGTAGCTTATAAATAACAGAAACTTATTTCTCTCAGTTCTAGAAGCTGGAAAGACCAAGGTTAAGGTTCCAGCATGGAAAGTATTGGAGACCTCTCTGGAGTCTCTCTTTAGGGCATTAATATCATTCATGAGGGATCTACCCTAATAATCTGATCAATTTCTAAAGGCCCTAACTCCAAGTACGATCATCTAAGGGAGTGAAAATTTCCACATGAATTTTGAGGAGGCAAAAAATTTCAGAACATAGTAATTGGTATCTAAGTTGTTAACCAGTATGTTTATGAAAAACCCCTTTATCAAACAGAATGTAGTACTTGTATATAGATTCTTTCACTTTTAATCTTCTAGTTTACCAAAAGTCAATGAACTTGTTTTTTTGTTTTTTGTTTTTTGTTTTTTGGGGTTATTTTGGTTTTCATATATTGTGATATAGTTATTTGCCCATTCTCTACTTCACTTTGGGAATCTCTTGACTTATTTTTTTGTTTGTTTGTTTGTTTTTAATTTCTTATATTTAGGTTTTCTTCTGGTTTTTCTTTTCATTTTTTTAAGTAAGCTCCACGGTCAACATGGGACTTGAACTCACGACACTGAGATTAATAATCGCATGCTCTACCGACTGAGCTGGCCAGGAGCCCCTGTACGTTTAAGTTTATTCTTTGTGTTGTGAAGGTTTATGAATTTTAAAATGTATTATTTCACATTTCCACAATTATAGTATTATAAGGAATAGTTTCACCATCCAAAAAAAATCCCCTGTGACTTACCTATCCACCCTTCCCTTCTTTCTCCAAACTCTTGGCTACCAGTGATCTTTTTACTGTTTCTATAGTGTTACCTTTTCCAGAATGTCCTATGATTAGAATCACAGAGTGTTTAGCCTTTTCAGATTGTCGTCTTTGACTTAGCAATATGCATTTGAGATTCACTCATGTCTTTTCGTGGCTTCATAACTCATTATCTATGTATGCATGTACCACAGTTTATTTATCCATTCAGTGTATGAAGGATATTTTTATTGCTTCCAGTTTGGACTAAGTATGAATGAAGTGCATCTAACATCATGGTTGGAATCTTGGAATAGTAAAGGGACTTTAGTGGAAAATGTAAAAATAAAAGAAAAAGAAAAGGAAAAAATAAAGAATAAATTTTAAATAAAAATTTACTGATTTGGGATTCAGTTATTTGATAAATCCTCCATACTTTTTATAAAATTTTAATAATAAAGTAAACTTAGGGCACCTGGGTGGCTCAGTGGGTTAACCTCTGCCTTTAGCTCAGGTCATGATCCCAGGGTCCTGGGATCAAGCCCCACATCGGGCTCTCTGCATGGCAGGGCATTTGCTTCCTCCTCTCTCTCTCTCTGCTTGCCTCTCTGCCTACTTGTGATTTCTGTCTGTCAAATAAACATTATAATCATCACATCTTCATAGTAAATGAACACATTTCTTTGTGTCATCATGTGTTTTTTTTTAAAATTAGCAGTGACATATTCATTTAACAAATGACAAAAATATTTCTTTCAGTTTCCAGCTGAAATAGCTTGATATTATTTTCTGATTATAAATATAAAATTTTATATGATACAAAACACAGTAACAAATGTCTGCCAAACACTCAGACCCAGACCACCACCCAATCTGATCCTTAAAAGATAGCAAATTTAAAAATCATGACTCAGAATTTAATTGTATCTGATATTTTAAGCAAAAATAATGTCAGAAAGAAATTATTTTACACATACTCTTGCATCTTAATTTTTACTATCTAATGAGCTACTTTCTCTGTCAGTGCAAAGGTACTTCCCTCATCTATTATTCTAATATTTTTCGATCACTTAATCTTTTAATTACATGAATATACTATAATTTAAGTAACTCCCTCAAAATGAATATTTAGATTGTTCTCAGTATATCATTAGTTATATTCCATTAGGATAAGTCATTAACACACATTTTGCACCTTGTGAACATTTCTGGGGGGAAAACAGACCCAGTGCTGTAATTTCTTATTTGAAAAAGAAGACTTTGTATATGCTGGCAAATTTCCTTCTAAAAACTGCCTGTTACCCCATCCCTGGCTCACACTCTTATCTTCTCTATTTAATTAATGTTGTTAATCTTTTCCAATGAAAATGGTGAAAAATGATACATTTGTGTATTATGTGTTATTTTTCTCAAACTTAAAAACAAACATGTTCCTCTAGACTTCACTATCAATGTATTAAAAGCTTTTCCTTGCATAGATGCTAGAAATAATTAGTAGATATCAAGTCTTTGAAGAGAAAAATATGAAAATAATAGTACATAATATTATTCTAATTAATTAAAATAATTGGGTAAATAGGCTGTAGTATTAGTGGCAGAAGTATAGCTTTAAAAGTGTTGCATTACATTACTATATATATATATATATGTACATATATATATATATATATATATATATTTTTTTTTTTTTGGAACAAGCAGATCTGAAGGGCATGAAAGCTCTTATGGATTGTAAACACAAATCACAGCTCTGGCCAAGGGTACAAGTAGTAAAATCTGTAACAGTTGATCCATTGATTCTGCCCACTCGGGTGGAAATCAATTCTTTGTAAGTGAACGTGGTTCTGAATTTATGTAGGAGACTGAAGCATGCAATGAGCAGATGGGGTCACTGTGTTGCTAAGGTCTATTTGAGGATAACATTATCTGGCTGGCAAGTTTGTGAGTATGGTTAGAAAAAAGAAAAAAAAACTGATATATTAGTTAATTCATTTGACCTCTACTCCTTTTTTCTCAAAATAAAGTTTCCAAATTATCTGCAAAACAAGAAAATAATCTCAGACAAGAAAACCATATATTAATCTATGGATTAGCTGAGTATAAAATCCAAATATGTGTAACCTGAAATGTGTAAAGTACTTTCAGGAACTGAAAAGTGACACTAAGTCAAGTGAAAAAGTACACCAAAAATACCAACTGTTTTACATATTACCTAATACATTAGTGAAAGGCCACAACTAAAAACCAAACTCGAACCCAAACAAACAAATAAACAAACACAACTAAGTTCCTAATTTAGGAGAGAAATAAAGGAGTAACAGAATTATTTTTACATCAGTTATTTTCATTTTCTTTATATTATACCTGATTTTTGTACTCTTTTTGGATCTCCAATGTATTTTTCTCAAAAAAACAAAAACAAAAACAAAAAAAACCCTAAATTTTTAAAGATTCAAATTTAAGGTATATACTTACTCCATATTCACATATCATATATTAGAATATAGCCTATATTTATAAATTTAAAATAGAAAATTGCACCTTAAAATGATCTTAATGCAGATAGTATTGCATTACAGCTTTTTAAATAAAGCTGTCTTTTTTACTAAATTTGCAAGTCATCTCTATGTTTCTAGACTAAAATAAGATTATTAAATCACTTTGTTATTTAATTTAAAACATTCAGTTTGGAATAATCATGTTGCTTTCTTCCCACATTCATATTAATATTTATGTCTTTCTTGCTCATAATCATCTCTTGAAGATGATGCATCTCCCAATTCGCTTCTACTAACAGTGTCTCATTCAACTCAGATTAAGCTTGTGTGTCCCAGGCCCCTAAGGAAAGGGAAAAGAAGTTTTTAGCAGGGTAGGAAACTCTTTATTTGATTGTGCAGTATGGGCCAAAAATGTGCTGTGTGATTGATCCATGTCAACTCGAGTGTAGCTGTTCTAGAGAACTCGAGCAATTCTACTTCCATCTGTTTTTACTGTAAAAGAGGTGGGCTTCAAAATTTTTCCTTATTATGTCATGGCACACAAAAGATTGGGCTGTTATCTTCCTAACAGTGTATAAATTTCAAACAGAGTTTTGAAAAACTGAACATAACCGCTATCCTTTAGATTTATAACTTAGGCAATGTCGTGCATTTGGATATTGCCAATGTCACTCTTATCAAAAATAAAGGAAGGTCATCAAAGTAGGAGAAGCAATGTCAAGTCCCAACTAGAGTACATAGTTATTTATAAATGGGCCTTTTTATTTTCCTCTAACATCAAATGAGGACTGTTAGGAGTAGATCTTTATTTGTTTGACAGATGAAAATATTTGAGAAAAAGTATTGGATACATAGAAATGGTTGGAAACCAATGGCATTGCTATCTAGTTAGTGCTTTACATTATCTTAAGAATATACAAGGATATGTTTTAATTATGAAACTCTCACATGAAGCAATATAAAAAGAACCTATTAACTTTTGTTCTTGACATGAGATTTTTCATAAAAGAGGACCATAAATAAATAAAAATATGTGTGTCAGTAAAATGATGAATCCCTCAACTACAACACAAAGTAGCATATTGTATTTACATGTTTAAAAATACATATTTTATGGGTTAAAATATGTTTTCTTTACAAATTATTCCTTGCTTCTTCTTATCCCCCATCTTTTTTTCTTTTCTTTTCTTTTTTTTAATTTTTTTTCAGCATAACAGATTTCATTGTTTTTGCACCACACCCAGTGCTCCATGCAATACGTGCCCTCCTTAATACCCTCCACCTGGCTCCCCCAACCTCCCACCCTCTGCCTCTTCAAAACCCTCAGATTGTTTTTCAGAGTCCATAGTCTCTCATGGTTCACCTCCCCTTCCAATTTCCCTCAACTCCCATCTCCTCTCCATCTCCCTATATCTTCCATGTTATTTGTTATTCTCCACAAATAAATGAAACCATATGATAATTGGCTCTCTCTGCTTGACTTATTTCACTCAGCATAATCTCTTCCAGTCCCGTCCATGTTGCTACAAAAGTTGGGTATTCATCCTTTCTGATGGAGGTATAATACTCCATAGTGTATATGGACCACATCTTCCTTATCCATTCATCTGTTGAAAGGCATCTTGGTTCTTTCCACAGTCTGGCGACTGTGGCCATTGCTGCTATAAACATTGGGGTACAGATGGCCCTTCTTTTCACTACATCTGTATCTTTGGGCTAAATACCCAGTAGTGCAATTGCAGGGTCATAGGGAAGCTCTATTTTTAATTTCTTGAGGAATGTCCACACTGTTCTCCAAAGTGGCTGCACCAACTTGCATTCCCACCAACAGTGTAAGAGGGTTCCCCTTTCTCCACATCCTCTCCAACACATGTTGTTTCCTGTCTTGCTAATTTTGGCCATTCTAACTGGTGTAAGGTGGTATCTCAATGTGGTTTTAATTTGAATCTCCCTGATGACTAGTGATGATGAACATTTTTTCATGTGTCTGATAGCCATTTGTATGTCTTCATTGGAGAAGTGTCTGTTCATGTTTTCTGTCCATTTTTTGACGTGATTATCTGTTTTGTGTGTGTTGAGTTTGAGGAGTTCTTTATAGATCTTGGATATCAGCCCATTGTCTATAGTGTCATTTGCAAATATCTTCTCCCATTCCGTGGGTTGCCTCTTTGTTTTTTTGACTGTTTCCTTTGCTGTGCAGAAGCTTTTGATCTTGATGAAGTCCCAAAAGTTCATTTTCGCTTTTGTTTCCTTTGCCTTTGGAGACATATCTTGAAAGAAGTTGCTGTGGCTGATATCAAAGAGGTTACTGCCTATGTTCTCCTCTAGGATTCTGATGGATTCCTGTCTCACATTGAGGTCTTTTTACTATTTTGAGTTTATCTTTGTGTATGGTGTAAGGGAATGGTCTAGCTTTAGTCTTCTACATATGGCTGTCCAATTTTCCCAGCACCCTTTATTGAAGAGACTGTCTTTTTTCCACTGTATCTTTTTTCCTGCTTTGTCAAAGATTATTTGACCATAGAGTTGAGTCAGGTCCATATCTGGGCTCTCTTCTCTGTTCCACTGGTCTATGTGTCTGTTTTTATGGCAGTACCATGATGTCTTGGTGATCACAGCTTTGTAGTAAAGCTTGAAATCTGGTAACATGATGGCGCCAGTTTTTGTTTTGTTTTGTTTTTCAACCTTTCCTTAGCAATTCGGGGTCTCTTCTGATTCCATATAAATTTTAGGATTATTTGCTCCAGCTCTTTGAAAAATACTGGTGGGATTTTTATCAGAATGGCATTAAAAGTATAGATTGCTCTAGGCAGTATAGACATTTTAACAATGTTTATTCTTCCCATCCAAGAGCATGGACCGGTCTTCCATCTTTTTGTGTCTTCTTCAATTTCTTTCATGAGTGTTCTGTAGTTCCTCGAGTACAGATCCTTTACCTCTTTGGTTAGGTTTATTCCCAGGTATCTTATGGCTCGTGGTGCTATAGTAAATGGAATCGATTCTCTAATTTCCCTTTCTGTATTTTCATTGTTAGTGTATAAGAAAGCCACTGATTGCTGTACATTGACTTTGTATCCTGCTGTATGAGTTCTAGTAGTTTGGGGGTGGAGTCTTTTGGGTTTTCCATATAAAGAATCATGTCATCTGTGAAGAGAGAGAGTTTGACTTCTTCCTTGCCAATTTAGATACCTTTGATTTCTCTTTGTTGTCTGATTGCTGTTGCTAAGACTTCTAATACTATGTTGAACAAGAGTGGTGAGAGTGGGCATCCTTGTCGTGTTCCTGATCTCAACGGGAAGGCTGTGAGCTTTTTCCCATTGAGGATGATATTTGCTGTGGGTCTTTCATAGATAGATTTTATGAAGTTCAGGAATGTTCCCTCTATCCCTATACTTTGAAGCGTTTTAATCAGGAACAGATGCTGGATTTTGTCAAATGCTTTTTCTGCATCAATTGAGAGGACCATGTGGTTCTTCTCTCTTCTCTTACTGATTTGTTTTATCACATTGATTGATTTGCAAATGTTGAACCATCCTAGTAATGCAGGGATGAATCCCACCTGGTCATGGTGGATAATCTTTTTAATGTGCTGTTGGATCCTGTTTGCTAGGATCTTGTTGAGAATCTTAGCATCCATATTCATCAGTGATATTAGTCTGAAATTCTCCTTTTTGGTGTGGTCTTTGCCTGGTTTGGGAATCGGGGTAATGCTGGCTTCATAAAAAGAGTCTTGAAGTTTTCCTTCTGCTTCAATTTTTTGAAACAGCTTCAGGAGAATAGGCATTATTTCTTCTTTGAAAGTTTGGTAGAATTCCCCAGGGAATCCGTCCCGTCCTGGGCTCTTGCTTTTTGGGAGGTTTTTGATCACTGCTTCAATCTCATTACTAGATATCGGTCTATTCAGGTTGTCAATTTCTTCCTGGTTCAGTTTTGGGAGTTTATAGTTTTCCAGGAATGCATCCATTTCATCTAGGTTGCTTAACTTATTGGCATATAACTGTTGATAATAACTCCTGATGATTGTTTCTACTTCCTTGGTGTTAGTTGTGATCTCTCCCTTTTCATTCATAATTTTATTAATTTGAGCTTTCTCTCCTTTCTTTTGGATTAGTGTGGCCAATGGTTTACCAATCTTATTGATTCTTTCAAAAAACCAGCTTCTAGTTTCATTGATACGTTCTACTGTATCTCTAGTTTCTACCTCATTGATCTCTGTTCTAATCTTGATTATTTCCCTTCTTATGTGTGGAGTTGGTTTGATTTGTTGTTGATTCTCCAGTTCTTTAAGGTGTAGAGACAGCTGGTATATTCTAGATTTTTGTATTTTTTTGAGGGAGGCTTGGATGGCTATGTATTTCCCCGTTAGGACCGCCTTTGCGGTATCCCATAGGTTTTGGACTGAAGTGTCTTCATTCTCATTGCTTTCCATGAATTGTTTAAGTTCTTTGATCTCCTGGTTGATCCAAGCATTCTTAAGCAAGGTGGTCTTTAGCTTCCAGGTGTTTGAGTTCCTTACAAACTTTTCCTTGTGATTGAGCTCCAGTTTCAAAGCATTGTGATCTGAGAATAAGCAGGGAATAATCTCAGTCTTTTGGTATTGGTTGAGTCCTGATTTGTGACCCAGTATGTGGTCTATTCTGGAAAAGGTTCCATGTGCACTTGAGAAGAATGAGTATTCTGTTGTTTTAGGGCGGAATGTCCTGTATGTATCTGTGAGGCCCATCTGGTCCCCTGTGTCATTCAATGTTTTTGTTTCTTTATTGATTTTCTGCTTCGATGATCTCTCTATTACTGAGAGAGTTGTTTTAAGATCTCCTACTATCAATGTATTCATATCAATATGAGTCTTTATCTTGATTAACAGTTTTCTTATGTAATTGGCTGCTCCCATATTGGGGGCATAGATATTTACAATTGTTAGATCTTCTTGGTGGATAGTCCCTTTAAGAATTATGTAGTGTCCTTCTGTATCTCTGCCTACAGTCTTTAGTTTAAAATCTAATTTATCTGATATGAGAATCGCTACCCCAGCCTTCTTTTGGGGCCCATTGACATGGAAGATGCTTCTCCATCCCTTCACTTTCAGTCTGGGTGTATCCTTATGTTCAAAATGGGTCTCTTGTAGACAATATATGGATGGGTCCCATCGTTTTATCCAATCTGCAACCCTGTGTCTTTTTATGGATGCATTTAGGTCATTCACATTGAGAGTGCTTATTGATAGATACATTTTTATTGACATCATGTTACCTTTGAAGTCTTTCTTTCTGTAGATTGTCTCTATATTTCTGTTCAATGATTTCTTAGGATTTTTCCCTCTTTTATAGAACACCCCCTTAATATTTCCTGCAGTGTCGGCTTGGTGGTCACATACTCTTTTAAGCCTTGCTGGTCTTGGAATCTCTTTATCTCTCCATCCATTTTGAATGTCAGTCTTGCTGGATAAAGTATTCTTGGCTGCATGTTCTTCTCATTTAGTGCCCTGAATATATCTTGCCAGCCCTTTCTGGCTTGCCAGGCTTCTGTGGACAGGTCTGACATTATTCTGATGGGCTTTCCTCTATACATAAGAAGCCTCTTTACCCTAGCAGCTTTTAAGAGATTGTATCTACAATTATGATTTCTCAATTTTACTAACAGGTGCCTTGATTTTTTTTTTTTTTTTTAGAATCTATAATCTTGGGGGGAGACCGTTCTGCCTCCAGTACATGAAGGCTGGTTCCATTCGCGAGATTGGGAAAATTTTCATGGAGAACTTGTTCCACTATATCTTCTAGATTTCTTTCTTTCTCCTCTTCTTCAGAGATTCCAATAATTCTGATGTTGGAACGTTTCATGGCATCATTTATTTCCCTGATTCTGTTTTTGTGGTTTCTAAGCTGTTTGTTCCATGCTTCCTCCTGATCCTTTCTATCTGTTTGTCCTCCAGATCACTAATTCTATCTTCTGTCTCAGTTACCCTAGCTCAGCCCAACCTCAGCCACTGGGCCTCCAGCTCCCGCCGCTGCTTGCCCCTCCGCAGCTGCCAGTATCCGGAGGAGACCAGCTCCCGCCTGAGCCACCTCTGCCAAGTGACTCCCCATCTTTTTTTCTATGTTATATTTTAACCTTTACTATTAGTAACCTTTACTAACTTTTCCTCAGAGAACTAAAAGATCTGAATTTTAAAAGAGGTTATATTAAAAAATATATATCAGGTATGAAATATTATAGCATTTTATTGAATTCTTAATTGCATCTTTTTAAATATTCAATCATAATATTATCATAAAATTGAATTAAATGAAGATTGTCTAACCTTATTAACATCAGTATAATAACCAAAATGGTAAAAATTTCAGAGGTCGTCTGATTACTGTTCAGGCTCATTCCTTATTTATTGGCCAGGAAATGGAACACTTTTGGCAGTCCTCTAATTATTTAAAATCATCCCACTTATCTTCTTAGATATTTATAATGTTTTAAATTAATGAGATATCTTCATAGATATTACTATCAAAGATTAACCCATTCCCAAATAAAACTGCTGTAATTTCTTGAAAATATTAAAACAGTGGGGGAAAAAACAACAACAAAGCCATGAATTTGGACAACTTAAAATATGAAGTCATCTACAGATATTTTTAATACAAAATAAAAATAGTTTTGAACAACTTGTTTATTTAAGCCCAGACTTCCATAATCTATGTATAGTTTTTAATTTGGTTAATTTTGTACATTTAAAACATGCTGTATAAAATAAAGATCTTAGTCTTATACAAAATGCAATAATAAAACCTTAATTCAAGGGGTTTACAATTCTCATAGTTTCAAGTGTACTAACATATTTGAGTTTTTCAGTTTGTTTGGGGAATTGCAAAAATCACTTTAAAGTAGTGATGTCTAGTAAATTTTTACATGCAGTTGGACTTTTTGCAAATGAAATTTTATGAAAGTACAAAATTAAAACACTACAGAAGAAATGGAACTATTCTTTTTTAAGTGGGAAAAGCAATAGTCAGGCTACTCTGCTAGCTCCTAATTTGGAATGCAGGTTTAGAGATCATTTAAATGAAATTGCAAATGGAAACATATGTGAAACTATAATTGTAAAGCATTATAGAGTATTTGTTAAACTATTGTTAAAATAAATCTATTTCTGAACAACAAAAAAACAGTAAAATTGAAGGATACTCATGTATATTTCTTGTTTTTTTCCCCTTATATTCTATTCCAATACAATCAGAGGTTTTATTTCAAGTAGAACTCATGCAAAACTTTGTACCTTAGTTAAATATTTGGAGGCCAATTTTCAATGTATTATTTTTTTTTTTTTAGCTACATAGTACTTTCTCCATGTGATTGTGTTATTAACTATTATTCTGAAATTATCAGAAAGGGAAAGTACTATGGGTAAAAATGTAACTTCTATGACCACAAAATGATTTTTTGTTTTATGACAGTTTTTATTTAATGTGACTAAAGTTAATGAAGTATTCATAAAATTATCGGTTTGGGAAAGACCTTGAGAGTGCAATTAGTCTCTCTCCTTTCCTGAACACTCTCAGACACTTTATTATTCTACTTCATTCTCAGAACTCAAAGGAAGACAATTTTATAATTTCTTTCAGTGGTAATGCATTTCAGGTCTTTTAAAACAATATGACAATTCTCTCTTTTCAGAGGTTTGCTGTTTCAAAACATATGTTTTTTTTCTCTTAAAAGTGATTTAAGATAATGTTTATACTTAGTGTGGCATTTTCTCCTTGCCTCTCAAAATTTACCCTTTACTTCCCTTACTTGTGGCCAATTACACATTCAGAATGCGAATTATTATCTTAAGTATTTTTCTCTTTGTGTCTTAATATCATTTCTTGTGTCTTAATATCATCATAAAGCGATAACTTGATGATGTTCCTAATGCCAGACTCTCCTGCAAAACTCTATGATGGCTTCTTCTTGGAGTAGGAACTGACTTCTAATTATTACTAAAAGTTTCAAAGCTTTTCCAGAAATTGATCTGTTAAAAGTAAAATCACAAGTTGAAATGATAGGATACAAGAATTGATGCAAGTGAACAAACAGTTACATAGGCCATACTGCTTGAGAATCCCAAGTGTCATCTAATGACCTGTAGACAGTCTATAATGGTTATTGCTAGTAGCTCAATTCTAATATAGAGCCTAAAGAATGATGTGTATGTCTATAATTTTTTGACTTTTAACCTATTTTTTTTTTAAATCATCAGTCTCAATGTATGGGATTAACCACTTCATGTCAATTTCAAAACAAGCAAACAACAACAAATTCTTAGGAGCTGGATTATACAAGTTCTTTCTTTAATTTTATTCTCTTGATTGAACCAAAGAATAAGCTTTTCAGAGCATGTTGTTTTGTTGAGTCACTAACTCAACACTAATGTGAGGGTTTTTGAAATTGCTGAAAGATAGGAACAATTGTGTTTCCTGACCAGAGATAAAGAATGAATTTGGAATCATATGGCTTTTTCTAGAGGTTGGTTGATTCAAAAGAACTAAAGTGAAGAGATACTCTTAAAAGAAAGAAGACCTCTTCAAAGGACACTTAGGTCCCTGTAAAGCAAGCAAAAAAGGACAAATCTCTTGTAGAATAATAGTATAGGAAATAAAGAATTAGAACAAGAAAATACAAAAGTATTACTTAAATGAGTGAAGAACAATGTACTAACAGCACAATATTCCAACATGAGATTTTCTTCAGAGGTTTATATTAATGCATGAAGTTTGGGATTCTTAGATCACTCAAAATATATTTCTTTTCCCTTTTATAAAGATAATATAAAACTTGTATACCAGCTAAACAGAGAAAGTGGTAAAGGAGAAAGAAGTTGATGGACTTCATTCCAAAGAGAAAATGAAAATTATCTAATTAGACAGAAAAATCTTGACTACATCATATTTAAAAATAATGACCAAATCATGGGAGGGTCTTATTTGGTAGAATATTTAGTGTAATTTATATTTTAATAAAATAAGTGTTTTTGGCAATTTGAGATGTATAGATTTGTTGATTGCCATTATTAATATTATTTCTAATTCTATTATCTTTCTCAAACTAATTCAGAGCATGAGAACTATGTTACTGTCCATTCAGTTACCTTTCATTCTCCAAACTCTACTTTGGATGCATAAAGGAAAATAATACCAAGGATCTTAATTTCTTATTCTGTTGCTTTATTAGAAATTCTGGAGCTTTGGGGCACCTGGGTGGCTCAGTGGGTTAAAGCCTCTGTCTTTGGCTGTGGTCATGATTTCAGGATCCTGGGATCGAGCCCCACATCGGGCTCTCTGCTCAGTGGGGAGCCTGCCTCTCTGCCTACTTGTGATCTTTGTCTGTCAAATAAATAAATAAATAAATAAATAAATCTTAAAAAAAAAAGAAATTCTGGAGCTTAATATATAGTTACAAATTTCAACAACTTGTTCTTACAGACATAAGCTGTGTTTGTACTGTCATCATTGGAAGGACAGATGGTCTAAATTTTTTTTTCATGACTATTTATACTTGAAAAGAAATCTTATATTTTAAAAGGTTTCAAAGTAAAGACAAGATCACTATACTCAAGCCTTATATTTGTTTTCATTGATAAAGTATTATTATAATTTGACTTTCAATTTATAGTTGAGAGACATTAATCCTTCTTTAATGTTTTTACTCTATGCTGCTTAAGAGTAATTATATTCCCACAAAGGGAGTAGTCCAAACCTGGTAAAATACCACCCAAAATAAATATTAGCACCAATCTAAATAACTCACTATTATTTATTTCTTTGTTTTTTTCTAAGGAGGGGCAAAATGATATAAGTGCAGAGAGACCCCTTCTTCCTTCTTTTGTGTTGTTATTCAGGCATATTTCAAAAACTTTTCTATCTACTTCATGTTCAAAAACTTAACTTATCCAAATCTTCATTATCTGTTAACTACAATATACAGTGATAGGTTAGGTTCTCCATCCAGTGAACACTGAGGTACTAGGTTCTATACAAAGTGGAAAAGGAGCCAGGAAGAAATTAAATATAATTATGTACTCATGGAAATTAAAATTTAGCCAAGAATAGAGATATCACACATTTAAGCATTACAGAGTGTAGCAAGATATTAGGGAAGGGTATAACCTAGACACTTAGCTAGACTGAGGACTCAAGAAATTCTTTCCAAGTAAGCATGGAAGCTCTGACCTCACATTTAAGAGGATTTAAGGGACATAGTGTATTTGTATGGAGCAGGAGTTGTTGGGGTTGTTGACAGGCAGATGAGTGTGGAAAGGAAGTATGCTCCATAAGGAAAATAACTGGGGAATGTACACAGCAGGAGTAAAACGGGATATTTGAGGAACTGAAAGAAAGCCGCACCTAGAACATAGGAAAGAAGGAAGAAACAATACGTTTAAGACTGGAAAGAAAGGAAGACATGGAGTTTCCAGTAACATGTTGAGATTGCCCTTTATACAAAGAAAAGGAGACAACCTCTAAAGCGTTCTAAACAAGGATGTGTCCTAATTATATTTGAGTTTTAAAGTTCATTCACACAGCATTACAGAGAAAAGTGGAGAAAAGTGCATGGGTTTTTGAACAAGAGTGGATCTTGTTAAACAGGTGAGCAGTGATGATGGAGAATTCAATACACTGCTTGGCATTTTGGAGAAGGGGAGCTATGGAAGATTTGTAATATGTAGGTCTAAAATTGTCCTAACTTGGTGAGTGGGGCAGGCAGTCAAAACTAAGTCCCCAACTCTCTGTCTTGAGTAATTCAGGAGATGATGGTGCCTTTTATTTTATTTATTTTTATTTTTTTAAGATTTTATTTATTTATCTGACAGACAGAGATCACAAGCAGGCAGAGAGGCAGGCAGAGAGAGAGGGGGAAGCAGGCTCCCCACCAAGCAGAGAGCCCGATGTGGGGCTCGATCCCAGGACCCCGGGATCATGACCTGAGCCGAAGGCAGAGGCTTAACCCACTGAGCCACCCAGGCACCCCTGATGGTGCCTTTTAATGAGGTAGGAAACCATGGAAGAGAAAGTAGTGTGATGTGAAAAATGCTGCTTGCCTAGTTGAGGTCCAAGAGAATCCAAGTACATATATTAAATATACAGATATGTATATGGAGGAAATAAAAAAATATTTGAAAAGAGATACACTTAATAGATAATTTAGAAGGGGACCATTCAGTGAGAGGGGACCCTAAAGCAGAACATTTAAAATCCTCACTCCCTGAAGTTGATTCAATGAGAAGAAACTAAAAAAAAATAGGTAAAAAGATGAAAGTCACATAGAGATAAATGAAAAATCATGAGTAGCACTGATGGAAGCAAAGACAGGTAAAAGAAGAAGGAAACCATATCTAATCCAACTTATCAAGCAAGATGAAAATTATAAAATATACATGCAGTTTGGAATATAATAGAAAAAATATTTGACTCATGAAATTTGCTATATTATAATAGTTTACTTGAACATTTTTTCCCTAATGCAATATTAAGAGACTGAATTTTTTAGTTTTCCTGTGGATATTTGAGGCAGGGAAATGTAACTCATTCTCCCATGAGGCAAATGTATTATAGATATTTGGAGGTTTTGTTTTTTTTTTTTCAGGGTCAACATTGGGTTTTAATCAGAAATAAATAAATGTAAACTCAGTGTCCCTAGGATTCAGTTCTATTGACGCAGTTGGGAGTCATTTAACAATGAAATAAATGACAATCATAGAATTGTATGATGACAGATGGTAGCTATGCTTGTGGTGAGTATAGCATAACATATCGACTTTTCAACTCACTAAAACTAATGTAACATGTGTCAACTATACTGCAATAAAAAAATCTTTTGAGAAATATGTTAAGTTTTAAATCAGAGAACACATTTTGCATTCCCAGAAAATCTCATTATTACAAAATCTTCATCTCAAGATTTTATTTTCATTTCTTTTCCTTGAAAAACCTGAGTTACATGGGCTTGCATATGCAGCCACCCAGCCACACATTATCTTATTTTACATATGTTGAATATTGGATGTACATTGTAATTATCCTTCACTTTTGTTCTTGAAAAGTAAGCAAACTATTATGAACCAAGGCTTAAGAGCTAGATAGCAAAGGGATAAAATTTTGGTTCATTTTTATGAACTTTACTTAACTCATTCTTAGAAAATGAAGATTATACAACCTCCTAGCTATGTTGCAAAGAATAACTGAGATAAAGCCTAGAAAATTGTCTCACTGAATGGACAAACAAGTATTTAGTAAAAAGTCTAGCTATCAAGGTTACCATAATCATTTCACCATCATGATTTTCCTCACATTGATTTGATTAGCTTATTGATTGATTGATGGACTGATTCCTTTATTTGCTACTAACAGGACTATATATTCTACTCTCCAATATAGACACAAGAAGATAAAATTAAAATCCCTGTTCCTCTCTTCCCATGGTGTTATCACATTTTATCAGTAAGTTATTTTCTTCATCTAATGAGAATAGTAGGAAATTATTCATACCTTAGCCTTCAGAAACCCTAGTTTCTGGAAGTTTGGGTCAAGTAAAGAATGTAACGTAGGGGTAAATATCTGTAACACATAAGATTTCTTAAGAAAAAATGGGTGGAAAGCTATAGATATTCACGAAAAGTAGTCACATTTAGACTTAGTGAACTGAAGAAACTTAAATGGAAATGGATCTTTCATTTAATTTAAAAGGATGCTTGGAAATGTGAAAGAGTGTGAAGTTGGGAGCTATTTCATTTTGATAAAAGTTGTTTTCAGAGGCATGAAATCTGAAGATAGCTCAATTTCATGGAGAACATAATAGCTCAATTTAATTGGAGAATAGGAAGCAAGCAGTGGGCTAGTCAAAAATAGACTGGGTCAACAACCCTAAAATCTTAAACCTCAGGACTTATTTCTAATTTATCCTATTGTCAACACAGTATACTTATACTTTCATTACATGTCTACAATGAGAAAAATAAGAAAGATGAATCTGGTGCAATACCAGGAGGGTTTGCAGTGTAAACCATAGTCTGGACTCGGGAAATGTGAGGGAATAGGGAAGGGAGAAGAACTATGGAAACTGGTATCTCTCCAATCCCTTTGTTCTAACAGAGAAGCTACTGTGCCTATCTCAGTCGAAGTCTTTTTATACTTGCTGGGCATAGGTGTCCAAATATGTCTAAAGGAACATTTATAAAGATAAATGTTTAGAAGTAATATCAAAAAGGCAGATAAACTGTTACAGATATCATTTGTAACGTCTATAAGTCCATTAATTCTTCTAGATTCTTCTCCACTTGAGTATTCCCATATATCTATTCCATATACCTAGTATTTGAGCATTTGCTCAAAATATTTTTAAGTCTTTAGGGACAATAGAAAGATAAAATGTAGATATGAAGCAAATGGGTATAAATGGGAGAAATGAAAGCAAGTGAGAAAGTTCAAACATGAGGAGGTGAAATAAAAAATGAAGTTATCTGCATTAAATAAAAGTGATTTTCAGCTGAGCTTATAGGATGTCCGCAATCTTTGGCAAGAATAATAAAGGAAACCAGTAAGCAGGACAATAAGTCATGCAATGAACCACCGGTGCAGATGGCTATACTTTAACTGCTGAATTTCTGTGCAGAATGAACCATATGTTCCTAGAAAGACATGGGCATTTATGGAATTTTAAGTTAAAAACTAATTCACAGCAAATGCATAAAGCGGGGACCAGTTTTGAGGCTTGACTGTGGGGCTTGTGGTCAGAAGATCTTATCTGCTCAACGCTGCATGCCATCAGTATCGAATCTGAGCACCCTTCATACTTAACAATCAGAATCACAAATTAGTATGTAGTATCTCTGTTGGAGTGAAAGAGGTAAGGGCTTGAAGTTGAGCCAACAGGTCAATAGGTTACTGCAGGATATACATGGTATCTATTTCACAGAACTAAATAATGAAAAATACAGTCAGCCCTAAATTAAGTTTAATCTAAGAGTGATGGATCTTTGAGCTTTTTGAGTGTGAAATAAAGTAAATTTAGCTACTCTACCATAAACTGCAAACCTTCCAAGCAATTCTATTTAGAGGATTTTACTGGATACATGAGGATACTCAAAGATGTATATGTCTGTGTTTTTATCATGAAAAATATTCAGATTTTCTCAGAGACGAAGAACATATCTCAGTATTTTCAATATTCTGTAATGAGATGGTGCTAAAATTATTCAATGGTTTAAGAATTTTAAAATATTTAAATCTAAGATCGCCACAAATATCAACAAGTTATCTACATAAACACTTAAGAAAAAGACATAGCCTATAAATCCTGCCTTCTTTGATTGTTTCCCTGTTATCTGAATTTGGGGAACGTTAGAAAAATGTGGCATTAGTCTTATTAGTAACATTAGTGATGCTACATTAGTAAAAATGCTGCATTAGTATTTCAAAATACTAATGTTTTGAAAATACTGAGAGCTTCATGAGTTAGATCCACAAGGACAAAGATCCAAATTTGCATGAGATTTAATAGCTTTTTGTAATAACCCACTGTAACTTTGTCCTCTGACTGTTCTTAATATACTTATTTTATTTTTTCTCCCTTTTTTTCTGTTTTATCAATGTTTCTTTATTTGAAGTGACCCCAGGGAAATCCAGTTCATAGAACAAAATTAGTGAAGAACTTAGCTTTTGTATTAATGACCATTCTATGAACATACACATCCATAAGTCAGCCTAATCCCTTGTACTGCTGAACGTGACATGGCCCTTCACTGACCCGTTCTGAGGCCAGGGCTCTGTGGGTTGTGTGCTCCTGAAAAGTGATTGCTGAAGCAAATTTGGTTACTCAGATAAGAAAAAAGGTGGAATGTACAGTATTTTCGATAGCACAGTGCACTTCCTGCTCTAAAAGTATTGGCTATTAAAAAAATTTGATTAGAAATAATAAATTTGATAGCAGATATCAACTCACAATAATGCCCTAAAATGATGTAATGATACAGTTCAATTCATCTTTGGGAGGGCTATAAGAACTTACATATGCACAGATGTATACACACATAAAATACTTCAAACAAATATAGATCAGATAATCAGAAAAAGCAATGTAAGTTTTCAAACTTCCTAAGGGGCAATATTTTCCCAAATTTTTACAATGCTTCAATATATTTGTGTGTACACACACACACATACACACACACAAATAAATACTTGCTTCCTTAGGGGCAATATTTCCCCAAAATTTTTACAATGTTTTCAATATATTTCTATATATACTTATATACACATATATATATATATATACATATATATATACAATGTATACATATATACATACATATACAAATAAATGGTTATTTAACAATTATTTCATAAATCAATATTTTTTACATTACCTAGTGACCTTTAAGTGGTAAATGGAAATTTTAACTTCTATTGTAAATAATATTGGTTAGGACTTAAACATATTTTATTAGCAAAGTCAGGTAGTCTCTTTCTTGAGACTGATAGGAGTCTTTTAAAATTCTCCTTACCTTCTCCATTCCCAATATTTTTATAGCCCCATTTAAAATTAATTCCATATTCAGTGCTTTAATTATCAGGACTATGTACATATTAATAACCGTGTCATACAACATACCTCCCTTATCCCTTATATACCTTTTTTGTTTTCCTGTTAATCTTTCACTCACTAAACAATTTCCCCTATCTCTCTGAGAACAGCAGCATTTTCCTTGAACTATTATCCTCTGAATTCTTATTTCCTGGCTTTGTTAAAGTCTGCCTTTCAGAGTACTGAAACAAATATCTGATGACTTGTTATTGTCATACAATAACAATGTCTTGTTATTCCCATTTTTTTAGTAATCATTTTTATTACACAATTCATAACATGAAATTTCAAACATACACAGAGTAAACAAAATACAACATAATGAATAATATAATGATGACTATGTGTTCAGTACTTTTGTCAATTTTTCTTCAGATAGCCTCCTATATATTTTTTATTTCTTTATATTTTTAAAGCAAACCTTAGAATTTGTAATAATTCACCCATTACTAATGGGGATGTTTCATTGTACATTGCCACCATGTCACTAACATTTCCAAAATGTTACATTATTATAAATCTAAAACACCCAGCCCAAACTCAAGTTTTCTTCATTGTCCTAAAGATTATTTTA
This sequence comes from Lontra canadensis, assembly GCF_010015895.1. Lineage (NCBI taxonomy): Eukaryota > Metazoa > Chordata > Mammalia > Carnivora > Mustelidae > Lontra > Lontra canadensis. The sequence goes on along the minus strand of NW_022631056.1, from coordinate 2,689,585 downwards.
ATTGGTTTGTTGGAGTTAGGGGGCAAAGTTCACACACTGCATTCTTTTGTTTACTTTTTTTTCAAAGAGGGAGTCATAATTTGGTACTCCTATATCAAAATTTTAAAAAAATCAATGAGTAATAAAGTCATTAATTTCCTTATGGGTAATCTGAGGGTTAATTTCCTATGAAATTATGTAAAATCATGATTGGATATGTTGAGAATTTATTTTCTCCCACCCATCAATGCACATTTAAATCTCTTTGGCACCATATCCAAAGGATAATAATCTAGCTTCTGCTTTAACAATTCCAATGACAAAGAATTCACCATATTCAAAAGCAGTCAGTCCCACTATTAAATATTTTGAGTCATTAGACTCTGTTTTCACACTTAAGTGAAATATTACCATGTGGGATTCATTTTTACCCTTCAATGAATTCTATGTTATGTATGGGATATACATTACTGATTCTACTTAAAATATTACATACATTTTTAATGTTCTTTTAGTTGTTCTTTTATCAAAGATCAATTTTTTTATATGTGTGGGTTTATGTTTGGGCTCTTCTATTTTCTTCCATTGAACTATTTGTCTATTCTTTTATCAATATCATACTGTTTTGGTTACTATAGCTTTACATTAAGTCCTGAAGTTGAGTATTGTCGGTAATCCAATTTTGTTTTTTACCCTCAATATTATTGTGTTGGTTACTCTAGGTCTTTGCCTTTTCATTGCATATCTTTTGTCTTTTCTTTTTTTTTCTGTAAATATTTTTATTTCTTTTGTATTACTATTTTAATACTCCTAGGTGTCTTACTCACCATCCATGGGATATTATAAATGACAAGATGTGTCCAAAACTCACAGGTACAGGAGTACCTCACTTTACTATTCTTTCCTTTATTGTGCTTCATGGATATTGTGGGTTTTATCAACTGAAAGTCTGTGGCAATCCTGCATCAAGCAAGTCTATCAGCACCGTTTGTCCAATAACATTTGCTCACTTCATGTCTCAGTGTCATGTTTTGGTAATTATCACAATATTTCAAACTTTTTTGTTATTATATTTATTATGATGATCTGTGATCAGTGATATTTGATGTTACAATTGTAGTTGTTTGGGAACACCACAAACCACATCCCTATAAGATGTTGAACTTAATGGATGTTGAATGTGTTCTCACTGGTCAATAAGTGAGCTTTTCCCCCATCTCTCTCTCTCTCCCCTCTCAGGCCTCCCTATTTTCTGACACACAGCAATATTGAAATTAGGGTAATAACCTTATAATAGCCTCTAAGTGTTCAAGTGAAAGAAGGAGTCAGCACATATGGGAAACTTCACTGTTGTCTTATTTTAAGAGATTGCCACAGCCACCCAGCCTTTGGCAACCATCCCCCTGATCAGTCAGCAGCCTTCAACACTAAGGCAAGACCTCCACCAGCATAAAGATTATGACTCCCTGAAAGTTCAGATGATGATTAGCATTTTTCACAATACAGTCTTTTTAAATTAGAGTATGTATATTTTTTAGACATAATGCTGCTGCCCACTTCATAGACTACAATATAGTATAAATATAACTTTTATATGCACTGGGAAATTAAAAACATGATCTGTTTTATTATGATATCCACTTAATTGTGATGGTCTGGGGCTGAATCCACAATATCTCCAAGGTATGCCTCTATGGTGTTGTCTGTGTAGAATAAGGAAGACTCATTATATCATGCTTTCTATACATTAATTAGTAGAGTGAAAGATGCACTTATTTTTGTATTTTTTGTAAAATCCTTTATACTATTGACTTGTGAACTTGTTTAGTACATACTTTTTTCTCACATACATCAGTGATGGTTAAGTAGATAATAAAATTTAGTTACTGTAAACTCTTCTCAGTAAAATTTTTAAGACTCCATCTTCAATATTCATTTCAAAGTGTAATCTTCTTATTAATGGTAAAATAGCAGCAACAAAAAACAGTCTTTATGAAGTTGAAATAAGTTTCAAGCATCTGAAGACCACAAGCAACTCCAAGCTATTCATCCTCATTTAACATAAATACTAGAACTGCAGGACTATATGAAAGGGAGTGAGGAAGGCAGGCAGGCAGACAGGCAGACAAAGAGGAGAAGAAGAGGGAGGGAGAAAAATAAAAGAAAGAAATTATGTTGGGGCGCCTGGGTGGCTCAGTTGGTTAAGCAACTGCCTTCAGCTCAGGTCATGATCCTGGAGTCCCAGGATCGAGTCCCACATCAGGCTCCCTGCTGAGCAGGGAGTCTGCTTCTCCTGCTGACCTCTCTCCTCTCATGCTCTCTCTCTCTCATTCTCTCTCTCTCAAATAAATAAATAAATAAATAAATAAAACCTTTAAAAAAAAAGAAAAAAATTATGTTGTTGGATGGTGATGGATATATTAATTAGCTTCCTTGTAGTGGAAATTTCACAATGTATGTATCTAAGAGACCACCATGCCCCTAAACCTATCTTAGTAAATGGTAGTAAGTGGATCCACAGACCTATTCCCCCCTTATCACATTCTTCCCATTCATTTGTTTTTCTGACTCAAAGAAGATGGATGCTTTTTCACTTAAACAATTGTAAAATAGAGTATAAGTGATAACTCAGTGATAATTCAATAGTTGCTTTATCACTATTACAACTTAAAAGGCAATATCTGCTTTGTAAAATTAATAGAGCAAGCAGCCAATATTAGATTAAAAAATCCATTTAATCCTACACTAAACGAAAGCAGCTAAATAAACATGAATATTAAATATCATCTCGTCTTTGAAGCCCTACTATGTGTCACTATGATAGTTGTTACCTTCTGTGATCTGAGCTTTTTGTTCGTGTATTTTTTGTTGCCTGTCTTGCTTGTACCATAAGTTATCTTCATATGTCTTTCCTTTTCACTAGACAATTAGTTCATCTAGGATACAGTATTATCACCCAGTGCATAAGAGGTAACCAGTACATATTTATCTGTTTTCAGAGAATGAGTAAATGTGTGTGCTGAAGGGGATAGCTCCAGTACTCTCTTTTATTTTTAAAGATTTTATTTATTTATTTGACAGATAGAGATCACAAGTAGGCAGAGAGGCAGGCAGAGGGAGAGAGGAGGAACCAGGTTCCCTGCTAGCAGAGAGCCCGATGTGGGGCTCGATCCCAGGACACTGGGACCATGACCTGAGCCGAAGGCAGAGGCTTTAACCCACTGAGCCACCCAGGCACACCAACAGCTCCAGTTCTATTCATTAACATTATCAATTTTCTTCCAACGTGATTCATTACGTGCATTAATATGACCAACTTCTTGATTATATAAGTCCAATGATATTGTGGATAAACGCTTTCTGTGTAATAATTTCACATCTTTGCACCTCCAAGGGAAGAATTAACTGCATCAATTCTATGTCATTATATTTTAGATAACTGATTTAATGTTATATTTCTAGAATAGAGTTTTAAGGGTATATATACTCATATATGTTTTTGAAATCATTTAATTGAGTGAGAAGGAAACCCTTTTGGGAGTTTTGCAAAACTAACACTGGTGAATGATAAGAGTAAGAGTATGCACATACACTACAAATATTTGCTATGGCCTATGATGTTTACTTTCTTAATACCAGCTTTTTATCCAAAAGTAGGCTCAACGTCTAAACATATTTTTATATCTTACTGAATTTATATCTTACTTCATTTGTCTTTTTTATGCAAGGTGCAAAAACAGTCTCTGTGATTTCTGTGTATAGCTATATTTCCTAATGCTTTGTACTTGTCTGTGACAGACTCTCAATAGGAAAAGTATTTACTATAAAGCTGCAGGCACCTAAAAAAATAAAAATAAATAAAAATAAGATAGAGAAGCCATTCATGTGATTTGAGAGTAGAGACAGAAATGAATTGACACCAAATAGTTCATATGCTATAACATTAAGGGAGGTTGGGACTCCAATCTAAGCAGACAAATATAGTGCATATCACTGCTCTTGGAAACAGAGAAACAGAATATAATCTACATCTACTGCTTGCCATATGCCACCACATTTCCCCTGTTTCTTCAATAGTAAGTTAAATCTAATGAGAATAGCACAAAAAGGTAAGTGATAAAGGCAAGCTAAAACACTTGGCAACATCTAAGTAACATATTACCAGCTGCACATGCATTAGCCTTGTAAGGATGAAAGGAGATCATACAAGAAAAAATATTCCCATTTTAATAACTGTCCATGCAATATCACATGCAAATATTTTGCAAAAAGCAAATAGATCCACAGTGCTTTAGGGGAAACTGTGCCTTAAAGAAGCAATTCTCTCTTTTGCCTTTGCATTACCTTTAGAATCTTAATTGCTATAATTTTATGTGGAGTTTGGCACATCACAATCTCCTGATTAGCTCTCATTCTATTTTATTTTTCTCTCTGGATACATCAGAATTTTTCATTAAAGGGTAGACAACATGTAGCTTAAGAAATTTTAGAATGTATATCTTCATGCAGGTTTCATTACAAGTGGATTTTCTAATCAAATAATAACTACATATATTTTATAGTTTATAAGTAAATTTAGTGGCCATTACACTTCTCCACACAGACTAAAGGGGAACTTGGATATTACTTAATTATTTATAACATATTATACAATTCCAGGAAAATATGAAACACTGAAATCATAAAGCAGTCTGTTAGTATAAAAAATACAGGCATTGGATACCCTTCTCAGCAAGCATTTTCAGTTACTGTTGTTCCCAAATATCAATAGTTTAGAATTTAAACATTTCTCAAAGTAGTCTGCAGAGTTGAATATACCTTCTGTTTCTTGATAATTTTACTCACCTTTGAACTTCAAAATTCCATACATATGTACACATATATATCTGCATATAAACTCAATCATGTATAATTTAATGATAATACAATTATTCAACTTGAAATGAGAAAAGGCTAATATGCATTAAAATAAATAGAATCATTGGTAGATATGCCTACAGATACTCACTTAAATAACCAAAATATTTTGGGTAACTATTCCAAGGAAGTGATTACATTTGAACAACATGAGTGTAAAATTAAGTGTGAACAAAACAAAAAGTTCACTATAATATTGGATATATGTTTGTTTCACCATAAAGATAAAAATTATATTATAAACTTGCTGATATTTAATATATTGTAACAATTAATTATGATATAGCCTAAGCTTTACTCATTTAATTCCACCTTCGAATCTATAACTAGTCCATGATCACCCCAAGCTAATCAGAAATATTCTATTGTCTCTATTGCCATGTAATGATTTCAGATGAAAAAGTTTGTTAAATAAGAATGAAATCCTGGGCCTTCAATTATAGTTGTGAAAAATCAGCTTTCTCTTCTTTATTTTATTTTTTTAAGATTTTATTTATTTATTTGAGAGAGAGAGAGAGCATGAGCAGGAGAGAAGCAGAAGGAGCGGGAGAGAAACTCCAGCAGACTCCATGCCAAGTTACAGACACTGACACAGAGTCCAATCCCAGGACCCCAAGATAATGAACTGAGCAGAAACCAAGAGTTAGACACTTAATCAACTGAACACCCAAGCATCCCTCAGCTCTCTGTCCCTTAAAACTTGTAGTATAATAATATTTAGTGTGTGCCTCTGGTTGTACCACTCATTTGAAGGAAAGCTGCCTAAGAAATAAAGAGGCCAAAGAGCAAAAGGTAGTTAAAAAGACTGCATATAATTAAAGGGAGAATCTTGATACAACAAAACTTAAAATTCATACTTCCTCTGAGATTTTCAGTCAATCAGCTATGGCAGTGTCTTATTTGAATGCATTGGTTCAGGTCTATGCTTATAAATTAGAGTGATTAAATCAGTGACTACTGCAAGACTTTTATTTTTTGTTTGGGGAAGATGTGTTTTTGTTCTGTTTTATAGTGGGTACACATGTGAGCCCAGGACCATTTCAAAAGTTGTGTTAAAACAAGGGATACAATTTGAAGATTGGGGGGCTGAGAGAACCGCAGAGAGAAAGTTCTAATTTCAACCTAAATTTAACTAAAGTCTAGGCAATCCTTTTTTTTTTTTTTTAATTTATTTATTTATTTGAGAGAGAGAGCACCATGCACTTGTACTGGTCCTGAAGGAGGTAGAGGGAGATAGAGAGAGAATCTCCAGCAGATTCCTTGCTGAGCCCAAAATGGGATTTAATCTCATAATCCAGAGATTATTACCTGAGCTGAAACCAATAGTCCAAGGCTTAACCAGTGGAGCAGCCATCCAGGCGCCCCAGTCTAGGCAATATATTTACTTTTTATTTATTTAACCCAACAAATTCCCATTATATAAATATAAATATAAATATAAGTATAAATATATAAATACACACACACACACACTCAGTTTGGTATTCTTTAAAACAATCTTCATAGTCTATGAGGATTGATTCATGTTATATCATAGGCTACATGCCTCACAACATGTAAGAAAGCATCTATCCTCCAAACAACTTTGTTACTGTTATAATTCCCATTTTTTATGTGAGAAAACTCAGCCTTTGAGTAGTTATATGAATTTCCCCATAGGCAAGCAATTAATAATTGATAACCACTGGATACAGAATTTGAACCAAAAGTTTCTCATTTTGATCTTTCATAAGTCCAATTTTTATAAAAGGGACAATGTTATTTAAAAAAATCCACAAACATACATCATCTTTATTGTAACAGTGAAGTTCTTCCTACCTTTTGGGTCCCAGTAATTTCCTTCACTTATTAATTTGCTTATTTCTTGGCCAATTTTAAGCAAGATTAGTTACTTCATAAAATGATTTAATATCAGATCTGTTCCTCATTTCTGCGAAATGCTTTTGTTTATATTCATCCAGATATATAAAAATTTTCCATTCAGAAATACACCTAGTTAAATTTTAACCAAAATGCTATCAATTTTATTTATTTATTATGTATTTCTTTTCAACTTTATTGATAATGACTTATTTCTTTATCATATAAACAGATGTTGAACACATAGGTGTTCACTGCTCTACATGTTTTTCATATCTTTTAATATTTCATAATAAGTTTTTAAATGACACTGTATTAAGCAATTCATATAGCAATATATATGTATATCCTAAATATATATATATATGTATTTGATTATTTCTTTCAAATGATTTGCTAAAAATAGAAGTACTAGGAAGAAATGGGAAAATATGTTTAAAAAATTTGATATAGATTGCCAATATTGCCCTCCAGAAGCCTGAAACAATTTATATTCTGACTAGAAGCATACAAGGGCTTGCTCCCCCTCACCCTTACCAGCAATACCATTATCATTTTTAAATATTTGAAAAATTAAGTAAAAAATGTTATTACCCTATTGTATTAATTTTAATTGCTTTGATTAATAATGAGGAAAACATTTTCATTTTTATTGGTCACATCTTTTTGCCCAGTTTTCTATTGGTCAGGCATCTGTTTATTATTACTCCTTATATATTAAGAACATTTTCCACAGCTGATAATCTGCCTTATATTTGTATATATGGTGTTTTGATGATGGGGAGTATTGCTTTATCCATAATGTAACATATGAAAATTTTATTTTGTGACATTTTTCCTTACCTCACTATTTAAAAGGTTGTACCTTAAAAAAAAAAAAAAAGATTTTATTTATTTATTTGTCAGTGAGAGAGAGAGAGAGAGAGAGAGAAAGAGAGAGATTTAATAAGCAAGGGAACAAGCAGGCAGAGTGAGCCAGAGAAGCAGGCTTCTTTCTGAGCAGGGAGCCTGATGTGGGGCTTGATCCCAGGACCCTGCAATCATGATCAGACCCCAAGGCAGATACTTAACCAACTGAGCCACCCAGGCACCCCTAAAAAGTTGTAGCTTATGCAAAACAAAATATATGCTTGTTTATAATTTTTTTCTAGTTTGTTACTGTTTTGCATTTTACATTCGATTCTCTAAACTATCTGAGTATGATATAAAGGTCTAAGTATATTTTTAGCAAAATAACTGGATCATAACATTCCAGTCTCCCCTCTCTTCTTGCTTTTTAAAAATTTTATTTTATTTATTCTGTTCTTTCATCATGATAAGTGTATTCTTTAATCCACATCACTTATTTCATCCATCCCCCCACTTATCTTACCTCTGTTAACCATCAGTTAGTTCTTTATATAGTTTAAGACTCTGTTTCTTGATTTGTCTCTCTCATTTTTTTTTCTCTTTTGCTCATTTGTTTTGTTTCTTAAATTCCCCATACCAGTGAAATCATATGGCATTTGTCTTTCTCTGACTGACTTATTTCACTTAGCATTATACTCTCTAGCTCCACCCATGTTCTTACAACTGAAATGTCATTAATTTTAAAGATTAACTTGGCAAAAATTGGTCTCTTAACAAAAATTGCCTCAAGCTCCAGAGTCAGAGTTGGATCAGGAGTTAGAGTCTTAGCCAAGGACACTGCCAGAGAGGAGATGGGGTGAATGGGCACTAAGACCTATGGCCAGGACCCAAAGCACACTGTTCTTGCATTACAGCCAGAGGGATATTGACAAGCATGACAAGAACAAGCACATGGACAAAGACAGAAGACATCAGTGGCTGCTGCATCAACAAAGCTCTTGGGTTATTATTAGGCTGCCAGTTGTTAAACTATTTTCTTTCAACTCTAAACCCAATGATCTATGTCCTACTTTGTCATGCCAGGGATGGGAATCTGCAAACTACATTTCTTATTTTCCAGCTGGCTCCTTATTACATTAAACTAATAGAGGACAATAGAGGGAGATTGGAAATCAGGAAGAGGAACAAGGACTTGCTTTCTTTGCTGTTTCTATCAATGACTCCCCAGTAGCACTCTTCATTGGCAGTAGCAGCTAGTTTTCATCTCTAGCTAAATTTGCTCCTTCGAATACCAGCCTCACTAAATCCCTTCAGAAGTTTGGGCAGCACCCAGCTGGGAAGTACAGACCCCAGAACTGCAGGACCACTCTCCATGGTGCTGAGGTCTAACAACGTGCTGGACAAATGCAGATGTATTTTACTGATAATGAAGTTTATTTGTTGACCTCTTCCATCAAGTCTTAATCTTATATTCTAATTGAAAATATATGTATATGTGTATGTACTTATCTATCATATTTATGCTAAGTTAGGGTAATTGTCTTACTTTTAACCACATGATATTTTATATTTACACACAATAATTTTGAACCATAAAAGAACTTGATGTGTATTCAGAAATTTTCATGGTATAAGTCAAAAACATGACAAATAACAGATACAGATTTAGTAAATGACATCAAAGGAAAGTCCCTTAAATATCATATTCTAAAGCATGAAATAATATAGTTTTTTAAAATAACATAGGTTATTAAGAGAGGGTCTAGAATAAGGTTCAACCTGTCTGAATAACATCCATTTACTAATCTATTTTGGAAATGATAATGTTATGTAAGCCAGTATGAAGTAAAATGGAATTACATATATTTTATTAGGTTTTATATGGACTTTCTAATATAACGGGGATACATTTTTAACCTAAGAACTAATTTTAACCTAAAAGTTAATTTTAACCTAAAAGTTCTAACCTAAGAACTTTTTATAACCTATTACAACTAAATACAACTAAAATGATACATACAATTAAGCTTCCTGAGGGGTGAAATCATCTTACGAATAGAATGTATTTGTAGTATTATAGACACATAAGTTAAGCTAATGATAAAACATCAGGCTGACAAGAATTAGATGCAAGATTTAAGACAAAGAATTAACACTCAGAGATGCTTCCTACTTAAATGTCTTAAGAGTAGGATTTGTGTCTTCTTTGTATTCCTCACAACAGTCTTATATGTATAAAAGAAAATAATAATTTCCTTGTTCCCATAGTCATATGTCCCTATTACATTACAAAAGAGACTGGCTTATCATCTAAGGTCTTATCTTGACTCATGGAAGAAGAAATGAAAGTGAGCAAATTATTGAAAATGTGGAAGAGTGGCTTAAGGTACAAATAAAATTTTATTTCAAGATAAAGTGAATAACTTGACCCAGTGAAATAAAGTATCAATCATTTCCTCCAGTATATTGGGTGTTATATTCAGAAACAGATAAATTTCTGATCAGGTGATGTGCTAGTTGCTCAGTGGTTTTACCCTTGATGGTTATTATCTTCAGAAGACACATGGATATGGCAGAGATAAATATGGGTTTATATACAAAGGTAGGGATCAAACACTAGGATTTATTGAAAATAGTAATTCAGCAACACAATTCTGTCAAGAATTACACCCAACAAAGGCATGAGTAATTTTGTTGGGGCCATGAAGAAAGAAACACACACGTGCATACACACACACAGACACACACACACACACACACACACACATTTCTAACCACAAAAAGTGTTCTAACATCAAAAGCCTTCAAGCAGAACTAGGCAGTGATTTCCTGATTAATGGGCTGTGTAATGAAAGAAATGTTTGGGCACGACCTAGTCAATCTATATAACACGAGTAGTAGTCATTTAGGTGCCCCTACAGAAGTGTTTTCAGGGTAAAAATTTCTTGAGAAGAAAACATATCCACTATGAGAGACCTAGACTATTGTTTCTGCATTTTATAAAAGCTACCATAGCAATTCATTGTAAAAAAAAAAATAATGTTAAGAGGAGTACTAAAATTGTGCTATTTTTTTTGAACTTAAAAAGATAATATAACCTTTGATCAAGCTTCATTATGAAAAAGACAACAAAAATATACAAAATGAAATCCTTTGTTGATTTCAGAATGTCATATTTTAATTGGGGGTTTATTTGTTTTTCTTTCAAGTAGAGAACATAATTAAATTTTAACTTTCAGAAGATGTAGAAAGAAAGGAGTGTTGACTGAAAATGAAAAGTAATCAGAAACACATAAAACCTCTTAAGAGTGACAACATTTTTTTTTTCTTTAAATTAGGCTGTATGCCCAGCATGGAGTCCAATGTAGGGCTTGAACTCATGACCTCAATATCAAGACCTAAGATGAGAACAAGAGTCAGACACTCAACCAGCTGAGCCACCCAGACACCCCAAGAGTGATACGACTTTTCAAAAATAATATTATTTTCTAACAAAACCAATAAGTCTACTTTGACATGTATAGATAATTTTTAAAATCATTTCTCACAATTATCTTTGCTGCTCTTAAAGTCCTGGCTTTCTCAGTGCTTCCCATTGTAACCTCTAGGGCACAGGAAACAGGCCTAAAAACAACATTAAAGAATTTATATCAGTAGGAATAATTTTTATTACAAAGTTTTTGTTCTCTTAATGATTTTATTAAAAAAATCAAGTCTTTGTCATTGTTGGTTAAAACGTCTATATTTTATAAACAAAAATAATTCTAAGGATGCTAGGAGAGAAAGTGACTTTAAATCTATATAATAAATAAAGTGTCATGGCCTACCTTCTGGAGCTACATTATGGATTGAAATATGTCCTCTCAGAATTCATAAGTTCAAGTCTGATCTCTGAGTACCTCTGAATGTGACCTTATTTGAAAATAGGATCATTGCTCATACAATTAGTTAAAATGAGATTATTAGCATGGGCTTTCATCCAGTGTGACTGGTGTCATTAAATGAATAGAGGGAGAACACCACACAAACACGAAAGTAGCAATTAGGGTCAAGTTTCTACAACCAAAGATTGTCTGCAAACCAGTAAAGCTAGGAGAGAGATCTGGAATAGATTCTCCCCTACCTTTAGTAGGAGCATGTTCCTACTGACACCTTAATCCGTGAGACAATGGATATTTAAGACACTTAGTTTGTGGCACTTTGTTACAGCATTCTTAGAAAACTAATACAAGTTGTGTTACTGAGGAGGTGATCTGCCTCTGGCAGGTATGGGCAAAGGGGCTCCTCTTTTGTTAATACTGATAAACAAGTTTCATGCCACTCTACACAGTACCCTATGGGATTGAAAACTAAGTGTTTTTGTTTACATTAACTAAACTTGACATAGACTAAATTCAATATTCCATATCATTACATTTTATTAAGGGCGCCTGGGTGGCTCAGTGGGTTAAGCCTCTGCCTTCGGCTCAGGTCATGATCTCAGGGTCCTGGGATTGAGTCCCACATCGGGCTCTCTGCTCAGCAGGGAGCCTGCTTCCCTCTCTCTCTCTGCCTGCCTCTCTGTCTACTTGTGATCTTTCTCTGTCAAATAAATAAATAAAGTCTTAAAAAAAAAAAAAGAATAATATGAAAATAGATAAATATAAAAAGCAAAAGCAGAGCATAAATATGAATTGAATTAATAAGCTTAAACTAATGAATTCACTTATGGGGAAGAAAACATAGATGTAATGCATAAATAAAACAGCACATTAATATTTTGAGCCTAACATTATATTATTAACTAAAGAGTTTTTCTGTTTTAAATATGTGATGTTTAGTAGCAATAAAATAAATAGGAATATTATTTCTATTCCAAATCTAGCCAAACACTCCACTCTAAAAACAACTCCTTCCTGCTAAATTGTTTAGACCCTGGCATCCAAACGATTTATTAAAAAGGAAATTGAAGGTTTTTATTAATTTAATGTGAATACAGCCTTTTAAAGTGTCTTTATTAAAGTGGCAAAGGAAAGAAAAATTGAAAAAAAAGGGTATAAAAGACAACATAGCAAATATAGAAAAGGTTTTGCTCTTTTTGCATAAAGATATTAGGCAAACCACATTGCAAAACTAAAATAGTGAATAGCTTCCTGCACTGTGAGCATATTATAGTAAGTGCAGAAAGCATCTTTAATCTGCACTGGTGTGGAAAACACTGCAAATCACACTAGGGGATTTTTATTTATGTGTATGTCAGTATTGAATCAATGCTGCCATCTTATAACATGATTATGAATACTGTCTAAGTATGCTGTCGTTCACTCATCAACAGTAATAGAACAGATTATTAGCCAAATTGATATTTTCTTGTTTCTTTATTTTCAAAGGACATTTTTAAAAAGATTTTATTTGTTTATTTGAGAGAATGAGAGTGAGCGAGAGAGAGAGCAAGCATAAGCCAGAGAGGAGAGGTTGAGGGAGAAGCAGTGTTCCCACTGAGCAGGGAGACAAATGAAACGCTCGATTCCAGGACCTTGGAACCATGATCTGAGCTGAAGTCAGATGCTTAACTAACTGAGCCATCAATGGTACCCTTATTTTCTTGTTTGTTTGTTTGTTTGTTTTTAAGAAAGGAAGAAGACCCATTGACATAATAACAGATATTATACACTCATTGATCTACAGTATACTGATTTCAGAAATGTTAAATGTGAAAAAACTGTTCAGTGTAGAATTAAGAAACTATGGAAGCAAAAAAAAAAGTATCTTTTCATTACAGTTTAAATTTCATTATAGATTAAGAGAAATCAAATAACAAAAACTTGAAAATCTTCAAGAACAAGTATTTGGAGAACTATTTTATTTTTCTTGATTCCCAGCACATATATATGGACTTAAGTTGTTTGTTTTTTTCCTCCAACTTCCAAATATGAGGCAACAAATAAACTGTGGGAATTTGAAATAAGCAAACAAAATTACATTAAAGAACCAACAGTGATGTGTTCAGAGTTTTAACACTAAACTGTGGAATGGCCCACTCTAAATCTTTTGCAATGTTGGATCACTTTCATCACTGAAGGTGGGGCATGTGCAGCTCCACCTAGTTTCACTCAGACCTCCAATTTCAATTTATTTTCTGTCGTAATTAGGGAAGATATAAGGAATCCAAAGCTAGTCTCAGATGCTCAGAAATGAATCAATATCATTGTTAGTTTCATTCTGATCATATCAACCTATTCTAGCCCCAAAACATTTTTATCCATTCTTTTTGGAAAGAAAGATAAAAATATTTTCCTAAAATATGTGTCTTTATATTAAATGGCCTCATATTATCTCAGCTTATATTCTTTAAGAAATATAATTGTATTTACCTACTTTTATTCAAAAACCAATTAAGAGATATTTTTAGCTTATAGAAATTTTAGAAGGCACAAGCCACTGGCCTTGGAGAACCATCTGCATGTACTTTCTTTCTCATTGTGGATTCACTATGGACACCAAATACAGTGCTTTTTGTCTAGGGATTCTGCCACTACCAGTCTTGAGCTACCTCTCCCTGCTAAGACTAAATTACAAGCATCAATGGGTTCTTCAGCTTTTTTTCTGCTGAGTTGGAGTTTTTAGTGGGTGCCTCTGACTAAAATACTTAGATTATATCCTTGAAACCTAAATGCAAGGGGGAGGGGACTGCAGTAAGTTCCTGTCATCTACCTTGGGAAGTGAGGTCACAAATATGGGAAGGCATTCAAAATAAAATAGGGTTCCCCGAATAGCCATGAGCCATGGCTTTCTACAAGCATGAAGAGCCATGTCCTCCATCCAATGACTAGTGTTTTTAGTTTTTGATTCCAAACTTTGCAGATCTCTACTTTCTCAAATATTTTGTATGTTTGAACTGCCTTCCAACTTGGCTTCCATAGATTTGCCTTGTGTCTGTCTTTGCCTTCATTGAGAGATCTTACAAAAGACCATGCAGTGGTTATATCAACTGTCTCCCAAATTTGTAGGACTCCTCAAAAACAGTGACTTTAAGGAACCACTGACATGAAACCATGTAAGGAAAAAACACTCTTCTTAAAATACTGGGAAAAATGATTCAGTGGTTTTATTTTATAAGACTACAGACTATGTAGTCCTATCTTAGAATAGTCTAAGAGAAAAAACAGAATGAGATTAGATTGATAAAAATGGTTAGAAACTATATAAAATGATCATAACTCTCTTGGTAAAACACTCTGTAGAATCTAATGAATGGTAGTCTATTGAATAGTTTATAATTTTTAATCTTGTTTATAATTTTATCATCTGTATTTCCCTTCCTTTAACAAGTAATACAGATTTAGCATCACTAAACATCCAAAATGTTCAAAAGTTTCTTGCAGAAGATTCTTTATAGGTCAGTACATTCTGGATGTCTCCAAAGCTAAAGCTATTACATGTCATTACATTATTAACTTCAAGTGGTTCTTGAGCAGTTCTATTATAAAACATGTTAAAAGAAAAACAATATTATAGCCTCTGAAATATTATTTCTATAATTTTATGATATATTTTTAAAAGTTTTAGTCCTTGAAACTCATAGAAGTCATATGTTGTGAATAGCTACCTAGAAATGGATTATGCTTTTTGTACTTGTTGACCATTTGCCTTTAGCTAGATATCCTAAAAATACTTCTATTGATTTTGTAAAGTAATTCATTATGATCTGTTGTTCATAAATTTGATTATACAAGGAGCATTAGTCTCAGCAATTGAAGTTTAACATTTTGGAGTTTAAATCTGCACAGTTTATAACAGGTTCATTTTGAATGCATTGCTCCCTGAGGAATGCATGGCTTTGCATAGGGATGGATTTATACAGGATCATGGAGTAACTAAAGCCTTTAAACAACTCATTTTCCTTCACTGACTTCTGGCATTAAAGGCACTGAGACATTTAAAAGACTCTTTGGCACTTCAGATAATCTTGTACCATCTCTCTCTGTATTCAAAATTTTAGGGAATCCTTTCCAACAAAATATAGCCAACTATATAGTTTAGTGACTTTCATTGATTAACATAATGCTTTTTCTGTGATGCTTATCAAGACTATAAGAATGATTTAAATATGAGGAATTGAGACAAGGGGGTAGTAAAAGTATCATTTTACAATTAAAGCAAGAACTGATAAAATCAGTCTTCTGGTTGTTTGCAAGTATCTCAAAATATATACAGGTACACATTTGCTTACACTCACGCATACTCCCAATGCATTCATATGCACACACACCACTTACATTAGTTGAAAACTATGTGTGAAACGAAATAAAAGAGTCATGATTAAATCTGCTTAAGTTAATATATCAGATAGAAACAATTGTTAGGTAAGCCTGTGACATGCTTTGTAGCTGCTCATACTGTATACAAAACATGTCACAGGCTTACCTAACAATTGTTTCTACCTGATAATTAATATAACATGAACTTATATGTATACATATTACCTATTACATTTATGCCATCATACCAACCTTCTACTCATTTGGTATATGTATTATGCTATGTAGAAATTTTAAAAAATGCATTTTGTTTTTCACTGAGTGTTCCAGAAAGTCATGGTGCATATTAGGAATTTTATGAAATTGCTAGAATAAATTCTGCCCATTCGATGCTCATATCTGGGTTTTTCGTCCATCACTTGTTGTAACCTAAAATATATTTTTGCATAAAACATATTTTACAAATTTCCTCAGGCAAACCTGAGAATCCTAGTCATCACAGTACTATACACTTTTTCTAAGTTTTTCATCACAGTGCTATAAGCTTTTTCTAAGATACACTGTACTAGAAAATATTTAACCAAGAATATTTGATGTCTCAAGTAGATTTTTTAAAAGGTATCAGTGAATCAAGAAGTAATAAGGTGAATAAACAAATGTTTTATTTTTAAAGTAGCAAAGAAGTTGTGGTATTAAGAAAAATCACCAGTAAAAGTATGGAAGTTGTAACAGTCGACACAATTAAAGGTACATTTTCATCATTTAACATACTGATCTAGTAAAAAATATTTTTTTAATTTTATTCCTTCCTTTTAATACAATAAAATATTGCATATCATTTATAAGTACCTTAAATATAATACACTTTCAAAAGCAACAAAGGATGTCTATATTCTGTTAATGATTAGACTTTTTTAGCTTATTTCTATTTAGATATCATGAAGGGAAATATTTTATTTCTCCTAATATATTGATCTATTTTAATGCATTCTGTGCTGTGAATCATATGGGTTAAAGTAGTCATTTTCTTATTCAGTTGTTTCTGGTAATCATTTCTCATAAAAATTCAAAGATATATATTTCACATGAATGAATATTGCTGGTTTAATAATCCTGGTAGTTATGTAAAATCTAACGATTCAGTCTGCATTAAAACAAGGAAACTGAAAGTTCAGGTACACAGGAAACAGCCTTTAGCTGTTTTACTTGACTGTTGTTTTATTTCTCTGAGCCACTAAATGACTACCATTCTTGCAGCATTCTCTATTTCATTACTCAAGTCCTGTTCTTTGGTCTTCCTTTTCCAGTACTTGGATAACAGAGAATACTATGCTGGGAAAAATAGCGCTGCTCTCATTCTAAATACTCTATTGAACTGTGTGGCTGGTAGAATATTTTGAAGAAGCACAAGCTATAATAAATCATGGCATCTACCAATGACAGTTTCAAATGAACACGTTTATTGGGCCAGACAAGTACATCACTAAGAGTGTTATTTACCTCAGGTGCTGACATATAGTGCCAGATGTTGGATTTAAACCCTGACTCAGTGATTGCAGTTGAAAACGGCATTGGCATTTTAAAAAGCATCTGTTATAAACAGTGAGCTGAGCAAAACACGAAATGCAGAGCTTAATGCAAGCAGTAGTGAATGAGAGTTAAGAGAGTTTACCTGGACAAATTCAGCAAGCATTGAGCGCTGAGAGTCAGAGTACCGATCATGCTTCTGTTAACATATGAGGGGTCACTTTTCTAAATGCTGCACATGAAAGTAAACCGTAAATTGTGTGAACAACTTCTGACATAGCATTAAAATGCTAATATTTTATGAATTTGTCACAGGTTTGCATATATTAGATATTAGATACTCTACCAAAGTTGGACTCAGCTGCAGAAACTTTCAAATTAGAGTAGTGCTCGTAAAAGACACACACATGAGGAACTTTTTAACATGGCAAAATGTATATTTTTCAAAATTATATATAAAGTTCTAGAAGTTACACAGAAAGCATACTACTAATTCTTTATATTAGCAACTAAATAGACATTAAATGTTAAAAATATTGCAAGATGGGCGCCTGGGTGGCTCAGTGGGTTAAAGCCCCTGCCTTCAGCTCAGGTCATGATCCCAGGGTCCTGGTATTGAGCCCCACATCAGGCTCTTTGCTCATCAGGAAGCCTGCTTCCTCCTCTCTCTCTCTCTCTCTTTGCCTGCCTCTCTGCCTACTTGTGATGTCTGTCAAATAAATAAATAAAATCTTAAAAAATATATATATATATATATTGCAAGAGTTATGTTTTAGAAAATATATAATTTCAATTAAATCATTAAGTTTTACCTAAATTGATTTATTATTTTGATATATCTTCACTATAATTATTTGACCTTTAACTTAAATTTTTATTTGTGAAAGTTTTATTAAAATTATTAAATTTTTTTTATTCTTTACATTTATTATAGTTTTTACTTTGATGAAAATGTATTCAAATTTTGTACAACTTGAATAAACTTCTATTTTATTTTGTAATTCTTTAATTCATTACTTAGAATAGGATTTACATGAAAATTTTATTAATACAAACTAAATACAGCTTTTGTCCAATGGAAAACAATAAAAACAAATTTAATGGATTAAATATAACATAAGATGTATTTCTTTATTTTATTGTACATTCAAACATTAAAACCCATCAACAGAATGGTTTGTTATTTGTGGTAAAAAATAAGTAAGTCATTTTAATTACTTTTAATAATAGAAAACTCATTTATTTAAATACATTTTGGTTTTTTTTCAATATAAACAAATATTTTTAAGGTGGTAGGGTAAAAAGGTTATTATTTCACAGTTTGTTACATTGACTTATTAATTTTGATTATGTACAGAAAACTCCATGAGCTCTGTGTGCTTGTCCAGAGAAATTTTAAGAGGGTCTAATCTGCACAGACTATTCACCTATCAAATATAACAAAATCCATTTCATCATCATGGGTGAAAATAAATTAACTTGCTCTTCATATTTTCATTAAAAACTTATACTTCATTCCTTTAGTGGTGAAAAATATAGATTTAAGTGTTGGCAAGTTATTACTCCATTTTAAATAATAGTATTACAATTTACTTTGGGGAACCACTCCTCCTCTCAAGACTGTAGCTGGTGAGGAGCACCTGCGTGGCTCAGTCAATTAAACATCTGACTTCAGCTCAGGTCGTGAACTCAGAGTCCTGGGATTGAGCCCTGATTTGGGCTCCCTGCCTGGCTGGGAGTCTGCTTCCCTCTCTTCCTCTACTCTTCCCTCTGCCCTTTCCCCTTCCCCTGCTCATCCCCTCTCTCTCTCTCTCTCTCTCAAATAAATAAATAAGAGCTAAAAAACAAAACAAAACAAAACAAAACAAAAACCAAAAAAAAAAAAACCAAGCTGATTAAATGGATGTGTGCTCATAAGTGGCTAGTTACCACACTGTATTTCCTTGCTTTGGAGATTGGTTCAAGGATGCCCAAGTGATCCAATCAGAACCAAAGAGATGCAATGAAGTTTGGTTAGGACATTGAGAGAGTGGCTGTCCTTTCCTTCCAGGTGTGACAATAGAACTGGGGCTAGTGAAAACAGCTACTAGAAATACCATGAAGAACATAAAAAAGCAGTCAACAGAAAAAAAAAAAAGAAAAGCAGACTTAAGAGACAGAGAAACTGAGTCCTTTTGTTATTAATACCTCTCATGATGTTGAGTCTGAAGTTTAATTCTATCCCTGTGTTTGTCAGTCATCTTAGACCATATATTGTTTTGTTTTTTCATGTCTGTATCAGGTTTTCCAAACCGCCCCAATTAATACAATCTCTCAGGAGAGAAATGCCTGGGAGAGACTTTTACAATGTTTCTCCAATCACTTACTCACACATTCCTCCCCCCAGGCATGCTAGTGACTTGTCCAGATGGATGTTTCGGTAAAGGTCACTGCTGATGCTCAGCAGAATCACATAGGTCTGGATCCCTCTCTCTCTCTCTAAGTTGGCCAACCATATTTGTAGGAAGGACTGGACCTCAGTGGAAGGGCCTATTTAGCCAGAGCGATTCCATTCAGTTAAACAGTGATTTTGTTGTTTATGCAGTAAAGCTTAAACTGTCCCTGCCGGCCCCCTTCCCCCAGGGGACTTACTTAAAACAAGTCCCGGAAACCAGTCCCAGGTAATAAAGCCCAAATACAAGGGTGGAGGCCAGGTGGAGGTATGCAATCAGTGGGGGCGCATACTGTCTCCCTAGCTACCAAGGAGTATGGGCCCCGCCCTTTGGGTGCCTTTTGGGCGCCAATTCTGACCAAGGTAATAGGCTAGTTCAAATATCTACTATAGGATAAATTGTAATTCAATTAGTCACTTATGTGTGACCTAGCAGGACTGTGCAGCTTTCTCTGTGTGTTACAATCTCATTGGCCACCTATGCATGGCCAGGCCCAACCACATGGCCTTTGCCCTTAAAAGGTAGTTTGTAAGACAGAGAGAGGTCGCCTCTTTGTAAGAGGTGGCCCTGAACAGTCAGTTTGATTCTCGATGCTTGGCACGAAATAAAGCTTTGCTTGACCTTCGCTTTGTATCAGTCTCGCTCCTTTGACCATGGATGGACCCAACACTCAGAAAGTAAGAATATAAATCTTGGCTTGATGCCTTGGCCCTATGGTTTTCCAGCAGCTGCATCTCCAAGTAAATGTGCAGATCAGTCTACAATGCAGAGAAGGTCAATGAAAAGCCCAATTTCAACGTCGGATGCAAGGTATAGTTTTTTGTACCTCTTTATTTGTGATTCTTTATCCATTAATACATTCTAGGTTTCTTATCAATCAACATTTGTGGTTTAATATTATTTCATTATTAGGATGTATTAAATCAGTAGTGAACATGCAAATACGATATTGATTTTATGAAGATTAGTCAATAAATAAAGTATATTTTACCTATTTTTTATATAGATTTTATTTATTTATTTGACAGAGAGAGAGATCACAAGTAGGCAGAGAGGCAGGTGGGGGGTGGGTAGCAGGCTCCCTGCTGAGCAGAGAGCCCAATGTGGGGCTCGATCTCAGGACCCTGAGTTCATGACCTGAGCTGAAGGCAGAGGCTTAACCCACTGAGCCACCCAGGCACCTCAATATATTTTACTTATTGTATCAATAAAGTCCATTATAAATAATTAATAAAATAAATAATTTGAGAGAATGATGAGTGATAAGAAAAGTAATCAAAAGTAACTGAAGGGTCCCATAGAAAACTTGGGGGGGTATCTTTGGGTTAACACTGAATTAAGCCTTATCTGGTCAAAAATCATAGCCATAAGACACACACACACACAAACACACACACAAACACACACAAATCAGTGATGGTTCCAAGTATTCCAGGCAGGAGAAATAGTGCCCAAATTCTGAAGTTGAAGTAAACTTGGCATGCTGGAAGAGGGGATAGAACATCACCATGGATCAAGCTGTGGATGAGGGGAGTGACATATGAGGGATTTAGAAAAAATGAGCACAAATACTCTTTTTCGTTGCCTTTCAATTTCCACATGGGCCAATTTTGTCAGCAAGTAGCCTGGAGTAAGAAAGGATGAAGGGCATTCTGAACTGAACCTACAATAAGAATATTTCTTATCGGGGCACCTGGGTGGCTCAGTGGGTTAAGCCTCTGCCTTTGGCTCGGGTCATGGTCTCAGGGTCCTGGGATCGAGCTCCACATCGGGCTCTCTGCTCGGCAGAGAGCCTGTTTCCCTTCCTCTCTCTCTCTGCCTGCCTCTCTGCCTACTTGTGATCTCTGTCTGTCAAATAACTAAATAAAATCTTTAAAAAAAAAAAAGGAATATTTCTTATCAATGGATCAAAAAGAAAGCACTACTTGGCAGTCAATGGGGTTCCCAAATAATAATATATATGTTTGGTTTCATGAGCTTGTAAAAATGAGCTTGTAAAAATGTTACAGGATGGGGGATGCTCACATAAGAAAGACCATAGTACCCATGGTACCCACTTATTTGGAAGCAAATGTTTTCTGGCAAGCCCTCCATTTATGAAGTTTCTTTTCTGCCCAAGACAGTGTAATACAACACTTTCCAAAGCTATATAGCATGCCAAGGAGCAAAGAAGTGTAAGAGAAAAATGCATCAACCAGGACACAGGACAGTCAGAATACTGGACTAGAGCAGGGCACAGATGTTAAGCAACATTCAGCATCCACCTGCTGAAACAGATAATCTACAAAAACGCTATAGAGGTTTATTTCTTTTTTCCATGAAATCTAAATGAGTGTTCCCAATAGGTAGGAACTTCTCCACGTGCTTCTCCAAGCAGTGGTTCCAGCACCCTGAGCTCTTCTCACCTTTTTCTACCATCTTTTCATCTGTGCTTATCCACATCAAGCCAGCGGGGAAAGAACCAAGCTTGCTGGTGGGAAGACTCTCCATGGCAGGCCTCTGGGCATGTCCCACATCCACCCATTACAGACAGAGGCTGGGAATGATGTGACTCTCTTTCTGGAAAGAGAAGGTAGTGAATTGAGGGAGAACAAATTGCAGTCCACCACCATGTAGTTTTTGATCATCAGATATCCTTTAAAAAGGTGCAGAATGGAAGATTTGCTGCTGACTCACTCCTCTGAAGTTCAAACTGACCAACTCAGGTCAGCTAAAATTGCCTCCTCACTCTTGCAGCTACTAAATCCTGCCCCATGAAACCCAAGTGCCTCACATCTGCCAAGAATTTGAACACCCAGAAATTCTGGAAATAAAAATGCCTATATCTGACCTTCTCTGATCTAACTTGTAAATTCTTTAGGCTACTTACTCCCTGCAGAACAGTCTTCTCAGATGGCTTTCACACTCCAATATTTTAATAAAAGCTTTGTGGCTTCTTTCCACTCATAGATCTCGTTTTTCTGTCCATTTCCGTCTGTGGCTGCACTGGCACTGGCTGTCTAAGAGCCTAAGGCCAAAGCATTTAGTGTTTAACTCTGTGTACTTTCTGAACATGTACTTCTTTTATTAGTAGTAAGATTCTGATATTGCTTCCAAGTTGCCATGCCAGTAATATAACTATAATTTTTCTTAGCTATCATTGTCAAACCTGCCTTCTTTTTTAAACCACATCTTATGGACTCTCATTTTAACGGCTACTAACCTAAGACTACCTGTGATATTGCTTTGGGATAGGCACTCTGTTAATCTGATTTTTGTCAAAGAGCTGTCTTAATAGTCTTTTCTTTTTCAAGTTCAACATTACCTCACTGTTTGGTATTTTAAAACATTTCCCCCCCCCCAAGATGTTCTTGCTAAAAATCTTGGGATATCTTTAATGTTCTTCTCATTTATTTCAGTAAACTAGCCAATTATTGTTTGAACTCGTCTCTCCTGCCTAACACCTTCTTAAAATAAATACAAAATGAAAAGCAACCTTATTACTCTTTCCTAAACCACTTCCCTAAGATCTAAAGGACCAGTGTCTGTTTTCTCTCTGCCCTAACATGAAGCAATGTCCCATATTTTAAGAATTTATTGCAAACATGGCTACAGTCTTAGAATAAATTTTCATATTAGATGTATAACTTATAGCTAAAAAAGTGAATCATAAAAAATAAATAAAACCTCAGTGGTTCATTATTATACAGTTCAGATGGGAATTCTTTTTTTTTTTTTAAGATTTTATTTATTTATTCATGAGAGACAGAGCAGTAGGCAGAGGCAGAGGGAGAAGCGGGCTCCCCGTGGAGCAGGGAGCCCTATGTGTGACTCGATCCCAGGACCCTAGAATCATGACCTGAGCTGAAGGCAGAAACATAATGATTCAACCACCCAGGTGGCCCCATATGGGATTCTTGATCCATAGTTCAGGAATCCAGGTCCTGCTATTTGTGTCAGTGCCATCTTAAGCCCCAGGTAGATACATAACATATTGGAAATAGAGGAAAAGAGGGGACAGATAACCCTGCTAGGTAATTAGGCATGGACATAGGTATCTATTAAATAACTTGGAAAGTCTGGTTGTTTCTGAGTCCCAAAAGTGCAGATAGGTTTTAGTGGCCATGTGCTACGTATTGATTAATGGGAATCATACACTAAGAGGTATATAAAAATAGTCCTACATGCTCTCAGTGAAGCAACATTCCAGAGCAAGCTGTTATTAGAGATGTACTGCATCTACACAGAGTAGATGTACTTGAACTTAAAATACTAGTTAAAGAGCTTGAGGAGTAGTCTAGAACAATGACTCTTTGCTTCAGGTTTGGAGAAGTCTAGAAGTTGCATGAGATGAACAGGAAGGTTATGCTCAAGCTAACTGTAATGAAAAATGTCTACTGATCTTTATTTTTGGTAACTATCAACTAAGCCTACATTTGTCTTCTTAAAGTTCTAGGTTAAAGAACCAGCGTTACCATTATTGAAGCAATCATTATAGTAAGAACATAAAGAATAGTTACATCTTGTCTATTGCTTTCAAGATTCTTTGGCCTGTTTTCCCTTTAAAATTCTTGAAGGTGGTTTATTTTTATCTGGGTGAGTAGCACACATTCCAATTATATTTAATGGCATAAGGTATAAGAAAGGCAAATATAGGGCTCTGCACCTGGCAGAGGATTTTGCTCATGAAAGCCCCATGAGCTGTGAAAGTATTAACATTTCATTCAATATACTTGAAATGTAAAAATGCAGGAAGGTTCAAGGCTCAGGCAGCAAAATTCTGAAGAAGCTGAAAGTGGTCAAGTGGTCAGGCTTGTGTTAGAAATACAATGTGATAGTATGACATGGGAAGTTATCATATAAAAAGGCTTTTAAGTAATGAGGAAAAAATATTTCAAATAGCATTCAATATCGCGTTGTTCTCATGTTACATAATCAAGGAGGGTTTTATATTAGCTGCATCAGAACTTCAGTTAGACCCACAATAATATACTGACAAGTCGAACCACTCAAACTTCATGTTTATCGTGGATGTGTGTAGAGGGAAATGTGAACGAGATGTTAGAGTTCTGAAAGGATCACTTATAAGTAGAAGGTTGAGGTTAGCGACTCAGAAGAACAAAGCTTCTTAAACATCAGCTAGGACAGCCTACCTGCCACCATGAGGTAGGAGAGAGATGAAGTATAGAGACAGATTGATTAGAAGCAGCACAAGGGAAAAAGCATGGGGTACCAGATCAGACCCAAAATAAGAAGGTCAAGTATGCAACACCCTTATTTAATGGAGCCACAATAGGGCTTGTTTTTTTTTGGTGATGCTACATTTTCTACTCTCACCTTCTCTGAGTCACAGAGGTCACAAAAGTTCACTTCTTTTGCTTCCTTATTAAGAAATAACTACTTTCTCCAACAGCAGAGTATATTTTAACATCTTTTTTTTTTTTAAGATTTTATTTATTTAACAGAAGGAGATCACAAGTAGGCACACAAGCAGGCAGACAGATAGGAGGAAGCAAGCTCCCTGCTGAGCAGAGAGCCCGTTGTGGGGCTCGATCCCAGGACCCTGAGATCATGACCTGAGCCGAAGGCAGAGGCTTTAACCACTGAGCCACCCAGGCGCCCCTCTATACTTCATCTCTCTCCTACCTCCTGGTGACGGGTAGTCTGTCCTAGCTGATGTTTAAGAAGCTTTGTTCTTCTGAGTTGCTAAGTTGCTCAACCTTTTACTTATAAGTGATCCTTTCAGAACTCTAACATCTCACTCACATTTCCCTCTACACACATCCACAATAAACATGGAGTTTGAGTGGTTCGACTTGTCATTATTTTTGAATCAAAAAATAGACATCAAATATTAATAAACATATTGCATAAAAAGTGAACTAATGGGCTTCTTTAAATCAGTAGATTTTAAATCTCTGAAAACCTTTGAGTATTGTAAATATGATTATGCCAAGGATCATGCCCATTAATCAACACTGGTGTGTAACCTCAAGTAAGAAAGACAAAATTATAGTAGAACAGGAATATTAAAAATGACTATGTGTCTTTCTTGAAGTTGAAAGCAAATTCTCATTAGTTATTCATAGTATTCTAGTGTCTATTGACAATATTACTTGTTTTTGCAGAAAACTTCAGAAATAGACATGTTTTATTTTCTTAGCAATAGTAAAACATCCGCTGAGAATGTAATAGATGGCTTTCTTTCTCCAAGTGGTTCCATCTCAACACAGTTTAGTGTCATATGAATATAACAGTGATGTGTCTCTCTCTAAAACACAGTTAGCTTCTTCCTTATCTCTATAATCAATTCCTTTACATTTCATAACTTTCTTACTCTAAGATGATTAAGGGTAAACTGATATTAAGTGCCTCTTGGTAACAATTGTATCACTTTCCCTGACCTTCAAATTACATATAACACTTATCTTGGACAAAGGTATCTGGTTGCTCAATGTTGTGGACAGCAATATTTGTCTGGCATTGTTAATATGATAAGCAGTGAAATAAAAAGTTAACTGACCTTACATTTTTTATAACCCCGGGAGAAGTTTTAAAACCTTATTAGGAGCTTTTAGATAGTTGATGATAGAAAATCTGTGCCCCAGCATAAATGATATGGCAGGTCAAACAAAACAGCCCATTGAGAAGTCTATATTAACTGCACAATATTTTTATTGTATTTGGAATACATGTAGCAAAAGGTAAATAAATTGGAACCACAAGACATAGTGACAAAGATTTGAAAAGCTCAAGTCAAAATGTGTTATTTATAAAATACAGTCTGAATGATTTGAGTACTTTCCTATTAATGGTATTTATTCAACAATACTGATATTTTCCAGCCAAGATATAACTGGCATTGTCCCAAGTGCAGATAGATCGATAAAATGGCCAACGTCCTTTGAAAATCCTTCGAGTAAGCTTGTGGTGTCTCTGAGGCAAGGTCACTTAGTTTCAGAAAATAGCAGTCAAGGAAGAAATAGCCTAATTTAACAAAACAAAACAATAAACTCAATATATGGAGATGCCAATTTAGGCTTATTGCATTTCTTATAAGATACAAACAATACTTTTTTTTTTTAATTGAGAATGTGGTATATGATAATTTGTAGTTAAATACACCCTAAAGACCAGTAGTATTTCCATACAAGAATATGGGTGATTAAAATGGCAATCATCCACTCTAAATATTAAGTTGCATCTAGGGATTATGGTAATTATTGTTTCTTTTACCAAAGTTAATCTTATTACATGAATTTACAAAATCTCGTTTAGTAAATTTTAACTTCTTGTATATTGAAATGACTGCTTGTATTTTTGGATTCATGGTTCTTTATACTACAGAGTGATTTTTTTTTTTTAGATACTTTTAAAAATGAAACTAAAAATGAAAAAAAAAATTAAGCACAACAATGAAAGTAATCTAGAGAAAGTTCAAAGAATAAAATTCCAGTTTTACTTTCTTCAAATAAATTCATTTTTAAGATTATTTATGTCACAAACCTACTTCAGAAAATATGCTATTATTTTTAAACAGCAATATTTCAATGTCTGCTAACACATTTGTAGGACTTAAAATTATTAGGCATATATGGAAATATGTAAAGTAATTAGAAATACTCAAAAACTAGCATGTTCTTTAAAATTATATTTTAATTCCTTTTTTTAAAGATTTTATTTATTTATTTGACAGAAAGAGACAGCAAGAGAGGGAACATAAGCAGGGACAGTGGGAAAGGAGAAGCAGGCTTCCCACTGAGCAGGGAGCCCCATGCAGGGCTCCATCCCAGGATCCAAGCTGAACAGACACTTAATTACTGAGCCACTCGTGTGCCCCTGTTTTAATTTTTATGTGCAGTTTTTTCCTTCAGATTTTTCTGAGAAGAAATTTCTTATTACTCCTTTTTCACATAAGTTTTGGTGACACACTTTTTCTTCTCTGTAATAGCAAACTTTGCTATAGGAGTGAAATTCAGCACTAATTAGTTTCACAACTGCAGGCAGAGAATTTTCCTCAAGGAATCCATTTCCAATAGAGGGAAATATGTTTTGTACCTGGCAGGATATTGACAGAAATAAAATATTTAATGGCCATCTACTGTAAGACATTGAATGAACTGTAACTTTTTAAAGTATAAAATGTCAAGTAAATATTTCTTTTACCTATAAAATATAAAAATTATAGCAGTATAAAATATATAAATAAAAATTGTATTTCTTCTTGTAGAGTCATGTCATGTCATTTAAAATAATTGTAGATTTTCCTCCCAATATGTTTGTGAATATTGCCTATTAAATGCAAAAACTATTAAAAATTAAAGACAACTATCATATGTCAATTAAGTTTTATCAACCCAAAGGTGATTCTGTATCTTTTCTCCAAAATTTCTCTTTAATAATGTTTGGGCCTCCTTGCTAAAATGGATATTTTCTTGTACACACACAACATATCATAATTAACATATCATAATTATCCCTCGTAAAATGTACTATGCAAAGTTAACTTTTTTTTCCCAGGATTTTATACATGGGGACCTTTGATTTGGGCAATAAAAATTCATTAAAAAACTTCTCATTCAATACCACATTTTGGTTCTGTGAAGGTATTTTGAGATTTTTTTGATTTTAGTATGAATAAGATACAGGGAGAGAGGAAATATTTTCATGTGCTCTCTTTTCCATGTTGTATTAAGTGTGTCTATCTCACAGGTGGTTTCACACTTACACCCTTAGATGTTACATACCTTCATATCTATTACACCAGAAGTACTTTATTATCAGTGTGAACTCTAAACAAATATCTAAACATCATTTGTCTGAAAGCAGTTCTATATTACCTCTTATTTACTAATGTTGTCTAATTAGGAAAGATATATTCATGATAAATACAAATAAGAAATAGTACAGAAAATATGTAACACTAAAGAATTTTTATAAAGATTTTGAATTCAGTTTTATGAAGTAGTTACATAGATAAGACAATCTTACATATAATATTATATTCATGTTACTTTATCTTATTTTGAATCAAAAATAGCTTTCCTTAGTAATAAAGTTAAAATTGCTTTCCAACAGTTTATGATAACTACTCGGTAATTTTCACCTGTGGTTGAGCATTTTATTTCTTTCAAAATTTTACACAATAAACAATGCTACAATGAATATATCGGTATATTAATCTGTGTTCACATTCTTTTTTTTGGTTCACATTTCTTTGAGTTTGGTAGGAGTAGTTTCTCCAGAGGGTAATGTCTAAATTAATTTGTTTAAATAATTTGAAAGATCTTGTGTCTTGCCAAATCACTTCCCAGAAAATTATAACAATTTACTTTCACAGTAATTTGTGAGAATTTATAGTATCTTTATCAGAATTGGATATTTTTATTAAAAATACAAAATCCATGCTAAGAATTTTATCTGACATAAGGATGTTACAACTAATGTGAAATGACAGTATGTTACATCTATATTATATTATATATTTATCTATATCAAACCCATTATTTTAGATTCCATAGCTACAAATTGTGGATTTGCCTACTTGTTAAAATGTATTTGTAATTTCCAATCAATACATCCTGGTGGTTTTCCTGGTTATTCAGGAAAATTTGATTTTCCCAATGTGCATGTGCCCAGTTGAGGTCTCACAGGGTGAAACTCTGTCTTCTTCTTTTTTTTTTTTTTAATTTTTTTTATTTAATTCAATTAGCTATGATCTAATACATCATTAGTTTCAGGTGTAGGATTCAATAATTTATCAGTTGCATATAACACCCATTATGCATCGCATTACATGCCCTCGTTAATGCCCATCACCCAATTACCCCTCCCCCCACCCACTTCCCTTCCCAGAACTGTCAATTTGTTTCCTATAGTTAACAGCCTCTCATGGTTTTTATCCCTTTCTGATGACTTCCCATTCAA
Organism: Lontra canadensis; assembly: GCF_010015895.1. Lineage (NCBI taxonomy): Eukaryota > Metazoa > Chordata > Mammalia > Carnivora > Mustelidae > Lontra > Lontra canadensis. The sequence continues at coordinate 2,659,875 of NW_022631056.1, read as the reverse complement.
TATTACCTCCCTTCTCCTATGATTCTCTGCACTGTTTCTTATATTTCACATATCAATGACATGCTGTCAAGTGTCACTTCTCATTTCAGCTTTCATGATGTAAACTAGAGTCTTTTTTGCAGTCTATTTAGTACCACATTTTTCACATTTTGTGCTTTTTGTTGGTGATTTTGCTATTTAAAATGGCCCCAGCATGTTGTGGTAGTGTTGTCCACTCCACTTAAACACAAGAAGGCTGTGATGTGCCTTACAGAGAAAATGCCTTTGTTAGAACAATTTAGTTCAGGCAGGAGTTGTAGTGCTGTTGGCTAGGAGTTCAATGTTAATGAATCAGCAACATATTTTAAATAATGTGTTTAAAAAGAAACACATGGGGTGCCTGGGTGGCTCAGTTGGTTAAGCAGCTGCCTTTGGCTCAGGTCATTCCTCAGGGTTTTAGGATTGAGCACCATGTTGGGTTTCCTGCTCAGCAGGGAGTCTGCTTCTCCCTCTCTGTCTGTGTGCTCTTTGTCTCTCAAATCAATAAATAATTTAAAAAAGAGAGAGAAAAAAGAAACTCACATAAAACAAGGTTACGTTTTGTCCAGCTCATAAATATTGTGACCAAAGAGCATGACAGCCTAACCCTATATATCCTCTAGCAGCAATCGTCCAACATTTACAAATTCAGTGTTCATGGGGGACTTTATAGAACACAAAACAATTACAAATAATGAGAATTGACTACATCTATCTATTCATATAAAAACCCAGTTTTCAAAAGTAAAGGAGTACTACTCAGAGACTTACAAGGAAGAGAAATCTGAAAATCAGAATGGTAAGAAGATAATGAAGCTTTACCTACCATGGATTTATTAGAAACGAAGAGTGTGTGGTTTAGCAGCTGTTATGGTAACAGGTGAGACCTTGGGCTCTATGTGACACAGGGATATAAATAAGACTCCTGGGTAAAAGTACTCTATTTTAGAGAGAAAAGAGTGGTTAGAATAATTTATATACTAGCAAATATAGAGGATAGAGAAATGTGTCTCTTACAAACTTGTTTTAAAATTACATACTACTATTATTACTATAGCTGTCTTAGACTGGACTACTACAACAAAAATACTATAGACTGGGTGGATTTGATAAACATTTACTTCTTTCTGTTCTTGAGTCTGGGAAATCTAAGATCAAGGTACTGGCAAGTATGGTGTCTGATGAGAGACCTCTTCCTGCTTTGCTGTGTCCTTATACGACTACAAAAGCAAGGGAGATCTTTGTGCTCTTTCATAAGGGAACTAATTCCATTCATGAGGGCTTCATGACCTAATCACCTCACTTCCAAATACTATCACATGGGAGATCAAATGTCAGTATAAATTTTAGGGGAGACCAACCTTCAATCGATAGCAGGCTTATAGCAATTCATTAATTTGGAAATACCATAAATGAGGGTTGAATTTCAAATTCTCTTTGCCTTTAATGATGGTGTAACTCAAGCCTAGACATTTATGTTGATATGTCCCCAATAAGGTAACTCTCCTGGAGCTTCTGGTGGTGTCAAGACAAAACCACTTTGGTGAGAGACACCCACAATAAAGGCTTCAAAACATTTCCATAAGCAAAGCCACATAAACATAAACTTTAATTTTCAATGTATTAAGAAGAACTTATAGCAACAATTCACTATGAACAATAATAAACATAATTAGTGGAAGTATATTCAGGATGACTTTTATAACAAACGATTTATGTGTAGATTTATAAATAAGTATTAAAGGAGAAATTTAAAGTATGACCAGGGACAACCACAATTTAAAAATAAAAAGTAAAATCCTTAAAAAGTATGGGATGGAAGTTGAAAATGCAGTGATCAGAATAAATTCAGCAGATGAGTTCAATAGAAATTATGTACAATGAAAGAATTATTATTGAACTGTAAAATAGAGGTGAAGAAATTCTCTGGAGAAAAAGAAATGGAAAATATAAAACAGAAGTTGAGAAACATGAGAGTTAGAAACATATGTTCTATCATGTATCTGTAAGAATTCTAAAATAGGAAAGAAAACATATATAAAAGATGCTTAAAAGGCAATATTTCAAATGAAAATTATTTTGAATATTTCAGAATTTGTAAAAGGCATGGATTTTCAGATGTGTAAGCACAGCAAGTCCAAACATGATTAAAACAAAACAGATACAAACCTCTTCATACCAAAACTACATCCCTATACTTATTAATAATATGGTAGAACACAAAGAAAAAGATTCTTAAAAGCCACAAGAAATAAAATACATTACAATTAAGAGGCAATAAATATACTGAAAGATAGAGCACATGAGTATGTGTCAGAAGATTATGAAACAAAAAATATATAGGAGTACAGCAAGTTTTACATTATAATGATGTAAATAAAGGGCAAACATAAGTCAAACAAAAATTGATGGAGCCTAATTAGTATCAAACACAATAGAAATTACTGCACAAGAACAATTTATCAGGAACACATAGTTATTCAAAGTAAATTTTGAATCTAATTATAGGATCTGAAAAGATATTTTAAAAATATGAATGTAAAACATTAACAGAAAAATTGACAAAATCACTACATCTTTGCAGTATTTCAACACACTTGCTCAGTCAGCTATGTATTAAGCAAACATCAGTAAGAATACAGATTATTCAGGAAATCAAAATTAACAACTTAATCTAATGTATAAGGATAAAACCTTGTACTCAAGCAATTAAGCTTCTTAAATTATAATGAGTAGTTTACATAATCTGCAAGCAGGCAATAAAATTGGAGACAAGAGTTCAGCCTACCTGCTGTTAGGATCCCTATATACAGTAGGTACTGAGCCTGAAATTCCAGTTGTAGCCTCTAAAAGTCGGAAGTTCCCCTACAAAGCTGTAGCAGGTACAACAAGAAATTAATTATGAATAGCATCTACTTCATGTTTCTTTCTTCCCAAATAAAATATTACCTGAGTGACTAGTTGGCAGAGCCTAACTACCTTCCTGTTCCTTAGCTAAAATTCCTTTTCAGAGGCAGGCTTCTACCAGAAGGCAATTCTTTCCGGATATTTGGTGTTTCTACAGGGTTCTGGCATCCTGAGCAACAAAACTGGCATGCCATAATTGTAGAAAATCTCTCTCCTCCCACCCCACCCCTAGAACCATTTCCTCTTCAAATGTTACAGCTATTAAACCTGGAGCCATGTTCTCTTTTATGGTAAAGCCATTTGATTCCATTCAAAAGGTATGAAACTTTCTCATCTCTCCTGGTGCCAAATGCTCACATTCTGGAAAACAGACAACTTAACTCTTTCCCAAGAATAGATTTGTTTACTTCACAGAAAGAAATTTAACCTTTCTCTGTCTTTCTCCAGAGGGAAAGAGGGACAGATGTTTCAACTCCCATGTAAACTCCAAGATTCATAATTTCAAAGTTGCTCTCCTTATGGTATTACCCTGTTGTGTATTCATGTATTACCATTTGGGTCTTATGATGTCACCCTGTGCAGTACTGGGTGTGAGAAAATGGCATTATCATGCTACTGTAAATGCTATTATTACTATGACTTATGAAGGCCTGATCTGATGCAGAATACACACATACACAGACACAGACACACACACACACACACACACACCTTCCAAGATGGGTAACATCTTGGACACTTTTCAGTTTCTGGCTGAAGAATTTCAGCTTCATAATGAGTGCATTTCTCAGATTATGGGAAGTTATTTAAATTTTGGCTTTTAGTGAAAACAGGTTTTATTGCTAGAAAGTATATTAGATTAAAAATCATTAGATTCAGTAACTATGTGATAAAATTCAACAACCATTTATAATAAAATCTCTTATCAAAGTAAGAATAAGGGATGACTTCTCAAATGGGTAAAATATTTACACCAAATCCTAGAACAATCTAATTCTTAATGTTGAAACACTAGAAGAATTCCCTTTAAAATAGGAACAAAATTCTTACCTTCAGTGTTATGCTGTTGTCATTATTCAAAAGAAATAAAGATGTGAAGGTAGAAAAGAGGAAGCAAAACTGTCATTATTCAAAGATAATTAGATTCTTTACTTATTCTTTACTTATAATTCAATATAAACTACACATAAAATGTTAAAATCAATGAGAGTTTATTAATTTTTCTCCATCTAAAATCAATACCTAAAGGTCAATTACATTTTCATATACCAGAAGCAATTAGAAAATAAAAATTTTAAAGAGACCATTTGTAATATCAATTAAGACTACAATATATCCAATACATCTAATGAAAGTATATAAGACTACTCAGAAGAATATTATGATTGTTTATATATTTATTATAAAGACTATAGCAATTGAAATTAATATGTTCATGGTAAGGGGAAAATACTTAAATTACCCCAAATTAGTTTTTAAACTTATAAAATCTTGCTTAACACTTACCCAGGTGAGACTTGCCAAGTTTATTATAAAACCCACAAGGGAAAACAAAAGTCTCATAATGGCTAAGAATATTTTATGTTCAAAAATTGGGGGGGGGTTGCTGGGGTGGCTCAGTGGGTTAAGGCCTCTGCCTTTGGCTCAGGTCATGATCTCAGAGTCCTGGGATTGAGCCCCACATTGGGGTCTCTGCTCAGGGGGGAGCCTGCTTCCCCTCTTTCTCTGCCTGCCTCTCTGCCTACTTATGATCTCTGTCTGTCAAATAAATAAAATTTTTTAAAAAATTGGGGTGGGAGAATTTATTTTATTGCAGATCTCGAGTAAGGCTGTTGTAATTAAAAAGTATAACATTAGTGCAAAATAAACAGTAAGGCTATTACAACAGAAAACATAGCCCAGAGACTTAAACATAAAAAGTAGATCTATGACACAGGTCATTTTGCAAAGTAAGTGAGAGAATTATAGACCATGCAGAGACAACTAGTTACTCGTTTGGGAAAATGCAAAAAAAAAAAAAAAAAGTGCATGCATTATGCACAAAAAAGCAATTTCAGTTAGTGTAAAGCTTTCATTTGTTGACTTGCCCTTCCAATTGGAACACTTTTGAGAATGATAAGGTGTGATCATTAGACAGGACTCTAAAACAAAAGGTGTAAGTCCTGTCTCACTTGGACAAATGGGGCCATAAATGCTCATTTAGTCTTGACTGTGAAAACTGTGACAAGCTTATGAATCTAAAAGTAAAACTTGGTTGAAGTCTGTGTGTTTATTTCTTCACTGAATCCCTATAATCTAGATATTATTAGAGACGTATTCAGAGATATGGCAGGTTTGGTTCCAGACAATCACAGTCAAGCAAGTATCAAGATAATGGGAGTAAATGAATTTCTTTGTTTCCCAGTATATATAAAGCTATATTTACTTGGTACTACAGTTTATTAAGTATGCAATAGCCTTATGTCTAAAAACATGTACATATCTTGATTTTAAAAAGTACTTTATTGCTAACAACAGCTAACCAACTTCTGAGCTTCCAGCAAGTCTTAATCTTTTTGCTGGTGGGTTTTCTTTCCTCTTTGGTAATGACTGTTGACAGCTCAGCATGGTGCTAAAGCTTGGGTCACTGTGGCAGCTGTTTAAAATAAGACAGTGAAGTTTGCCATATCCATTGACTCTTCCTTCACAAACTATTTTTCTATAGCATGCAATGTTGTTTGATAGCAGTTTACCCACAGAACTTCTTTCAAAATTGGAGTCATCCTTTCAAACCCTGCCACTGCTTTATCAGATCAGTTCATGTAATAATTCCAAATCCTTTGTTGTCATTTCAACAATCTTCATAACAACTTCACCGGGAGTAGATTACCTCTCAAGAAACCAGTTTCTTTGCTCATCCATAAATAGCAACTCTTCACCCGTTAAAGTTTTATCATGAGTTGCAGCAACTCAAATAGAATAATAACAAAGAAGGTTGAAATATTGTGAGAATTACCAAAATGTGGAACAGATGCAAAGAGAACAAATGTTGTTTGGGAGATGGTGTCAATAGACTTGTACAATATAGAGTTGCCACACATCTTCAATTTGTGAAAAACACAATATTTGTGAAGCACAATAAAGTGAAGCCTAATAAAATGAGGTATGCTTGCATATTATCTTTATTTAGTCAAATACCAAGGATGTGTTTCTATCTGAGCTATAAAAGGAAGTAAGAACACATAGATCCATAAACATTTTAGAGAAGAATAAAATTGATAGCCCTAAGATTTCTTTGGCCTTGATCTTCCTTACAAATTATGAGGTAAATGTTTCCACAAAGTATAAAAATGACTACTTCAACAGAATGGGAAAGATAAAGAATAGTCCTATAAAGGAGGTAATCACAAGTAAACTGAGAATGGGAAACAAAATTTTGAGCAAAATCAAAAAGTGAGTTAGGTTCATTTACATATTTTTAAAGCAATGTCAATAATAATCAGTTGAGGGTGCCTGGGTGGCTCAGTGGGTTAACGTCTCTGCCTTCAGCTCAGGTCATGATCTCGGGGTCCTGGGATCGAGTCCCGCATCGGGTTCTCTGCTCAACAGGGAGACTGCTTCCCCCTCTCTCTGACTGCCTTTCTGCCTATTTGTGATCTCTCTCTCTCTCTGTCAAATAAATAAAAAAAATTAAAAAAAATAAGAATAATAATCAGTTGAGATAGTTTTTACACATGCCTGAAAAAAGAATGCTGTAACTGTTTTTAGTTCATTTTTAAAATGCATTGAAAATATATTGAAGATAGCTGAAAAGGACATGTTGCTTAGCTTCTATTATGTCTTTATATCTAATCAAAAACTAATTGAAAATTAAAGGTAAATCTACCATTGTTAAATAAAATGACCATTCTCTATATACTTCAATTTCTAGATAGATTTCTAGATAAAATATCAATTCCTAAAACTTGTATGTTTGTATATGTGTATGGGGAGAAATTCTTTATTTTTGATATGACAAATTGTTATTCTGATGTTAATTTAATATTTAGGCTAGATTGGTTCTTTCCAATTAAATAAATAACTATTTAGCAAGAGTCTAGTCTCTCTAGGTACTTTGTGTCCACAAAGTACCTAAGGCTGACATAAGGATGTAAACTAGATTGACAAAAACCCTCACCTTGGATAGAAAATATCTAGTTAGGAAAAATGGATTGTCTTTTTTGTGACTGATAAGATAAAGTTAGTGGAAGAATTTCAATCTAAAATAGAACCAGAGGATATAAAATGGAGAATCTCATGCAGTTGTCCTCAGGAAGACAAAATTTAAGGTTTAAGAGATTGATTTTCCATAAATGCCAGACTTACAGAAAACTGATACTGTTGGAATTTTCTTTTTAAAGATTTTATTGTTTATTTATTTATTTATTTATTTAACAAAGATAAAGAGTACAGGAGGAAGAGGGAGAGAGAATTTGAAGCAGACTCTGCACTGAGCACAGAGCCCCACATAAGGCTTGATCTCACAGCCCGGAGATCATGACCTTAGCCAAAACCAAGAGTCCAAAGCTGACCTGACTAACCACCCAGGCACTCCTCAAGTTTTCTTGAATGATGTAAGATGATCAGACTTTGTTTCATTTCAACCTCGGGAAGCTTTTCAAAGCTACAAACAAATGGTCAAGATGACGCAAGGTGGATTTGTCCCATAAAGTGTATTGAATAGAGTTTTTTTGTGTGACTAGATTATGTCTGCTCAGGAGATTTTCAAGGTTGGTCTCTATTTGTTGTTTTTTTTTTTTTTTATTTAACTGACTCTTTTTAATCTCTCTTTTCTTCACATTCTCTGCTGATAAATATATCCTACCCCAAATCCTCACTGGACTCACCAGTAGATTATCCCAAATTGCAATTCTCCTGATTTTCCTAAGTAAACTCATCATTTCAAGTTTACCTCAAATGCAACCCCTCACTTAAGCCAACTAGTCCAAATTATTTACATATAAAACTAAACTTAGGTTTTATGGTGAGTGCATAAGGTGCCTAAAAAGATGTTAACTAAGCTCTACTTCAGTTCTTTGGAGAGAATACAATGATTAAATAGTTTACTTATTATTTTAATATACCATAAAGTCACAGGTATGATGTTTCTGCTATTTATACATATATTAACTGATAATGTTATAATAAACTAAGGAAGGTATCTTCTTAAAAGCATGTGATCCAGATGGAGGCAGAATACCAAAAGACTTCTTGGGACCAATTAAAACCACTGGTAAATACTGTGCATATTTTATGCTAGCTGTTAGAGAATGTAAATGGAGAACTGATTATCATTTCAACTGAGAACATTACATAATGGCTCCATTGACTGTACTTACTTTCAGGATGTTCATGTTCAATTTAAGACATGCATTATCCTCGCATAAAGCTCTTTGTGGCTTCAATCTGGGCATTGTAATGGACTTTCTCTTACAAATGATTAAATTGCTCATATTTTTCAGTGAACATTTAAGGTCACTAGAGTGCATTTGAGAAATATTCTAATTCAAATAGACCAGTGACTCACTTTTAAAAAGAAACAATTCATTCATTTATGGCTATCAACCTGGATCCAATGCACTGATATTTTAAAGCAGACCAGTCTTAATTATTAAAGAGCATATTTCGCATTAACCAACTATTCCTCAACATATCTTTAGAAACTAGTTATAATTAAACCCAATTCTGATTAAGATCATGTGTACATCTTCCCTGTCTTATAGTGTAGAATAACTGACTTAGTTATATATTTAAATCAGAAGAAATCAAACATATGAGAAAATAACCTGGAAAAATATATATATATATATTTCAAATTCGTTTTGACCTTATAAAGGATGTTGCCACTGCTGGAATTAGAAATGAAACTGAAGAAGCAGATATTATGAAAATATAAATTGTAACTGTTGACATTTTAAAATCTATTTGAAACACAATCACTTTTATCAATCTATTTTAATTATATGTATGCCACCTTCTGCATCCTCTTCCCTTGTTATTATACTGAAAATTCTGAAAATTTTATGTAAAGGGTACAGAAAATGCACATGACTCTGAGAATAAAGATAAAAGTTGACAGCAGAAGAACTTTCTTGAGCTCTGTGGTGTCTATTGCAACTCTGTAGACACTGCATTACAAGATCAGAAATATTGATTTTTTTAATCTTTTTTTAAGACTGATTATTTATTTTATAGAGAGAGAGAGAGAGAAAATGAACATGCATGCAAGCATGGGGGAGGGGCAGAGGGAGAGAATCTTAAGCATTCCGCATTGAGTTTGGAGCCATACACAGGACTCCATCTCACAACCCTAAGATCCTGACCTCAGCCAAAACCAAGAGCCTGATGTTTAACCCACTGAGCCACACAGGTTCCCACAGAAATGTTCATTCTTAAAATGGGACTTCATGAAAATCCTTCTCAAGTATAAGAAAACAAAACCTATAGATGTAAAATGTGTACTGAAAAGACTGCTTCAATAACACTGCATAAATAAATGAGATTTAAATGTGAGGGACCAAGTTTTTGAATTCATATTTAATTTTATATCAAACTTCATGGAAATGTATATTTCTATTAGTTAGTATTGTTATGATTTCTTTAGTATTATGAGGAAATTTTCCCTTTTAAAGAAGAGCAGGATTGTTCTGAAATTTTGAGGCAACTATCCTGGCCCCTGTAGCTGTTCATAGCTGCTTTCCAGGGAGTAGGTCAATAAAAATAAAATACTCCCCAGATGGAGTGGTGTCAAAAAGTTGCCAAGAGCTATATTCAGGATATGAAAAGATGATACAATAAGAGTAAACAGAGGAAGTGAGATGGGAGAAAGGCTAGGAAAAATAGCATCATAGCATTTGTTAGTGAACTTAAGACAAAACACCAGAACATATTAGATATATCTGATGATTCCAATGCTGAAGGCATGTGTATAAGCAACAACAATAGCACAAAACCCAAAATAAGCACCAGGTACTCTCATCTGGTTTTTGGAATTACTCTTTTTGTTTTAGCTTCCCCCTCTTCTTCCTCCTTCTCTCTTTCTCTTCTTTTCCCTCTCCTCCTTCTTCTACCTTCATGTTAATGTCACATATAATTGGTACTGTTACTTGTTCCTTGAAATTAAGTTTAAACCATACATTTATAGTTTTCAATTTGGAGATAAAATAAAAAATAGGAAATAGGTGTTGGAATATTATCCTGCATGCCTATTGCGTTTCCAAGTGTCTAAAATAGTACCTTGTTCATAACCACTGCTCAATAAATATTTTCTGAGTGAATGAACTGTTCTGCCTTCTTCTACACTTGTCTAAAATCTGCCCAAGTTACAAAATTATTTCTGAAACATATCTTGAATCAGAATATACAATATTTTCTCCATAAATATTTGTTGAAATAAGTACTGAAAAATAACCATGTCACTTTTTCATTGAAATATCATAAATAACTTATTGCTTCATGGCATGCAAGCCCATAAATGTCCTCGAAGGTCTCGTCCTAGTCCACCTGCCCAGTCTCATCACTTTGCTCATTGCTTGCATGATGGAGCCCGCATAATCTTCCACTTATCTCAAATCATCTGTTTGTGTTCTTTCCTCAGGGCTTGCAAATTTCACAGCTCTCAAGGTTCCCATCCCCCACTCAATGGTCTTCACTCATACATTAAGTCAGCTATTTCCTTGATGCCATTCAAACTTTTCTCGTCATCTCTAATACAGAGAAAATATTACTGGCCATCCGAAGACTGACCCCTTCATAGACACTATTTCTCATGAATTCATATTATTTAATTATCTGTTTATCTGTCTTCTCCATAGATGTTAACTTCACATGTGTAGGTAACTTATCATTGAGACCCCAGCCTGGCCTCTAGGTGCTTAATAACATTTTGCTGATTTGCATAATTAATCCATCTTTGTTGTTGTGTAAGGGCTTATTTAGCCAGAGCCATTCCATCTGGTTAAACAGTGATTTTGTTGTTTATACAGTAAAACTTAAACTGTCCCTGACCCCCTCCCCCCCAGGGGACTTCCTTAAAAACAAGTCCGGGAAACCAGTCCCAGGCAACAAAGCCCAAATACAAGGGTGGGTCAGGCCAGGTGAAGGTATCCAATCAGTCGGTGTGCATACTGTCTCCCTAGCTACCAAGGAGTACCCTTTGGGTGACTTTTGGGCGCCAATTCTGACCAAGGTGATAGGCTATTTCAAATATCTACTATAGGATAAATTGTAATTCAATTAGTCACTTATGTGTGACCTAGCAGGACTGTGCAGCTTTCTCTGTGTTACAATCTCATTGGCCACCTGTGTGTGGCCAGACCCAACCACATGGCCTTTGCTCTATAAAAGCTAGTCTGTAAGGCAGAGAGAGGTCACCGCTTTGCAAGAGATGGCCCTGGCTGGTCAGTTTGATTCTCGGTGCTTGGTGTGAAATAAGCTTTGCTTGACCTTCACTTTGTATCAGTCTCATTCCTTTGACCATGGACCCAACAGTTGTTAAAAGGAATACATAGATCTTCTCAAATCCAATCCTTTACCTTGCCACCTGAAGATCTTACACACCTGCTTTCTCAAGGAAGGCATACTTTCTAGTAGCTATTCTCTCTTATACCTTATTGTCATCTTAGATCATTGTCTTCATTATACAGACCTGCTCCAGAACTGCACTGTCCAACAAGGCAGACACTAGCCACTCAAAGCTATTTTACAGAAATAAAATTAAAAAGTACAGTTCCTCAGTCACACTAATGGCTTTATTGTTATTTAGAAGCCACATGAAACTAAGCCCTGCTATACTGAACAGCTCAGTTCTAAAGCATGTTGTAGCTTATATATTTCCATCATTGCAGAAAGTTCTTTTGAACTTTCAGGTTGAGAATCTCTCCTGATTCTACAGTGTTTTACAGCTGATTCCCCTACTCTCCAACATTTTTCACAGAAAGGTTTCTCCAAAAAGTTGCCTACCTTTCTTTTACAATACCTTAGTTATCTCCCATTTGATCTTTTAATTACTATGAAAATGAAATACTTACAAAGATTTAAAAATAACACATTCTAAAGGACACTCATGTACCTACCTTCCAGATTTGGCATTTAAATGTGCATTGTTGTATCAGATATGATTTAAATCAGAAATACAAAGTTCTATTATATACATATCTTTGAAGGAAAATCACTATACTTAAATTAGTGTATGTATTATTCAGATTCATCAGATATGCCTATATACTAAACATTATACAAAAGGTGTTTTAAAATGCATAATTTTTCTATTTCCTGTTCTTTTTCTTTGTTGCTATTTTACTTTTTGCTGTTTTCTATTGAAATAATCAAGATTTTTGTTAATGTATTTCATTGGGAGCCATGAGGCCTGGTCAAGGGCACTGCCCCACTAGGTTAAGGTTTGAACTAATGCAGGGCTAACCCTGCAGAGGGCAGGATGGCCCCACAGATGACTGCCGAGGGTGGGATCGCCCCCACAGATAAGCTTGGTCTGTTAGTCTCTTGCCTTTTCCTCTGATCCCCTATCTCTCTCAAAGAGCCCCTTGCTAATCTGCCTCAAACATCTCTCAGGCTTGGGGACAGGAGCAACTCCAAGGAGATGAGTTATTCTGTACCTAGGACTATGGAGAACTTTAGATGTGTACCGCCGTAGACAGTTTCCTCCCTAAGTTGATGTTTGTCCAAGGCTTTCACAAACTGAGTCATTAAAATGCACCCTGCCTCCTACAAAGGAGTTCCTGCTTTTCTCCTATATACTTAGTTTCTTCAGATAGCTCTTCCTTTTCCATTAACCTATCTCTTGTTTTACTACAGTTCTTTATTATCCAGTTCATTCCTATAGCTCCTTGTTTTCCATTAACCTATATCTTGTTTTACTGCAGACCCCAAAGTAAGTTACCGAAAAGCACATATTTGTGCTATCTCCCATGGCTTTCTGAGGGACATGATTACTCAGGAAGCAAGACCCTGTCCCCCATCCCTGGCACCAGTCTGTACCATTATGTTTTAACTAAAATAATATGTGATGAACAAAGAGAAATTATCTGGTAAGTGCTTATAACCCCCTACTCCAATTAAACGGCCTATACAAGAAGCTCGATAATCAGAATAAAGATGGAGATGCCTGACTACTGACCAGAACTCACTGTGTGGCTCTCCCATCTCACCAACACCACCCCTCCTTCGGGGACACCTGGACCTGCCCAGGCTGGACCCAGGGAGTTCACTAATTTGAATGGTAAACATTTATTTCTAATCTATGCATATAGATGCATCCATGCATATTAATGCATTTTTATGTTTATAAAGCTACTCCTCCACAAGAAAAATAAGAGAACATGATAATTAATAGCCTGTGTTGTTACCCCTCTCACATATTTGACCTCAGTTTTTAGATCTTTTAATTCAAGATCGTTTTCGACATGCTTGCAAACTAGGAATTATTTGCTTTCTAAGGATATTCTTAGTTTGATTTATCCACATGGTTACCAAGTTCTTTGCTCATTCCTGCTCCCTACTCCCATTTCTTCCTTTAAGATAGTCCCGTTTTCCTGTAGTTGGTCTCAAGGCAGTTCTTTTGCCAAGGATACTTAGTGGTAAATTCTTGATTGTAATTGGTCTGAACTATTTTTGAGTCTATTGTTGTTAAGATTATTCTCTTTGATTTTACCAACATGGCTTTAACCTTCCTCTTTGCTTACCAAACTTTCAAGAGGTTTCTTCCACACTTTGGACTCTTAACCTCTTTTTTTCCCTTAGAGTACTTATTTACAAAAACTTGGAACTAAAAAAAAAAATAAACAAACAAACAAAAAAACTTGGAACTATAAATTTTTTCTCTCTCTCTTTGAGATATAAATCTTCCCCTAGCCTCTTGTCAGTTTTTTCTTCTTTAAAATATTTTATTGAGATAAAATTGACATATAATGGCATAGAGGTTTAAGACATAAAATGCATTGACTTGATTGCAATATGATTACTACTGTAGCATTAGCTAATAACTCTATCATGCCCTATAATTATCACTACTTGTGGTGAGGACATTTAAGATCTAGTCTCTTAGCATCTTTGAAATTTAAATATAGTGTTGTTGACTATAATCACTACGTTGTTCATCAAATCTCCAGAACTTAGTCATCTCCTACTAACCTCTTGCTAATTTGACAACTAAGGAATGTCTTTCTCTAGGACCTGGGAACCAGGCTTTTCAAACTTAATCATCCAAAAAATAATGCCTCTATCTTTCAGTTCTTCTAATGCTTCTATCTCCTAGTCCAGGGGCTAGGAATCTAACTTTAATAAACTACAATTAGTAAACACAGATAGCCTAATCACATTAACCAATTTCACCTCTAAATTCACCACCACCGCACTTCCATGTTTAAAAACGCTTCTGCCTTCTCTTTCAACAGAGTTTGATCTCTCTCACATATTGCAATTGTCTGAATCTCTATTGCAAGTCTTGAATATAGTCACCTTTGCCAATTCAACTTATCCAACGCCATTTTTCCTTGACAGAATTTGTTACACTACAGTTTCCCATGCTTATATTTAATTTTATGAAGACTGTTTTTCCAACACAAGAAGTTATGTTTTTTATTAATTCTGGAAAACTATCAGCAATATTTCTCTCAACTATTGACCTTGTCCCACTCTTTCCATTTTTTCTTCTTTTCCTTCTCATTAGCACATATTGTCCTTTCCAGCCCAGCTTTTAGATAGCTTTACTTATCTTTCAAACATAGTTATGATTTAACATATCATTAATTCAATATCCTTATCAGACCTAAAAATAAATTTAATTTGAAGTGAATTCACACCTCAATTGTGCATTATATTGGCTTTCCTTTTATTTCATGTATTCATTCATCCATTCATTCATTCATTTTTTATTTGTGTCTGTGTGTGTGTGTTAGATTATTTTTTCATATTTAAGCTAGATGATAGAACTAAATTCTTACTTAAAAGGTTGTACAGTAAAGTCACCATTTCTTGATCTTCATGGAATTTAATAGTACTTTTTCTTCTTCAACCACCTTTCAAGGTTAGAAAGTCTGTCTTCAGTCGATAATATAGGTGAAGGCCCTTCGTCTCTTTGCATCCATTTTTGGTCTCCTTTTCCCACTGCTTGCTTTAGGAAGTATCCTTTGACACAAAAATTCTTTTATCTTTCTGTAATCCTCACCAATGTGTACTTCTATTCTGTGTCTGGAACACAGAGAAATTTATGCTGTTTTAGAGCTGAAGAGGAACAGAACATGCTACCCCAGAATGTGTCACTTGGGCAGGTGGATTATTTTGAGCTGAAGACAACCAGGGATCAGTGAACTTGGAAAGAACTTTATACCTCTTCTTACCTGCTTAAAGGAATTGAGATAGAGGGCCTATATAAGAAAGAGAACTATTACTACTAGAGATAACTTTGTATATACCAAGGACTCATCTGCATGGCATGGCATTTGTTTACCAAACATTTGCTCTTCAGGATTTCCTGTGAACTGCCTTCCTCCTCTTTAAAGCCCCTAGAGCCCTGCTCCCTTTTCCTTCACTTAAGATAATATATGAACCGCCCTCACCTGACTGCCAGGGAGATTCATGTTTTTATGGGGATCCTGTATGTACAAAAATTAGTTTTTCTCAGGTAATCTGTCTTAGGTCAACTTAATTACTGACCAGCTAAAGAAAGGAAAAATGTAGAGCTTTCCATCCCTACAGGGTTTATCAACATATATTTATTTGTTTTCTCTCTTCCTATTTATCAAACAGTGCTGTTTGGTGAGAAAAATGCATCAAAATGTGAATTCTCTGTACCATAGTAACAGGGAGCCCATGAACTGAGTTTATAATTTATACTTCTATGTTGGCTGAAGATTTATATGTCCATGCTTTCAGTGAGTCTGAACTCTAAATTGACTGCCAACTGCCTTCTTGGTAATTCATCTGAACGTTTAATGGGCATCTTCAAGTTACAGCTATCTAAATCAGATCTTCTCCCAGTTTTTTTCTATTTCACCAAAGAAAATGGTATTACATTCCTCCAAACCTACATGCCAAACAGTAATCCCAGATTTTCTTTTCTACATCAGCTATATCAAATCAATACCTATTCTCGATCTGTCCACCCTTTTCCATCTCATTTGCTACTTTTTGAAACTGAGAGACCACCATTCACTAATTCTTTATCCTGTCTCCTTATTTATGTCCTTCATAGCACTTACCACTCTCTAAAACTATCTTGTCTCACATTTATTTATGCATTACCACTTATCTATTAAAATTAAAAATTAATTAAATTAAATTAAAAATTAAGTTCATTAAATTTAAGTCATCGCCTTTTTTTTTTTAAGATTTTATTTGACAGACAGAGATTACAAGCAGGCAGAGAGGCAGGCAAGGAGAAGGTGGGGGGAGCAGGCTCCCCGCTGAGCAGAGAGCCCGACGTGGGGCTCAATCCCAGGACTCTGGGATCATGACCTGAGCCAAAGGCAGAGGCTTTAACCCACTGAGCCACCCAGGTGCCCTGTCATTGCCCATCTTATACATTGTTTACTTCCTGTGTGCAGATCTTTGCCTGGCACACATTGTATAAACTCAACAAGTCTTGGGTAAATAAATGAAAAATATCCACAAGAATCAGAGAGCTTAATCAGACTTTGAACTCTGGTTTCCTGGTACCACAGCCTACTTTTGTTTCTTTCTAATATATGGTATGAAAAAGACTTAACTGTTGTACTTTCATATTTTATAAATGCTTTGCTTTGTATATAAAGGGAAATCAATTTAAAACTTTTCCATTGCTATAAAAGAGTTTAATTTCTTAATAATCTTGTTTATTCCCTGCAATATATTATGATATTTAAATGTGTAGGTTTGCACCAGATGCCACCTTCAAACAAGATGAATTTCAAAGTCAGTTGATCTCAAACTTTGATACAAGTATTTATGGAGCTAACTAAAATTTTATATGACCTGGGTACTTCTCCAGGTCTTTTGAATTAAACTCTCAATAGGTTTTGATCTACTGAATACTTCTGTTTCTTCACCTGTAAAATGGGAAAACACTTAGCAGCTGGAATTCATCTGAGTATTAAATAAGATGATATATGCAAAACCTCTGTCCAGCATGCAGTGCATATATGTGCTTAAAACTCTACTATGATCACCAATTTCTTTAGAAGTTTTCAGTTTATTATATATTACTTATTTGATGCCTAATATCTGGGAACTGATGCAAGCAAAAGCAATAAATATTGAACTATAAATTCAAAGTTAGCTATTAATCAGAATTTTTTTTTAAACTCTTTAGGTTACACATGGGTCCCATTTGGATAATAGATTGTATTTCACTTTTGAACTTGACGGATATAAATCCTGAAAGGTGATTGTGAGTTGTTTATGAAGTACAATGTAACTCAAAAAATGATTTACAGCATTTTTTAGGTTTATTGATATTTAAATGTGGATGCAAAATGTGTCTTTACTTCATAAATTTTTAAATAGCAGTCACACTGGAAAATGCTGATAAAAATTTACAACTTAAATTTTATCCATCATCTAATTTTCATTCTCCAAATCTTTGATGACAAATGTGCATGTGTGTGTGTGTATGTGTGTGTGTATGTGTGTGTTATTGTCTCTTGTTTTCCCACTGAATGAGCAATGAGCAAATACACACAATGGCCAGAACTTAGCTTCTAAGTGTTATTTTTTACATGAAAGAAAGAAAGGTTATTTGGAGAAGTGGCTGATTTCTACTCTGGGGCATGAACTTCTTGTGCCAAAAAAGAGAGAAATGTTTATTTACCAATATGGTCACATCATATGACATACAAATCAGCTTAAAGAAAGAAAGAAATTTTAACTTTAACAAATTTTTCATTATTTTTAACATTGTTATTCTGGAAAAGCCCCATTTCATCTGTAATTTAATATTTCTATTTTTATAAAAAACTGTTTCACAAAAGTATTTGTTAAAATCCTTAATAATAACTCAATATTATTTGTGTTTATAATTAATGCATAAAAATGATTTTAACATTCAATAAATCTTAAGTTTTTATAGTCCTATATCTCAATAACATAAAAAAAGAATTTGGAAAAAAAAAGAAATTGGGATTAACTTCTAAAATGTACCAAATATTTCAAATAAATATTATAAGCTTTATTTTTTTAACATATTTTACACTGCTATTTGCCTCTAGTCTATAGTTTGGTTTATAAAAAGTTAATTTTTAAAGAAAATATATATTTGCTGCAGAAAATTACTGATGTCAAATATATATCTCAACATGCATATCTTTATGATGACTTTCACCTTTTCTCTATCTTCCAAATGCCTCATATAATGAAAAATTAAGGACTTTCTTATGTATTATTACATATATAATGCTAATATGTTTCTGTTTTTTTTAAGATAATGCTCAATGTTAAAATCTTTTAGTGTATTTAATTATTAATAAATTCATGTTATTTCTAGGAAATTTTGTCAGCTATAAAGACAGACCTGTGTAATGCTTTATTCAAAAATTTTATTAGCTTCAGTATAAATGCAATCTTCATGTTCTGGTCAGCTAAATTCTAAATGTCAGACATTTCTTTAAATGCAAGATGATTACTCACATCTGAGACTATTCTACACTGTAATTTAGCACAAATTTTGGATTAACAGTGGAAACTAGAGATCACCTCAGAGATCTCTAATTATGGCTGTTGCACTTTAAACCTTTAAAATATTGAGCATTCATAATATTCTATTAGGTAATTTCCAAAAATCTTGGTACATGTAACAAAATTTATTTTGCTTGTATTGGTGGTCTTGAGAGTTGGATTGCAAAAAAAATGTAAAAGGAAAAATAAAGAGCTGCCATGAGTTAGGGGATGTTTGAATATTATAAGTAAAACCAAGTCTCTTTTTGCCTTCTCCTGGGAACATTAGTAAATAAATTTGTTTCCTCTTGGGTATTAATACAAGAGAAGAGCAACAAGGCCCTTATGCTCAGTTAAATGACAGGTTAAAAGTGAAATATTGTTTAAGAAGATAGAAAAAATTATAGGACTTTCAAACTAGAAGGAAATAAAAGTCATATAAAACAGATTATGAAGAAAACATTTTATGAGGCAACTAGACTATACTTTTTACTTAATTATACTCTGCAATGTTTTTTAGACATTTCATGGTATTTTCATTTACATATAAAAGAGAAATACCGTATATTATTTCAAAAACATTCAAGAGATGAAAAAAGTCATGCTTTCATGAACAATTCTTTGCACTTATATTTAATTTCATTGATAAATTCTTGGGGTTAGAGTTGGTCAAGTTATAAACTAAAGTATGTTTTTTAAAGAATCACTATTTTATTTTTTGATGGATGTTAGGAAAGCAGTGGATAAACATTGATCTCTTTAGGGTCGAATTGCTATTTTACATATATTATATGTAAATGTTCATGAAATAGTATATAATATCTTAAAATTTTTGCAAGTAGCTAAGTAGAGATTCTTTTTAATGAAACACACAGTCTTCTTTTTACCATATGTTCTAAAACATTAATGACCTCAACCAGAATCTTCATTAAAAGAGAGGTCGTGATTTGTGTTCTCTGCAGTCTCCAATAAGAGGAGATAAATAATTTCACTAATTCTTGTTAACAGAGACATACAAATTTACTTCATTCCCCTGATACACTTGCTTACTTTTTGAGCGTGCTCTTTTATTAGCATCTGAATCATTAAGTAGGTTCAAAGTGCAGGATTTAATTAATGTATGATCTTTAAAATGACAAACCGTTGAACATCAGTGGCTACATAAATGACCATGTGGAACTTCTAAAGAGGTAAATGTCTTCATTATGTGAAAAAACATTATTTTTTTTTTATTTTTCAGAATTATAACTCTTTTGATAAGATTAGAGGGTAAAAAACAAAATTAGTAAGAGCAATGATAAGCAGTGAGGCTAGAAAAAAATTCAACGCTTTTTCAGGGAGACCTTCTATGCTATGTTAAAAAAGTCTGAATTTACTCCAGAAATAACGAAGACACAGAGAAAGGTTGAAAATTCATAACAGTGAAATGGTTGAAGGATTGGATTCATAACAGTGGGTTAAAAATATTCTTTTTAATTGGAAAAATATTAGAGTCAGGAGAGTTATAAGGTGGGGTTCCACAGAAAGAAAGGTGGGTACCTGAACTAGAATTAGTAGCTGTAAGAGTGAGTGTGGGAGTTAAACTGGGCATGTGTGTGACATGCAAATGATGAAGCCTAGTAGGAACCACTTTTGTGATGTCAGAAATGCAGACATAAATATTAGAATTTATCCCAGAATTATTGTAATGGAAGATGGGGATAATGTTACCCAGAAATTATGCAGAGTGAGCAGAAAAGCAGAGTAATTAAGAAAAACTAACTTGATAGGACTGGCGAAGGAATAGGAATGGACAAAGCAAGAAAAAGCATTTTGAGATGTAAGTGAATGATTTTATGTTAACCAAGCAAATCTACAATTTTAACAACAGACAGAATGATCTCCAGAGTCAAATAGCACAGCTTCAGGTGAGAAATTGCTGAGAAATTGTGAGATATTAATATTGATAATGATAGAAGACATCAATAATTATAAGACATTTATTTTTGTTAATTTTTCCTTGCTTAACTTTATACATATTTTCTTAATCTTAATTTCTAATTATGAAATATTCTATTTATTTGCTTGTTAATTTGGTTTTCTATGTGCATTCATTAACTCGCCTTTGCTCTCCACATCATACCTATATTCTTCTTCCTTTTCTTTTATTTAATAGAAATATGGAATTAAAGCCAGTTTTTCCTTTTATCATAAGAATTCAATAGTACTTTCAATTTGAGGTTCTTAAAAATAAGTTGTGTTTAATATTTAACATTTGTGCATAAAGAAAAAAAAATGTTGCTACATTATCATACATCATTTTGGATTGTTTCTTGTTGCTAGTATGCAAAAATTTTACCTGCTCAAGAGATAGAGAATAATTTCTTAAAAAGTGAAATCAAATTAATAAATAAAAAACTAGAATTTGAGGAAATAAAGGCTACATTCTATTCATAACATTAGCCACCACAAGAAATATAACTATTACAATGAAAGGAATAGAGGAGAGAAAAATGTATATTATAAGACTTTAATTAGTAAACCTCTTCCTGAATATATTTAATCTTTCTTTTGCCCTTAGAAGAAACTAGGAAAACATTATACTTTTTTTTTAAAGATTTTATTTATTTATTTATCAGAGAGAGTGAGCACAGGCAGACAAAGTGGCAGGCAGAGGCAGAGGGAGAAGCAGGCTCCCTGCTGAGCGCGGAGCCCGATGTGGGACTTGATTCCAGGACTCTGGGATCACGACCTGAGCCGAAGGCAGCTGCTTAACCAACTGAGCCACCCAGGCATCCCGGAAAACATATACTTAACAAGTTACTGTCTAAGTTCTTCTACTACTTAACGATTTCCAGATAAATTTCTGAAGCTAACTAGAAACAAAACCCAAGTCAGGACATTAAGCTTTACAATCTGCATAGAAAGAATGCTTCTTTAGGAATTTCAGTTAGGAATAGATGTCAAGAGACAAAATTATAATCAGCTCCTTTAAAAGATAAAGCATTCAAGGTTTAATGTAAATTAAGACCAGAGTTATCACAGAAGTGCTGTAAAGGTTTTTGTTTTATTTTGTTTTTTTCCAGAGCTTGTTACTGGTTTCTTATTTCTCACAGCTTGAATCCAGTGCATGTCTCTAGCTCTGAGCTCTGTAGATTCTCATCACACGGAATTCATCTGTGTGCTTCTGCTTCAAGGCCACTATCCATTACATCTGTCTCCGTTCACTAATGCTCTGGCCATGGTTCTCTTGGCATTGAACATTGCTGTCACACTCATTTGGTCTTTCAACCTGAAACAGACTGAAGCTTAAAAAGAAATGTAGAGGACACATGTTGAGAAAAACTGAGCTAAAGTAGGAGTGATTATCTTTCCCACAAAGTTTCTTATTCATAATCCTTCAATTCTCAACAAAAACAAATTAGGTTATTTACCATGTACTAGCCACAATCTTGCCTGAGAAAATAAGAATACACCAAAATAATGTTTATTCTTGACTTCATTTGATATATACTCTAGTGTGCATTTGTGTATGGAGAATATGGATAAAATATGAATAATATGAATGAAAAATCATATGATCATTAAGCAGTATGTACTGTGTGAACCCAAAAAACTATAAGTAGCTGATAGTGGATATGCACCTGCTTAATACCTCTAACACCTATATCTACCCACAAGGACATTAACTTCATGAGGGAAGGGGTAGTTTGTTTGTTTCCTTCACTTTTCTATACCAAGTCCTGGCAAATGATCCAGCACTCAATAAACATCAGTTGAATTACTGACTGAATCACCTCTTAGGTTTTTGAACAAGAATCACATTCTCAGTAAATTCAACTTCTTTATTTTAAAGAAAGCAATCAAAACTATGACCACTTATATAATGGTAATACCTCTCACTCCTCAAAACCCTGCTCTTCTTAATAAAAAATATATGAAAAGAAAACACCCTTAAAATGGAAAAAAAAAGAAAGGTTCTTTTAATGTAAACCAATTTTGAAACCAATAAATTCTTTCTTTGTTCGGATTTTTACTCAAGGATTGCCCAGTTTTCATAAGGCCTTCTTGTGAGTGTGTGTTTTTTGTTTTTTTTTTAATTTTTTGTTTGTTTTTTGTTGTTGTTGTTTTGTTTTTTTGCCTCAACACTTTCATTTACAACAAACTTCTGAAGAAAATCGTGACAGAATATTATCTGGCTGGTGTTTTTGCTTTGATAAACATAGTTGGAGTTTCATGGTCAAAAAGTTTGAAGTGGAATAGAATAAATAAATAGATGATTAGAAAATTCAGATGACTGGTAGGTTCAACTTCTGAGCGGGGAGGGAAACAAGAGGAGGAGGACAGGTTGCCTTTATCCTGCATTTTTTTTTCTCCCGCATTCCCTATTAGTTGTTCAGCAGATGAATGTGAGCCACACCCATACCTTAGCATACATAGAGAGAAATAGACCATGTATTCTGTCTTTGAGAAAGGGAAGACAAGCTTATCTGAAGCTAACAATTTCAATTTCAACTGAACATAAATCTTAAGAATTTCCAATTCTTCCCTTAAGATATCCATATATATATATATATATCTACATATATATATGTATATGTAGATATATATAGATATATAGATATATATCTATATATATCTCAAAATATTTCCAATTTCCCAAAGGTTTCTATAAGAAAAGCAAGGAGGAGGAGGTTGAAAAATTCCTCCACCTCCAAGGTGCCTAATTGTCTAAGCAACTGAGCTTGCTTTCATATATGCTCCTCATGCTACAGATGCCAACATAGAAAAAACACAAAGAGAAATATACTGAAGAGAGTTCTGGATACTAAAATAAATCAATAAGCAAATTAATTAGTTAATTCATTAAATACTAGGAAAGAAGTTATTACAAAAAGATATTAGAGAGTGTTGAGGGTGACTATCAAAACTATGAATTAAATAGACATGAGCAAAGCCAATATATAAGAGAAGACAGAGGTTGGTTTGCTAGGAAATGGTTAATTTTGCTAGGTTTTATAAAGAATTTGGCTCTCTGTAAAACACATGTATTTGGGGTTTTGCTTATTTGATTACTTGTTTAAACTATTATGGAACTGTAACATTATATATGTACTACTTTTTTGGTATAGCTGGGGAAGGGGGGACATCTGAGTTCTTAAAGAAAACTATGGATCCTGGATTATTATATTGTTACATGTGAATCAAAGCATTTTCTACATGCACACAATTAAAAATAGTATATATTTTTTTCTAACTAGTTGTTTCTTTATAATGGGCATACATATGAATTATACAATAAAAATGGGAAAAAAGAAACCTCTCATATCTCATTTTCCAAAGGATAAAAGATTAATGTTTTTAAATTTATGTATATCCTATATGTAATATATATGTATACCAAGTTTCATGTGGTTATATTATATTTTGACTTATTCTTAATATTT
The DNA here is from genome assembly GCF_010015895.1 of Lontra canadensis. Lineage (NCBI taxonomy): Eukaryota > Metazoa > Chordata > Mammalia > Carnivora > Mustelidae > Lontra > Lontra canadensis. The sequence continues at coordinate 2,635,861 of NW_022631056.1, read as the reverse complement.
CATTATGAACATTTTTTAAAGATTTTATTTATTTTTTTGACAGACAGAGATCACAAGTAGGCAGAGAGGCAGGCAGAGAGAGAGAAGGGGGAACAAGCTCCCTGCCGAGCAGAGAGACCAATGTGGGACTCCATCCCAGGACCCTGGAATCATGACCTGAGCGGAAGGCAGAGGCTTTAACCCACAGAGCCACCCAGGCACCCTGAACATTTTCTAAGTCATTAATATTCTTTGAAAAAGCTGATATTTCAAAAAAAACAAAACAAAACAAAACTGATGTTTCATGCCTCCATTGTAACTTACCCACTGAATGTACCATAATTTTTAAAATAATATTTTACATCCTAACTCCTAATTAATCAACTTTATATATAACTTTATATTTAACCCTGTGATAGAGACTATGATTTAATATTGATAATACCATTTATATAGGTATCCCCTGGTTTCTGAAAGTTTGCATTACACCAGTTTACTTTTACAAAAGGACTACATTAGTACCTCATTTTATTGAGCTTTACTTTATTGTGCATCACAGATATTGCATTTTTTATAAATTGAAGTTATGAGGCAACATGGCATTAAGTGAGTCTATCAGTACCATTTTTTCCAGCAACAATATTCACTTCAGGCTCTGTCACATTTTGGTAATTCTTATTTCAAGCTTTTCATCATTATATTTATTATGGTGATCTGTGGTAAGTGATTTTTGAAGTTACTACTCTAATTGTTTCTGAACATCAGGAATCACACCCTTGAGAGTCAGGGAACTTAATCAATAAATGATATGTGTTCTGACTGCTCCATTGATGGACTGTTCTCCCATCTCTCTTTCTCTCTCTTCAGGCCTCTCTATTCCCTGAGACACAGAATATTGAAATTAGGTCAGTTAATAACTCTACAGTGGTCTATAACAATTCAAATGAAAGAAAGAATTGCACATCTCTCAGTGTAGAAATGATTAAGTTTGGTGAGGAAGGGATGTTGAAAGTTGAGATAGGCTGAAAGCTAAGTCTCATGCACCAAACAGCCAAGAAATGAATGAAAAAAAAAAAAGTTCTTAAAGAAAATCAGAAAAATCATAATGCTACTCCAGTGAATATAAGAATGATAAGAAAGACAACCTTATTTGCTGATATACAAAGTTTAACTGGTCTGGATAGAAGATCAATCCAGCCACAACATTCTCTCAATATGAAACCTAATCCAGAGCAAGGCCTTAATTCTTTTAGTTCTATGAAGACTGGGAGGTAAGGAAGCTATAGAATGAAAGTTGGAAGCTAACAGAGGCTGGTTCATGAGATTTTGTTTTGTTTTTGTTTTTGTTTAAGATGTATTTATTTGAAAGAAAGAGAGAAAGAAACAGAGAGAATAGGGGAGGGGCAGAGGAAGAGAGAATCTGAAGCAGACTCCCTACTAAGCATGGGGGCCCAATGCAGGACTTGTTCTCATGACCCTGAGATCATGACCTGAGCTAAAATCAAGAGTTGGATGCTTAACTGACTTAGTGACCCAAGTGCCCCTGGTTCATGAGGGTTTGTTTTGTTGTTGTTGTTGTTGTTCATGAGGTTTAAACAAAGAAGCCATCTCTGTAGTATAAGAGTGCCAGATGAAGCATCAAGTGATGAAGTAAAAGTTACAGCAAGTTATCCAGAACATCTAGCTAAGATAGTTAATGAAGTTGGCTACAAAACAGATTTTTAACATAGATGAAACAGCCTTCTTATTGGAAAAGATGCCATCTAGGACTTTCATAGTTATAGAGGAGAAGTCAACGCCTGGCTTCAACACTTCAGAAGATAGGTACGCTTCAAAAGATAGACTAACTCTCTTTTAGAGACTAATGTGATTGCTGACTTTAAGTTTAAAACAATGCTTACTTACCATTCCAAAAAATCTTAGGGCCCTTTAGAATTATTTTAAGCCTACTCTGCCTATGCTCTACAAATGGAGCAACAAACACTGGACAATAACCCATCTGTTTACACTTTTTACTGACTATTTAACCACACTGCTGAGACCTGCTTCTCAGAAAGAAAGATGCCTTTCAAAATATTACTATTCTTTAATAATAAATTTGGCCACCCAAGAACTCTGATGGAAATATATAAGAAGTTTAATGTTATTTTCATGGTTGCTAACACAATATCCACTTGGTAGCGCATGGATCAAGAAGTAATTTTGACCTTCAAATCTTAATATTTAAGAAATATCAGGGTGTCTGGGTGGCAAATTTTTTGGGTGTCTGACTCTTGGTTTCAGCTCAGATCATGATCTCTGGATCATAGAATCAAGCCTGGCATCATGCTCTGCACTCAGCTCAGAGTCTGCTTGAGATTCTTAAGCAGATGCTAAGTGAATGAATTGCTGCAATTTCTTGAGGAAACGAGGATAGATAAGGAGTTGCTTCTTATGGTTGAGCAAAGAAAGTGCTGTCTTGAGATAGAATCTTTTCCTGGTGAAGATGCTGAGAAGACTTGTTGAAATGACAACAGAAGATTTAGAATATTATATAAACTTAGTTCATAAAGCATCTGTAGGTTTTGAGAAGATTGACTCCAATTAAAAAGAAAATTGTTCTACTGTGGTTAAAATACTATCAAACAGTGTGACATGCTATAGAGAAACCATTCAGGAAAGGAAGAGTCAATAATGTGGCAAACTTCATCATTGTCTTATTTTAAGAAATTGCCACAGCCACCTAAAACTTCAGCAACCACCACCCTGATCAGTCAGCAGCCATCAACATCAAGGCAAGACTGGCTCTATCAAGAAAAATATTAAGGTTCACTGAAAGCACAGATAATGGTTAGCATGCTTTAGCAATATAGTGGTTTTTAATTAAGATATGCACGTCTTTTCTTAGACATAATGCTATTGCACACGTACTAGACTACAGTATAGCATAGACATAACTTTCATATGCACTAGGAAACCAAAAGCTTCATTTGACTTGCTTTATTGCCATAGCTGGTTTTTTTGTTTGTTTGTTTGTTTGTTTTGTTTTGTTTTTGCAGTGGCCTGGAACTCAACTGCAACAGGCATGCCTAATACCTGTTTTTAGTAGCTGAAAGAAATCCAAAGAGGATTTTCACTTTTAAGAAAAATAGCAAAAGGGGAAAAAAAAAAAAACAAAACATTCGGCATTTGTTTTGCAGCTTGCTGTTTGAGGCAGTGAATACCAGGAGCAGTGAGAAAGGACCCACCAAGCTCCTTCCCCAGGAACTACACACTCAGCATTTCAGCATCAAGTTGTCAATTTTTTCAGCTGCATCTTTGAGCATCTGTGCTTTTTATCTCAACTTATCTTGTGCATCCATTAGCAAGATGTGTCCTAAGGTATCAGAAATACCTTAAAAGATATTTTCTTGATGGGGGTTGGGGGTGGATCTAGGAATGCTCAATTTTTTTTTCATATAAATTAACCATAACTGCTTCATTGCTTTATGTTATTTTGGCTTATGAAAGGTATCATAAGAATGCTGTACTTTCAGATAGTGGGGAAAATCTGTATTATATGTTATGTAAAAAAAGAAAAAATGATAATAATTAGAATCATGGCATAAATAGTTCTCTTTTACACTCAAGATGTTGGACAAAGCCTAAAATTATACTTCAAACCACACTGAAAAGCCTAAAAGCAAAAGGAATGGAGTCATTTAAGAAATGGTAGCACATTGTTGATTTAAAAAAAAACTGAAAACAAGTCTGCAGGAGCCAGAAAAATAAAAGAAACCCACACAAGACAGTAAGAATTAAACTTGTTTACTCCAAGGAGATAACTGCCATAGATCTACTAACTGTCTTGGTGCTTGTGATATTTAATTCCCAAAGGATATGACATAAATCCATAGATACTCTGGATAGAGAGGCTGGAGATGGACTCCCTGCAGGATGCCAGGGACTGGATTAAGAACTGCATTTTGGAACCCAGCAGGGTCAATGATTCCTTTTCCTCTCCATTCAGGTATGATTAAAACATCAAAGTAACAGGATGAATTCAAGGTCCCAAATGGCTGAAGCACAGCTGCTCCACCAGCTTGGACTGCCCAGTCTGTGATGTGATAGTGTAATGCATTATCTTATCAGCCACACTAACAAGATTCCTTGTTAGGTAACCTAGTTTTTATCCTAATATATTTACCATTTAAATGATCATTCTTAACATGAGATTACAACTCTCCACATTATTGGCATGCAGATTCAGCATTATCATGTAGAAAAGTTTGGTGATATTTTGTTTAGTCTTTACCAAGCTTCTTATTAAAGTTTATTAAGCTTCTTGTTTTGCTCACATTCTTACTAATTGTAAGTAGCACATACCTATTTACATAAAGACAAATGAAAAACTGTATTTTAAGTACCTTTCACAGATTTTGCCTGATTATTCAGTGATTTTATGACATCCATGAATGTGTTTAATATAACCTAGACATGAAGGGCTAATTGTGGGGGCAGAAACCTCCTGACTTGAACTTACCAAGAGTCTATATAGAGTCAACACAAGCAAAAAAAGATTCAATCCAATTTTTTTAATGAAATAAAGCTAAGGGATTTATTTATATGTTTATTTATTAATTTATGATTGATTGATTTTTTTAGAGAGAGAGCGCAGGGTGGGGGAGTGAAGAGGGAGAGGGAGAGAATCTCAAGGAGATTTCCTACTGAGTACAGGCTCTGACATAGGGCTCCATCCCAGCACCTCTGAGATCATGATCTGAGCCAAAATCAAGAGACAGATGCTTAACCAACTGAGCCACCCAGGTGTCCCTAGATATTATGAGATGATTTAAAGGGAAGTGGTGTAAAAGATTTCTGCTATTCATTAATCAGCAAACCTCACCTTTGGACATCTACACTTCAATTACGAAGTTCTTTTGGTTCCTGTCTTCTGAAATTTTATTTATTTTTTTTTTCTTTTTCTACAGCCTGCACAATTTCTTTCAATTTTCAGAATAGTCCAACTTTGGTTCTTCCTTATCACTATTAGGCAGCAAAACAAGAAGCCCTACAGTTAGCTTAGACTATCACATTCTCTTAGAATGCATTCCAACAACCATTATGATCACTCAAACCTATCACCTCTGGTTCCCAGTGCCTACACGTAAGCACTTAACCCATTTACTGTACAACAATGTGAAATTTCATCATGTTCTCTTCCATGATAGTCTTAAAATATCTCCACTGATCCTCAGCACTTCTGTCTCAAAAAATGCAACCCAATTCCCCCACCCTTGATTATGAACTGGATTTAGTGACTCGCTCCTATAAAACAAATATGTCATAAGTAATGGTGTGTGACATCCGAGTGTAGGTCATAAAGTCTTCTTTCTGTCTTTTCTCTCTTTCTGGAAAAGCTCACCCTAAAGGAAACCAACTGTTATGTTGTAAAGATGCCAACAGTCCTTCGAAGAGGCCTACATGGGAAGAAACAGATCTTTTGCCTTTGGCAGAAGTGAGTGAGCCAAAATGAAAGCAAATCCTATAGCCTTAGCTGAGGTTTCAAATGACTGCTAACCTTGCTGACATCTTGGCCACAACCCTATGACATACCCTGAGATAGAGAACCCGATTAAGCTGCTCCTAAATTCCTAACCTTAGTTAAATTTTTTGCTGTTTAAACCCATAGGTGATAAGGTGACTTGTCATGCTCCATTAAATTACTATTATCTTGAGAGATAATTTTAAAATAAGATTATTAATATTAGATAGAGAGATGAGAGATACAAAGTATTTAGATTTATACATGATCACTTTTCCTTTTTTGGAATCATTTGGAAGACCACTATTTGTTCAAGTTTAAGGAGATGATTTCCACTCAAAGAAATTATAATTCTGTTTTATACTTTCAGCTGTAATTATTTTTTCTAAGGCAAGCCTATTTCCTATTCAATAGAGTGCTGTATGTTTACCTCCATCATCCCTTTGGTGTTCCTACCAAAAACAAATTTCAACAGAAGATCCTTTTTTTCAACTTGACTTATTCACCATAATGAGGATAAATTTTTTCATCTTCAAATAAAGAACCAAAAGAAAGAGAATTCTACTCAACCTTTTAAACGATCTAGCTGCAATTTTGCACTACCCTCGATTTTCACTTTTTCTTCAGAATCATCATGTCATTTAGGTTTATGTCATGTTGAGGGTTTAATCTAAAAAATCATTTGTTGCCTCAAAGCTCTTGACACTAAAATAGACAGCAATGCCTTTACATTCGTTGTTTCTGTCTGATTTATGTATCTCTTTTAAGATACACTTTTTATTTCTATACTTGTTGCAAATTGACATGCTGTGTAGGACATTACAATTATGCTTCATACTGGTGAATAATTTGCAAAAACTGAGTCTGATAATAACAATACAATTTAATAGATAGTTGTTAAAAATTTTAATACTGTATGGATATGGTCTCCTAGTCATCTATCCAAGAACAACATTGCATAATTATATTAAATAATTTAAATAATTCTGTAAAAAGTGGCATGAAAGGACCAACAGGAAAATGTGTTGGCAAAAACAGTAAATGCCAATGGGATAATGTTTCCTTTTATAAATCTTTTTTTTTTTTTTCAAAATAACACACAGTTTAGTTGCAGAAAACTGAAGTTCTAGCTTACTTTAGTAGGCTAACCTGGAGATAGTTTGACAGTCCCCAAACATATTTGTAAGAAATACAGACTCATATTTCTCATATGAAATTAATTTCAGAGGGTAATCTGAGTCAGGTAATCTGAGCTCAGTGAGAACACATGTGTACTTATTATAAAACTAAGCAAATAATTTGAAAAAAAAATCCATTCTCTTTTTTTCAAGATTTTAGTTAAATTTCTGTTAGTTAATATACAGTGTAATATTAGTTTCAGGTATAGAATCTAGTGATTCAGCACTTACATACAATATCTGGTGCACATCACAAGTGCACTACTTAATCTCCCTCACCTATTTAATGCATCCCCCCACCACCCGCCTCTTCCTGGTAACCATCAGTTTGTTCTCTATAGTTAAGAGTCTGTTTCTTGGTTCGCCTCACTCCATTTTTTAATTCTTTTTTGCTCATTTGTTTTGTTTCTTATGTTCCACATATGAATGAAGTCATATGATATTTGCCTTTCTCTGACTGACTTATTTTACCTAGCATAATACTCTGTAGCTCTATACATGTCATTGTAAATGGCAAAATTTCATCCTTTTTATAATTGAGTAATACACACACACACACACACACACACACACACATACACACACTACGTTTTCTTTATCCATTCATGTCTATGGACATTTGGGCTATTTGTGTGATTTGACTATTATAGGTAATACTGCTATAAACATAAGGGTGCATGTATCCTTTTGAATTAGTATTTTTGTATTTTTTGGGTAAATACCTATTCACAGTGCCATTGCTGGATCATAGGTAAGGGTGGTTCAATATTTGCAAGTCAATATTTGCAAATTAATGTGAAACATTGCATTAATAAAAGAAAGGATAAGAACCATATGATCATTTCAATAGATGCAGAGAAAACATTTGACAAATTACAACATCCATTCATGATAAAAATCCTCAACAAAGTAGGGATAGAAAGAATATACCTCAACATCATAAAGGCCATATATGAAAAACCCAAAACTAATATCATCCTCAATGGAGGAAAACTGAGAGGTTTTCCTCTACAGTTAGGAACAAGACAGGGATGTCCACTCTCATCACTGTTATTTAACATAGTACAGGAAATCATAGCCACAGCAATCAAACAACAACAACAAAATACAAGCCATACAAATACAAAAGGAAGACGTACATCTTCTCCTATTTTCAGATGACACGATACTCTCTATAGAAAACCCAAAGACTCACCAAAAAATTGCTAAAACCAGTAAATGAATTCAGTAAAGTCACAGGATACAAAATCAACATACATAAATCTGTTGCATTTCTATACACCAATACTGAAGCATCAGAAAGTGATATTATGCAACTAATACCACTTATAATTGTACCAAAAACCGTAATATACCTAGGAATAAACATAACCAAAGATGTAAAAAATGTGTACTCTGAAAAACTATGAAACACTTATGAAAGAAATTGGAGATGACACAAAGATACAGAAAAACTTTCCATGTTCTTGGACTGGAAGAACAAATATTGTTAGAAAGTCTATAGTACCCAGGGAATCTACACATTTAATGCAATCCCTAACAAAATATCAACAGCATTTTTTCACAGAGCTAGAACAAACAACCCTAAAGCTGTATGAAACCACAAAAGATTCCAACTAGCCAAGCAAACTTGAAAAAGAAAACCAAAATTGGAGGCATCACAATTCCAGATTTCAAGTTATATTACAAAGCTGTAGTAATTGTAACAGTGTGGTACTGGCACAAAAACAAACACATAGGTCAGTGGAACAGAATAGTAAATCCAGAAATGGGCCCACAACAATATGGTCAATTAATCTTTTACAAAACAGGAAAGAATATCCAATTGGAAAAAGTCTCTAACAAACGGTGGAAAAACTGTACAGCAATAGGCAAAAGAATGATACTGACAATGTTCTTATATGATACACAGAAACAATTAAAAATATCTATTCTTAATTGAAAGGTGATCTATGACATAATACTCTCGTTTCTCGTATTTTTAAAAAATATTTTATTTATTTATTTGGCAGAGAGAGAGCATAGGTAGGGGGAGCAGCAGAGGGAAAGGGAGAAGCAGGCTTTCCTCTGAGCACCACGCCCCCATGTGGGACTTGATCCTAGGACCCTGAGATGATGAACTGAGCTGAAAGCAACTGCTTAACCAACTGAGCCACCCATGTACCCCTCTCGTTTCTCATATTTTCAAACAACATTGTTTTCTATTTACTATTAACAATATAGTAATGATCTAATCATTGTCAGTTATTTTCTACCTAAAATTTAAACTACACTCCAATCTTTTGTGACCTATATTCCCCCAAGATTGTATTGAAACAATGCCTATTAATGTTTATCACTGTAAATACGCGTAACTAGAAGACAACTTCCAAAACCTTTTCCAAAAATAAATCCCCATATTAAAGCATAAAGAGATATGAGACATAAAAAAAAATCCAACATTCAGAAGGAGATCCAGACAGAAATATTTAAATTAATGATAAATAAGGATTATCCAAGTCTGATATTAAAAATCCAGATACTCAAACATCCTGAAAAGCACTAAGCAGGAAAATTAAAAGAAAAATACCTTTGGGGTATTATGAGGAGATAACATTATATGCCAATAACTTTCACAAACATATAGACACAAATCCAAAGCAAAATATTAGCAAATTGAATCTAATAATATATAAAAATAAAAAAATAATAATAAATAGATAATGCCCAAGAATGCTTAACCTCCAGACACAATTGATTTTAAAATTTGAAAAAATCAATTGATTTTATTCATGGCCATAACTGAACAAAATAGAAAAAATGTGATCTTTCCAATAAATAGAGAAAAAGGATGTGATAAAATTTAATGATGCCTGTTTTTTTTTTTTTTTTTTTTATGAGAGAAGCTTTCAGCAAATTAGTAATAGAAGAAAACTCCCTCAGACAAAGAATATTTACAAGAAGCCCACAACTATCATCATGGTAAATGCTAAAATACTGAACACCATCTTTCCAGGAGAAGTAGATTAACATACAAGGTGAATGTCCAAAAATATATTGTATTTCTATATATTAGCAAGATGTTATGCAAAGACCAAGAGTAAGCACATTAAAAGCTGCTGAAAATCATTACTAATCAAGAAAATGTAAGTCAACATCACAGTGAAATACTGCTGTACCCCAACAGAATAGCTAAAATTAAAGGGAAAAAAAAAAGTAACAATTGCTAGGATGTGAACATACTCAGTGTTATCAGGGGAATGCTATAATAATTTAATGCCATCTCACAACCTTTAACTAAAACTAAATAATCTGATAATATGGAATGATTTTAAAAATAGAAGAAAATGAACAGATATAAGATAGTCACTTTGGAAAGAAAGTAGGCAATATGTAATAAATTTGAAGGTATTTTCATTATACAACACTTCTTTTAAGTATAAAGTCATAGAAAAGATCTTACATGTATCTAGATTTGTAATAAGTAGACTTGGTCTAAGGACTTACGTATGAGAATTATCTACTAAAAACTACAAAATCTTTTGGTAATACTTTTGACCATTTGTGTTTGCCAGTTATAGAACTGTCCATTTTTTTATTGAAATATTTGTCTTTTCTTAATATTTTACAGGAGTTCTTTATTAATATTGTTTGACATATGTTTTGCAAATATAACCTTCCAGTCTGGGACTTATCTTTATTTTTCTTTATGGTGTCTTTAAGCTTACAGGTATTATTTAAAAAAAAAATGTAGTCAACTCTTTCTCTCTTCTATGCTTTGAACTTTTTGAATCTAATTTGGACGTACTTCTTTGTATTTTAATATAAAATAAGTTAATGACACAATTTTATGTTTGTTTATTTTCCCAGGGTTGGTAATCAGTTGTTTCAGAATCTTGAAACAACTGATTACACAATTAAAAATTAAACACTTTTATGTTTGTTTATTTTCCCAGGGTTGGTAATCAGTTGTTTCAGAATCTTTGTTGAAAGATCCATGATTTTTCAATAGATTTTTAAAATCCTTTTATCCTAATCAAAGTTTTCATGTAGATATTAGGACTTCATTCTAAAAATTATTTTCATGAATGATTAAGCCAGTTACTAGTCTGTTGAAAATTATCTATTTACTGTCCTAAAAACCTTAGTTGCATTCATACATAATTAAGTTTATTGGAGCAAAATAAGGAGCACCTGGGTGGCTCAGTTGATTAAGTGTCCAACTCAATCTCACCTCTGGTCTTGATCTCAGGGTCATGAGTTCAGTCCTCACATTGGGCTTCTCCTGGGTGTGGAGTCTACTTTAAAAAAAAAAAAAGAAAGAAAGAAAAAGAAAAGAAAAGAAAAAAGAAATAAATTAATAAAATCTAATCAATTGAGCATGCATTAAATCTCCAATCATCATGGATATATGTATATATATTTTTATTCAAGATGATGTTTATGGTGTGCCTGTGTGCCACAGTCAGTTAAGTGTCTGACTCTTCCATTGGGCTCAGGTTGTGATCTCAGGGTCCTGAGATGGAGTCCCGCCTTCAGCTTTGTGCCCAGTGTGGAGTCTGCTTAAGATTCTCTACCTCTGCCCCTCCCCACCATCTAAAAATGAATAAATAAATCTTAAAAAAGAAAAGATAATGTTTATGACTGATTTGTAATTTCTTTTGTTAAACTTGGAAACTTTCCCCCATAAAGCTAGATGCTTAATTAGGAATATTTTTATCATTAAATTTTAATAAATTAGATATTTGAATGCATCAAGTTAAGTATTTATAACATTTTAAATATATTTTTATTTCTTATTTTTTAATTATAGAGAAGAGTATCAATTATAATATCCTATTCTTAATATGTGCTACTGTGTATTTGATATTTATTGGATTTATAAGAAAACCTCAAAATCATCTAACTGACTTTAAAATGTTATTGAAAAATAAAAATATTTAAAACATCAGATATAGTTACAATAATGTACATGTGTAATTATGTAACTGCTATAATATATTAAAAATCAGCAATTTTTTACTATAATTTTTCACTCTACATTGAAACCTGTATCTAATATATAATCTTTGCTTTATATTTTCTATCACAGTTCTGTTTGTGTCTGTTTTACAACATAATGCCTACATGCCAACCCCAGATCTATTAGACTGATAGGATTAATTCTTTGTTTTTACTAGCCTCTTTTAAGTCTGTGAATTAAGTTAACTACTTCTAATATTAAATAATAATATTTTTTCTTTCTGTGATAAGAGTCTTTCATTCACTACTAGGTTTGGTTCATAGTAGTTTAATTAGTTGCTTTTGCATCAATTTTACAAGTAAGACTGCCTTACAGTTAATTTTCTCAAACAGTTCTTGTCCATTTTTTAGAGATATGCCTTTATACTCTTATTATATCTATCTATATCCATTTATATCTTTATTCTCTATATCATATCTACAACATTATATGGTGAATTCAATGTTAAAACTGTCTGGAATTCTACTCATTTTTGGCTAGTTTCTTCCTTTTGTTTCAGTTTCTTCAATAGGTGTTAATATATTTCTGTGTAACTTTTCTTTCTTTCTTTCTTTTTTTTTCCTCTCAGAAGTTGTCAATTTCATTTTGTCTGCAGTGGGCAAACTTCTTCTGTAAGGGGACAGATAGGAATATTTTTAGCTTTGTAGATTCCACGATCTGCAGCAATTACTCAACTCTGCCCTTGTAGCCCCAAAGCAGCAAGAAACAAAATATAAAATGACTGTGTTTTAATACAGTGTGTTAAGAAAAAAAAAAAGAAGGTCAGATTTGATGCATGGGCCATTATTTGACAAAGTCTGTCCTAGATTTTCAAGTTTACAGTTACCTTTCCCTGATCTTTGTGTCTTTTGCTTTGACATAATCTTGTGTGTGGACGTGTTCTATAATTTTTGCGACCAGGTCTGAAAGAGGTTTGTGTATTTTTATTCATCTTTTAAAACATTAGCATTTGACTTAATAATATTCATTTTAATATTTTCAATGTTATTATATTTTTGGATTTTTAAAATATAAATTTAGAATTTAAGACAAAAATATTAAGATATTAAGACTCTATTAAGCACATTTAAGTTTAGCTATTATTTTACCTCATTATATTTATATCTCAAATTTTGATCCAGAAGATTTTTTAAAATTTTTTATCGCTCAATAATAGTGATAAAAGAAAAACTTGTCCCTCTCTTTCCATAAGGACAAAAAGGGAAAATTGGTTTCTCTATTTATATTAGTGTGATTTTTTTTCTCCTCTGACCTTTGCATAGTTTGACATTTCAATGAGTCTTCCTTAATCCTAGGCATTCACTGTGAGCTGTATTAAAGCTCTGTAGTTTGGCTTTATGCTTATTTAAAAAGGTGATTGAAATGTACTGTCATCTAGGGTCAGGTCTTCTCTAATTAGGCAGGAACATCTGGTCTCCCTCAAGGGTCTATGTTAAATGGTTTATTATTAATTTTGTATGTTAATGATTTGGAACCCTCAACTTTATGAAGCCAGCAGGGCTCTTATTTTTGCCAATGACCCACATTACATGAAAAAGACGCTATAAATTATACTTTTTTGGTAATAGAATATTGATGGGATAAAAATCTAGCTTGACACTGGTTAGCACAACTTAAAAAAATTAATCCAATGATTACTGTTGAAATCAAAAGAGAATATTTATAATAGGCAATCAAATCAATGAATTATACAATTTCAATCAACAGGGTCAGGATACTTACTTCATAAAGAGAAATATGAAATTTTATTTAAGAAATAAATTAGAAAGAAAATACATGTTCTACGGCAATAAACCAGTAGATTTGGAATTTTGCCCCAAATATTTAATATCAGCCATATAATCATATTGATGAGTTTTTCAAAGCCAATGTTTTAAGAATGACTACTAATGGTTCAGAATATGCTTTAACCATTAAAAAACTATGGCAAGAAAACTACCAGGCTGAAAAATAAATTGGAGTTTGTAATATTCCTAAATAAACATTGCTTTAAGATCATTTTGTATTTGTGAGCAAAATTTGCCTAGAAAGTTTCAAGATCACCTTGAAATTATGGCATAGAGGTCCATTATTTGTGTAAACATATGCATAGAGAACTGCTTTGTGTTATTAGGACCATGATTACGTTTACTAATAATTTTATCTTTTTTTTAAATTTTATTTATTTATTTGATAGAGATCACAAGTGGAAGAGTGGCAGGCAGAGGGACAGGGAAAAGCAGACACTCTGCTGAGCAGGAGCCCAATGTGGGGCTTGATCCTAGGACCCCAGGATCATGACATGAGTTGAAGGCAGCTGCTTAACCAACTGAGCCACCCAGACACCCCTAATAATTATCCCTTTAACATAGCCTCATATGAATCATTCACATATTCAAAATATTGACTTCAATTCATTTTTCTGAGTTTTCTTACCAATTGTTCTTATTAGGTAGAATTTATTACATGCTGAATCTTCAAGTATTCTTAAGATCAAGACCAAAGATATTTCACATCTGTTAAGCTGCATCTGGCAAAACTTCAAGTTTTCGGGTCATCTTTCCTCTTTCTCCTTTGACTCTTCTCTAATTTGTATACACCCAATAAATTTTCATGATTCACTGTAATTCAGTGGCAGTTGAGGACAAACTAAATATCTTTTATCTAGCTTTCTTTTGTATTCTGGAACTTGAGCTATGGTTCTTTTAGTTACTGAAATTTTTCTTTATATAATTTCTCACACTATTTAGCATCTCTGATCTTATAGTAGGTGCAGATAATATAGAGTACAGAATGAAAAAAAAGCAATCATGTGTATTCCTCTCATATAAACATGTCATACATTAGAGATGCTGCCAACTGTTGGGTCCCCAGTCTTGGGTCCCCCAGTAATGGGTCCATGATTAAAGGAGCGAGATTGATACAAAGCAAAGGTCAAGCAAAGCTTTATTTCGCACCAAGCATCAAGAATCAGACCTACTGTCAAACATACCAGCCGGGGCTGCCCCTTACAGAGAGGATGACCCCTCCCTGCTTTCCAGACTAACTTTTATAGAGCAAAGGCCATGTGGTTGGGCCTGGCCACACACAGGTGGCTAACTGAAATACAATTCACCCCATAGTAGCTATGGAAACTAGCATATCACCTTGGTAGCTAGGAGACAGTATGTGCCCTCACTGATTGAATGTCTCCACCTGACCTGACCCACCCTTGTCTTTGGGCTATTACCTGGGACTGGTTTCCCGGACTTGCTTTTAAGTAAATTCCCCTGGGGGAGGCAGGGTCAATTTATGTTTTACTGCATAAACAACAAAATGGCTGTTCAACCAAGGTGGGGCCGCTTACACCAACCTTACTCATTTTCAACCTTAAATCAAACCCAGAACCTGGCATGATATGTCTTAAATACCTCATTGTCAGAATCTTAGTAGATATTCTAGAGCATTAAAATATATATATACATATATATATGTACATATATATATATGTGTATATATATATATATATACACATATATATGTATGTGTATATATACATATATATATATATGTAGTGAGGGAGCAGAAGATAAGCCCAGGACAAAAGTACAAGCTGTCACCTAGAGCCACCTCCCCATCCCCGTCCTGCTCTCAGGCACTCCTGGCTGCCCCAAAATTAAGGAAAGGGAAAAGCAAATGGTTATCTGACAGAGATCATTTTCCTGTAGGACCTGTGTCTCCATCAGTTTACGAATGTCTTAGTGATTTACAGGGAAAAAGCATTCTTATCAATAGCCTAAACTTTAGTAACACATAGACTCAATTTCCTGGAGCCAACATCACACTCCCCTCCATAGTGATGTCAGAAACAAAGGTAGAAGAAAATGTAAATAAAATAAATTTTCCTTATAATCTGTAGCCTATTGACAAATACTTGAGCCAAGCAGAGTATAACATTCCTTCAGGAAACTCCTCCAGGAAAATTTGTCTTAATGTTAATGCCTTGCTAGAGGTAAAAACAACTTTACCTTGATAATAGTAAGGTCTCCAGTATCCTGAATCTCCTTTTGGACACCTTGCTTTTTCCTAACCCGCCCTCCCAAATCCCAAGTATAATCAGCCATTCTTCATAACCTCAGGACAGCAGCTCTTTCTGCCCCTGGGTCCTGTCTCCTTGCTTTAATAAAATCACCTTTTTTGTGCCACAGACTTGGCAAGAATTCTTTCTTGGTCTTCGGCTCCAATCTTCCAACAATACTACTTGAAAAACTACATCACGGGTATCCATCCAGTTTATGAATTTTTTTAAATACCTAACCTTAGCATTCAAATTAATTAATTAATTAATTAATTATATATTTTTTAGGATTTTATTTATTTATTTGATGGAGATCACAAGTAGGCAGAGAGGCAGGCAGAGAGAGAGGGGGAAGCAGCCTCCCTGCTAAGCAGAGAGCTGCAGGGCTTGATCCCAGGACCCTGAGATCATGACCTGAGCCTGAGGCAGAGGCTTAACCCATGACGCCCCTAAATTATTTCTTTTGAAAATAAGTATGATGAATTTATGATAACCTCACACCAGCATTAAATATAACTAAATTTTCAGAACTCTGCTCCTAAAGATTTGGAGGAAAAATCAGAATTTTCACACTTCTAGCTCTCTTTGGCTAAAATAAGTTAAATATATAATATATAATATACATGAGTTAAACATAACTTTATAGCAAGTTAAAGATAATTAAAATTAGGTTTTGGTGGACTTTCATAGAACTTCTACTTTTAGAAACATAGGTAAGGAATATTTTGTTGCTGGAAGTTTTCCTGAAAAAGGCTGAGGCAAAAACCTCTGGATTAGAGTTTTCCTGGGGAGGGTAGTGCCATTGAACATGGCATGAAGAAAGCAAAAAGAAGCAACAAAGGCGAGAGGGCAAATAATTCCAGAAGGTGTGTAGCGCAGCTAGCCTTGGATCTCAAAAACACAGCCGGTCACTCCATCTTGGGGACTTCTACTGATAGTCGAAGTGAAGCTATCACATCCTGGAATCTTTCTTTTGGGGGTTGACTGGGGGGTAGTAACAAATTATAAGACATTTACTTATTGATCTTCTCTTTCTCCTCCCTCCCCAGTCAAGGACAATTGATAATACTTATCATTCCTGCAATTTTGACTTGAATTGGACAGGACCTGCCAGGCCAGCTTGGGAGGGAGTAAGAATCTTCACCAGTTTGTCTGACAAGGGTGCAGACATGGTGGTCTCTCCTTGTTAGTTATCCCTACACGGGTGTATTTATTATCCACTTCTGAGCTGTAAATTATTCTAAACAGATAGGCTTGAAACAACTAATATTTATTATCTCAGCTTCTGGGGTCAGGCATCTGGAGATAGCTCACTGAGAACCTCTGGTCAGGGTCACTCACCAGCTTGTAGTCTATCTGTTGGCAAAGGCTACATTTATCTAAATTGCAGGAGGATCAGTTGCCAAGCTCACTAACATGGCCACTGGCAGGTCATAGTTCCTTGCCAGCTTTTGGCCAGAAATATAAGTTTCTGGTCACTTGAGACTCTCCAGGAAAAAACTAACAACATGACAGATAGCTTACTTCAGAGAAACCCCAGCAAAGCTAGAGCCACTCTTTAACCAATCTTAGAAATGACACCCCATCATTTTTGCCACATTCTCTTCATTAGAAGTGAGTCACTAGGTTATGTCCACACTAAGGGGGTAGGAGACTATCCATAAGAACCTGATACTAGGTTGTGGGAATCATTGTGGTTATTGTAAAGGTTATTTTATTATATATTTCTATCAATATTAATAATTATTTGTAAGCCAAACTTACAGCAACATTTGAACTTATTAATTTGTCTACCTTCATTAAATTTATGAACTGTTTCTACATTTTTTTCCCTGTGGCTTCAGCAACAAGAGATTCTAATAACGGAGAAATAGATTAAGGTCACATTGTGGAGATCCTTAAATTCCTATTAGGAGCCTGTGCACTAATTTGTAAAGAAGGAAAATGCAGTGACAATTTTGCAATGGGAGAACATATGAATTATTTTGCATGTATCTGGAGGTGATGACATGGCACCAGATATGTGGAAAGATCTAATGTTTCATTTGGTAGCTAGTGAAAGTAACAGTTGTGGCAAAACTTTTCCTCAATCATGTTGTTTTTAAATATTCAAATTTGGGGTTTTTTAATTTTTATTTTTTAAGTGGATTTGCATCTGATTAACACATCCTTTTCAATATGAAAGACATTGAGAATCTGAAGATTTCCAGAATGTGGAAAACTAGACTCAAATGGTTCATTCTTTAAAAGTTTCCTCAAAGGTAAAACTTGTCAATAATTTGGTTATATTGACTGATTACTTTGTTGTTGGGTACCTAAAATATAGAGAAAATTACACAAAGATATGCTACTGTTTTGGTTGCGTGTTGAATTTTTTGATCGGGTTAAAAGAAAACAATGTCAGGGTGCTTGGGTGGCTCAGTGGGTTAAGCCTCTGCCTTCAGCTCAGGTCAGGGTCAGCTCAGATCAGATCTCAGGTCAGATCAGCTCAGATCTCAGGGTCCTGGAATGGAGCCTGGCCATGAGGCTCTCTGCTCAGCAGGGAACCTGCTTCCCCTTCTCTCTCTGCCTGCCTCTCTGCCTACTTGTGATATCTCTATTTCAGTCAAATAAATAAAATCTTTAAAAAAATTAAAAGGAAAGAAAACAATGTCTCAGTTTCCTCAAATTTCAAGTTGTCTTTTTTTCCTGGTTTAGCAAGTTATTTGTGCTTGATCAATCATTACAATTTCTATAGTTTGTTGACTTTTGAAGGAAGGCAGTAAAAAATACTTTGTTTCCCACTCAAGCGGTAATCAATTCAGAAATAAGTGAAAGTGTGAGGAGATATGCACCAAAATATCATCTTTGTTACTGAAAATATTGATATAACAGAACACAGCTTGTATTTATGGTCTTGTATGCTTCCTAATTTCTCTCAAAGTAGGCCATTGTGATCGTCTAGTCATCAGCAGTGTTGGAAATCATAGACTCATACAGCCAAGCTTACCCACAGCTGAAGAGAAATTTAAGATACAGACATTGTATAGCTAGGATAGACTCCAATCAGAAAAGGAAGGAGCAGAAATATGCAAGCCCAGTTTCTCCTTTATCCCAAATTCAGCAATTAGGGCAATTACTCCTCCAGTGAGAGTGATGGTTGAAGAGTCATCAGGAATGCTATCAATGGCCCATGGCTATAGTAACACAGGAAGGGAAATATGAGGAAAATAATGCATGCATTTAATGAAGGTAAAAGAATGCATTTAAATGTTGCATGGAGACTCATACACAATTATGAACATTGATAAGATACAGGATAAAGCTATTGGTTTTGAGGACACCAGAACGCCAACTAACTTAAAAGATCATGAGTGTTTATTAAGGTACACTTTCAGAAAAATCTCAGAGGAACACATTTATATTATGTTATTCTAAAACATTCTGTACATTTTTCATTTTGCCTCTTTGAACTATTGGCATTTATATATTATTCAAATGGCAGAATTCAAAAATAATTTTACTTACTACTGAAGATATTATGGGCCACAAATTGGTATTAAATTGTTCATCAAGTTTTTATGAGGCTGGCTAATTAATAACAGCTTACTATATAGAAAAAAAAATCTACAGAAAAGTTTCAGATTAATTTCCATTAAATTTAACTATGCACATCAGTATGTTACTTTTTGTGAAATATAAGCCCCAATAAACTTATATTTTCAAAATATTAAATGATTTTAACAATTGTCCTTTTCTTGCATTAATGTAACCACCTGGTGGCACTGTTGATTAAATTTGGAAAAAAAATCCAAATTTTGATGTTTTTTTAAAGAATATTTTTTGTATTAAAATTGCAAATTACATATGATTCCTATTACTATTGTGTTATTTGAATATATCAATGCTTGATGGCTGTTTTTTGAAAAATGTATTGAAAATTAACTGCAAAAATTTTAAATGTAAAAAAACCTTACTGAATATTTATGACAGCAAAACTCAAGGATTTCTAAATGGATGTGCCTAATATTAGAAAGTGAATTGAAGACATTTATAAAGATTGCATAACTTATGATTTTTATACTTAATGGGAGAAATCGTACCGAATGGGATTTATTCATTTAAAATAAAAGGTTAAGACAAAAGTATGTCCCATTTTCCTTGGAAGTCATTTTTGTGATTTGATTCATGTAATTTCACAATATCATTATCCTCTGAGAAATACCTGCATCTCAAACATAATCTTACATATAATTCATTTATATATAAGATTCTTTTGGCAATTTATTCACAACTTGGTTGTATGCCTATTATGAATTTAAAGGATCACGATGAACTATAATAGCACTTAATCTTTTGTCTCATAAATTTTGGACTTCTGAAAAAAAGGAAGTTATATGCAGTATGCATTTATAACCATCAACAATTTTCAAACTATTTGTTAAAGCAAAACGAGAGGGTATCAGTTTATTGAGACATCTTAGAATCTTCTTAGACATCTTACTTTGAGAAGTAAAGAGGAAAAATTATCCAAAAACTATGAGAAAAAAAAAAAAAAGCTTTTATAAATATGGCTTAAAAATAACTGAGTTCTGGGGCGCCTGGGTGGCTCAGTGGGTTAAAGCCTCTGCCTTCCACTCAGGTCATGATCCCAGGCTCCTGGGATCGAGCCCCGCATCAGGCTCCCTGCTCGGCGGGGAGCCCGCTTCCTCCTCTCTCTCTGCCTACCTCTCTGCCTACTTGTGATCTCTGTCTGTCAAATAAATAAATAAAATCTTAAAAAAAAAAATAACTGAGTTCTTAGCCAGAGACAAGGTATGCTTGTCTTGATTAATAAAAACTAAAACATACTGGTCATTTGTATCACAAAGTTATCACATATCAATAATCTTCTAACTTCAGAACTAGAATTTCAGATTTCACCTATTTTTTTTAAATCTATTTGATAAGATATTCTTTTACATGTATTCTAACATAATTGACATGGCCTATTCACATGATTATCATACAGACATTCTAAAAGATGAACATTTGAAATTCAAACTCACATAATCAATGACTTTTGAAAGGATAAAATTCATTAATTTATATGTTATGTATATTAATATGTTTTATAAATATTAATCATTTTAAGTCATAGATTTTTAATAATAGTAAGGGGAAAATATCTTTGCTAAGATGTCATATGATGAAAAATGGTATCAAATATTCTAAGAATTACAGCAAGCAAAAATACCTACTAAAGTTTTTATCTACTAAAAAATATAAATTATTTTCATGTATGCTCATGTTGTGCTATTATAGACAGCTAAAGTCAGAATATTGTGTCCTAAAGAAATACTGAAGACAATAGAGAAGGAAAAGGTTATATTATGCATATCTGTTCTGTACCAATTCTAATAGGGATGTGCTAAAGTAGTATGAATAAATCCAGGGAAAACTGGAATCATGGTTAGAATGTGTGAACTTTCGTGCACACATGCATGTGCACACACACATACATACTACGAAAGTCAGAAGTAGGAAGATGTATGGTGATTCTGAGCACATTTCTATTCTTACTATACATTGGCTACACTGTGAACAGTTTGCAATATGGCACATAGTACACAAAACCCAGTTGATAAGGAACATGTTCATAAACACATGTTTTGTATTTTTTTTAATTTAAAATAAGGTTACTGTCACTGGTTTATTGGACACTTTATTCTGCAAGGTTATTCCTTGAATCACAGAATTTTAGATGTTTGTTGACACTCACTGTCCAATTTTGCTTATCTTTGTTGGCTGTTCATTTTGACACATGTCCTGATCTCCTAAGGAGATATATCCACACATTAAGGGAGGTCACTCTTTCATGTTATCTACTTTATAGTAGCCAACTTCAGGAAACCCATTTATAAAATCATGAGTAAATCATAACTATAATAGGATTCAGGCATAATACGAGATAGCCTTCACAGAAAAACCTACAGTTTAGTCAAATGTTGCCTGGTGAACATACAATAAAAACAAAGGGGGTGCTTAAGCAGCCCACCCTTGATTTTGTCTTGGGTCCGATCTCAGGGTCATGAGATCAAGCCTCATGTTGGGCTGTGTGCTCAGCCCTGAGTCTGCTTCAGGTTCTCTCTCCCTTTGCTCCCTGCTCATGCTTTCTCTCAAACAAATAAAAAATAGGTCTTAAAAAAATAATTTAAAAAATAAATAAATAAATAAATAAATAAAAAGCAAAGATAGTCCAGCAATTTGTATGTATTATTGCTTTTATTTAGGATAATTTGATGTATTAGCCTCATACTATAAACAGCTTTGCCAAACATTTCACCCTGTTCTGTTAGAGTTTTGTCACGTTAAAAAAAGAGTATATGGATGGTCAATAAAAACATCTTCTGACTCTTGTTTTCTTCAAATTGTACACTGATACCTTTTTCTTCAGTGTATGGATGAATATACAATTACTTAAGTCATTCTTGATGCTCATAGATCCAATTTAGATCTTCCGTCTGATTTAACCTATTGCTGATGTATTGTGCTGCGTAACCTAGGGAAATCATATTTCATATTTGATATCCCCTTAAGAGTTATGCTCATACATCTGGCTGCACTTTGAGCAGTATGCCATACTTCCATGGTACACAGAATCCATTTGATACGGATAAAATATCAAGAGATGTTATACTTAACTGAAAACTTTTTTCACTAATGATTTTATTACAATTGAGATTTATATTTTGTATAAATAAATGGTGGGAAGTGCTTGCTGATGAAATCAGTAGGTTTACAGTCAGAAGATCATTAACTCACTTAAAAGACTGCAACATATCTCTGTAATTGTTCCGGCTTCTTGCTCCTCCACATTTCAGATTAATGGGGGGAAAAGCACAGAATTAACCATGACCATCCCCTGCTCCCTACTTTTCAATAGACTATTGAATTAGCCATAAACCTCTCTACCTCCTACCTTAATATTTATACTGCCTGCTGCATATACAATTTCTTCCACAGTTACTCTTCATATGAAGTGAAGTCAATTTTAACTAGTACTTTTTCTGTGTGTTTGAACCTACTTGTCTTTTCTTTTTCAATTGTTCCATATTGGAATGTTTTATTTTTTTTTTCTCTTCTTTCTATTGAAATCAATGATTATAGGAGAGAACTGGTTTTGAATCTTATGCAGTTTTGGAAAGAAATGCTTTTGACTAGATCTGATGATAATATGATGCTTGGAATGGATAAAATACTTCTGCCAACTTTCTTTTTTACAAAGAAGACTTAGTTTCCTAAATTATCTGTTATTCAAATTTCATTGACAAATTTTTGAAAAGTAACATCAAAAGAATGCATTCTTACTGAGGAAAAAAAAAATAGAAATCGCATAGGTTGAATTGAGCCTTCCCCTCATATATCACAATCATCCGTTCCCTAGTCAGTAAATTTTCCCAATACACTTTTATTGTGGTTTTTCAAAATTTAATTTTTACTGCATTCTAAGTGTATAAATCTTGTTATCTCTTTAAAAAAACATTATTTTTCAGTATTCTTATTATAACCTGTCAATAATATTACCAAATAAGCATGAACGAGTGCAAAGCCTCTTTATGTGTGTTTAGTCGAATCTGTCCACAGTTCTTGCATTTGCTCATTTAATTAAAGCCATTATTTCATGCCTCCTCTGTTCCTGCCACAGTTTTAGGTGCTAGGGGAATAGTAATGCTGCTTACATTTACAGGGGAGACAAGCATGTAAGTTTTAATACATATGTTTCTGTACATGTATTTAGAATATTATAAACTTCAAACTCAATAACATTAATATTTTATTCTTTTCAAATTTAAAATATATTTAGCGTGAGTCCTGGAAATAACATAACTAATTTAGCTATTAAATGTTAATCCCAAGTCAACTTCACTGCATTCAGTACCTGAATCCATGAAACCTGTTATTTTTCTAAATACTCTGTCTTTAAATTAATGTTCAGGCAAGGAAATGCTGTGGTTTTATGGATATCAACCTCCTCAAGCAATACAGACTCTGGAGATTTCCCCGTTGAAGAGCACTGCAGCTGTAACTTTATTAAATTAAACACAGTTCATGGCAATTAGCCATGGAAGTTTCCTTTGGGCCACTCTTCTGATCACAGAGAAACATGACATGAATGGCTGGAATTCCACCAATGAACCTGCCACTTCCCTGCAAATATCTTCAATTCAGGGTTACCAACTCTCTCTCACAGTTCTCAGGGTTGGGTCCTTTCTCATATGTGTATAACTATTTCTACTTTTTTCAGCTTCCGTTAGTGAGATCATCCATTAACCGAACTTTGTCTTTTTTCTCTCTTTGTTATCGCTTTTACTATTTGTCATGGATTTCTGTGCAATGGCCATTTCCACAAAAGTGTAAATGAAAATCTGTCATATGCTATAAATTTTCCAGGAAACATTAACTGTAATACTTGTCAATAAGTATTGTTTTCTCTTTCCTATTTCACACTGGCTGAAAAATTTTTCTTTCTTTGCTTTGTATTTTTCAACTTCAATGAAACACTTAAATTAGACTTTGGAAAAGCCAGTTCATTGGTTTCACAGTTGCTAACCAAAATGACAGAATTTCTCTACCCTGCATTCCCATGCAGTTGTTTTTTTCTTCAAGCCACTCTGTGTGTGTACCTGTAATTTTCTCTCCCTTTTAATTCCTTCAAGATGCATTTCCAAGCCATGCGTATATCCTATGCTCACTATCCATTACTCTATCTTGTTACCTGATTTGTTTTTTTCTTTTTAATATTATTGCATTTATCATCTCAGGGAACCCTATCTTATTTACCATAATCATCTGTCTCTCCCCAAACCTAAAGTAAATGAGAACAAATCCTCATTTGTAATGTTCCCCAAGAAAGAGACCCTGGCACAAAATAAATCATACACAAATATTTATTAAACACAGTTAATAAAACATGTTTTAGAGATGTGAAAATAAAGTTACTGAGAGATTCTATTTTTTTTCAAATTTTGAATCTTTTAATAGTACAAGAAATAGTTGTGAACAGCTGATACTATAATGCTGCTGTCCTCTCTCTTTTATGTTCTACATTTTTAAAAATCCTTTTGCTGTTGTGAGTCAAGAATTTGGGGGGTCATTTGGAAATATTAGAGGAAAGCACTGGTACTCACATATCCTACAACAGAAAGAGCCAAGGCTCTTCTCTAAAAAATGTGCCCTCTTTGAATATTTACAAAACAAAGAAATATGTACATAAAGGTTGAGGAAAATTGAAAACACTCACCTTACTAGCCATAAACTTAACTCTGGTAACTAGGAGGTTATAGTTAATGCTCAAAACACCTTCCATCCAATACCAAATAAGTTCTCCTTTTTGATATTATACATTGTTTTTTAAATTTTTTGTATTGTTAAAAATAAACAATTTTATAACAGTTTTAGATTTACAGAAAAATAATAGTTCAGACATCTCTCATATATCCTGCACCCAGTCTCCCCTATTATTATCTTAAATTAACATGGTATATTTGTTACCACTACTGGACAACATTATTGATACATTATTATTGACTAAAGTCCATACTTTATTAGGATTTCCTATTTTTTACCATATGTCCATTGTCTGTTTCAGGATCCCTTCCAGTACATCACATTGCATTTAGTTGTTTTATCTCCTTAGTCTCCTCTTAGCTGTAGCAGTTTCTCAAACTTCTCTTGTTTTTACTTTTTGTTGTTGATGTTTTTAAAGACTTTATTTATTTATCTCAGAGAGGGAGTGAGTGAGCTAGAGAAAGAACACAAGCAGGGAGGAGGGGCAGAGGCAGAGGGAGAAGTACTTATACTCCTCACTGAGCAGGGAGCCTGACTCCATCCCAGGACTCCAGAATCATGACCTGAGCTAAAGGTAGCTGCTTAACTGACTGAGCCACCCAGGTGCCAGAGACTTCTCTTGTTTTGATGATCTTGACAGTGTTGAGGAGTACTAATCAAGAATTTTGTAGAATGTCCCTCAAATGGGATTTGCCTGCTCTTTTACTCATGATTAAACTTGGATTGTGGATTTTGGCAAGAAAGACAAAAAGAATTATTTCACATCAGAACAAGGGTGCAGATTATTAATATGACATCACTGTTGATGTTATTCTTGGTCACTTAGCCAAAGTAAGTATGCTAAGTTCAGTAGTGGGGAGATATGCTCCACCTCCTTGAATATCTACATCAATTATTTAGAATCTTCTGCATGAAAGTTTTGTATTCTTCCAAATTTATTTATTTATTTAATCATGTATTTATATACATATGGATTCATGAATTTTTAATTTATAGTTTGGGTTATAAATCAAATTACTGCTTTATGTATTTTGTTGCACAATTGTTTTAACTTTTGTTGAACTCTTCAGTTGGTTCTTGTGCTCTTTGCACATACTTTATTCATTTATTGTTGTTGTTGTTTCTTTTGTTTTGAGCACCTCCTGCCCCTAAAAGATACTCCAAGCTTATATTGTATATTTTCTGTCCCAGTCCTAGAATCAGCCATTTCTCAATAAACTGTGTTTCTTGTACTGGAGAATGGTACTAGAAACCAAGATTGAGCCTTGGATGTGCTTGTTGTTACTGGATGTCATTTCTTCTAGACCTTCTCAGTTGCCAAAGGAAATGTATGTATGTATACTAAAATATCTGTAAATGTCTATATGTAACCATGTATATTTATATTAAGGTTAATTCATGTTACTGATGTCTCCAACACTAATCCATTATTATATTGGTCTTCTAGCCTCCTTTCTTTGGTTACCTGCAAAGAAGCACCCTAATAGTGAAAAACCCACCTCCCTCCATCTACCATTTATTTACTTAATGGTAAAATTCTAGTGTGAATGTTTAGTGATATCAGAATTTTCAACCTGTAACTATATATAATTAATGGAGATATATAGATACACAACTAATTAATAGATAGATATATATAAATATATAACAGCTTTTTGAAATTAATATTAGCACAGGAAATATTTCTCCATCCTTTTTATTTTTAAACACCTGAGTTTTTGTATTTACTGTGGAATTTTGTGGGCCACATATAATAGGCTTTTACTTATTTATCCACTCTGAAAATTTCTTTTAATTGGTACATTTAGATATTTTATATTTTAAATGATTGATATATTTGGATTAATATCTACCTTAATATAACTACTTTCTATTTGTTCTTATTTTATTATTAAGACTTTATTATGTTGAACAGTTTAGGGTTCACAGCAAAATTGAGCACAGGGTTTTCCCCATATACCCTCTGCCCCCACACATTCATAGTCTCTCTCATTATCAACATCCTTCGCTAGGGTGATACATTTGTTACAATTGATAAACCTACATTGACACATTATAATCTCCAGAAATCCATAGTTTACATTATAATTAATTTTTGGTGTCATATATTCTGAGTTGGGAGAAATGTATAACGGCCTATATCCAGCCATCTTTATGGTATTATACAGGATATTTTCACTACACTTAAAATCCTCTGTATTCCATCTATCCATCCCTTATCCCCCCAGCCCTAGATACCACTAATTTTGTTTATTGTCTTCATAATTTTGTTTCTGTGCCCCTCCCATTTCTGTTTTCGCTGGTGTTGAACATTTTATAATATTCCTTTTTATGTCCTTTCTTAGCATAAGAAAATCCTCCTTATATTTTTAGAGATTATCTTTGAATTTGAAATATGACTTTTTAAAAAACTGAAATTACCTTTACATGATACCATACCATTTCACGTGCAGTGAGGATATCAAATAACAGAATATTCCCAATTATTTCCTTTCATCTACTATGGCATAAATATCATTCATTTTATTTTTCCAAGTGCTATTGTTACCCAAGAAATTGTTACTATTGTATTTATTTATTGAATTATTAATATTATTTTATGCAAATAGTTACTTTTAGATGAATTAAGAATAATAAAAATAAAAGATTTTAATTTATCTTGGCTAATTGTCTTTCTAGCATTCTTCCTTTCTTCATGTAGTTCAAAGTTTCTGACCTAATTTCCAATCTTGCTATCAATTAAATGTTTGTTTCCTTTCAAAATCATGTACTATAACCTGATCTGCAATGTGGTGGTGTTAGGAGGTAGGGCCTTTGGGCAGTGATTAGGTCATGAGGGCATAGCCCTTATGAATGAGATTAGTGTCCTTATTAAAAAGATCCTTGATAGTTTTCACACCTTCCACCATGTGAAGATAGTGAAAATATGTCCTTCCTTGAACCCGGAAGTATGCCCATGTTAGACACCAAATCTGCCAGTGCCTTGATCCTGGACTTCCTGCCTCCAGAACTATGAAAAACAAACTTCTGTCACCTAGTCCATATATAGTACAGGGCGATAGCACCTTGAATGGATTAAGAAATTGGTCCTAAGAAGCGAGGTGCTGCTATAACAGATACCTAAAAATGTGGAAATGGCTTTGGAACTGCGTAATGGGTAGAGACCTGAAAAGTTTTTAGACACATGCCAGAAAAAGCCTACATTGCTGTGAATTGGTCATTTAGGGCCATTCTGGTGAGATCCCAGAAAGAAGAAGAGTGCTGTTGAGATGGTCTCAAACATTTTAGGAAATATGTTGGTATAAATATGTATGGTAAAGACCATTCTGATGAGATCTCATGCGGAAGTGAGAAACATTATTATAAACCAGGGGGGAAAGAAAATCCTATTAGAAATGACAAAGAACTTAGCACAATTTTGTTCACGTGCTAGGGTTTTGTAGAAGGTAGAACTTGGCACTAACAAAATTGGATACTTGTCTGAGGAAACTTCTAAACAAAGTGTTGTAGTGGCCTGGTATCTCTTGACTGCTTATGGTAAAATATGAGGAGAGGAATGATTTAGAGACAAATTTGCTAATCAAAAGGAAACATACTTTAGAAATTTGGAAAATTCTATGCCTCTCCATATTGTGAAGAAGGATGGAGAGAAAGGTTTCTCTTCCAATAGACACACATTTACATCTGAAGACATAACTTAAGATGTAAATTGATGCTCAGACAGCCCCCATTATAGTAGAGAGGTCATAAACTACAATCTCCAACATAATTAAAGACAGCAAATTTATGAATCAATTAAAAAGGGTGGCAGGAAGTGCTGCTAAGATATACATTCACACTTAAGTGACAGTTACAGAAGTGTTCATATGCTTCTAGTTGAATTAGGCACATGATTAGGTAATTATTATGTTGATTTGATTTGCTCAATTTGTGTCCTGAAAGACAAGACAGAAATTAACAGATAAAGAAAAATTCTACAGGACACAAGAAGTAATTTTTAAAAGTCTTCTTGATGTTTCTTATTCAGTTTAAAGAGCCTGCATTTAATATAATGTACTAAATTATCACTACAATTAACCAATTGTTGTGCTTTCAAACAATAGTAGATGCTGCCTGTCTCTGGTTATTACTTATGTACATATTAAGCAATATAACAAATATTTTATTTCCAGTGTCTTTAACATGAACAAAGGACAAGAATCATCTACAGTATGATTGATAAATGACTATGAATCTTGTTGTGTAGGTGAGAGTAGAAATAGGTAAGTTAAAAAAAAGGAGAGAGACAGAGATTAAACATTTCAGGAACATATTTGTTAAGGCTCCATTGGGCTTATTCCATCCTGTTTTAAATAAATAAGAACAGGGGGAAAAATCAGGAATGAGTTGTTTGAGAATTGTGGAAACCATAAGAAACTGCAGGACCAATTTATATATGATACAACTCAACCAGTATTATCCCAGTGGACTTAAGTGATCAGTTCTGCACTGAAGCAAATTCTTCTGCAACAAATTATACTCCAAAGCAGGAAGAAGCTTCATTCTATTTGGTTCCAAACAGTCTTCTGTGGGCAGATTGCCAAGAAGTTGCTAAAAATATTTGGTCAGTGTTTAGCCTTCAGGAAAGAAGATCTCAGAGGAGTAAACTGGGATTCTAGGTAGGACTTCAGTTCTGCTAGGAAGGTAGAAGATTGGTCACTCGTTAAGGCAGAAGTATAGTCAATAGGGTTCAAAACTAGACTCAGTTCTTAACATACAGTACAATATTGGTTTCAGGAGTAGAATTCAGTGATTTATTGCTTATATGTAACACCCTGTGCTCATCATTACAAGTCCCCCTTTAATACCCATCACCCATCTAGCACATCCTGTACACACCTCTCTCCTTCACCCCTCTGTTTGTTGTCTGTCCTCAAGAAAATCTTATGTTTTGTTTTGCTTTCTTTCTTTTCCCTCCTTCCATGCATTCATCTAGTTTCTTTCTTAAATTCCACATATGAGTGAAGTGATATGGTGTTTGTCTTTCTCTGACTGACTGATTTTTCTTAGCATAATACACTTTAGCTCCATCCACATCATTGCAAATGACAAGATTTCATTCAATTTGATGAGTAATATTCCATTGTATATGTATACATATACCACTTCTTATTTACCCTTCATCAGTTGATGGACATTTGGGCTCTTTCCATAGTTTGGCTGTTGATAATGTTACTATAAACATCTGGGTTCGTGTACTCTTTTGAATCTGTATTTTTGCATTCTTTGGATAAACACCTAGTAGTGCAATTGTTAGATTGTTAGGTAGTTCTATTTTTAACTTTTTGAGGGACCTCCATACTGTTTTCCTGAGTGGCTGCTCCAGTTTGCATTCCCACTAACAGTCAAAAAGGTTCCCCTTTCTCTGCATCCCGGCCAACACCTGTCATTTCTTGTGTCATTAATTTTAGGCATTATGACAGGTGTGAGGTGATATCTCATCACAGATTTGATTTGTATTTCCCTGTGTACATATAAATTGTATGGTAGTCTGTCTCTTGTATATAGCCAGGTACTTTCATAGTCCAACTGCTTAGGTTTACGAAAAGACTCAGCAGAATCAATGACTAAAGACTAACATAATATTGTTTATGGTAGTATGATTCATGGGACATTATATAATCATACATTGATGGGTATAAGTATGTTCTTTTAAATGCAGAAACAATTTCTCCTGCATTTGTTAAAGCCTTAAATCCTACATGACAAAATATGTTTTAATTTCAAGAGTAATATTAAAATTTCACTTTAGTTAATACATCCTCCAACGGCTGTACTGTTCATGCACCATGTGGAAAACATATTAGCTCCTGACACTGATGATTAAAGTCAGATATTACATTCGATTACATTTAATTATTCAGAATCTCTGTAGCATGTAATAAGATAACTTCCAGTATAATTAGAAACACAGCAACATCTAAAAAATACTATTTATAGAATCTCAACACCAATTACAATATCCTATAGGCTTTTCTACCCTTTGAGGGAGAATTTTTCTAACAATTTACTGATTGCCATCCAGGATAGAAGCATTTTGTGTTTTTGTAAAATCAATATGTAAAGGAATCAACACCCTCTAATAACAACAACAACAAAATTCCTGCTATGGAATTAATTGTGAATATTTACCATGACTCATAATAATAAGCTTTATAATGCTATTTAGTGTAAACATAACTCACCTCTCTGGTACATGAACATTACACACAGTTCTTAAACAAACCCATACTTGCTAATGTGATGTATTATCCTTTGCTTCTTTTAATAACATTCTATCTATTACCCCTGACACAATGTGCCCTTTCTAAAAGTTAAACATGAGCATTGTGTTAATAATATAATACTCAATAAAATAAACACCAAGATTGCATTTTCAATATTATAGTATAAACAAATACATATTTTTATAGGTTGGATGAAACATATGAGTATAAGCTTTATGGTATTGACTCATTATTTTTCTATTCAGGAGCAAGTTTACTCCTAGCAATAAGGTAAGTTTCATTTATTCAATACCTGTATCCCATTATACATGCCATAATACTATAGGTTAGACCAAGATCTTCCCTTATGTTTTTAATTCCAAATAAGGACCTGAACTCCCTTCTTTTGGCAAGCCTAAACTACTACTTTGATGTTAATTGCTTTCCTTGTCTTAACTCTCCCAAAGGAATGCTTAACAGTAACAACTATAATATTTTAAGACCTACTTTTGTGTTAAGTCTCATTACATATTCTTGTTTTTGAAAAGGAAACCAGATTTTACTGACATTAATCCCTTATTTTAGGCCAAAAAACTAACAGATAACATTTAGAATATAAAAAAGAAAGAGAGAGAGATGAATGTGTAATTTCAGTATTGAAATCTTTGTCTTTCATTTGACTATTACATAGTTTCTTGTAGGTTTTATGAATATAAACTTGGCCTCCTCTCTATCAGATCCCAATCAATGGAAGCCAGATTACAACTTTCATCTTCTCAAAAGAAGCATGACATTCATTTTGCTCCCCCATGTTGCCCCCCCAAAACTATGAGGAAACTTTCTTTTGAAAAACACTTTTGTAAAAATGTGCTTTACACATATCTCACAGGAACAGGCACTTTACAAAAGAGACTTGGAGACCCACACTTGTAAGTAAGGTTTTACAATTTCACATAGCTAAAAAACAATTTTACAGGGGCCCAACATTTTGATTTTGAATAAGAAATATCAGCAAGTAAATTGTTTGGCTGGTTTGGAAAATTTATGGGAAAACAAGTTTTGTTAAATCATTAGAGTTTCGTTCTTAAAGGAAAAAGAATGATTTTCTGAGTGAAAGCAGTAGTAAAAACCCTGCAAACTTAATACGATATATAGGGACAGTTTTTGTATGTTCCATTTCTTTAATTATTAGGGAGAAAACTTAAGACTCGGGCATTTTTATAGCAATTCTAGGAGCATTGCAGCATGTGTTCTCATTCTGTTCAATATGAAAATGCAATGAACCATGAGAAACCATGAGACTCTGAAAAACAATCTGAGGGTTTTGAAGGAGCAGGGCTGAGAAGTTGGATCAGCCTGGTGGTGGGTATTATGGAGGCATGTATTGTATGGAGTACTGGGTGTGGTGCATAAACAATGAATTCTGGTACACTGAAAATAAATTTAAAAAATTAAAAATTAAAAAAAATGAAGAAAATGCAGTCTTCAATTAAACTTAGTGGATGTTGCAAGGACGGTGTCAAATGTTTTATTAAATCAGTTAGCCAGTTGAATGCAGTACCTACTTCTTGAATTTAAGATGCATTATTATAGACTCACAGTTTCATTACCAACTGTGTGATCCTTGATAGAAATTAAGGAAACATTACAAGTTCATTAAAAGTTTATCATAACAAAAACTTTCCCATAAAGCACCTCCAGAGCTGTGACAAGTTATCAATCTAGCAGGAAGAATAAAAGGAGGATGACAATGACCTTTTTTATTCCCATTTCCCCCCTCCATTCTTATAAGTTACACATGAGAAATATTTATAGGGTTATTTGGAAATGTCATGGAGATGCGCTTCACTTCTTAAGAACTTGAAATGTGTATTTTTAAGAAGGTGACTATTCAACTCCCTT
The DNA here is from genome assembly GCF_010015895.1 of Lontra canadensis. Classification (NCBI taxonomy): domain Eukaryota; kingdom Metazoa; phylum Chordata; class Mammalia; order Carnivora; family Mustelidae; genus Lontra; species Lontra canadensis. Next base: position 2,602,707 of record NW_022631056.1, on the reverse strand, counting down.
CATGGGGGAGATGTGCAATTTTGTGATTCATGGAGCATTCAGATTATGAATAAGAGAGACAAATGAAGGATCTTTCTCTTCTTTTTACACTCATTTTCTCCACAAAAGTAGTTCTAACCTTAAAATAACGCTCCTATAAATCTATAATTGAGTCAATATGTTTTATTGAAGTTAAGATGAGACAGGTTAATGCTCCAATGATAATCTAATGAGTCTTTAATTAACACTGAGTTTCTTACAACTGTCATCAAATTATACCAGCAATTTAAATATCATCTTGGCTTAGGATAAAATAAACACTGTCCATGCAAATTAAATAATCTTAATTATAGTGGTATATTTAAATATTTTAAACATCTATAAAATTTGCATGCCCTCTAGTCAAAAGTTGAGTACTATTTTAAGAAATTAATTTCAGGGGCGCCTGGGTGGCTCAGTGGGTTAAGCCTCTGCCTTTGGCTCAGGTCATGATCCCAGGGTCCTGGGATTGAGCCCCGCATCGGGCTCTCTGCACAGAGGGGAGCCTGCTTCCCTTCCTCTCTCTGCCTGCCTCTCTGCCTACTTGTGATCTCTGCCTGTCAAATAAATAAATAAAATCTTAAAAAAATTATAAAAAAAAAGAAATTAATTTCATTCTCCCTCTCCCCCCCGCAAAAAAAAAAAAAAAAAAAAAAGCACACTGCATTAAATGAAAATGCCTCCATATTAGGAAATTTAGTTTTGTTTCTTCTTTTTTTTTTTTTTCCACTTGAAACAGTTTAAACCCTCAAACTTTAGCCATTGAAAGTTTATTAATGGCATCTACTTAACAAACCTGCACCACACACCCATGCACATGGGTTTGAACACCCATGTATGTCATTAATCTCCTAAAAGGGACAAAAAATTTGCAACAAAATAACCGGAAAATCACTTTGCAGTGTTAATATTTACTTGTTTATTTAACTTTACTCAGTTCAGTCCTTTTAATGTTAACTATTAACTATTTAATGTTAAATATTAAATCAGAGTATCAGACTCATTTTAACCTCAATTCTAATGGTTTCAGTATAGGGGACAAACTTCCTTTAGCAGTCTTGTTCTTTCACACCCCTGATTTTGATATAGCAGTCCCTCCTTATCCACATTGTCACTTTCTATGTTCAGTCACCTAGGTCAACCATGACCCAGAAGCAGATAACCCTTTTTCGGATATCTTGTCAGAAGAGCAATAGTTGCCCAACACTGTGTCACAATACCTATGTCATTCACCTCACTTCATCTTACTCTGTAGGTATTTTATCATCTCACATCGTAAGAAGGCTGAGTACAGTACAATATCTTGAATGAGAGACCATATTCACATAAATTTTTCTACAGAATATTGCTATAATCATTGCACTTTATATGACTAGTTATTGCTGTTAATCTCTAACTGCCTAAATTATAAATTAAACTTTATCATAGGTATGTAGGTATAAGAAAAAATGTGTGTATAGGGTTTGCTATTATCTGCAGTTTTGGGTGTCTACTGAGGAGTCTTGGAAGGTACCCCCCATGGATAAGGGCAGATGATTATAGCAACATTCATGAGGTGATCCTGCCTTATATGAATCCATTGACAAGGTCTCATTATAACTGCCTCCTATCTATTTCTTGCATGTGTGCCACAGTCTCTACTGTTGGTGCAGGCAATTATTCATCTTTCCAAAAGTGAAACATCACTGAATTCTGTTTGCTAGATGCCTTTTTCTAAATATGTAAAATTCTCTTCAAGGGCAAGTTTACTTGTGTTCTGAAAATGTAAAATTGCACATTGCATAATTTCTTATGTGAGTTGTAAAATGTTGTCTTTATTTGGATTTTAATGCAAGGTTAGATTCTTTAAAAACTGAATTATTTTAACAACAAAATTATGAGGAACAAATGACATTAATCTTTTTGTGTAATTATCAGGAAATTGGTTTTTGTCCATATGAAAGTTTGTTTTTATACTAAACTGAGATATCTGATGGCAACTTAGAAAAAGTGACTTCTATCTCAATCTCAAATTCCAACAATTTAACTTAATTATTGAGTCATATTCTTCTTTCTTAACTTGACTGGCACTTCCATTGGTATTTGTGGCATATTTTAGTAGGGCAGCAATTAGCTAAATAGAGATTACTCTTTGTTGCCTTATAATTATTTTCATTATCTGGAAGGACTAATAAATAAGCTGCCACAAATGATTCAGATATATGAGGGATTTACCCATACGCAGTTATTGAATATTGATTATTGACAGTTTGGCAAATACTGTTCTTGAGTTCTTATTATGACTGTAGTGCTTTTATTGAATATTGTTTCGGCTAAATAAACTGTTCCTATTACTTGGCTGGCTCTCCCAATTTAAAGACATTCCAGTGCTTATATAAAGTTCAAGCATTTACCTCAAAGAGCTCATCTATTTTGCTTAATGTGACTTTGCTTCCCCCCAGCAGACTTTGTATTGGTGGAATTCACTGTTAAATAGTTTGAGCATGACCTTGAAGTGAATCTTTTCTTTTCTTGTACTCAATGACCCTTTTGAGCTTTTCACAAAGCACAGGACTGTGCAAAGCTGCAGCATCAATGCAGCCAAGACCAAAGTGAGAGAATTTAGAATCGTTCTGGGGAATACCCAAAATGCACTCACTGCCTCTTGCTTGGAACTTGAGAACCAACTACAGTCTACTAGAAACACTTCGCTTTCTGGGACATCCATTTACACTGTGATAAGCACTGCCACACAGTTAATATCATTTCTCAGAAGCAGACCTTTTCATACAGTTAACTATGTGTAAAATTGTCTTTCTTTTCTTTCTTATTTGACATATATCTCAAATTTATAACCAGTCTGCCATGTACTTCCACTAAACACTCTTGTCTTCCTTTTAGTATTTGATTTATGATCGAAAAAGAGATATGGATAGAATATCTTATTGCTATATCTTCTTGATGCATTTTTGCTGTTTTCTAATTCTGATAAGCTTTCTAGTTTTAAATTTTTCTTAACATTTGTATATTTCTATAATGTGAAGTAATATTTCAGTTTTGTTTTTGTTTTTGTTTTTGTTTTCTTCCATGTGTCTGTTCTCTCAGAATTCATCTATTCTGCCCTGTAGGACATCATTTTTATTATCCATAGGGAGCAATGCTCTCTTAATAACTATATATTGGAGCTACCAGAACCTTAAACAGAGTTTGAATGATCCTCCCCATGTTTCCCTTCAGTGTGTTGTTTCAAACTCTGTTATCATTAAATTGGCATTGAGAATCTAACTACACTACAGAGTAAATGATTAACCTCATTATTCCCATGACAGAAGGTCAGTAGCAAAACTATTCCTTTCAAATATTATTTAAATAAGCAATCTATGTCCAGGTTAGCCAAGGATAAAAACTATATCACATATTAAGAATGGAGATAGTTTAAAATCATTAACATTAAGAATAGGGTTTAGTTTTAATGCTGGTAAAAATTTGATGGAATAACTCAGGTGAGTTTTCTACAAATATTAAAGAAATGTTGTTTTTGTTTATGTCATGCAGTTATGCTTAGAAAAGTAGAGAACATTGCACTGGAATTAGTGAAGTCACTCACTAGTTTGCTGACACTTCTCACAAATTCTATGGTGTTTTGGAAGAACATGGAAGAACAGTGGTATTGGAAAGAGAGACTTGGATTTTAATTCTTTTTTTATCTACTTGTCTAAATAGATGGTTTACTTAAACTCTGGATTTCAATATCTCCACGTATAAAATGTTGGTAAAAATAATGCAGTAATTAGTTTTGCATTCTTTGGCAAAAAAAAGAAAAGGAGAATTATTATCATCCATTATCAGACCTGAGATGAATGTGGCCAGTTTAATTCTATGACTCATTTGCTTCATCTGGGACTTGATTTATTTTCATTTTTTTGTAGAACCAACTTGAAATTTTAACTGGTTCTTAGTCTAGAGATCTTCATTCACTCAAGATGGTGTAACAAATCTAGGAGTTAGTCTTTTACTTCATTGCTTTATAAGGTCAAAGAAACTATTCCCAGAAGCCCTACAGAAAGATTCTCTTTGATTACTATCTACACAAAATTGCACAACACACATCACATTTAATCTACTCTGATAATTTTACTGAAACTATAATAGTTAAGCCAAGATCAGTAAGGACTTAAGGGTGCTGGGTGCTAGATAGTCAAACAAACTGGGGTCCTGCCAGCATAAAAGAGGCAGGGATAGATGCTAGGCAGAGAATTAAAAAACATATTCTGCAAGTATACTTGGTTTGTTGTACAAGGCAATATTAGTGCCTATGTATGTCATTCAGCACAGTGGCTGACACAAAGTAGTGCTTCAAAAGAGGAACTTAAATCACTTCATTCTACCTGAATATGCTGAGCTTCCATTCTGTTTCAAGAAACTTACGAGTCATTGAGAATATTAATGTACTGAATACATTTGCTGAAACCAAATATCTAATTATGGGAGAGTCAGAAAATATAGTACATAAATAAAACATATAAACATACTCACAAATTAATGTTACAGTTGATTTGACAGAGGAAAACCCATATTAAAATGAAAACAAATAAAATAGCTTTAGTCAGAGATTTGAATGGAAGAGTGGGAGACAGCAAGAGTGATACTGGACTGAATGCAATGGTGGAATACTTTATTCGTAAAATATTTCTTGGCATTAGATAAGGGAGAAACATAGATTGGATTTTCCAGGGAAAAGATATACATCAGAGTATACAATGAGAGAGATACAAATGTAGAAGTATCAGTTTCTGTCTCCCATTGCATACTTGGATATCACAGAAAAACTTCAGTGTCTAGAAAAGAGGTTCTTACTTTTATAGTGTACAGTTTAAGCTGCATGATTAATGAACCACCAGTCCTTTCCCTGTCATTATCTGGGGCTAGTTCTATTAGCATAATGAAATGACAGGACCTTGACTTCAGTCCTATTTTGCCAGCTGAATATTTATAGTTGAGGGAACACTTGTCCCTCTTCTGGCATGGTCAGGCACCAAGGCCTAAGCCTGGGCTTGTGACTAACATGGTATGATAGATGAGTGACTTGATTTGTTACCTTCAGTTTTCTAGTGAATTGATTACCTTACAATTTGGATGTAGCAATTTTTCATGGAGCTTTTTAGGAGGATAACCCAGTCTTGAGAAATAGACCCTTACCTCACAAGAGAGTACAAGTATGGTGTTTTAACTTTCTTCAACCATTGCTTTTGATCATGCTTTTGAAATCTCTTTTCCTTCTCCTTGGACAGGTTTTATAACTGTCTGGGAACTTTTAGTTTTAAAAAGTTACAGGAAAGTGGTGCCTGCATGACTCAGTCAGTTAAGTGTCTGCCTTCAGCTCAGGTCATGATCCCAGAGTCCTGGGATCAAACCTAGTATCAGCCTCCCTGCTCAAAGGGGAGTCTGCTTCTTCTTCTCTCTGCCCCTTCTTGCACTCATATTCTCTCTCTCTTACTCACACACTCTCTCAAATAAATAAAATCTTTAAAAAAAGTTACAAAGAAAAAAAAAATCAATCTCATAAATACAGAAAGCAAATAGGTGGTTGCCAGAGGTTGTGGGTGGAAGGAGATAGCAGAAATGAGTAAACTGTTTTTTGTTGTCATTGTTAATTTGTTTTTGTTTAAATAAATTGATTTTTTTTTTAAGTTCCATAAGACTTCATTTAAAATCACTCTCCCAATTCAATAGTCATATCCTCTTCCTCTTCACTGAGGCCTCCAATTTTTGGAAACACACAGGGAAAGAGTATGTGAAATTCACTATCTTTTCACCACAATTTCCTATTCAAGATGCTTTTAACCTTTGGCATATTTGAAAATTCATGGGTAAGATTAGGAAAATGGAGTAAAATTGTCACTTAACTGGTATGAAGTTATCCCCTCTTGGCTTTACTAATTATCTGATGACACCATCATCTGTCCCCATGCATGATATGGCTACATATTTTACTTCTTATTGTACACATATGTGAGGGTTGTTTTTTTTTTTGTTTGTTTGTTTTGTTTTGTTTGTTTGCTTTTAATCTCTACATGTAAAAGAAACTTCCCCACTTCTTAGGTTCTTAATTCACTCTAGGTTTACCTCTTCACATTTTCTCATCTCTCACTTTTGTAATCTAGTTACTACAAAGGCCCTTTTCTTAGCAGCCATCCTTCTTAAAAGCTTGTATTAATGGCTAACTTCAGCAATGTATTTGTATTATTTGGAGTTCTCCAGAGAAATAAAATATATACTTAAATATGAAATAAGAAATTTCAAAAAAAAAAAAAAAAAAAAAAGGAAAGATGGTGAAGGAGTAGGGGACCCTACCTCAGCCAGTCCACTGAATTAAGCTGGATATCTGGCAGACCATTCTGAACACCCATGAAATCAGCCTGTGATGTAAGAAGATATACATGGATCTCTACAAAGAGAATATCTCAGGTGGGTGGTCTCAAGGTATGAAGCGCGGAGCCATAATTCTGCAGGCAGATAACAGATGATAAACAGAAGGGGGAAGGAGACTCCAGGATCCTACACCACCAGAGCACAAAAACCTCCCATGCTGGGGATTTGGCACAGACTCGCAGACTGGTAGCAGTAGGAAAAGGACTTTAGGGCAGCCTCCCAGACTGAAACCTGGAGCTGCAGGGGCACACATGTGAACTGGGGTTGGAGGCAATTTTAGAACTACAAAGGGCAGAGACATACCTGGACCTGAAAATGAGAGCTGGGAGTGCCACTGTAGGGTGCATAACCCAGGACACTGTAGTTTTTAGCAGCACAAGCAGCAACAGAGACAGTGTGGTCTGGAGAGTTCACTGAAGAACAGATTGTGATCTCTGTTCTGAGACAGAGATTTGGATACAGTCACTTCTGCTCTGAATCTAGGAGGAGACATGGAAACCTACCAAGGAAACCACTAGAGAACAAAAAACCCCCCAAACCAGTTTTCATTTAGCTCATCCCCACACACCACAGGGGGCAGGGCAACTCTACCCAAATAGGGTTGCCTGAGTAATAGCACAGCAGGCCACTCCCCCAGAAGACAGGGTAGAAGAACAAGAGGTTGACAACCCTAAGATCCCTATAAAACAGGTACATCTTGCTTGGGTTGTGGTCAATAATTTGGAATCTGCAATTCCCTCAACTGCCCCTCAACAGAATGACTAAAAGGAGGAACCCCCAACATAGGAAAAATTCAGAGACTGTGACCTCTGTCACTAGAACTAATTGATATAGATATAAGAGGTTGGAAATAGACTTCAGGGTAACAGTTATGAAGACAATAGCTAGGAAGGAGAAAACCATTAATGGCAAAATAGATTCCCTAAGGCCAGAAATGAGCTGATCTGGCAGAACTCAAAAATGCTATCAATGAGACCCAATCTACTCTAAATACTCTAATAGCTAGGGTAAACAAGGCAGAAGAATGGATTAGTGATCTAGAAGACAAACTGATAGAAAAGAAGAAACAGGAGGAGACCTGGAACAAATGTTTAAAATCCATGAAAACAGAATTGGAGAAATAAATGATGCCATGAAACTTTCCAATATCAGAATTATTGGGATCCCTGAGGGAGTGGAGAGAGAGAGGACTAGAAGAAATAGGTGAGGAAATTATAGCGGAGAACCTCCTTAATCTGAGGAATGTAACAAAAATTTGCGTCCTAGAGGCAAGAGAGAATCCCTCCCAAGATCAAGGAGAATAGACCAATGCCCAGTATGTAGTAGTAAAACTCACAAATCTTAGAACCAAGGAAACTATCTTAAGGGCAGTTAGGGGCAAGAGATTCCTTATGTACCAAGGGAAGAACATCAGAATAATGTTAGACCTACCCACAGAGACCTGTCAAGCCAGAAAGGGCAGGAGACATATTCAGGGTACTAAATAGAAGAACATGCTGCCATGAATTCTTCATCTTGCAAGGCTGTCATTCAGAATGGATGGAGAGATAAAGAGCTTCTAGGATTGGCAGAAACTGAAAGATTATGTGACCACTAAGCTAGTACTACAAGAAATTTTAAGGGGTTCTATAAAATGAGAGAGACCCCTAGAGTGATATAGAACAGAAATTTACAGAGACAATCCATAGAAACAAGGACATGTTTCTTGTTTGACAAGATATGGCAATAAAAACATATATTTCAATAATCACTCTCAACGTGAATGGCCTACCTGCTCCCATAAAATGGTGCAGGGTTGTAGATTGGCAAAAAAAAAAAAAAAAAAAACCCAAAAAAACAAACAAACAGGACCCATCCATATGCTCTCTATAAGAGACTCATTTTGATACATCCAGACTAAAAGTAAAAGGATAGAGATTTATCTTCCATGTCAATGAAACTCAAAAGAAAGCTGGGGTAGCAATTCTCATATCAGACAAATTAGATTTTAAGCTAAAGACTGTAGTCAAAGATACAGGACACTATCATTCTCAAAGGAGACCCTTTGAGAAGATCTAACAATTCTAAATATCTATGCCCCCAAGATGAGAATAGCCAACTACATAAACCAATTGTTAACCAAAATAAAGAGATTATAGTAATAATAATACATTAATAGTAGCAGACCTCAACACTCCACTCTCAGCAATAGAAAGATCATCTAAGCAGAAAAATCAGCACAGAAACAAGAGCTTCGAATGACACACTGGACCAGATGGAACTCATAGATATATACAGAACATTCCACCCTAAAACAACAGAATACTCATTCTTCTCAAGTGCACATGGAACTTTCTCCATAACAGACCAAATATTGGATTACAAATCAGGTCTCAACCAATACTAGAAGACTGAGATTATTCTCTGTATATTCTCAAACCACAATGTTTTGAAACTGGATCTCAAACACAAGAAAAAGTTTGGAATAAATTCAAACACTTGGAAGCTAAAGACTGTCCTGCTCAAGAATGTTTGGGTCAACCAGGAAATCAAAGAAGAACTTAAACAATTCATGGAAACCAGTGAGAATGAAGACATTTTGGTTCAAAATCTATGGGATACAGCAAAGGTGGTCCTAAGGGGGAAATACATAGTCATCCAAGCCTTACTCAAAAACAATAGAAAAATCCCAAATACGCAGACTGTCTTTACATCTTAAAGATCTGGAGAATCAACAATAAATTAAGCCTGACCCATGCATGAGAAGGGAAATAATTAAGATTAGAGTAGAGATTAATGTATTAGAAACCAGAAATAGAGTAGAACACATCAACAAAACTAGAAGCTGGTTCTTTGAAAGAATTAATAAGATTGATAACCACTGGCCAGACTTATCCAAAAGAAAAGAGAAATGACCCAAATTAATAAAATTATGAATGAAAGGGAAGAGATCACATCTAACACTAAGGAAATAAGTATAATTATTATAAATTATTATTAACAGCTATATGACAATAAATTAAGGAATCTGGAAAAAAAATGGATGCATTTCTCGAAGCTATATAATACCAAGTCTGAAACAGGAAGAAATTTACAATGTGGATAGACCCATAATGAGTGACAAGATTGAAGGAGTGATCTGAGACCTCCTCCCTGAAAACTAGAGTCTAAGGCCTGAGGGATTCCCTGGGGAATTCTACCCAAGATTCAAAGAAGGAACTAATACCTATTCTCTTGAAGCTGCTTCAAAAAACAGAAAAAGAAGGAAAGTTCCAGACTCATTCTATGAGGCAGCATTACCTTGATCCCCAAACCAGGCAAAGACCCAATCAAAAAGGAGAATTTCAGACCAATATCCCTGATGAATATGGATGCCAAAATTCTCAAGATCTTAGCTAATAGGATCCAACAGTAGAGTAAAAGGATTATCCACCATGACCAGGGGGATTTATCCCTGGGATGCAAGGGTGGTTTAACATTTGCAAATCAATCAATGTGATATAACACATTAATAATAGGAGAGAGAAGAACTATATGGTCCTTTCAATTGATGCAGAAAAGCATTTGACAAAATACAGCATCCTTTTCAATTAAAACTCTTCAGAGTATAGAGATAGAGGAAACATTCCTCAATTTCATAAAATCCATCTACAAAAAACCCACAGCAAATAGCTTTCTCAATGGCAAAAAGCTGAGAGACTTTCTCTTAAGATCAGGAACATGACAAGGATGCCCACTCTTGCCACTATTGCTCAACATAGTACTAGAAGTCCTAGCAACAGCAATCAGACAACAAAAATAAATAACAGGTATTCAAATTGGCAAAGTAGTCAAACTCTCTCTCTTCACAGATGATATGATTCTTTATGTGGAAAACCTGAAGACTCCACCCCCAAATTACTAAAACTCATACAGCAGTTCAGTAACATGACAGGATACAAAATCAAAACACAGAAACCAGATGCTTTCTTATACACTAATATTTTAACTATAGAAAGAGGAATTAGAGAATTGATTCCATTTACAATAACACCAAAACTGTAAGATATCTTGGAATAACCTAACCAAAGAAGTAAAGGATCTATACTCTAGGAACTACTGAACACTCATGAAAGAAATTGAAGAAGACACAAAAAGATGGAAAAGACATTCCATGCTCATGGATCAGAAGAAAAAACAGTGTTAAAATGTTTATGCTGCCCAGAGCAATCTATACTTTCAACACCATCCTGATAAAAATACCAATGACGTTTTTCGAAGTGCAGAAACAAATAATCCTAAAATTTGTATGGAACCAGAAAAGACTCCAAATCGCCAAGGAAATATTGAAAAAGAAAAACAAAACTGGGGACATCATGTTGCCTGATTTCAAGCTATATTGCAAAACTGTGATCACTAAGACATCACGGTACTAGCACAAAAACAGACACATAGACAAATAGAACTGAATACAGAGACTAGGTATGGACCCTCAACTATATGGTCAAATAATCTTCAACAAAGAAGGAAAAAAATATATCCAGTGGATAAAAAGACAGTCTCTTCAATAAATGGTTCTGGGAAAATTGAACAGCTATATACAGAAGAAAGAATCTCCACTATCCTCTTACACGACACAAAAAGATAAAGTCAAAATGGATGAAAGACCTCAATGTGAGACAGGAATCCATCAAAATCCCAGAGAAGAACATACACAGTATCCTCTTTGACATTGGCCACAGCAACTTCTTTCAAGACATGTCTCCAAAAGCAAGGAAAAGAAAAGCGAAAATGAACTTTGGGGACTTCATCAAAATAAAAAGCTTTAGCATAGCAAAGGAAACAGCCAACAAATCAAAGAGGCAACCAACAGATTGGGAGAAGATATCTGCAAATGACACTAAAAACAAAGGGCTGGTATCCAAGATCTATAAAGAACTCAAACTCAACACCCAAAAAACAAATAAGTCTATAATGGGCAGAAGGCATGAACGGATATTTCTCCAAAGAAGACATGCAAATGGCTAATAGACACATGAAAAAATATTCATCATCATCAGCCATCAGGGAAACTCAAGTCAAAATAGCACTGAGACACCACCTTACACCAATTAGAATGGCAAAAATTAAAAAGACAGGAAACAACAAATGTTGAAGTGGTTGTGGAGAAAGGAAAACCTCTTACACTGTTGGTGGAAATGCAAGTTGGTGCAGCCACTTAGAAAAACAGTGTTGAGGTTCCTCAAAAAATTAAAAATAAAGCTACCGTATGACTCAGTAATTGCACTACTGGGTATTTATCCCAAAGATACAGATGTAGTGAAAAGAAGGGCCATCTGTACCCCAATGTTCCTAGCATTGATGTCCACAATAACCAAACTGTGGAAAGAGCCAAGATGCCCTTCAACAGACAAATGGACAAAGAAGATGTGGTCTGTATACACAGTGGAATATTACTCAGAACAGAAAGGATGAATACCCAACTTTTGCATCAACATGAATGGTACTGGGGGAGATTATGCTAAGTGAAATAAGTCAAGCAGAGAAAGTCAATTATCCTATGGTTTCACTTATTTGTGGAACATAAGGAATAGCATGGAGGACGTTAGGAGAAGGAAGGGAAAAATGAAGTGGGGATATTAGAGGGGAAATGAACTATGAGAGACTATGGACTCTAAGAAACAAACTGAGGGTTTTAGGGGAGGGTGAGAGGATGGGTTAGCCCAGTGATGAGTATTAAGGAGGGCACATATTGCATGGAGTACTGGGTGTTATATGCAAATGGTCAATCATGGAACATTACATCAAAACTAATGATGCACTGTATAGTGATAACATAATATAATAAAAAGAAAGAGAAAAAATAGAAGGAAGGAAGGAATGAAGGAATGAAGGAAAGAAAGAAAGAAAACAAAGAGAGAAAGAAAAGAAAGAGAGAAAGAAAAGAAAGAAAGAAGAGAAAGAATTTTCATTACATGATTATGGAAGCTGCAAAGTCCTAAGATCTGCACTGGCAAACTGGAGACCCAGGAGAACTGATGGTATAGTTTCAGTCCATCTTCAAGGCTGATGTTAGGAGCCCCATGTTCCAGCTTAAAGACAGTTAGGCAACAGAAGTTTCCTATTACCCATTCTTTTCATTCTATTTAGGCCTTCAGTTGATTACATGAGGGCCACCCACATTAGGGATGACAACTGCTTTACTAAATCTACTGATTCAAATGTTAATATCATCCAGAAACACTCTCATAGACACACTCAGAATAATGTTTGATCAAATACCTGTCTCTCCTTTACCCAGTCAAGTTGACAGATAATATTAAGCATCACAACATTGTTTTCTTACTAAATGGTAGTATTTGGGCTGATAATTAAGAGTCTCTTCTTTTTGTTACTTGGCATCTCCTTCCATTTCCTAATTTTCTGTTAAGATGACCACAAAAAGTGAATCATCAATGCCATTTTTTAATCAAAAAACCAATCTGGTCAATGAGACACCAGTCCCCTCTTTGTATAATCATCTCCACCTTTTATCGGATTTTTGTGGGGTCTCCTTCTTGTGTATTAATAGGAATTCAACAAATTTGTATATCAATGTCTTGGTAGATCTCCTTAGAATAACAGATACACATATCAACTGTCTAGTTATGCTTTAAGTTTAGGAACGTATAGTAGAATGAGTATTTTTTCAACATTCTACTCCTTTTCAGAAATGGTATCACACATTCCCATTCTTGGCCATGGAACTTCCATTGACCATATTTCCCTACTCCTAGACTCAAAGTTCAGCTTTGCAGCTTGCTTTTAGGATGAATATTCAAGTCGCAAGTTCAGGCTTGAAAAATGTTTGTACTATTACACTTATTCCAGAATATCTGAAATTGTCATGAGAAAAACATGCCTTGTCTAGCTTGTTTTTCTAAGCAGAAGAAAAAAAACTCAAGGAACAGAATCATGCTGTCCATCTGAGTGCTATCTAGATCAGCTGAATCCTGATTAATCTCCACTGAGTCCCCAGGCATATGTGGGAGCACAAAGCAAGGCAGAGCCATCAACCTAAATATAGTCTAGACCAACTGACCCTCAATTGATCTGGAATTTTATGAGAATAAGTGATTACTACTTTAAAAAGTGAGTTTACTATGGTTAGTTTCTTTTGTTTGTTTTGTAGTCACAGCATTTCTGTGACAATAGCAAACTCATACAAGGATTTAGGCCCAATTATCAGGTATACTCAGTGAAAAAGGGAAAAAGAAGATAAATATATAAATTACTTTTTTTTAGTTTCTCACATATGTTTATTTTTAAAGTAGAAAAATAATGACAAAACAGATTGAATATTTCGCTTTTTTAGTCAAACATAGTTCACCATCAAATAAACTTCCATTTTGCTGAATTTGATTTTATTGAAGTCCATCAAGGAACTTTTTATAAGGGCACACATTTGTATCATCCTACTGATTAGATTCTTATTCCCTAAGCAAAAAAATGCTATAGTTAGAAATGTCACCTTTGTGTAGATTACTTATCATTCCAGCATTGTAATTTTTTTTCAGTTTGTTTTGATTTCATATAAGTATTTCATTTTTTTGCCCCTATAACAACTTGGTACTAGATGTAATATTTAAAATATTTTTCAATAGACATTTTTTTTCTTTCTGCAAATACCAATTTAAAAATACTCAATAAAATTTTCTTAGTAACACTCAAAGACACATAATGCATATTTAACATTAAGTTAAAATGACAGTATTGAAAACCAATTACAGTTTGAAGAAGAAAACAAGATTGCATTTAAAGAAAGGAAAGATTTTTCTATTTTGTTTTAGCCATTTTGTTGTTTTGCTTGATGGCAAAGGTTTTCTGATTTTCAAGTTATTGTGTAGAAATCGAGATAAACACCAGAGGAATTTTGGCTTCATAAAGTAAATCAACTTCCATTTATGGCTCCTATTTCATTTTTGTACTTCCCAAGGTTTTTAAACAGAACAAACATGCCTTGGGGTTTTTCTTAAAATCATTCTGAAAGTGTGTTTCTGTTATGGCCCATCAGTATGAAATTTAGTTTTCTGATAACATGATGGCTATAAATAAGTTTTTGTTTGTTTGTTTGTTTTTTCTTAGGTGGTTAGCAGGTTGGACATGTGAAGTTTCTGTAAGATAGGATTTTAAACTTTTGAGAAATGATGCTTCAACATGCCAACACACAACATAGACTCAAAAGTACATTTACCATGGAATTATATTTGAAAACTAAAGTGATACTGAGATTCAAATGAAACAGAAACCTATTCAACTGGTGACACATAAATTCTGCCACTGAGATTATAAAAATCAGTTTCTTAAAAGGCACAAACTTCCAAAACTGAACTGATATTAGATTACCTGTACCTATTTTAAAAATTGAATTTGTGTAGTTAGTTAGAAAATTCTCCCAAAAATAAATCTCCAAGTTCAGATGATTGCACTGGTGAATTCTATTAAAAGTTTACAAAATAATTAACACCAAATCTACACAGTCTCTTCTAGAAAGTAGAAGAAGGAATACTTCCAAACTCACTTGGTAATTCCATATTATCCTGATTCCAAAATTAAACAAGGGAAGTTCAAAAAAAGAAAACCACAAACCACTATCCCTCATGGACATAGGTGCAAAAATCCTCAAGAAAATGTAGAACAAGGGGTGTCTGGGTGGCTCAGTCACTTAAGCCTCCAACCTATGATTTTGACTCAGGTCATGATCTCCAGGGTCCTGAGATCAAGTTCCTCATCCAGCTCTGCAGTCAGAGAGAAGTTGGCTTGAGATTCTCTCCCTCTGCCCCTCCCCCAATTTGTTCTCTCTCTCTCTGTCTCAAATAAATAAATCTTTAAAAAATAAAAATGTATAACAAATTAAGTTTAGCAATATGTGAAATTAACTATACACTGTGACCAAATGGGTTTTATTCCAGACATGAAAGACTGGTTCAGTATTCTAAAATGACTCGATATAATTTACCATATTAATAAACTAAAGTAAAAAAAAAATCACATGAATATATCAGTTGATAAGGAAAGAGTATGTGCCAAAAATCAACAACCACTAGTAACAAAATCTTCTCTGAGCAAATTATAGAAACTTCCTCAACTTGATAAAGGACATCTTAAAAAAAAAAAGAAATAGAGCTAACATATTGATTGATTACTAAGTAAATATTTTCTTCTTAGTTCAAGAACAAGGAAAGGATATCCACTGTATCCTCTCTTACTCCGCATAATCCTGGAAGTCTTAGGGCAATTGAGAAAAAAGGAAGTAAAAGGGACTCAGATTAGAAAGAAAAAAAATTAAACTGCCTTTCTTGCAGTTTATATGATTGTTTATGTAGAAAATTCCAAGAAATGTATACAAAACTCTGAAAAACTATCCAAAAACTGAAGTAAATTCAGTATATATAAATCAGTTGCATTTCTGTACACTAGTAATAGGTATGTGGAAACCTAAATTAAAAACACAAAAGCCATTATAATTGCTCAAAAGATTAAATCCTTATTATATAAATATAACTAAGATATATGGGATGTGCAAACTAAAAACTACAAAATGCTAATGGAAGAAATAAATGAAAATCTAAATAATCGTAGTGATAGCATACATCATGTTCATGGATTAGAAGACAGAGTAAAAATTCCAGTTTTCTCCAAGTTGATCTATAAATAAATAATTAAAGGAAACATCAGTATATTACCATAATTAAATTTAAAAAACCACACGGAAAGTATAGTTTTATTTTAGAATTGAGTACAATTGGTAGTTTCTTAAAAATCTAAGCATGACTCTACCATACAACCCAGCAATTGCACTCTTGATATTTAACTCAGACAAATGAAAATATATGTTCACACAAAACTATATAAATGTTCACATAGAGTTATACAAAAGAGCCCCAAACTATTCTTTCCAGATGCTCTTTACCAAATAAATGGTTAAGTAAACTGATACATCTATATTATATGATATTACTTGGCAACAAAAGGGAACTATAGGTGGATAAAACCTGGATGTATCTCTAAAGAATTACGCTGAATAATAATAATAATAAAAAAGCAACCTCCAAATGTTATATACTTCATTACATTATTTATGTAACATTCTCTGCCACCATGCCACCCTCCTTGACTATGAATATGGCTTTCATTTCCTTTCTTGGAAAAGGTTCAGGAGAGGAACTTTTCCTCTGCAAACCATTCTAAAGAAGGGGTAAGTATGACCCAGAAGGTGGGGCTAGAAGAGCAAAGTGATCATTCCTGGCCCTCTGTTGTTGTTACTCCTTACGGGTTGGCAGCTCCTGCCTTAACAGGGGCAAGTTTCTGTTGGTGCTCATGAAGAGTTTGGAGAACAGTTGCATTGAGTGAGTGAGGAGACTGGTGAGTAGCCAACACACTGCATGCCTTCCCATAATGATAATTTTCATAAGATGAGTTTCTTCAATCTGATGGCCTGTCCTTTAAATGTCCATCTCAAACTGTGACTCTTCACTTTTTCTCTGATTTATCTTATGGGCTTTGGGGCAGGTGGCTCTGGCTGGCTTTTATGGAGGGCTTATCACTGGCAGGGATGATGACTTTGGAAATGGTGCCTCAGGATCATGGCTCCCCAAGTGCTGCCCCTATGGCCCTGGCCTACATAATATTCCTAAAATGGCAAAATTATACAGGTAGAGTACAGATTAATAGTTGCCAGAGTTTAGAGACAAAACAAGGGAAAGAGTGAATGTAATTGTAAAGATAACAGAAGGAAGATCTTTCTGGCAATTCAACAGTTCTGTATTGTGGTTGTGATAGTTGTATATATTTATTCATGTAATAAAATTACATAGAAGCACACACAATTGCAGTGCACACATAGAAATCATAAAACATTGGAATAAGTTATGTGGATTATACCAACGTCAGTTTCCTGGATTTGATGTTCTATAGTTGTTTAAGATGTTGCAATTGGAAACTGCGTGAAGGGATCTCTGTTACCAGTTTTCCAACTTCTTCCGCATCTACAATTATTTCAAAGTGAGAATGTCTTAAAAAGTATTGTAACTTTAAGACATTTAGTTTAGAACAAGCATTCATGAATATTCAGCATATCCCTGAAGGTAATGCTATATTGTTGAGAATAAAATGACTCCTGATTACTGCTATCACAGGCTATCACCATACTGAACTTGAGAGAAACTTAAGAGCCCATAAGACACTGATCATTTTAATTAACCTGAAGAATAGATGATGTAACTTAAAAATGAATAGCGTCTAAAGTATTTTTTATCAAAAAAATTAGGCATTTTAAAAATCTAATTTCAACTTCCTAAAAATATTTACTCAAAACTCTTTCTTATATACGGATATTTCTGTGTACACCTGAAGCTATGTAGTAATATAGTAGGATTAGGGATAGTCTTATGGTAAACACTGTGATTTTTCCCAGATTAGTAAGTGTATTTTAGGATTTAGAAGTAAACATTTTGAATGTCTGTGCATTTAAAAAAAAAAAAAAGTGGGGTCTGTGCAAGTACAGTCAATAGAACACCAGTTTTATGTGAGATTTTCCTGTATGTATGTGAGAAAGCTTGCAGTGTAGAAAAAAAATAATTTGCCCAAAAGGATTAAGTGATCTGATATTTTGAATTCTCAAAGAATCTAGTAGAATTTATTCTGTAGTCATGGCAAAATAAAAATAGCAAGCTGTTGTTCAAAAAGCATTTTATTGTTGGTAACTAGTTCTGAGGGGATTAGATGAAATGTATGGCTTTTTTTTCTGAGACTGTCCACTTTGATTTTGACCCAAATATTTGCTATTTAATTTTTTTTTCAAAACTGTTATACACACACACACACACACACACACACGAAGACTGTTACACGAAAGCTATTCCGTTAATTTATTTGGCTTCCTCTTGCTATTGTCCTCATCAATTCTTTTGTTTGCTTCATATGTTTTTATGATATAAAATTACTTAATATTACTTATAACTTAATAAATTATTTAATACTACTCATAGTATATTTAAGTGTTTAAGAAAGGAATTTTTGGGCGCCTGTGTGTCTCAGTTGGTTAAGCAACTGCCTTTGGCTCAGGTCATGCCCAGAATCCTGGGATCGAGTCCCACATTGGCCTTCCAGCCCCATGGGAAGTCTGCTTCTCCCTCTGACCTTCTCCCTTCTTATGCTGTCTCTCACTGTCTCTCTCTCAAAGAAATGAATAAAATCTGAAAAAAACAAAAAAAGAAAGAAAGGAATTTTTAAGGAGGTCAAAAACAGTAAAAATATGCAAAAAATAAAGAAATTAAAAACTCCTTAAATGATAAAGGGCTGAGGCAGACATGGTATTTTTACTTAAATAACCCCAAATGAACTTTACAGCAAAAGACAGAAACACTAACATAATTAGAACTAAAAACCCTATTTATTATTAACAAGCAATAGTCACTGTAACAATAATTGTTGCAGACAAGCTCCTTTAATGGATGTTAAAATCAATGGACAAAAGTTTAGGGACCAACTTGAGAATATTTCATAGTTTAAAAATATACTGTAATGATATTTATGAATTGCAAAAAAGAATAAAAACAAACCGTTGATGTTACAGTGGAGAAACTCAGAAGACCAAGTGATCAAGGATAACATTATTGAGACATATTAACATTAAATACTCTGATAAGATACACTGAGAAGGACACCACAGCATATGGAATTCTTATCAAAATTGTATAACTTCAATTGAATTATAAGAAAAATCAGAAAAACTAAAATTGGGAGATATTCTGAAGTAAAAATGCATCCTAGTATTTTTCAAAAGCGTGAAAACTATGAAAGCCAAGGAAAGACTGTGAAACTAGAACAAAGTGGAAGACACTAAGGAGAAACAATATTAAATGCAGTGTGGGATCCAGAAACAAAAGAAGGACATTAGGGGGAGAAAATTTCTTACATCTAGTTAATATAGTTAATATCGTTACCATGAAAGATCACTTTTTAAAATATGAAAATTGCACTGTTGTTATGTTAACTTTAGAGGAGGTGAGGTGAAGGGTATAAGTAAACTTTATACTACTTTATACTATTTTTTTCATTTTTTTTCTGTAAGTCAGAAATTATTCAAAAATAAAAGCGATGTTTCCTAGTAAACTTATAGGAGTCAGCAATTTCTAATCAAATTAATATATTAAATTTTCATTTCACAAATATAAAACAGTAAAATGAAGCAATAGATTTGTGTATGACTAGATGATTATGGTCAAATTGGTTTTTAATCTCACCAAATATCCTCATGAACATTAACAGAGACCCCATATAGGCAATATAAAAACAAACAAAAACAAAAGACTACAACTATTATAAGAATGTCAATAAAATCTAAAGATAAATCATCTTCATATCTCCTGATTCAGAATATGAATATATGGGGTCAAATATTGACATTAGCAAGACCCTGTTCAAGATGAATAGTAGTATAATAGAGTGCAGAGGGAAGAAGTTAGTCTGATGGTCTTAAACTTAAGCCAGAAAATCCAGAAGTTGCCTAAAGGCACTTACTCATTACCCCAAATACACTCCCTATGAAAATAACACCAGCAGTAGTTTTCCATAATAATAATAAGGCCACAAAGAATACTAAAATGCCTACTACCTACAGCTATAGGAAATTTCAAACTTTAAACTTTAAATTTCCAACTTTAAACAGGTTGACAGTTATCACTCTAAAGTCCTAGTTACCTTAGTTCCAATTGTCCATGACATCATGCTCAGCTTTCAACAAGAAAATTCTAGGAAAACAAACCGACCAAACAACAAACAAACAAACATAATTTAGAGGGACAAAGCATGCGTCAGACTCAAGTATGACATAAATTTTGGAATTGTCAGACATGGAACTTAAAATACCTATGGTTAATGTGTTAACGTCTGTAATGAAAAATAGACACCAAGTGAAAATAGATGGGTAATGTAAGCAGAGAGGTTGAAACCTTAAAAAAAAATAATTAAAAGGAAATGTTAGAAACTAAAAATTCTGAAACAAAATTATTTTGCTTGATGGGTTTATCAATAGGCAGCATAGCCAAGAAAGGAATAAAAGAACTTGAAAATACGTCAATAAAACATCCCAAACTGTTGAAATGCAACAACAGAAAGTACAAAAACCAGAAGCAGAATATTTAATATCTCAGGGGCAATTCAAAATCCATATGAGTTACTAGGAAAAAAAAAAAACACAGAAGAGAAGTAATATTTGAAGTAATAATGGCTGAAAATATTCCAAAATTAATGAGAGACATCAAATCACAGATCTAGGTAGCTTAGAGAACACAAAGCAAGAGCAATACCAAAGGATTAGACTTGGGCATGTCATACTCAAACTGTAGGAAACCAAAAATAGAAAATGTTTTTAAAAATCCAGGGACAGAGTTGGGTGGTGGGAGAGGTAGATAGTAGAAGCACCTTAACAATAGAAGGTCAAAATTTTTTTCCAAAGTGGAAGAGAAATAAATACACTTTCAGGCAAACAAAACTGAGGTAATCCAGCAGACTGCCTTGAGGTAATGTAAACTGAAGATCTTTGGGGGGATTACAAATGATAGAGGTAAGGAAATGGTATTTATAGAGAGAAAGGAAAATCACCGGAAAAGTAATAAAGGAAAGTAAAATGACCTTTGTGTTTTTCTTATTAATTTTGATCTGTAAGATAACTGTTTATTTTAAGGAATAGTAGTAACAATGTAATGGGTATTGATAAAACATGTGTAGGTGAAATGAATGATATAATGGCATAGTAGATGAGAGGAAAGAATTAAGAATACTCTGTTGTAGAACACCTGCCTAAACATGACTTGGTTAGAATTACTTGAAAGTGGACTTAGATTAATTAAAAATATATGCTGCACACTCTAGAACAACAATTAAAAGTATATTTATTTTATTTTATTTACTTGAGAGAGAGAGCACAAGCTGGGTTGGAGAGTAACAGAGGAAGAGAGAGAAGTGGGCTCCCCAGTGAGCAGGGAGCCTGACATGGGGCCTGATTCCAGAATCTTGAGAACATGACCCTAGCCGAAGGCAGTTAGTTGCTCAACCAACTGAGCCACCCAGGCGCCCCCACTAAAAGTATTTTTAAGTACAATTGATATTCTAAGAATGGAGAAAAAAATGGAATCATATAACATGTTCAATTAGAATCAAAGAAGACTTTTAAGAGGGGAAACAAAGGAGAAAATCAACTTATAGAAAATTTGTTGTAATAAGATAGATTTTAATACAACTATATCAATGTTCATTTGAAATATAAATGGTCTGAATATATCAACTAAAACATACAGACTGACAGAAATGGACAAAAAATGAAGACCTGATCATATGTTGTCTATAGAGAAACCACTTTAAAGTCACAGGTAGATTAAAAATAAACAGATGGAGAAATAAGTACCATGTTAACATTAATCCAAAGAAAGCTCTATTTATTTCAGATAAAGTGGAATTTAAAACAAGATAAATTATCAATGATAAAGAGAGATACTTCATTATAGTAAAGTGGCCAATTCTCCAAGAATAATACATAATAATCCTAAAGGTATATATATATCTAACAACAGTGTGTCAAAATTCATGAGACAAAAACTGATAAAACTGCAAGGGGAAATTGACAAATGCATTATTATTGTCTGAGACTCTAATGCTCTCTCAATAATTTATAAATTAAACAGGTAGAAAATCAGTGAGAAACAGTTGACCTGAGCAACATCATCAGTCAACTTAATCTAATTGACACTGATAGACTACTTCATCCAACAGCAGACTATGCATTCTTCTTGATCTCACATTAAACATACACCTAGACCACATTCTCAGCTATAAAATACATCTCAGGAAATTTAAAAGCATGCAAAGTAAGTTCTCAGACCCAACAAATTAAACTAGAAATCAATTACGGAAAGACAACTGGGAAATTCCCAAATATTTGAAAATTAAAGAACACACTTTTAAATAACAAATTGTTAGAAGAAATTGTTTCAAGAGAAATTAAATAACATTTTGAACTTACTGAAAATCAAAACACAACTCACCAAAATTTGTGGGATGCAGTGAAACAGGGCTGAGAGGGAAATTTATAGTATGTGTTGCATATATTAGAAAAGAAATCTGAAATTAAAAAAATCTAAGCTTCCACTTTGAGAAACTAGGAAACAAGAGCAATTTAACTCTAAGCAAACAGAAGAGGGGCACCTGGGTGGCTCAGTGGGTTAAGTGTCTTCCTTCAGCTCAGGTCATGTTCTCAGGGTCCTGGGATCCCTGCGTAGAACTCCCTGCTCAGCTTCTCCCACTGGCTCTGCCCTTCCTCGCTGCTTGTGAATGCTCTCTTCCTCTCTCTCTCAAATAAATAAATAAAATAAGTTTAAAAAAATAACAGAAGAAAAGAAATAATACAAAGCAAAGCTGAAAAGTGGGGCACATCTTTTCATCTTCTCTAACCTGGGTCAATACAATGAAGTTTCTCACAATTTTGAAACTAGGACTAAGAAAGTAAGATACTCCCCTAAAAGACATAGAGAAAAACTACAGCTTAAAGCATGTGCATGGAGAAAAACATCACCAAATGCTCATATTTTCTTCTTCCCCTCCCCCTCCCCTTTCCCCTCCTCCTCCTCTTCTTCTTCTTCTTCTTTGTTAGAGAGGGAGGGGGAACAGAGGGAGAGGGAGAGAGAGAATCCTAAGCAGGTTCCATGCTCAGCCTGGAGACCAATAGGGGGCTTGATCTCATGACCCTGAGATTGTGACCTGAGCCAAAATCAAGAATCAGAGGTTTAACCCACTGAGCCACCAAGGCATCCTTATTTTTTTCTTATTTTAAACAAAGTACTTTTATAAATATTTTAATATCCTCATTTGGAAAATAGGAACTTTGATT
Organism: Lontra canadensis; assembly: GCF_010015895.1. Taxonomy (NCBI): domain Eukaryota; kingdom Metazoa; phylum Chordata; class Mammalia; order Carnivora; family Mustelidae; genus Lontra; species Lontra canadensis. Next base: position 2,579,393 of record NW_022631056.1, on the reverse strand, counting down.
TAGAAGCCTATATCATTTCTGTGAGGTACTTTATTGAAAGTATATATGGATCAAGTTTACTTTTGTAAGATTTATTATGAAATAACCATTAGCCAAGTAGTATATTCAGAAAAAAAAAATTATACTGGAATTTCAGAGGTTTAGATTGAAAATAATATGCATTCCTTTAGGTGTTCAAAGGTTTTATAGAATTCAATATTTTCAACTTATTTCTTGATGTTGATATTGATTAATATTTATTCCTGCATGTGATCATTTGTCAAATCATACACAGCAATATATGAATAAATAAATGAATGCAAACTTGCAGATATTTATATGTATATTTGTTATTTTTCTATTCTGTGATTTTTTTAACTTAAAGCCCTTTGTACACTCTGTACATTCTGAAGTTGAAATCTTTTGAATAAAATCTTTAGAACTCTACACCAGTATCATTGTGAAAGGCAAGTACAAAGCACAATACAGTCTAAGGACAACCTATATCTTGAAATAACACCTTTGACTAAGTGCACAGAGATTTCAGAACCTTATGATAAAAGTCATTAGCATGATACAGAGTCTTGATTACTTTTGTTTAAAAAAAGCTTTCTGTGTCCCACTTAGTGTTTTGGCCAACTCTTTTGATTAGCTTGGAGTTAATCAGTTCTATCTCCATTCTTTTACCAAGGTAAAATGTGTTTTGAAGTTCCTTTTCTATAAAGGGCATTGGTATCAATGGCAATTCATTTTCTCTTGGGATGTTCTTGCAATTTTGCTGTGCTAAATGCTTCCACTAAGCACTTAGTGAAGGCTGAGGTCACCTCTCTAGTTAAAGAAGAAAAATTGCAATGCTTTAACTCAAAGTTTCCCAAAGTGCAGTATAAATTGTAATTAAAGACTAGATTTTTTTTTTTTTTTAATGACACCAAGTTTTACCCTGTTATCCAATCTTCTTGTTTGGTTGGGTAAATATTAACTTGAAAATATATGTTATGACCCAAAGGACATTGATTTTATTCCATAATGTCATATGTCTTATAAGCCATAATGATGTAGTAAGAGAAATCATATTTTTTTCTGGTTTCCGGAGACAATGTCATTGAGTTCCAAGTTAAAAAATCTTCTATGACTCATGTGAAAGTTTTCAGTAACTCATAGTTTACTACTAAGTAGGAAAGCTAATTCCATTGTTCACAGCTCTGAATAGCAATCCTGCTCTCATAGGTGCTTAAAAATGTTCTTTTAAACTTATGAAATCTACATCGTACTTAGTGTTCCACATGCATGAGTTATATTAAAGCTCATATATCAATTTGATCATATGACACTTTTGTCCTTTTGGGAATAACCTTTAATTTCTAAAATGAAAATAATAAACAAAACTGTAAGTCATATTAATGATTAAATAATATACTGAGAAATAATATTGTTCTGCAGTGCATAGCAAGCATTGAATTGGTCCTAGTTACCTTTCCTTCAACACCTACACACGGTAAGAAATGCGAAGATTAAGACTGCTCTTTTTTGGCAGGAATGTGATTCTTTATAAGGATCTTTAGAATTAGAAAATAATTTTAAATAAGAATATCTTCTGAGAGTTAAACTTTTAAATCAATACAATTTTGTCATATTAAATATATATATAGGTTTTAAAATAAAACATCTCTCAGGCAACTAACTGGCCTGGATTCTTATCTGCTTGAAGTAGTTAACACATATAAAAAATAAATGTTCCATGGAGAGGGGGAATCATTCAACCAGAAAATCGCGGAAGAAGAGAAACATTGAAGCAAATAAGAGGAAGTTTTAAAAGGGGAATTTGACCTATGGACTGAAGCAACTTTGCTTCATTAGCTGGCCCAGTGCTATTAAGGAGATACATGCATTTGTATCACTTTACCTCTTGGCATTAAAAATGGAAACAATCTAATTCAATTTGTTTATATCCACATGTAAACAAAGCACTGATTCTTTGGGGAGGGAATAGATTAGTTATATGCATGCAAATATTTCTGTGCTAGTGAGATTGCTTCTTATTTTTAATAGCATTTTTATCTTAGAGTTATTCTCTTGAAATTTATTAATCTGATATCTTTCTTTATAAAGAAAGTAGTATTTTTGATAGGATGAAAAACTTATGATTGACGGAAAGAATGCGGGCTTTGGTAATTTGCCAAAATAATCAATAATACAAGTGAGGCTTCTTTAGAGTCCTACGCTAATGTGGACAAAGGCAATCAGTATTGTTGAAAAGACACTCTCCTCCATGCAATCTTTCTGCTGCCTGGCTGCGTAAAATTGTCCTTACCAGGACAAAGGAAGCCCTGACAGCCTATGCTAGGATTATCATTTTGCGCAAGAGTGTCTTTCCCAGTTTGAGACTCAGGGAAACTCCTCTGTTCTACTTATAACTCTCAGGCACGCGCCCAGCTTTCTGTATTTCCCAACCCATGGGGCAGGGGCGGGGGTACTTCCGCTGCAGTGTGGAGTGCGGTGTGCTTAGCTACACCATCTGCATGGACTGGGGAGTGGGTCCACTGGTCATGGGAACTGATGCATTGCAAGGGCCTGGATCTTGCACACTCTTTCTCCTTTCTCCCTGTCAGACATAAACATTGTCCCACTTGAGCCTGATTTACGTGTTATCTTCTTAGGGAACTTGCATTTGCATTGGTCTCCTCCCTGGCTGGCACTTATCTGCCTTTTAACCTTGGCTGCACAGGTTGGCCACGAAATTATGCACCTGTATACACCTAGTCCATCACAAAAATGTTCCTATTATCCCATGCGCACAACCACAAACATTATGGAAAAATGTCTTCAAAACAAAACAAAGCAAAAAAGTAAGTTAGTAAAATGGTAAGCAGATACTGGTACCTCACCAGCCCTAATATTGTTTGCTGATTTCCATAATCCAGTGTATTAAGTATCAATAGCTTAGTGTCCTGGAAAAGATGGCCTGGGTTTCACACAAATCTTCACAAGGAAACTCAGTCCTAAAACTTGAGGTCTTGAAACCTATCATGGGGTATCCAAGGAATGGAAACTCGGGCCAATATCCAGAAAATGTCACTCAAAGCAATTTTTAAAGGATGCTCTTTAGTAAGAAAGAACAATATTTCAACAGGATAGTCCAAGATTAAACAACAAACAGTACTGACAAAAGAAATTGAAAAAACATGAGTATGAGTCCAAATGAACACTGACTATTTTAAATACTACATTTCAATTTTTTCAAAATTTTTATTTTTCCAAAAGTATTTAAGATTTTATCCATTTACTTGAAAGATAGAGAAAGACAGAGAGAGAGAGAGCATGAACAGGGGGCAGAGGGAGAGGGAGAAGCAGACTCCCCGCTGAGCATGGAGCCCAATAAAGGGCTCCATCCCGATACCCCGGCAATCATGACCTGAGTCAAAGGCAGAAGCTTAACTGACCAGGCCACCCAGGTGTCTCTATTTTTCAAAAAATATTATGAATAATAATTATTATTGTCAAATGGGGGAATAAAATGTAAATAAAACCTAGAAAACACTAACATGAAGTTGGTAACATGGTGCTTGGTATTAGATTTTTGGGAGGCATTTTTTGGTCTTTCTTTTTATTGTTTGAGAAATGGCTACAGACAGGTTTTAGTTTTAGACTTTGTCAAATTAGGCATTCAATTTAATATTTTAGGTAACCATGAGTAAATGAGAGAATATGTAATTTGCAAACCAGGAAAAACAAAACAAAACAAAAACAAAGATCACCTTTAATCAATAAAAATGAAGGCAGGGTGGGGGGAATAAGAAAGGCACATAAATGACTATCTTAGGCTTGGTTCCACAAAAGCAGATCCATAGTCCTGGGTCACTGATGTATTTAATTTTTTCTTCCAAACCTAAAGAAAGGGCTCGTATATTCCTGTACTTTGGTAAAAATATGCTCTAGGGGAATGTGAATTTCCAGGTTCTCCAAGCTCTTCCCCAACAAGCAAACTATGGATCAGTTTCCTGAGAAAACCCCTCTGAAACCAGAAGCCTCAGAAGCAGGCTGTGGCCAAATTAAGGGAAGACATAATGCTAAAAAGATCAAAGGAACTCTGGCCAGGGTTTCAACATCATCTGCTACAAAAATATGAAAGGAAAGTCCAAAATAAGATTGTTTAAATACTTTCATATATACCACTAATCATAAAAATGTAAATGGCCTTAATTATCCAGTGAAAAACAGAGGTTGCCAGATTGGGTTTAGATCAAAGTCTAATTATAATCTATTTATAAGAGGTATACATAATACTTTAGGATGCCAAAAGATTGAAAGTAAACATTTAAAAAAATGCATACCAGTATACCCGCAAACATGAATCAGTAAGAATCTAATACAGTCATTAGTATCGAATGCAATTTACTTCAACCCTTATTTACTATTGAACATGAATAGTGTCCCAAGATAAGGATAAGGTAAAATGTACAACAAAACATTATTTGCCCTTGTTAATGATGAGAAACACATGGAGCAAATGACAGACAGTATTAAAATTTACAAACCTACCTCAGTGGCAGATTTTTTTGGTGATATTTTAAAGATATAAAATATGCATACTAAAATGTGCATAAATTTTGAATTTAGAATGCAATGAATTAGCACAAAGTGAACACTGCCATACAACATCTGAGTCAAGAAACAACATTACAGGGGCCCCTGGGTGGCTCAGTCATTAAGTGTCTGCCTTTGGCTCCTGTCATGATCCCAGCATCCTGGGATTAATGCCCTCTCTGCCACGCCTTTGCCAAAGTGGCAGGCAGAGGCAGAGAGAGAAGCAGGCTCCCCACTGAGCAAGGAGTCCAAGGACCCTGGGATCATGACATGAGCCAAAGGCAGTGGCTTAACCAACTGAGCCACCCAGGTGTCCATCCCTCTTTTTTTTTTTTTTTTTAAGATTTTATTTATTCACTTGAGAAAGAGAGGAAGCAAGAGCAAGAGAGAGAGAGAATGCACAAGCAGCGGGGAGGGATAGAAGGAGAGGGAGAAACAGATTCCCTGCTGAGCAAGGAGCCCAATGTGGGTTTGATCTCAGGACCCTGGGATCAATGATTTGAACCAAAGGCACATGCTTAACTGACTGAGCCACACAGGCGCCCTGACATCAAACAGGTTTTTAATGTAATTTGTGAAAATTAAAATTTCCAGTAGTGTTGCATGCATGTTTCCCTTTAAGCCCTACACCTTTGCCAATACTTAGCACTGTCAATTTTTTTCATATGTAATCATTCTGGTAGATATATTGCTGTATCTCACAGAGGTTTTTGTTTTGGTTTGGTTTGGTTTTTCATTTCCTTAGTGATTAATGAGATTGAGACATTTTCATATGTTTATTGTTAACCCTTTAGGTTACTGCTTTTGGGGGGCAAATTCCACTCAAGACTTTTACCCATTTTTCTTATTGATGTTAAGAGTGATTATTATTCTAAATACTTGACAATTATAAACATTGCAGGTATCTTCTACCTCATTGATAACCTTTCATTCCCTTAAAAAATGTCTGATGAGCATGCATTCTTAAATTTAATGTTATTTTATTTATAACCTTCCTTTATGGTAACTGATATTCATGTCTAACTTTTCTTTCATTTCTCTTGGTTTAGGATATTCTAAGTTTTCTTCTAGAAATTTATTTCTACTTTCATACTTTAATATTTATTTAATCTGGACTGAGTGACTATTCTTTTTTACTTTCCTGGTTGAGATATTCGATTCCCTCTTTCTCTGCCTACTGCAATGCCAATTTTGTTACAAATCAAGGGTCCAAGTATGTGTGGTTCTACCTCTGAACTATATTCCATTCCATTGGTTTTATTAACCTATACTTGAACAAATTTCATAGATTTGTGATCAAACAGCTATATACTATTCTTATACTGTAAATAGTCTGTTCATCCACATCAAATTTTTCTTGGATATTACGTATCTTTTCATTTTTATATCCATACTTGTTTTAGTTATAGGGTTTTTCCACCCAGGAGCAGTTATGGTTTTGAATGGGATTCAATCTATAAATCTATTTTGAAATCTGAAATCTATAAATCTATTTTGAAAAATATTTTATGAAATGAAATTGAATATCCTCCACTCATAAACATTTTATATTGTCTATTATTTAGGACTTCTTTAACTTTTTTGAGTTTTTAAAATATCATTTTTAATAGAAACATTGCACAATTTTTGTTAGATTTATACCATTGATTTAATGCTACTTCAAATAACACCATTTTATATTTTAATTTATTTACAGATATATAAAAATAGAATTGATCTCTTTATCTTAATTTTATATTTAGTAACCTTATTAAATTCAATGATTTCTAATCTTTTTTGTATTTAGACATTCACAACTGTGTTTTCTTAAAGCTCAGTGGTTTTAGCACAACCTTTCTGATCCTCATATATATTTTTTTTTCTTGCTTTATTCTACTTGGTAAAATCTAGAATGCAATACTGAGTAAGAGTGGTAAGTACATTTTTTTCTTTGCTTCCAACATTAAGAGTAATACTGTCAATAATTCCTAATTAAACATGATCGTTTTTTTGGAATTTGTATGGTTCTTCCATATTAGATTAAGGAAATTCCCAATTTCCTTCTATTCCCTGTTTAATAAGTTATTTTTTAAGTAGATGTTGAATTTTACAAACCATGTTTTTTATCTGATATTATCAGAATATTCTTAAGTTTATTTTTAAATTTTATTTTTATATTTTTTTTATCCATTATTCACTTCACGTAGTGAATTATACTGATTGAATTTCAATTGTTGGATGACCCTTACATTCTTGAAATAAAACCAACATTAACATGAATAATTAATGACACTGAGTTTGTTTTGCTAATCTTTTGATTTTCATTTTGAACCTAAGTTCACAAGAGATATTAGGCTTTAATGTTTATTATATATTTTACATGTAATATTCTTTTGAATCCTATTTTTCTGGCTTCATGTAAAGAATCAGCAAGTTTTCCTGCATTTATTTCTTCTAATATTTTTTAATATTACTATAATTGTTCCATTCAGTGTTTGAAAGACATTACTTTGTAAGTCTTTTATTTAAAGTTTTGATTTACTTAATAGTGCAAATCTATTTGGATTTTACATTTCTTTTTATATTAATTTTACATTTTGTTATTCTAAGAATTTTCATTTGCATCTACACAGTCACAGATTTCACATTTCCTCAATTCTTAAAAACTGTTTAGCTTACTTTTTGGCCCATTATATGAAATATTTGGGGTGATATCCCATATCATGAACAATGTTTAATATGTATCAGTTAAGTCTATTCTGTCAATCATGTTCATATTTCATATATAAAATATTTATTGAATTTGGTTTCTTTGCCTATCAGTGAGAGAAGGGTTTTGAAAATCATCTATGTGCAATTCTATATTTGTATATTTCCTCTTCTTTTTGTCCATTCTACTTCACACATTCAAAAGCTATGCTTTTAGATGGATGTTCAAAATTAGTTTCACTGGGTTAAAATCAGGGTTTGATGGAGAGAGTTTAAAAGGACTACTGCTTTCTTGCAATTTATGATTCGTATGGCTCCCTGTATACCTTGGCTTAAGGTCCCTTCTTGATGTTACTATCACTTCTTGCTTCTGTCATCTCATCTCCTACTGTCTCTCTGATCCTTTGACTCCTTTATATAAAGATCCCCTTTCATTACACCAGGGCTACCTGAAAAATTCAAGGTAATCTTCTCATCTCAAAATCTTTAACTTAACCACATCTGCAGAGTCCTTTTTTGCAAGTAAGTGAACATTTACATGTTCCAGGGATTATAAAACAGATATTTTGAGAAGGGGCATTATTTAGCCTGAGAAAGTATTTCATGGCACATCTCCTCCCATTCCATTACTTTCAAAATTACTGGAGCCTGTCATATGGTGTGTATCTTAATTAGATTATTCTGTATAATGTGATATTATTATGATATATATTTTTAATATACAGCTTAATTTTTGTGTTTTATTACTCTACTTTCTCCCTGTTTTGTTTTGTTTTTTCCTCCTTTGCTTCCTTTGGGATTACTTGTTTTTATTATTCATTTTATTATTCATATTTTCATTTTCTATAGCATGCTAACACATTCTTTAAAGCTCATTTAGTGATTATCTAGAAATGATGACATGCCCCATTTAGTTGCTAAAGTCTAATATCAATTAGGACATCTAACATTTATTGAAAAGTACATGATCTTAGAACAATTTAACTCCATTTTGCTCTAAACCTGCATGCTATTTTATGTACTTTTTATATTTATTCATATTTTAACATCTACAAAATCTTATTTTCTATAGTTTACAACAATTTATATCTTCTGCATATTCACTCCGTATCTTTATATTTTTGCTCTCTATATTTCCATGCTTCCATCTGATACCGTTTTCCTTTCATCTCTGTTTATTTTCACTGCAGGTTTGCTACTGACTGATTCCATTTTGGGTTGGAAAATATTTTAAATTTTGCTTCATCTCTGAAAGATTGGTTTTTGCTCATATGGTTTCTGTGTGGGCACTTATTTTCGTTCAGCAGTTTGATGACATTGTACTACTGTCTTCTGCCTTTGGTTTTATATTTGAGTAATCAGTCATCAGTTTCAACATGTCTTTTGAAAATAATATGATTTTATTTCCTGGCTTTCTTATAAGGTTTGTTTTCATTAGGTTTAGTATTATGTGCCTTGGGGTAGTTTTTCTTTGTACTTATTCATTTTGGTTTAAAAAAAAAACCCTCTTAAAATCAGTTATTTATTTTGTCATCAGAGTTTGAATATCCTTAGCTTTTATCTCTTCTGTTATTCATTTTCTGTCAGGTTCACTATCTTTTCTTCTTGAACTGCAATTATATGATTTTATGTATACTCCTTAGTATGGTAGTTAAGAACAGGGACTTAGCAATCATATGTATTGAATGTGAACCTGGGCTCTTCACTTACTAGTTCTGAGAGCAGATAATCATTGACCTGTCAATTTCCTCATTTGTAAATGGAAGATCCTTATTCTATTTATGCTATTTTCTGAGTAAACATTAAATGAGAAATATATGTAAAACATTTAAGACACAGCTTTTATTTCTTATTAACACATTTTCCTATAGCTTTCAGTATACCAAATAAGCTGAGAATAAAAAAAAAAAAGGCTCTAGCCAGCATCTCTTCATTTGGTGCCTTCCTATCCCTTCATTTTGTGGAACATGTAGTTACATTATCATTGCTCTTTATCTGAACTGCAGACCTAATATCTCAATATAAATTAACTTTCTTACTAAGAGGTGAGGAAAGTATTATTATACTTTCCAGACTTTGTTTATCAGAGCAATAAGTCAAGGAAGGAAATCAGGAAAATACTGGAAGATTATAGGAAAGAGATCAGAGAATGCATTTTGCAATGGTCCAGTGTGTTTTCTCTGTCCAGATTTTGCTGATTGTGGGTCTGAAGGATCCTTAGGCACTTAATGGACAACACCAACCAACCATCACCATCAAAGACAAGAGGATTTAAACAAAGCTTTTATATAATAATATTATTGAACACGCCTATAAAAACTGATTGCAAAAATAACAAATACTAATAATTAAGGATACTGTTTATTTCTGTGTTCATATTAACCAATTCATTTTGTACTTACATCAAATAATTCTTTTTAAAAATGTATGTTTGCTAAATTCAGTTAAAAATTAGTATCTCCAATTAAACTAAATGTATAATTATCTTTCCAAAACTAGTTTAGTTATTCCCTTAATTCCATGACTGCTATTTTAGTCATCAAGCTATACATTCATTATACATGCCTGTGAATCAACACCAGTGGAGCATTTCCATTTTGGTCTTGCAATGATTGGGGTTTAATGGAAAGAGAAAGTTATACAAAGTTACCCATTTATTCTCTACAGATTTTAAAAAAAAACATTTGTTTCTCTTCATTCTGTGTTTAAGTATAAAAACAAACATAAGAATTTTGACATAAAGTATATTGTTTAGATTGCCTTTGGAACATAATTTTCTTTCTTTTTTTTTAAATAAAGATTTTTATTTATTTATTTGACAGAGAGAGATCACAAGTAGGCAGAAAGGCAGGCAGAGAGAGAGGAAGGGAAGCAGGCTCCCTGCTGAGCAGAGAGCTCGATGCGGGGCTCCATCCCAGGGACCATGACCTGAGCTGAAGGCAGAGGCTTAATCCACTGAGCCACCCAGGCACCCCTGGAACATAATTTTCTATGTGCTCTCTTTTCTAGTGAACATCAAAAATTTCAAAAAGAAAAAAAAACAAGTTTTCAAATATGCTTGCACTGTGGATTTATATATTTAAAACCAAATAAACACTTTGTTTCTTTGGGCACAATCTCCCTAACTAGATCACTATAAAAGCAGCAGAAAAAAATATATATTAAGCAGTTTTCAGTCAAATATTTTCCTTTTATTAAAATGTCTTCTTCTCTCAAAAAGAGAACTACAAGCCAATATCTCTGATGAACATAGATGCAAATCCTCAATAAAATACTAGCTAGTGAAATCCAACAATACATTAAAAAAATCATTCATCACAATCAACTGGGATTTATTCCTGGTTTACAAGTGTGGTTCAATATTCACAAACCCATCAGTGTGATATATTACTTCAATAAAAGATAGGATATGAACCATATGATCATTTCAATAGGCACAGAAAAGACATTTGAGAAAGTACAATATCCATTCACAATAAAGACCCACAACAAAATATGTTCAGAGGAAACATACCTCAACATAATAAAGGCCATACACTGAAAAACCCATAGCTAACATTATCCTTACCAGGAAAAATTGAGAACTTTTCATCTAAGGTTAGGAACAAGACAAGGATGTCCACTCTCAGCACCTTTATTTAACATAGTACGGGACATCTTAGCCACAGCAATCAGACAACAAGAAGAAATAAATTTATGCAAACCAGCAAGGAAGAAGTAAAACTTTCACTATTTGTAGATGACATGATACTATACATAGAAAACCCAAAAACCTCCACCAAAAACCTGTTAGATTTTAAATAGATTCAGTAAAGTCTCAAGATACGTCAATATACAAGAATGTGTTGCATTTCTATACAACAAAAATGAAACAGCAGAAAGAGGAATTAAGAAAACAATCCAATTTATAGTTGCAACAAAAATAATAAGATACCCAGAAATAAACCTAACCAAAGAGGTGAAAGATCTGTATTGTAAAAACTATAAAAAACTGATGAAAGAAATTGAAGATGACACAAAGAAATAGAAAAACATTCCATTTTCATAGATTGGAGCAACAAATATTGTTAAAGTGTCTATATGAACCAAAGCAATCTACACTTAATATAATCCTTATCAATATACCAATAGTGCTTTTCACAGAATTAGAACAAACAGTCCTAAAATTTGTATGGAACCACAAAAGACCCTGAATAGCCAAAGCAACCTTGAGAAAGAAAAACAAAACTGGAAGCATCACAATTCTGGACTTTAACTTATATTACAAAGCTGTAGTCATCAAGACAGTATGGTACTGGCACAAAATAGACACATAGATCAACAGGACAGAATAGAAAACTCAGAAAAGAACCTATAATTGTATGGTGAACTGATCTTTGACAAAGAAGGAAAGAATTCAATGAGAAAAAGATAGTTTCTTTAACTAATGATACTGGGAAAGCTGGACAGGAACATGCAAAAGAATGAAAATGGTCCACTTTTTTACACTATATAGAAAAATAAATTCAAAATGGGTTAAACACCTAAATATGAGACCATAAAACCATAGAAGAGTTCACAGGCAGTAACTTCTATGACATCAGCCATAGCAACTTTTTTTCTAGATCAGTCCCCTGATACAAGGGAAGCAAAAGCAAAAATAAACTATTGGGACTACATCAAAATAAAACACTTCTGCATAGCAAAGGAAACAAACAACAAAGCTAAAAGAGAATCTGCAGTTAGGGGAAGATATTTGCAAATGACATACTTAATAAAGGGTTAGTATCTAAAGTATATAAAGAAACATAAAACTGTACACTAAATAAAACAAATAGTCCAATTTAAAAATGGACAGAAGACATGAACAGATATTTCTCCAAAGAAGACATCCAGATGACCAACAGACACATGACAAGATGCTTATCATTACTTTTCGTCAGGGAAATGTGAATCAAAAACTATAATGAGATGTCACCTCACACCTGTCAGAATGGCTAAAATAAAACATAAGAAACAAGTGTTGGCATGTATGTGGAGGAAAAGGAACTCTTGGGCACTGTTGGTAGAATGAGAAGTGGTGCAGCTGCTGTGGAAGAGAGTATGGAGGTTCCTCAAAATCTTAAAAATATGACTACTTTGTGATCCAGCAATCAACTACGGGGTATTTACCCAAGGAATACCAAAACAGTAATTCAAAGGGACACATGCATCACTATGTTTATAGCAGCATTAATTACAATAGCCAAGATATGGAAACAGCCCAACTGTCCATCAACTGATGAGTGGGCAAAGAAGATGTTACATTGATTGTTATATATATACAAATCCTTCTTTTGCCTAGACAGATAATTGAGTAATGGAACACTTGGTGTTTTCAACTTTTAATTCTCAAACCCTATTTCCTTTGGTTATTCTGCCCATAGTTTTGCATTTTCTTTGTTGTGGGAAAAGAGGAATTTCTGAAGATTAATTAAACTTTTTATTAAGATGATATATGTGGGCGCCTGGGTGGCTCAGTGGGTTATGATCTCAGGTCATGATCTCAGGGTCCTGGGATGGAGTCCCCCATCGGGCTCTCTGCTGGGCAGGGAGCCTGCTTCCTCCTCTCTCTCTCTCTGCCTGCCTCTCTGCCTACTTGTGATCTCTCTGTCAAATAAATAAAAAATCTTAAAAAAAAAAGATGATATATATTTTGTTTCTTAAGTAATCATACATATTTTTGCATTTCTAACAAATAGACAAAAAAGACTTATAGAATAAAGCTTTTTGATATTCTGGTTAATAAGATTTATTTTAGTATAATTTTATATGTACGTCTTTTACAAAGTTTGAACATGTGAGAATCACCTTTCATCATTCTTTATTACGGTGAAATTTATCTGAATGTGTAGCTATCTTTAAAGTTTATTTTCTGATCAACACAGGTGGACACCTATGAAGAATGTAGAATGACGTAGTGTCAAAATTTCAAAATTTACAGTTTGTTTCAAAATACTGGATTTTGGATTGGTTGTGAAGCACCTAAACTAGTTTTCATCGGACTTCACTCTGTTGGCTTCATTTCCTTGTTTTGATTTTCAATAGCAATTACAAATGTGAAGTCCTTGAACTTATTTGAATGAAAACTTAATAGATTGAATAGTCAGAATGTGTTTGGGAATGTTTGGTATATGACTAGCTGCATATAAAACAGAAAAAAAAAACTGAAATAGGCAAATAATTTCATGGAGAACTTTTAGGATTTCCATTGAGAAGTGTTCATCAATCCTAAACCAACAGAAACTAAAAAGATAAATTATTTCTTCCATGTTAAAGTGTATTTTAAATATTTGTTTTCCTTAAAAAACAAGCTCCAACTTATTGCATATAAAAATCATATATAAAATGGAATAGGCATTCCAAAGATATATACTATATATAATATGTTGCTAAGATATTCAGTGTTATTCAATGTATTCATGTTTGAGTTTCAAACTATTAAAATTACCTTCAAATAGGTAGAAGACTTATCAGAAGTGTGTGAGCATCTTTCTTCTCTCTTACATCATAAATTATTAACATTTTTTGACAAATACAGCAGTGACATTGTTATTTCCCTCAGATTTCTTGAGGAACAATTTATCCCCAGCACATTCATGTTCCTAGTTCCTGTGTTTTAGGTAGATCTAAGTAAGCCAACATTCTTATGCATTTTAATTTTTTGAGAAATGTCCAAACTGTTTTCCACAGTGTCTCCACCAGTTTGCATTCCTACCAACAGTACAAGAGAGTTCCTTTTTCTCCACGTCTTTGCCAATTCTTGTTGATTCTTCTGTGCTTTATTTTAGTCATTCTGACAAATGTGAAGTGATATCTCATTGTAGTTTTGATGTGCATTTCCACAATGATGACTGATGCTGAGCAACATCTTTCTAGATATGTCTCCTAAGGTAAGGGGAACAAAAGTAAAAATAAACTATCAGGACTTCATCAAAAAAAAAAGCTCCTGCACAGCAAAAGAAACAATCAACAAAACTAAATGGCAACCTATTGAATGCTAGAAGATATTTCCAAATGACATATCTGATAAAAGGTGCATATCCAAAATACATAAAGAGCTTATACAAATCAAGCCCCTCCCCCCAAACCCCAATTAATCCAATTAAAAGTGTGAAGAATAAATGAAAAGGTATTTTTCCAAAGAAGACATCAAGATGGCCAACACACACATGAAAAGATGTTCAACATTACTCATCATTGGGTAGTCTTAAAATTCTTAATACCTACTATTTCATTGTAATTTGTAATCAATAATTCTTAAATTACTAGTGAGGCTGGGCATTTATTTACATGTTTAATTGTTCTGATCTCTCTTTTTTGTGTGAGAAATTGTTACTGTTTTTTTCTAGTTTTTATTTGGATTATTGCCATTTTTTTAACCCAAATTTTATTATTTTTAAATTTTGTTAAATAAATGGGCCCCTTTGTCATTTTATTAATTGAAAATATTTCTCATGTGGGCATTTGAGTTTATATTTTAGTAAGCATTTTTATAATCTTACTTAAGTTTGAAATTATGAGTAAAAATGATAGGAAAATATTTCCTGCTCCTGAGGAATAATCTCTTGGATAACATCTACCATTTTCACATTACATTCTATATTTTTAAATTCAAAATGAATTTATTTAAGTTCATGAACTTGCTAAGCATTTCGTAAATTAGAATCGTCTATCCTATCACTGCTAATTTAGATAACAGCATATTAGATATATTTTCTCATGAAAATTATTTTGTAACATTTATAGATTTCATTAAATTATTGCACTGCACTCATAGAAATAGAATGTATTTTGGCAGCCATCCATGAGGCACTTTAATGTATAATATACTCAAACTTTTTCTTTCATCATTTTTATCATTAAGCTATTTATAATGAGTAACATATAGCCCTATAACTTAATTGTATAAACTATCATTGAAAAATATTTAGATGACGTTAATAATTCACTATGACTCAGAATGTAACAAATACATTTGAGAGAATTTTTAAGGTAACAACCGTTTAAGCTTCTTAAAAACATGTTGAATTTTCTAAGGAACAAAAAATTCTGATGATGCCTTATCCAAACTGTCTGAAATGGCTTTTTTCAAACTCCTGATTAGTAAGTCCATTAGCTGATCTCCATGAGATGAAAAAAAGAAAAACAAACAAAAAAAGGCAATATTAAATCAGTTGTTTAAAATATCCTAGTTTAGTCACCTGTGAGATATAGAAATTTTTATTCTACTCAACAAATTTTATTACTGCTTTGGAAAACCATTATCTAGTTCTGGAAAAATAAACCTACAAAAAATCTTAAGGAAAGAAATTTCCTTTTTTTTTTTTTTCCAGCTTTATTGAAATACAATTGACCTACAATATTGTGTTAGTTTAAGGTTTATAATGTGTTGACTTGATCTATATTGCATAATGATTACCACTGTAGTTTTAGCTAATACTCATATAATCTCACATAATTATCATTTCTTTTCCATGCTGAGGATATTTAAGATATAGTCTCTTAGATACTGTCCAGTCTATAATATAGTACTGTCAACTGTAAGTATGATGCTACACATTAGATCTCCCAAACCGCCTCAGCTCATTACTGGAAGTTTAAACCCTTTGACCAACATCTCATTTTCCCCACCCACCCCCAGCTTCTGGTAACCATCATTCTAGTCTCTTGTTTCTATGAATTCAGCTTTTTAGATTCTACATATAAGTGATATTATACAGTATTTGCCTTTTCCATCTGCTTATTACACTTAACATAATATCCTTGAGGTCCATCCATGCGGTTGAAAATAACAAGGTAGTCAAGAGATTTTCTAGTATTTTAATCCCACACTTCATCCATATGAGTCCACAAATATTTTCTCAGAATGATGAATGAACATTTACGTCCCTCGTGACTTTGTTCTAGATCTTTCTATGAAACGTTTAAGAAAAGAAGATCTCTATCTTCTGTGTGTGTCTGATAGAAATACCTTAAAAACTTAGAAGATTAATCAATTATTTGATAGATGATAGATACAGATGAGTACAAGAAGCAAATATCTTTGTGGTCTATAAACAGAAAACCCATAAGGAGTTGAGCATGAAATATTATTATTGTGCTCCAATTTAATAACTGTAATAAATGATCTGTGGACTTGTTTCCAACTTGGCAGAGATAATTTTAGGTAAAATCAGTAACCACAAAATCCAAGACTGGATGTTGGTCCTCTTGTTTGTATAAACCTGGAAATGAAATTTTGGTGTGATTCAGAGCCCAGAGCTTAACTGCTAATGTGAGACTAGCTAACAGTTGTGAACAATGAAAAATAGACTCATAGAAATGTTTGTACTGTATTATGGACAAACATCTCTTGAAGAAGATTCTAGAAGACAGTAAACTGTTAAATAGAGACTTAAAAACACACAAGAAAAATAAGCACTTACAGGCATAGACACACAAATACATAAAAAAGTTCAAACAGAGTGTGGGGGGGATTAGATTATCTTAAAAAACAAAAATAATTCTAATTCCATATGGAACTCTTAAGTGTCAAGAATTGTCGAGACAATTCTCAAAAGGAACAATTGAGTGTTTTGTCTTCCAGATGTCACGTCATTAAATAAGGAGGTAATTTGTTACATGGTAATAGTTAATTTATACACAAAGATTCTAGTCCTCATTCTATATTATACTTTTTAATCATGATTCTGGTCCACTATTAGCTCAATGTTCCTGGATGAGTTATTTGGTTTAAGTTTTATTTCTCTTTTTATAATTGTTATATTTAAAGTTACTTCCAAATAGAAAAATGAAATTTAATATCCTAACAATATACTTTCTTGTGGTCAAAAATAATTTTTTCTTTTCTGTTTTGTTGTTGTTGTTGTTGTTATTTTTAGATTTTACTTATTTAGATAGACCAAGAGAGCAAAACAAGGAGGAGGGGCAAACCAAGAGCAAGAAGCAGACTCCCTACTGAGCAGGGAGTCCAACTCTGGGCTCATCCCATGACCCCATGACCTAGGGATCATGACCTGAGCCAAAGGCAGATGCTTAACTAACTAAGTCATCTGGGTACCCAGGTCAAAAGGAAATTTATGAACATTTTAATGGAATCAAACTTAAATAGTAAATGACATTTTGCAATAACTACATTAAATGTTAATTATTTTATAAAAATCCAGATGATTATAGTTATTTCTAAAGAAGCAGTCCAGTCCCACATCAAAAAAGACAATTATTCCCTCAACTGTTTTTCATTTATATAAATCACAATTTCCTAAATAATGAAATGATTTCTCTAACACCATCTTGCCAATAGTTATATCAATGTCTTATCATACTTTCCATATGAAAGAAGTAGACTTCTCAGGTTTCTATTTCTGTTGATATCTATCACAGTTAAAAGTATATTTAATTTAAATTAAGAAGTAATTTTGAATTAATAAAAAGAGTAATGCAGTATGAAGATATCCACATAGATTATGTTTAAATATTTTCATGTTATTTACTAATTCTTGCTTATGAGTTATTTTAAAGCCACATACACCATAAGTATTTTGTATCATCTGAAATATTATGTTTTATGTTATAATTCTTATAACTAAATAATATAGACTGACTGTACAAATACCTCAACAGGTTGCATGATTTTTCAGTTGTTACCACTTTGGTGACTAGAAAGGTGATATGATTTATTAATATGTTCCTACTCAACCTTTCTGAATAACAATGTGTGAATTTGTGAGCTCTAAATTTGATATATCTAGGTAATACAAGAATAAAAGTAGTTTCTGTGTAAGTTAAAACTTTCTCCTGGCAGTATTGGTAAGGATATCCTACCAAACAAATAAATACCCACAGTCTTTGCATTGATCACCAGTCCTCGGTAATCTATAAAGAAAAAGGGAATATTAAGGAGGAGACCTATATCTATTTCAAGTGTATATCCACCTTTAATGTATGTCAGTAATACAAATTCTTAATATATTTTAATAATTATCATAATAATTTTTAAAAATACTGTCACCTCTTGAGAACAAGAATTCAAACCATTTACCTTAAAAGAGGAACAAAAATACAAAATGCATTTGTTTTTATGAAACAATCTATAAAGATCAAAATAACTGCAAAAAAAAAAAAAAAGGTCAAAAGTGGTTGGATAGTCAACGAGTTAATAAGTGACTTCCTAAATCTGACAGTAAAATGTTTTTTGTTTTTTGTTTTTTTTTTTTGTTTTTTTTTTTTACTTTTTTTAAGGTTTTACTTATTTATTAGAGAGAGGGAGAGAGCATGCAATGGTAGAATGGGAGTAGAGGGAGAGGGATAAGCACACTCCATGTTGAGTGCAGAGCCTAACTTGGGACTGGATCCCAGGACCCCGAGATCATGACCTGAGTTAAAATCAAGAGTCAGAAAGTCAGAAGACCAAGTGAGTGAAACACCCAGGCACCCTTAAAATGTTTTATTTTTAATCAGTGCAACTCCTTGTTGTGAAAGTACATTTTTCATGCTGCTAAAAGTACCCATGTTACAGTTTGTATTTCATGGAAACAAATGGCTTGTTCTTATAAATGTATAAAATATAGGTAGCCTAAAATGGTGTTTGATCTTTTTCATTAGAAAGACGATATAGATGAAGGATGATAAATGATAGATGATGAAAGAAAAGAAAGAAAGAAGAAAGAAAGAAAGAAAGAAAGAAAGAAAGAAAGAAAGAAAGAGAAAGAAAGAAGGAAAAAAGAAAGAAAAAGAAAGAAAGAAAGATGATAGATGATAATCAGGGTGCCTACATAATTTATTATTAAGTATAAGAGAACATTATTTTTAAAAATCTCTCAGACTATGGGGCCCCTGGGTGGCTCAGTGGGTTAAGCCTCTGCCTTCGGCTCAGGTCATGATCTTAGGGTCCTGGGATCGAACCCCCGCATTGGGTTCTCTGTTCAGCAGGGATCCTGCTTCCCTCTCTCTCTCTGCCTGCTTCTCTTCCTACTTGTAATCTCTGTCTGTCAAATAAATAAATACAATCTTTAAAAAAATAAAAAAAGATAAAAATCTCTCAGACTATTTTTATTTTTTAAATTCTAAAATTGTATGAATCTGATGGCAGACCTTGGTAAAAACTGAAGTCAACTTTGAATAGCTCAAACAGTAGAAAAAAACTTCTTCCAAAAATATGTGGCCACTCAAACTTTCCTTCTTCATCCCAGTGACAAACTGGGAACATTCATCTGACACTGCTGTCTTTTTGTTTTCCATAATGCTGGTTACAATTTACTTCAGAAAGACATGAAGGAGTTTTCTTCCCAATAGCTGCAGTGAGAGAGGATTGTACCTTTTATCTGTCTTTTTTTTTTTTTGCAAGATAAATGGAGCAGGTGTAGAGGAATTAATGAAGCAACTGCCAAATTGCAGGGGTCACTGGTGTGTTGAAAGCTATAAATTAGCCAGGTCTAGTGGGAAATTACCCTCTACCTCTATTGAGATTCTGCCATTTCTAAATTCAAGTTCAAGACAAGAGAAAAAGCAATTTGAAAGTGAGAAAGAAAAGTGCTAGTTAGCTTGCATTATTTAGGGTGAAACTCAGTTAAAAACACATACTGGAATATTTATAAATATTAACTTTACAATGAAGTCTAACAATATATATATAGTTAAATTTTATCCTATAGAAGAAAATAGAGTTTATGCTTCATTAAAACCATATTTCTATTTGTAAGGGCAGTTTGAAACTACTAGGAGTACCATATAAACTAGCGTTTATGAAGATACTGATTTGTTGAATTCATATTAAATCCAGTGTTCTTCAGGTAGCTGTTATAAGACTAAGGATTAAAAAGAACTTGAATTAAATATGAAATCGCAGGGTGTACTTCACTCACTTCCTGCCTCCAATTCTTTCTCATTGTTAAATGAAACATCACAGAGAAAGTGCTTTATTTTTAAAATACATTTGCTATAATAAGATAAAAGTTAAAAGGAGAAAGTATTTGAAAATCTTCTGAAATAGTATTAAAATTTGATTAACATTAATTTGTTTCAAAGTTACAGAGAAGCAGAACAAGAACTCTAATGTAGCTGTGATGCAAGGAAAATAACTTATGTATACAACTGACAGACATGCAAATTATGCTGATTTTTATTAGTATCCTGCTCTTAAAAGAATCTACAATTTTAGTTCAAATATACATAAATTCTTTTAAAGGATTAATATAATATTCCACAAATATAATATTAGAAATATAATATTCTAAGAATCAGGCAAAGATAGAAAAATATGGTTTGATCTGGAAAATGAATCAAAAAGTAGTAAAAATAATGTGTATTTCATATGTCTTTATGTAGAGGTCAGACGTACAGTTGGGAATGACTTTTCTTAAATTTATACTATCCTTGTCCATGAGTATGCTCTACTTTTATTATTTACTTACTGGTGTCCACATAAAAATTTCTCTCTTCTCCAAGGAATATGTTTCAATGTGTTTCATAAATATTTTAAAATATATCTGTATCATTATAAAATATATAGGATTTTTAATTTTACTTTATGATGTTGGAAATATTTTTTTCATTTTTTTTTAGTTTTATTCATTCAGCATTGTTATATAGCATTATGTAATTTACCCAGCATTATGTAATGTATGTACCATACATACCATTATGTATGCCAACAATGTTGTACTTCTTATATATTAACTGTTTGTAATTGCTGTAATGCTGCGTAATGCTGCCCGTGTGCATTAATCACATTTCACCTATACTTCCTCATATTCAGGGGATACACATTTTTTCCAATAAACAGTTGCACATAATTACACGAAAGGAAAATCTCCACAAATGTTCTTTATGGATCAAGGCAAGCATTTCTGTTCCTTTATGTACAGGGTGGATGCTGGATTCTAAAGTGAATATTTGCCTTAGTTCATTTTATTCTTCTGAGGTGACCTCTGGAATGGCTATATTGTTTTATAGACTTGCAATCAACATATTAGACAACTGTTTCCCCAAATAACGATGGATTTATCTGCTCTACAGATTCCCCCACTAATGAATTTCCTGTTCATTAACTATCCCTAATTTTCAAATATTTACTTTGAGTATATTGAGGATAATTTTTATATTCCAGAGATTAATCCATTTTCAGGTTTAGATGGTGCAAACATCCTCTCATACTGTTATCTTTCTCTTATTTGGTAGAGTTTTTGTTGAACAGAAATTTTTAATATGTATGTACATAGTCAAATTCATAATTTTGCTTATGATATATTCTTTGGGGAGTTGTTTAATATGTGAATCTCTATCCCTGAGTAAGAATTAAATTATCTGCATTTTCTTTGATTACACTGGCAGTCTTTTCCCTCCCATTTGACAATCAGTCATTGAAGTGTATTTTTTCTATATAATATAGTGTAAATGTTTAGCTCTAGTTTTCTCTAAATGGTAGTTTTTTTCCCTAAATGATAATTTTTTTTCCAAATGACTTGGCAAAAATTCATCCTTTTCCCACTGGTATGTGGTATCACTTTTATCACGGTACAATTTCTTATATGTATGTGCATCTAATACTAAGCTTTCAATACTGGTTTGTTTGTTAATTTCATTCTTAGGACTATATTGTTTTTACTATGATTTTGTAATAACCACTATCCATGAACTTTATACATCCATAAAATTTCTAGGGTAAGTTGTTTGAAGACATCAGTAAAATCCTTCTATTACTATTATAGGGATTACATTTAATGTATTGATCAATGATGTGGAAAGAAATAAAATATTATAATGTTAAATAATTTCATCATGAAGAAAGTATAATTTATCATTGACTCGTCATCTTTTATGTATAGCAGTGAAGTTTTAAAGTTTATCAATCCGGTGCTCACTTTGGCGGCACATCTATGAAAATTGGAATGACACAGAGAAGATTAGCATGGCCCCTGTGTAAGGACGACATGTAAACTTTATCAATCCTATCATCCTTTTATTGTCCTATACCTTCATTCTTTCAATTCCTAGACCCCTACTTAAAAGTTTAGATCCTTTGACATCTAAATTATCTTCCTAATGCTTAAATCCCATATTTCATCATTATAAAATCTCACTTACATACACCCACAACTATGTTCCACAAAGCACTATTTTCATAATGCAAGCATGAAAAAGCCCAATCCGTGTCCACAGGACAGTCAAATGTGGGTTGTAAAGCAAAGATGAAACCTCCTTGAATAGTCCTACTTTGAATCTAGGAACTCTATCATTAATTATGCCCTTGCTGATGCCTATGGATACTACTGTATTTCTGTAGTTCACTTCCCTTTTTATTTCCTAATTCATACTCTTCTCTTCAAATATCTCCTCTTTGAATCTTACTCTCAACAGATGACATTGCTTTTTATTTCACTGACAAAACTAAAAGAAGTGGCGGGGGGGGGGGGGGGTTGCACGTGACCTCACCAACCTCCCATTGTCCCAGACTTATTTGTTGCTTTACCCTCATTTTTCTCAGATTCAACATTAGTGCATATCAGGATGTCACCCTCACTTCCTGTTCATTCTAGTGCTCACTCTGTAGGTGATATAAAGTATCATTTATGTGCTGGGGGCACCTGGGTGGCTCAGTTGGTTAAGCAACTGACTGTTGATTTTGGCTCAGGTCATGATCTCCGGGTCACAGGATTGAGACTCTTCATGCTCTGCACTCAGCAGGGAGTCAGTTTATGGATTTTCTTTCTCTCTCCCTCTGCTCCTTCCCCTGCACACTCATGCAAGCTCTCTCTCTTCCTTTCTCTCTCTCAAATAAGTAAATGAATAAATCTTTTAAAATTTTTTTTAAAAAGTATAATTTATGTGCTGGCTATTCCCGATTTAATGAGCTGCCCAGGTTGTTCCCAACTTGTAGATACATGCATTCAAGTGCCTTCTCAATAATGTCCACCTAGACAAAATGTTTCCACAGCTTCACATATCCAAAGTGGGAGTCCCAACGTCTTCCCACAAAACCCAGCTGCATCGGTATTCTTCTCAGCAAATCGCACTTTTGTTCAGTCAGTAACTTAGGTGATTAACAAACTTATTACTTATCAATAATTTGTCCCAATTTCTACTGTAGTAGATGAGACCATGTTACTAATCCTAGCCTTTAGAACATGTGCAAAAGTGATGTATATCATAGGAAGTCCTTGACTGAAAATAAATACCACTTAGAATCCTCTGTGACATTTTGTGCTCTGGTGGCTTGTGTGAAGACAATCTCAGACCATGTGTAAAGAAGCAGAGTCATATAATGGAAGGGGCCAGGATCCCTGCTTTATTGCTTGGATGAGATTCTCTTGATCAAAAAAAATTACACGGGGGGGTGGGAGTCAAGATGGCGGAGAAGTAGCAGCTGAGACTACTTCAGGTTGCAGGAGATCAGCTAGATAGCTTATCTAAAGATTGCAAACACCTACAAATCCAACGGGAGATCGAAGAGAAGAAGAACAGCAATTCTAGAAACAGAAAATCAACCACTTTCTGAAAGGTAGGACTGGCGGAGAAGTGAATCCAAAGGGACGGGAAGGTAGACCACGGGGGGAGGGGCTGGCTCCCTGCAAGCGGCGGAGCAACGGAGCACAAAATCAGGACTTTTAAAAGTCTGTTCCACTGAGGGACATCGCTCCAGAGGCTTAACTGGGGTGAAGCCCACGCAGGGCCAGTGTGGCCTCAGGTCCCGCAGGGTCACAGAAGGATCGGGGTGTCTGAGTGTCGCAGAGCTTGCAGGTATTAGAACGGGGAAGCCGGCTACAGAGACAGAGCCGAGGAGTGAGCTCACAGCTCGGGCTTACCTTGAACCAGTGACAGGCTCGGTGAGCTCGGAGCGCGGCCGGAGGCCAGGCAGACAGGAGTAATTGGGCGCTGTTCCCTGAGGGCGCACTGAGGAGTGGGGCCCCGAGCTCTCGGCTCCTCTGGGCTGGAGACTGGGAGGCCGCCATCTTCCTTCCCGTCCTCCGGACTCTACGGAAAGCGCTCAGGAAACAAAAGCTCCCGAAAGCAAACCCGAGCGGATTACTCAGCCCGGCCCCTGGTAAGGGCGGTGCAACTCCACCTGGGGCAAAGACACTTGAGAATCACTACAACAGGCCCCTCCCCCAGATCAACAAGAAACCCAGCCAGGACCAAGTTCACTTACGAGGAGTGCAGTTTCAATACCAAGGAGAGCAGCGGAATTCCAGAGGAGGAGAAAGCAAAGCACGGATCTCATGGCTTTCTCCCCATGATTCTTTAGCCTTGCAGTTAATTTAATTTTTTTTTTCCTTTTTCAATTTTTTTTCTCTTCTTCTGCTAAAATTTTTTTAACTTTTACCCTTTTCTTTTTTAACGTTTTTTAACTAGTTTATCTAATATATATATTTTTTCCTTTTTATATTTTTTCATTATTGGTTTTCTTTTTTTATTTGTTTCTTTTTTCTTTTTTCTTCTTTTTTTTTTTTCTCTTTCTCAACCTCTTTTTATCCCCTCCCCCCTCCCTCACGATTTGGGATCTCTTCTGATTTGGCTAAAGCATATTTTCCTGGGGTTGTTGCCACCCTTTTAGTATTTTACTTACTCCTTCATATAATCTTATCTGGACAAAATGACAAGGCGGAAAAATTCACCACAAAAAAAAGAACAAGAGGCAGTACCAAAGGCTAGGGACCTAATCAATACAGACATTGGTAATATGTCAGATCTAGAGTTCAGAATGATGATTCTCAAGGTTCTAGCTGGGCTCGAAAAAGGCATGGAAGATATTAGAGAAACCCTCTCGGGAGATATAAAAGCCCTTTCCGGAGAAATAAAAGAACTAAAATCTAATCAAGTTGAAATAAAAAAAGCTATTAATGAGGTGCAATCAAAAATGGAGGCTCTCACTGCTAGGATAAATGAGGCAGAAGAAAGAATTAGCGATATAGAAGACCAAATGACAGAGAATAAAGAAGCTGAGCAAAAGAGGGACAAACAACTACTGGACCACGAGGGCAGAATTCGAGAGATAAGTGACACCATAAGACGAAACAACATTAGAATAATTGGGATTCCAGAAGAAGAAGAAAGAGAGAGGGGAGCAGAAGGTATATTGGAGAGAATTATTGGAGAGAATTTCCCCAATATGGCAAAGGGAACAAATATCAAAATCCAGGATGTTCAGAGAACCCACCTCAAGATCAATAAGAATAGGTCCATACCCCGTCACCTAATAGTAAAATTTACAAGTCTTAGTGACAAAGAGAAAATCCTGAGAGCAGCCCGGGAGAAGAAGTCTGTAACATACAATGGTAAAAATATTAGATTGGCAGCAGACTTATCCACAGAGACCTGGGAGGCCAGAAAGAGCTGGCATGATATATTCAGAGCACTAAATGAGAAAAACATGCAGCCAAGAATACTATATCCAGCTAGGCTATCATTGAAAATAGAAGGAGAGATTAAAAGCTTCCAGGACAAACAAAAACTGAAAGAATTTGCAAACACCAAGCCAGCTCTACAGGAAATATTGAAAGGGGTCCTCTAAGCAAAGAGAGAGCCTAAAAGTAGTAGATCAGAAAGGAACAGAAACAATATATAATAACAGTCACCTTACAGGCACTACAATGGCACTAAATTCATATCTCTCAATAGTCACCCTGAATGTTAATGGGCTAAATGCCCCAGTCAAAAGACACAGGGTATCAGAATGGATAAAAAAACAAAACCCATCTATATGTTGCCTACAAGAAACTCATTTTAAACCCGAAGACACCTCCAGATTTAAAGTGAGGGGGTGGAAAAGAATTTACCATGCTAATGGACATCAGAAGAAAGCAGGAGTGGCAATCCTTATATCAGATCAATTAGATTTTAAAACAAAGACTATAATAAGAGATGAGGAAGGACACTATATCATACTCAAAGGATCTGTCCAACAAGAAGATCTAACAATTTTAAATATCTATGCCCCTAACGTGGGAGCAGCCAACTATATAAACCAATTAATAACAAAATCAAAGAAACACATCGACAACAATACAATAATAGTATGGGACTTTAGCACTCCCCTCACTGAAATGGACAGATCATCCAAGCAAAAGATCAACAAGGAAATAAAGGCCTTAAATGACACACTGGACCCGATGGACATCACAGATATATTCAGAACATTTC
The DNA here is from genome assembly GCF_010015895.1 of Lontra canadensis. Taxonomy (NCBI): domain Eukaryota; kingdom Metazoa; phylum Chordata; class Mammalia; order Carnivora; family Mustelidae; genus Lontra; species Lontra canadensis. The sequence goes on along the minus strand of NW_022631056.1, from coordinate 2,552,984 downwards.
ATCCCAAAGCAACAGAATACACATTCTTTCTAGTGCACATGGAATATTCTCCAGAATAGATCACATCCTTGGTTCTAAATCAGGTCTCAACCGGTATCAAAAGATTGGGATCATTCCCTGCATATTTTCAGACCACAATGCTCTGAAGCTAGAACTCAATCACAAGAGGAAATTTGGAAAGAACCCAAATACATGGCGACTAAACAGCATCCTTCTAAAGAATGAATGGGTCACCCAGGAAATTAAAGAAGAATTGAAAAAATTCATGGAAACAAATGATAATGAAAATACAATGGTTCAAAATCTGTGGTACACAGCAAAGGCAGTCCTGAGAGGAAAATATATAGCGGTACAAGCCTTTCTCAAGAAACAAGAAAGGTCTCAGGTAAACAACCTAACCCTACACCTAAAGGAGCTGGAGAAAGAACAAGAAAGAAACCCTAAACCCAGCAGGAGAAGAGAAGTCATAAAGATCAGAGCAGAAATCAATGAAATAGAAACCAAAAAAACAATAGAACAAATCAACGAAACTAGGAGCTAGTTCTTTGAAAGATTTAATTAAGATTGATAAGCCCCTGGCCAGACTTATCAAAAAGAAAAGAGAAAGGACCCAAATCAATAAAATCATGAATGAAAGAGGAGAGATCACAACTAACACCAAAGAAATACAGACAATTATAAGAACATATTATGAGCAACTCTATGCCAACAAATTTGACAATCTGGAAGAAATGGATGCATTCCTAGAGACATATAAACTACCACAACTGAACCAGGAAGAAATAGAAAGCCTGAACAGACCCATAACCAATAAGGAGATTGAAACAGTCATCAAAAATCTCCAAACAAACAAAAGCCCAGGGCCAGATGGCTTCCCGGGGGAATTCTACCAAACATTTAAAGAAGAACTAATCCCTATTCTCCTGAGACTGTTCCAAAAAATAGAAATGGAAGGAAAACTTCCAAACTCATTTTATGAGGCCAGCATCACCTTGATCCCCAAACCAGACAAGGATCCCATCAAAAAAGAGAACTACAGACCAATATCCTTGATGAACACAGATGCAAAAATTCTCACCAAAATACTAGCCAATAGGATTCAACAGTACATTAAAAGGATTATTCACCACTACCAAGTGGGATTTATTCCAGGGCTGCAAGCTTGGTTCAACATCCGCAAATCAATCAATGTGATAAAACACATTAATAAAAGAAAGAACAGGAACCATATGATACTCTCAATAGATGCTGAAAAAGCATTTGACAAAGTACAGCATCCCTTCCTGATCAAAACTCTTCAAAGTGTAGGGATAGAGGGCACATACCTCAATATTATCAAAGCCATCTATGAAAAACCCATCGCAAATATCATTCTCAATGAAGAAAAACTGAAAGCTTTTCCGCTAAGGTCAGGAACACGGCAGGGATGTCCGTTATCACCACTGCTATTCAACATAGTACTAGAATTCCTAGCCTCAGCAATCAGACAACAAAAAGAAATTAAAGGCATCCAAATTGGCAAAGAAGAAGTCAAACTATCACTCTTCGCAGATGATATGATACTATATCTGGAAAACCCAAAAGACTCCACTCCAAAACTGCTAGAACTTGTACAGGAATTCAGTAAAGTGTCAGGATATAAAATCAATGCACAGAAATCAGTCGCATTTCTCTACACCAACAACAAGACAGAAGAAAGAGAAATTAAGGAGTCCATCCCATTTACAATTGCACCGAAAACTATAAGATACCTAGGAATAAACCTAACCAAAGAGACTAAGAATCTATACACAGAAAACTATAAAGTACTCATGAAAGAAATTGAGGAAGACACAAAGAAATGGAAAAATGTTCCATGCTCCTGGATTGGAAGAATAAATATTGTGAAAATGTCTATGCTACCTAAAGCAATCTACACATTTAATGCAATTCCTATCAAAGTACCATCCATTTTTTTCAAAGAAATGGAACAAATAATCCTAAAATTTATATGGAACCAGAAAAGACCGCGAATAGCCAAAGGAATATTGAAAAAGAAAGCCAGAGTTGGTGGCATCACAATTCCGGACTTCAAGCTCTATTACAAAGCTGTCATCATCAAGACAGCATGGTACTGGCACAAAAACAGACACATAGATCAATGGAACAGAATAGAGAGCCCAGAAATAGACCCTCAACTCTATGGTCAACTAATCTTCGACAAAGCAGGAAAGAATGTCCAATGGAAAAAAGACAGCCTCTTCAATAAATGGTGTTGGGAAAATTGGACAGCCACATGCAGAAAAATGAAATTGGATCATTTCCTTACACCACACACGAAAATAAACTCAAAATGGATGAAGGACCTCAATGTGAGAAAGGAATCCATCAACATCCTTGAGGAGAACACAGGCAGCAACCTCTTTGACCTCAGCCGCAGCAACATCTTCCTAGGAACATCGCCAAAGGCAAGGGAAGCAAGGGCAAAAATGAACTATTGGGATTTTATCAAGATCAAAAGCTTTTGCACAGCAAAGGAAACAGTTCACAAAACCAAAAGACAACTGACAGAATGGGAGAAGATATTTGCAAACGACCTATCAGATAAAGGGCTAGTGTCCAGAATCTATAAAGAACTTAGCAAACTCAACACCCAAAGAACAAATAATCCAATCAAGAAATGGGCAGAAGACATGAACAGACATTTCTGCAAAGAAGACATCCAGATGGCCAACAGACACATGAAAAAGTGCTCCATATCACTCGGCATCAGGGAAATACAAATCAAAACCACAATGAGATACCACCTCACACCAGTCAGAATGGCTAAAATTAACAAGTCAGGAAATGACAGATGCTGGCGAGGATGCGGAGAAAGGGGAACCCTCCTACACTGTTGGTGGGAATGCAAGCTGGTGCAAGCACTCTGGAAAACAGCATGGAGGTTCCTCAAAATGTTGAAAATAGAACTACCCTATGACCCAGCAATTGCACTGCTGGGTATTTACCCTAAAGATACAAACGTAGTGATCCGAAGGGGCACGTGCACCCGAATGTTTATAGCAGCAATGTCTACAATAGCCAAACTATGGAAAGAACCTAGATGTCCATCAACAGACGAATGGATAAAGAAGATGTGGTATATATATATACAATGGAATACTATGCAGCCATCAAAAGAAATGAAATCTTGCCATTTGCGACAACGTGGATGGAACTAGAGGGTATCATGCTTAGCGAAATAAGTCAATCGGAGAAAGACAACTATCATATGATCTCCCTGATATGAGGGAGAGGAGATGCAACATGGGGGGTTAATGGGGTAGGAGAAGAGTAAATGAAACAAGTTGGGATTGGGAGGGAGACAAACCATAAGTGACTCTTAATCTTACAAAACAAACTGAGGGTTGCTGGGGGGAGGGGGGTTGGGAGAGTGGGGGTGGGGTTATGGACATTGGGTAGGGTATGTGCTATGGTGAGTGCTGTGAAGTGTGTAAACCTGGAGATTCACAGACCTGTACCCCTGGGGGGAAAAAAAAATATATGTTTATAAAAAATAAAATTAAAAAAAAAATTACACAGATTGATGGGGTACCTGGGGGAGACAGTGCATTAATCATCCAACTCTTGGTTTCAGCTAAGGTCCTGATCTCAGAGTTGTGAGTTGGAGCCCTATATGGGCTCTGAATTCAGTGTGGAGTCCGCTTAAGACTTTCTCTCCTTCTCTCTCTGACCCTCCCCCGGCTCCTACCTCTCCTTCTAGGCATGTGCTTTCTCTGTCTAAAAGAAGTAAATAAAATCTATTAAAAAAACACAGCAGACTGATCTGTGTGCAAGAAATGTACAAGTGCTAAATCCCTCACATTTGAAGAGTTTATTTGTTCAGAAAATAAAATGATAATAAGCCTAAATATCTTGAACCATTTGAAGTCTTCATACTGCACATTCGTTCATCAACTGCATTCATAATTTGACCATCTTTTCAATATCTCTGTTGGCAGTCTTCTACCCTGTTCTAAGTCCCAATTATCTCCTAACAAGATTATTGCATTAGCCGTAGAAATATTTCCCTTGGAAACACATTTATATCTTGGTCTACTATAATTTTTGTTTTAAAATGATCCTGCTAAAACTTAAATCAGATAATGCCACACTATGGCTCCAAACCGTAGAGGAACTCCCTTCTGAGAATAGCTACATAGATTTATATGTACTTTCTCTTCTTCATTATGTCTTTGATCTGCTCTTCTACCTTTGCAGCCTCCCACTCCGCTGGCTACTTTATAGGTCCTTAATACGCCAAGTGAAGTCACATTTTTACTTTTACTTTAGCTCTTCTTTCTGCTTAAAAGGCTTCCAGCCCAAGAAATATGCAAAGCTCTCTCATTCCCTTCATCCAGGCACTGGTTCAAATTTGTTGGATGAGCATATAGCCATGCATCTTTCTCTTTTATTTTTGTGATTTCCATTTCATGACAAGAATCTGTTCTCAGTTTTATGCCTTTATAAACAATGCACGTCTACGAGCATATTGGAAACTTCTCCAGTAAAGTATTTACCTAAGTTATATATCTTGTGTTAGAATTGAATTGTTGGGTCATGAGATGAGATGGTTAAAATATACGAGGTAGTGGTTATTTATATTACCACCAACAATGGATGAATATTACAGAAAGTCAAACTCCAGCAAAACTTAAAGTTGTCCATTTTTCATTTTTTTTATTTTTAATTTTTTTTCTGATAATTTAATGGACGGGTTTTAATTTTCAGAGCCCTGATCACTAACACATTTGGACAACTTTTTAGACATTTATGGACCATTTGCCACAATGTGTTTTGTCAAATATGTTCAAATTTTTAGCCTTTTTTCTTCTGTGATTGTGTGTGTGTGTGTGTGTGTGTGTGTGTGTGTGTATGTGCCGTCTGTATGACTTACTTTTAGTTCCTTATGCATTGTATCAGTTAAAAATGTTTCTCTCCAAATTGACTGGTCTTTTAAAATTTTTCCCTCTCTTGTAATAATGCACGTTAATGATCCTAAGTTATTCATTTGTTTAGTTTTCAGTTTTTTGCTCTGATTAAAATTTTTTATATACTCCATTTTGATTTGACAGTTTTGTTAAAAAAAATAAAAATAATAGTGGAGTAAGAATCAAATATCTTGTCAACAACCACATTAGAGTAGTTTCCAGTGCCTTCTTGTTATTTTTGAACAGTCTCATGAAGGATTTATTGCATTTATCAGAATAACATGTATAGTACCTTTTACCTTTAAAATTCTCAGCAACTTTAAATGTGTCAATTTTTCACCCTCAGTGCTAAAGAATATTTTTCCTGTATCTCAAGTCAGTGATAGTGTAATTGTTTTTTTTGAGGACAATGTATCTTATTTTTAGCTATTTTTATGATAACAAAACAAAACAAAACAAAACAAAAACCCTTTGATTTCAGGAATTTTGCTATGGTATACAGAGTGTGGTTTTCTTTGGTTTTATCCTACAGTAGGTTCACTCACCTTGAATTAGTTGTTATGCACAAGTTTTCCTTAATCACTTCTTTGAATTCCCTTTTGCACTTCTACCTTGCTTTTCTATTGTATTTTTTCCTCTTGATCTTTTCAGCAAATTAACTTCCTTCTTTCCTTCCTCCCCCCCTCCCTCACTCCCTCTTTTCTTGCTCTCTTGCTTTCTTTCTGCTAATTATTACTTTGTGTTGACCTGCTATTCTGTACCTTTAACTAATTTTAGACATTGAATTTTTCCATTTGAGCATATGGTTATGATTATTCTCAAGGTGTCAAATTTCTTGCAAAATTCTCCCTTTTATCTATTTTAGTCACAATTTTATGTATCTTTTTCATTGTATTAGGCATAGTTTTATCTATTTTTTTCTGCTAAGTCAAAATTCTTGACCATTTTCACATTTGCTATTGCTTAATTTTCTCTAAAACATCTGTCATATTTTGGTCTATTTAAATGTCTAATAATTTTTATGGTATGCTAAACTGTATATTTAAAGTTATTATAGAGAATCCAGATGCTGTTTTCTTTCACCAGGGAAGATTTTCTAACTCATCTGTTGTACAGATAGAGCAAGGATGTCATTTCAATCCTAACACACTGCTGGATGGAAATTGGAGGATATTTGATAAATCTCTACTTCATTCTTGTCCATTGAGCATGGGCTCTTGGGTTTTTTGATTGAGACTTTATCAAGTTTTTATGGCCTCACTCCTGAAAGACCACAGAATATTCATTGTTATTATTATTTTTTTTTAAGATTGTATTTATTTATTTCACAGACAGAGAGATCACAAGTAGACAGAGAGGCAGGCAGAGAGAGAGGGAGAAGCAGGCTCCCTGCTGAGCAGAGAGCCCAATGCGGGGGCCTGATGTCAGGATCCCGAGATCATGACCTGAGCTGAAGGCTGAGGCTTAACCCACTGAGCCACCCAGGCACCCCATATTCATTGTTATTCTTAAACATTTCCCCAGTTTGTATTTCCAGTCTCCCACCCCAGTGTAGAACAAATCTCCAGGTATATCAGCAGGCAAAGACTAGCTACGTGCTTTGTTCCTTGAGCATAGTGACAATGCAGGGAATTTTACTCTGCCTTTAAAAAAGACACATTCAGTCTAGATCTCTGTCCTCTTGGGCATCCCCAGAATGCAAATATTCTTTGGAGGTATTTAGGCATATAGTTCATCATCCTTAAGTTTTAAGATTTTGATTAACAATAACTTTTTTGTTTTTTCTTTCCTCCAGCATTCTTAGTTTGCCTACAAAGATCCCAAACCTATGCCCAAATCCAGACTTGGATGAGACACCCAGCTTAATAAACAAAATACAAGCAATGCTAGTGAACATCAGCTTAATTTAGATAGACTCTCATCTCTCTTGAAAGAGGTAATCTTTCTAAATTTTTTTTTTAAAGATTTTATTTATTTGACAGACAGAGATCACAAGTAGGCAGAGAGGCAGGCAGAGAGAGGAGTAAGCAGGCTCCCCGCTGAGCAGAGAGCCTGATGCGGGACTCCATCCCAGGACTCTGGGATCATGACCTAAGCCAAAGGCAGAGGCTTTAACCCACTGAGCCGCCCATTAGGCGCCCCCTAATCTTTCTAAAATTAAAAAAAAAAATCTATTACTATGCTGTGAAACTAATAGTAATTCAGTTAGAAATAGCAATTAGATAAATGAAAATTGCTATTAAATTTCTTCTCAGTTTAGCTCAAGATTTGGCACTAAATGAATACTAATTTTTTAAAAAATATATTTGTTTTTTAGAACTTTCTTATTTTGACATTTGTGAATCAGTGACTGTGGGCCTGCTAGTATCCCTACCTACTTTCCGATTGGAAAATACAAAGCAAAACACTTTATTTTCATTCCTCTCTTGTCAATGCATGTACAATTATTGTACTAAAATAAAAATTTTAATTTTAGTTTTGATTTTCTTAAATTAAGAAAAAATAAATAAAATCGTGTCAAAATTATTATTATCATAAATTTACAAAGTGACTATTTGTTCCCTGGACAACTTGTTTCCTCTCTTTCTTCTTCAATCTGACCTTCCATCTGAAATAAATTTCCTTGTTTATTTTATTTTATTATTTAACTCACTAATGAATTTACCTGAATTTAGTGAGATTTTGCTGACAGCAAACTCTTACTTTGGTTAAAATATCTATTTTTCTAATATTATTACAATATATTTGTAGGGGCAGCTGGGTGGCTCAGTGGGTTAAAGTCTCTGCCTTCAGCTCAGGTCATGATCCCAGGGTCCTTGGATGGAGCCCCACATCAGGTTCTCTGCTCAGTAGGGAGCCTGCTTCCCCCCTTTCTCTCTGCCTATGTCTCTGCCTACTTGTGATCTCTGACTGTCAAATAAATAAATAAAATCTTTAAAAATGTATTTGTATTGAATACAGAACTCTAGCTAGGAATTTATGTATTTTTCTCACAGAAGATAAAATTCCTTGTTTTCTCGAATGTATTTTTGATTTTAAGAGGTTAATATAACTTATTTTTAAACACAACTTTTTTTTTTCTCTTTTACACCTTTTTATAATCTTTTAATCACTTTAAGTTACCTTCTATTACCTTGTTTGGAATTTATATTCTTGTGTAGTTAAATTGAAGTTTTTCATCTGCTCTGAAACATTTTTTCTTAGAGTCTTGCCTCTTTCCCGTTTTCTCAATCTTCCTTCTGTAAGTCCATGGAGACCTATGTGAGACTTTCTCACTATCTGTCAATCCTTATGAGCTCCTACTCATATATCTATTGCCTTGTCTCTTAAAAGCAATTTGGGTCATGTTTTCATTTTTACCTTTGAATATCTAATGATCTTTTTTATCAATTCTGGTATGAAATTTTTTAATATTTATATTTTATGAGGTAAAATATATGTATAGTAATTGTGTACAAATCTTAAGTTTATAATTAAATGAGTTGAAGAAAATCTATGCACCATGTATGCATAGCCATAATCAAGATGTAGAGTTTTCTATCACCTGAAAATCCCCTTTATGTTTTTGTCAGTTGTTCTTTACACTCCATAAACAAACATGATCTTGTTTTTTGACTGGGAACTAGTTTGATTGATTTCTAAATTATGTCATAATTAATTTTAATTTTCTTTATTTTATTAGGTAATTTTAAAAGTGATACAAGGATGATCAGATGACTTTTGGCTTAATAATTCTGTTGTTATTTTATCTATTATATTTGTAATATAATTCATAATTTTCAAATTTAGTATTTTGTTCTTTACATTCACTATATCTAAACATTTTAAATCATGACTACTTTTTACTTTTTTTTCTGTTTGATTCATTACTTCTTTTAAATTTATTTGAGATATCCAGCATATATGTCTAGTAGTATTTCTCAAAAAAGTTATATTACTATGGAGTTATCAACTGGTTATGCACCCAAGGGCAGAAGCTAAAATCTAGACTATAGCTTGTGGTTCTCCCCTCCCTACTGAATGTGGGGTATAGACATGGCAGAGCAACCAATTCAGAGTACAGAGCTTCTGATGTTAGCCTGGGCTTCATCCTCTTTTTATATTCACAGGCATTATAAAATGTTGTCATTTAGGATCTCTACTGATAGCTCTGCCTAAGACCCTTTTCCTTTCTAAAATTTCTCTCCCTTAAATATAATACTCGAATCTTTAAGATTTGAAGGAAGAAATAGAAGGAAGGCTTAGTTCTATTAGGTGTTACTGAACCTCTGGCACACATTTTCCCCTGGCAAGGCCCAGGTCCCTCGACCTCTGATTTTATCGCTCCATTAAACTAGGCTTAGGACAGGCAAATATTTTTACCATCTATACTTGCTCCCTGGATCTCAACCTTTTTCTGCCCCAGAGTCCTTTAACCCCACCTTACCACTACCCCAGTGCCATTTGTATTAATTAGCCATAAGAAAGTCATAAGAAGGTTTTCAATTATCTTTCAGGTCTTTGTAATTTTGATTTTCCAGACTTAGGTTAAGGAGGAAAAGCCAGCAACCCATGTTAGTCTGCCATATTGTCAGAAACAATTTAAATCATATTTATGGAGCAAATTATATGCTATTTACCATAGAAAATGAAAACGATAAGTCAGATATAGCTCTGTAAATGTTTTAATTCTAAATCTCAAAGAATCAATAACTGCTTGTAAAACTAGTAAATAGAGAAGAAATTTCGTCTAGAAATTTCTTTATCCTTTATTATTCTTTAAATGAGTAATGCAAACTAGTTATGAAGTCTCAGGTTTTCAATAACTTTGCAAAGAAGGGGTAATTACAGTCTAAATGTTCTAAGAATATATAATATCTATTTCAATACTACTTCTGTATTCATTTTATAAATGACTGGTAGTATTAAAATATATGTCATTGGAGTTTATATTTCTACATGGGCCTTTATGTTTACTTCATGCTAACTTTCCATGTAATTTTACAGTAATTACATTATCAATTAGTGATTTAACTCTAGGGAATTATGTGTGACAAAGCACATTTGAAATAGTTATTTGCATTAATAAATATCAAAAAATAATTTCTGCCATTATTTTCCAAATCTGAGAAAATTCAATGAAATAACTGCACTACAAAAAAATGACTGAGACTTTCTGTTTTCCATGTCTTAAAATAAGTGTTTAAATCTATTTCCTATTAATGTAGTTATTCCAGAGATATAAATATTACCTCCGAATATTCTAAAGCTTACTTATTTTTTTTAAGTTTTATAGCAGTGTCCATAGATTTTTTCATGGCTTGCATATTTCCAAATTTAAATATAATTACTCTATTATTTTTATCTGAAATTGGAAGTATCCAAGCAGCAACACTCTTTATAGAGAATGATCCCTGAGAGAATTTTACTGAATGAGTTTTGTTTTAAAAAGATGAGATATACTATAATTTCAGTTCTATGTTATTTTCTTGATGAAGAAACTTTCCTTATCCAATGATGCAGAAAATATTTAGTTTCCTCTCAAATTCATAGATTCCTGTTGAGATATAAATGAATTGGATCTATCGTAGAAGATTAATATTCATATTTCTATTTTTTATAAATGTGCTTTTTCCCTATTAATCTTTTTCAGCAGATACCTCCAGGAATACTAAGTTGACCGCTTTTGTCTTAATAATATTTATACTGCAGATGAAGTCAAGCAAAGAAAGACAATTATCATATAGTTTCACTTATATGTGGAACCTAAGGAAAAGCATTGGAGGCCATTAGGAGAAGGAAGGGAAAAATGAAGGGGATGGAAATCAGAGGAGAAGATAGACCATGAGAGACTATGGACAATGGAAAAACAAACTGAGTGTTTCAGAGGGGAGGAGGTGGGGGATGTGTTAGCCCAGTGATGGGTATTAAGGAAAGGGTAATTACAGTCTAATGTTCTAAGAATATATAATATCTATGTCAATACTACTTCTGTATTCATTTTATTCAAAATAAATGAATAAAATAATTCTCCAAGTATATGATTCTGACACAAGTATTTAAAAAAAAAAAGGTGGTGCTATTCAATGAGAGGGAAAAAATACAGGAAATATCATGTTACAGTGAAGTAGATCTCTTTCTGTAGAAATCTACAGTAGATTTACTAACGGATATGACACATTTTCAATTGCAAATTGTCATATTTAAAGTTTTCTGAATTTATTTGCAACACTTCATAAAACTAGTTCTAATACACACTTTGAGAAATGCTGATATGGCAAAGAAAATTGTCAGGAAAATGTGATCTTCACTGTAATAAATAAGGAAAATATTAAAAGACAAATACATATAAATTTTGATGTAAAGAGTAATTATTTTCTGTTATGAAATGTGGACAGCAAATAAGAAGCCCTAATACTAATAATATAGTGTGTCACTTTTGAGATAATATCCTGAGCCTCGCTGATAGGTAATTTGGGCCATCAGGAATATAAAACTGTAATAAATATATTAGATTAGCTTTTTCTAGTCTTCTTATGTACCTGCATGCTTAAGAACCCTATAAGAATGCTGTTAAAATTAAAGATTCCCAAGGCCTACTTTACATTTTGCTTGAGAACATCTGGATAGAGTTCAGACACTTGTACCTTTGAGTTTCTAGGTTATTTGAGTAACCAACAAACTTGAGAACTAATGGTATAGATCAAGAGTAAAGAAAACTACAGCTCAAATCTGGGCCACAGACTATTTTAGGTAAGAATGCTTCTCCATTGTTAAGACACTGTGAAAAAATAAATACATAAAAGAGAAGAGTATGTGACAGAGAGTGTATGTAGCTGGCAAAGCCTAAAAGATTTATTCTCTTCCCTATTACAAAAAGTTTTCTGATCTTGGTCTAGATATATTTTTTTTCAATAATAGCTTTGCTGAGATATAATTTACATACCACTAATTCACTCTTTTAGGGTATACATGATGGTATTCAGTATAGTCACAAAATTGTACAATCATCACCACTGGCTAATTTTAGAACATTTTCACAGACACAAAATGAAATATCATACTTTTTTAGTCACTCCCCATTCTTACCTCTATCTTTCCAGGGGGAATCAATAATCTGCTTTCTGACTCTATGGATTGGCCTAATATGGACATTTCATATGAATGGAACAATACCTTATGTACACTTGTGTAACTGACTTCCTTTAATGTAATGGTTTCAAGTTTCATTCATGTTGTAGAATGTATCAGTGTTTCATTTCCTTTTATTATTAATACTATTCCATGGTATTGGCATGTTATATCTTGCTGATCCATTTTTCAGTTTATGGACATTTGGATTCTTTCTACTTTTTTGGCAATTTTTATAGTGCAGCTATAAACATTCTTGTACAACTTTTTGTGTGAACATATGTTTTTAATTTGAGAGGATGTATTTATGTGAGTGGGATTGTCGAATCATCTGGTAACTCTGTATTTAGCATTTTGTAAGAGTGCCATACTGTTTTCTAGAGTGACTTCACAGTTTTACAAACCTCTCCCCGTGAGGTATTAGGATTCTAATTTTCCACATTGTTTTCAACTTGTTTTTTTCTGTCTTTTTAATTTTTACATCCTAATGGATATGAGGTGAGGTGATCTCTCAGGGTTTTGAATTTAATTTCCATAATGACAAATGAGGTTGAAAAATTTTCACGTACTTATCTGCCATTTGTATATCTTTTTTGTTGATGTGTCTATCCAAATATTTTGCCCATTTTTAAAATTAAGTTTTATTTCTTTGTTTTTGAGTTGTTTATCATATATTCTGGATCCAAGTCCTTTATCAGATATATAATTTGCAAGTATTTTCTCCTATCCTGTGAGCTGTCTTTTCCTTTTCCTGATAGTGTGTTTTAAAGGATAAAAGCTTTAACTCCAATGAAGGCTAATTTATCTCTTTTTCTTTTGTCTTGTTTTTGGTATTATATATAAGAAACCATTGTTTTATCCTATGTCAAACTTTACTCTTATTTTCTTCTAAGATTTTTATAGTTTAGTTCTCACATTTATGTCTATACTACAACTTGAATAAATTTTTTGTATGGTAGGAGGTAAAGGTTTAGTTTCATTCTTTTGCATGCAGATTCCCAGCTTTTCTGGCACCATTTGTGGTCTAGATCATTTTAATGAAATAAATAGCTACCACCTGGTGCTGTTACAATTCAATACTCATGAAACATTTTGTGTGTAAACACAATTTCTTACTTGATGTAAATGGCAGTCATCAATCTAGATCAGTTAGTATATTTCATAGTCATTGAGTCAGAAATATCACACAGTTAACCCACAGCTGATAATGCACAAATATTTCCCATAACAAACTCACTTGAGAGTTTCTCTGTTGTGACTAATTCTAAAGAAAAACAAAAATACATTAGTAGGAATATATCAAAATTATTGCATTTATATATGCCAAAGGTACATGGCACAATAGGGATGCCTTAAAGTGTGACAGTTATTGTGTACATACTAAGGGTAAACTTCAGCTTCTCTTAGTAAAAATAATAGAATTCCAAAGGAAACAACAATCAAAATGAATATGTTCTATTTGGGCAAGGAAAAAAAATGCTCGATGTAAGCTGTTATTGTTGCCATGCTCTTATCCTTCCTTTTGATCCCTCATAAGTCATTTGATATATTGATACTGTAGATCACTCTTACCTTTGAAATGTCTTGTTACTGCTTGTGGTTTATTAGTGAGCTAATATTCTATCCAAACTTAGTTCATGTTAGTTTTTCCTAGACTAACTTGAGAGTTTGAGTTTACTAATGAGGACAACCACCTCACAGCACCAAACTTAATGGTTTGAAATGCAACTTATACATATTGAAAGGAATTTAAAAGCTTTTATTTCCTGCCTAATGTCATGCCTTATATTATTTTCTTGTAGTTTATTAAGAATTTATAAAAGGCTTGTTGAAACCCCACTGTCTAAAATTATCACTTTTTGATAGAAAACATTTGAAAATTTTATAATTTTATTTTTTAAGATTTTATTTGTTTAATTGACAGAGAGAGACTACGAGAGAGGGAACCCAAGCAGGAGGAGTGAGAGAGGGAGAAGCAGGCTCTGGGTGGGGTGGAGCAGGGAGCTCCATGCAGGGCTGATCCTAGGAGCCTGGGATCATGACCCCAGCAGAAGGCAGATGCCTAATGACAGAGCCACCCTGGTGCTCCCTCATAAATGTTAGTTTGACACAATTTCTTTTGTACTGGAAAACTCATTCTCATTGTGGTAAAATATAATTTTTTATTTTAGGGACCCCATTTCATGTATCATGAAAACAAAGTATAAATAAAGTAATAATTTTCAAAATAACCTAGAGAGTTACTAATATATCAATTATAATGAGCAGGGGGATACCATAAGTCCAAGGTCACAGAGTGAAAGGGGAAATCTAGTTGTGAACTAAGGCTGTCAGAATCTAAATTCTTAATTCCTACATCAGAAGGTGATGGTGAAAAGTTTAAGTGTACAAATTTATTTAAACAGAAAGAGATAATTTATTTTGTACTCTCTGTAGCAAGGGTTTTAAAAGTGGTGCTTTGGTGGTGAGTGCTGTGAAGTGTGTAAACCTGGCGATTCACAGACCTGTACCCCTGGGGATAAAAATACATTATATGTTTATTAAAAATAAATTAATTAAAAAAAAAGTGGTGCTTTGGAATGCCTGGGTGGCTCAGTTGGTTAAGCATCTGCCTTCAGCTCAGGTCATGATCCTGGGGTCCTGGGATAGAGCCCTGCTTCAGGCTCCCTGCTCAGTGGGAAGTCTTCTTCTCCCTCTGTCTGCTCCCCCTGCTTGTGCACTCCATCTCTCTCTGTATAGAAAAGAAAAAAAAAAAAAGTTGTGTTTTTTTTCTTTCATTTTTTCCAATTCCTAATAAAAAACTCTAGTACCTTCACTTAATCACAAACATCAATGTTACTGAAGTGTGATCTCTCCTTGAGCATCTATATTTAAATTTTGGAATAAACTTGATGCCAGAATATGCCATCACCTGAGATATACTCCAGATCAAAGCCTTAGAGAACAGGCTGGAGTCTGAGCTCAGGGACAATGCCTTGGGAATTATGTAGATTGTCATACATACAAAAGTAACTACAAAAAACTTGAAACAAGTGAGGGAAAAGGAGACTTTCTGTCATGGTCATCCACCTAAATACCAGTTGTGTAAAATGCAAATCATTAATACATAACAAATGAACAAACAAAAAAATCTTCTAAAATCTGAATAGGACAAAAGATAGGAAAACCAATAGATCATTTTTTAGAAAAGGAAAATTAAAATAAGTAGAAGGGAAAAATACCGTTTCTCAAGTTTTAATCTTTGAAGTGTCACTAAAACAGACCTCAACACATATCAACAGAATGAATGTCACTGATGAAAATTTTCCAGTGGTAAAAAAAAAAAGTAATTCTCACTCCCATTTTTATTCTAAGGCCTTATTTTTAACACACGTTGTTGTGCAGTATTCTAGTCCTATTCCTATGCATTAGCTATGACCATGCTTTCATTGATTTTTTTTTAAGATTATATTTATTTATTTGACAGACAGAGATCACAAGTAGGCAGAAGGGCAGGGAGAGAGGGCGGCGGAAGCAGTCTCCCTGCCAAGCAGAGAGCCTGATGCAGGACTCGATCCCAGGACCCTGAGATCATGACCTGAGCTGAAGGCAGAGACTTAACCCACTGAGCCACCCAGACACTCCTCACTGAATTTTATAAACAGATTCCATATACATGTGTACCTTAATATCTGCAATTACACTATTGATAGTTCCTTTCTATTTTTTTTATTTCTTAAAACTGGCAATGAATATTTTATCTATATAAATGCAGTGACACTGCTTTTCTTAGATTCTTTTTTAAGAGATTATTTATGTATTTATTTGAGATGGAGAGAGTATAAACAGAGGTGGATTGCAGAGAGAGGTAGAGGGAGATATAGAAGCAGACTCCCCACTGAGCAGGGAGCCCAACAGGCAGGGATAAGACTCAATCTGAGGACCCTGAGATCCTGACCTGGGCTGAGCCAAACACAGATACTTAACCAACTGAGCCACCCAGGCACCCCTGTTTTTCCTAGATTCTTTAAAGGGAATAACTTTGAATGAGATGTCTATATTCTCATTGTCATTAACTCAGTTGCCAAACCTGTGTTGCAGCATTTTTGAAATGTTTGATTACATTTTACTCTAGAAAATTAGGATGCCCAAATCAAAAGAGAAACACTATGTTGTTTTGTTTTGTTTTTAAAGATTTTATTTATTTATTTGAGAAAGAGAAAGAGAGCATGAACAGAGGAGGAGGAGTGGAGGGGCAGAGGGAGAGGCATAAACCAGCTCCTCACTGAGCAAGGAGTCCTGTGCGAGGCTTGATCCCTGGAAACTGAGATCATGACCTGAGCAGAAATCAAGAGTCGGAGTCTTAGCTGACTGAGCCACACAGGTGCCCTGAGAAACACTATTAAAAGTTTTCCAACCTCTGTGATTAATAAAGCAAAAGTGACTTCATTTTTCAAAACTACAATGCATATAAGGCATACATTAATCCAAATGTGAAATATTTTGTGTTCTCTGTGATTATGGCATATGGTGTATGACTCTGTGTGTGTGTATGTGTGTGTGCCTGTAAATGAAATATCACTAAAAAACTAAAAATAAACACTAAGCTAAAAGTAAAAACTAATTTGGAATCAGTAGCAATAGAGTAACCACTCTGATTGACCAAATACCTTTTTAGAATTAGTGTTAGGAGTTCATTGGACACGTAGGTAGTCAGGACCATGGTCCCATAACAAACGGGGAACTAGGATAGCTAAAGCCGGGCTAATATCCTGTTTTACAACTTTGACAAGACCACAAGAGCATCCTCCCTAGCAGCCCCTACAAAAGTAACTTTTGCAAAACATCCTGAAGCAAAACAATGAATCATAAAACATTGGTCACTATCGCAAGTTGAGGCAGTTAGCCTCCAGATGTCAGCCCCAAAGACCATCAACACGTGAGCATTAACAGGATAGGCAGATGGGTGCATGATCAAAGCCCTGATTGGCACAGCTTAGCAATCCACAGGAGGCCCACACTCACCATACTCAAGATAGTCCTACAAAAGAGCCTATAAACTCCCCAGGTTTGAATGCCAAAATGTCAACACTCCTGGGCCTCTTCATCTCTGGGATCTTTGTACTATCACTCAAACTTTGCTTTGCTTCCCACCACTCTTCCTCTGGTCTACCTTCACATTCTTTGAAGCAGCGTGACCAAAAACCACGGCACCAAGGGAACAAAAATCCTGTAACATTAGCATATGGCAAGAATAAATGTCATCCTTTCTGAGAAGAAAATTTCTACCTTTGTTCTTGTCTTTTCTTAGATCAAGTATACATAACAAATAGACATCTATTTGTACTGAGATAAAAATAGCATCATTATCTATTCTTTTTCTGTGATTAAACTGGAGAAGATAGTGATAATGCCATATTCATCAAGCTATCATTAAGCGATGTCTGTTTGTATTATTAAATGTTTGATTTAGTTAAATAACTCCAATTGTTTTCTATTGAAGTTCTTTTCTGGATATTGGCATTAAAATGTGAGAAAATTATTCTACAGAGGTTTATAAAATGAATCTAAAACTTCTTAAATGCAATTCAAGAAATGAAAGAATTAAAGTGTGGTTTATTTGTCTCAGCACATTTGAAAATAAAATTAACAAATTAATGTGTTCATTTTGATACTTGGCTTTCAAAAAAACAAAACAAAACAAAACAAAACAAAACAAAAAACATAGTGCTTCCAATATTTTAAATTTAATGTCAAGAGTAGCAATTGGTGAAAGTAAACAGTCCTAATGTAGAATTAATCAGGTGCCTCCCTATGGCCTCTGAAAAACTAAGCCTTACTGATAAGGCTTGAGATTCCTCAAGGCAGATTACTCAGTTGTGAGGTGTGGCCAACCCTCCAGAGATAATGTACAAAAGTGACTCTTTTTTAGTGATTAGCAAGATGGCATATGTTTCCCTGACTCAAGCTAAAGGAAGCCAGCTGGGAGAATTTCAGGAGAGGCATCCTCAGTAACTAAAACTAAAAGGTATAAAAATCTTTTTTCTTTGCTGTATACAATTCTATGTTCACACAATTACTGGAAATACAGTCACCATATAACAATTAAGTTCACACAATTACTGGAAATACAGTCACCATATAACAATTAAGTGAAGGACATGAAAAAGTAAACAAGAAAATATGGCTTTTTCTTCTCCCACTGGTTTTGTTTTCCTAGTTAATAATAATTTAATTCATTTAGAGGTAGTTGTGGCGTAAGGCTTTACAAGTAACCACACTGGATACAGCTTGATAAACACAGTATTCTTTGTATAGTCAAATGGTGACAACGGTGTGATGAGTAACTTCTTTCTAAACCTTTTGCTTTATTATATGAAGAGGAAAAAGTTATGTAAAGAATGAAAATATGATAGGAGATAATTTGTTTCAAGCATATAATAACTTTATAAATAGAGGAACACATAGGAATACTTGTAGTCGAAAGATCTTTCATAGAAATATGTAACTATTTCTGAGACCATGTTCTTTTATTATGAAATACGAAGTGATTCATTTATGAATTTATAAGCATCTCTTCTGAAGAGTCTTTAAAAGGAGATCTAATACACATTCATATTAAGTTCTTGAATTGTTTGTACTACATTTGGCTGTTGTACGTTCAGAGTTATTAATGAGAAATATAATTGACACAATTTTTAGCACATACTAAATCAAAAGGTGTCAGTCTGTACTAGATAGTCATTAGAAAGTTTTTCTCAATTTTATTATTACCATAAATGTCAAGTACTGATTGCCTGTCTTCTGACAGAACACTATATAATAGCATTTTAAAGATCTGAAAATCAAATAAAAAAATAAATTCATTTTGAAAAATTAAAGAATGTCCTACATAGGACATTAGTCTTAGTATTGATAGGATATTTGTTGCATATTTGATGGGTATCTGGCTTTAATTTTTTTTTTCTTCAGTCACATCATTTCTCTATAAAGTAGTCAATAAAATTTTGGGAAGTACTATAACAATCAGAAAATTTTTCAACCAAGAAAAATAGCTATGGCAATAATAAAAATATATTTATTTTGATAATAAGTAAATACTTGGAGTCTTTTATAATTATTATGAGTACATTAATAACTAGTATCTTTTAAATAAGTGAAAAATAATTTAGAAGCATTATTTCATGATGCATATGCATGAAAGGGAAAAAAATCTGGCACAGGTGATGATTTTCTTCTCTTGAAATACTTCCTTCAATTGGCTTTCTGTACACTATATACATTTTTCTGTTTACTGTGACTTCATTACTCAGCCATTCCTTCTCAGTCTCTTTTCATGACTTTTCCTCACATCTCTGACCTTATAACACTCAAGTTCTCCAAGGAACAGTCTGTTGATCTCTCCCATTCCTATCTATTCTCACTCCATTGATAATTTTACCACATCTAGAGGCTTTAATTACTCTCCACATATGACAATTTCCAAATTTATCTTCATTGTATGACACTCATGTATCTCACTGTCTACTCAGTATCTTCATTTCAATACATAATACCAAGCTCTGCAAGTCCAACTCACTTTCTCACAACAGTTACTTCTCCTCTCATGGTTTTCCTTCATCTCAGTTGATCAGATTTCAATTGTTCTCTTTTGTTAGGCCAAAAATATTAGAGATAATTATCATTGCCTACTTTGACCCCCATGTAAAATTCAATGGCTCTAGTCATCTTGTTCATACTCTCCGTTATGGACAGAATTGTGTCCCATAAAATAACTATGTTAGCATTGCAACCCCAATGTGGCTGTATTTGGAGATAAGACCTATAGGGAAGCAGTTAAGGTTAAATAATGTCATAAACATGGAGTCTTCATCTGATATGGTTGATATCTATTTAACAAGAGGAAGAGACGCCAGAGAATAACAAAAATGGCGATCGATCTCTTTCCCTCACTCTGTGAAAGAGGTCAGAAAAGAGGCCATGTGAGGACATACAGAGAAGGCAGCCATCTATAAGTTAGGAACAGAGCCTCAGCAGCTTTAGAAGCATAAGAAAATAGATGTCTATTGCTAAAGCCACCTCTCACAGCCTGTGACACCTGTTACAGAAGCCTGAGCAGACTAGCACGCTATCTTTTACAAATCTCAGCTTTTATTACTTCTTTGTCTCTAGCCTACTCCATGGCACAATTATCACCTGTTTATATTACAGCAACTCCCCCTCAGCTGATCTCTCTAGCTGTCTTTCTCAACTTCAGTTAGTCTTATCACAGTCCCTACCTCTGTACCTTTAATGTGGAAGTCACTCTGTCTCCTACTCCTCTGCAGCCTTCAAAGTAGAGTGTAAGCCAAGGTGTTTTAAACTGACGTGGCCTCCTTTCATTTCTGGGAACTCAGGTACTACTACCATCTCTATCACTTACGCTATTGTAATCACACTGACTTCATAATAGAGCCTTGAATATACCAGCTGTCCTCCTACATCTAGGCTTTGCACCAGTTGCTCCATTTTTTTTTTTTAATCTTGAAATTAACCATGTGGGTTTTCCTCCAACTGTCTTCTCTCCTTTTTGTTCAAATAGCACTTTTTACCTGAGCTCTTCCCTGACACTCCTTTGGTTTGACCTCTCCCCACACTCACTGTTACTCCCTCTGTTTTTTTCCTGTCTTTTTTTTTTCTCCATAGCACTTACTCCTATCTAAGGCACTAGATGTATCACTTATTTGCTTCTTTACTGTAAATTGGGTTTCCCCCTCCCCCATTAGAATGTAAAATCTCTCAGATCAGGTATATTAGTTTTTCTATTGCTGCCATAATAATTTACCACAAAATTAACAACTTAACACTAACTTATTATCTCGATTTGTGTAGATCAAAAGTCCAGGTCCAGTGTACGCAGATGGGTTTTAGTTCAGAGTCTTACTGGGCTGACATCAAGGTGTTGGTAGGGCTGCATTTTTGTTTCTTGCTTTGCTGTTTTTGAGGGCTCTAGGGAAGAATCTGTTTCTGTAACACATTCAGGTTTTTGGCAGGTTTCAGTTTAATGTGGTTGTCAGACTGAGGTTCTTCTTCTTGGCTGTCAGCTGAGGGTGATTCTCCACTTGTGGAAGCCACCCACCTACTCTGACTCATTGCCACTTTCATCTTCAATGCCAATATGGATGGTTGAATTTTCATCATGCTTCTATTCTTTCTGACCTCTCCTTCTGCCTCCTCTTTCCCAGTTCTAGCCAGAGAAAATCCTCTGCTTTTAAGAGTTTATATGATTAGATTGGGCCAATCCCCCAATAATAAAGGATAATCTCCCTTTTCTAAGATCCATAACCTTAATTACACTTGCAATGTTTCTTTGACCATGGAGTGTAACATATTAAGAAGCTCCAGAGGTTAGTCTCTGGACACATTTTGAGGGCCATTCTTCTGCCTCACTCAGCTTACGGATTTAAGAGTGTGTGCATGTACCCTTCTTTCACAGTGCCTGGCTGTGATTCAGTGCAAATTAATATGCATTTCATAAGTTGTTGAATAGTCAACACTTGAAAAATCTTCAGTTAAACATTGAGATATCAATTTAACATATTCTGCTAGGGCTTAAAATAACATTGCAGTTTAAGCAGCTATATTTTTTCTAACTTACTGCCCAAATATTTAAGATTCATTTTAGTGCTATCATTTGTCTTAGATGTTCCAAGAATTATAAATAGATTTAATGTTTGGCATTGTTTCCAAGAGATTTATAATCTACTAAAAGGCATAAAGAAAGGTCAGAAATAACCATTAAACAAAAAGTGATATAATATGTCATACAGGTATTAATGCCTTTTGGATATTATGAGAACATGTGGTCACAATGGTGGGGAGAATTCGGAAAAGTTTTATCAAGGACTGTGACTTAAAGAATTAAAATAATTTCAATATGACGTGATGCCTAGAGAAGACAGCCATAAATAAAATATAATATGGCAAAGATGTAGACAAGCCGAATTTGTGATTTTTTTTTCTAAAAATAAATTACATAAATGGAGACAGAAAGAGATAAGACCGGAAATGATCACATTAACAACATCTATTTATTGAGCATCTGTGAAGACCATGCAGTCTTCAATGGACAGATAACACAACTGGGAACCAAAATAAAACTCCAATGGATGGACACGAAAATAAACAAATGCTAGAATATGTAAGTTATCAATTAAAGGCAAGAGTTATATAGAAAAATAAAGCCTGACAGGAAAACTTGAGAGTATCAGAACAGTTGTACTGGTTTGTATAAGGTGATGAGGGAAGGCCTTTCAGAGAACAAACCATTTAATAAAGGCATTATCTAAAGCCATGTGAAAGACTGAACGATGCTAGTGTCTGAAGACATAGTCTTCCAGGGGAAGAGAGAGAACGTGCAAGGATCTGAGGTAAGATGGGTCAGCAGCAGATTTAATTTATTTGGGAAACAGAAAGGAGGCTCATATACTAGGAACAGAAAGATATCGTGCTGAGAGAAGAAAGGCAAGAGATACTGTTATAAGGACATTGGCAGCCTTGTGATGAGGAACCTTGACCAAAAGAGTGAAAATTCTGATAAGTTCTATAAACACGATGTCATCATTGAATAGCGTAGAAATGATTTGGGACTGTATTTTAAAATGATTCTGGAAAAAATGACCTGTGTGAAGTTGAGCTGTAAGTGATCACCAACAGAAGACATGTTAGGGGGCTATTACAATGATCGGGTGGGTAAGCACAACATTTGTACTTGCAGACCTGGTGAAGCTTTGAAGCAGAAGAGGATGTAAGACAAGGTAAAAGAACAAGGAGATAGGAGAGACAGGAATTAGATTTGGTACACAATTTCCAGAGTTAAGTAAATGGGAGTAAGTTAGGATTGAATCCTCATTAGAAACATGAGAACTGCTGTTTGGTGATTATATCTGACACTGCTTAAGGGATGCCTCAGATGTTTGCTGTATCTCAGCTCTCCTTGGCTTGATTCACACAGAAGCAGCTGCAGCAACTAATGCACGTTAACACCTGCAAAATCTACCACCTAACACTGTTGCCTAACTTCCTGACCTGCTCCCCCTCAAGATCCCAGTCCCGAGATGAGGATTTCCATCATCTCCTGCTCTCTCACTAAATGAATTAAAAAGTAATATTTAGTCAGTGCCCTGATTTTATACCAAAAATGATTTGGAAATGGTATATATGGAAAGAAATAAAAATGAATGAATGAAGACCAGAACAAGGCACAGTTAGAAGTAACACATCTGAAGAGATTGAGGTGGAAATTAGGATGGCCTGGCTGAGTTGCCTATGTGAATTTTAGTATACTCAAGCCTAAAAGAAAAATGTTAAGAAAAGCAGCATCATCATTGTCATTGCTCATAGAGTAAGAACACTATGTTTCCTCTGAGGAAACTAAGTTTTCCTGGAATTATTTCTGTTTTTTTGTTTTTGTTTTTGTTTTTTTCTTTGTTTTTTTCTGTTGTGTGCCTATGCATCAGGGATAATGAATGGCATAATGTGCAATGGCCTCAACCATATTTCCTCAACAAATGTAACTGTGGGGTTTTTTTGTTTGTTTGTTTTGTTTTGTTTTTAAGATTTATTTATTTATTTGACAGATAGAGATCACAAGTAAGCAGAGAGGCAGGCAGAGAGAGGAGGAAGCAGGCTCCCCACTGAGCAGAGAGTCTGATGCAAGGCTTAATCCCAGGACCCTGGGACCATGACCTGAGCCAAAGGCAGAGGCTTTAACTCATTGAGCCACCCAGGTGCCCCTAACTGTGGGTTTCGAAATCTAATCTTTACAGGTCCTTTGAAGAAAGATGAGACTATGACACAACAGTGAAACAGATAAATTTGAGGCATGGAAGTCAAGGAAAGTAAGCAGATAATCTACCATAATGATGGTAGAATATCCAAAATCAAATTACAAATAACAGGCAAGTTTACAGCTTTCTGATACTCCAATTTATTCCTCTCTAATAGAGTGGATCTACTATTATGGAACAATACGACCTCAGCTATTAGCAAGTCGGGCATGCAGCTTTTGGTCAATTTTGGGGAGATTTGGGAGGATTCCAGGAATCCCATAAATTCTTATATAAAATTATTTCATTTTTTGGAGGACCAATAGACAACACTATTTAAGTACTTATGCTTTCATACTGGTAAATTTCTCTTGACCCAACATTATTGGGTATCCTTTCTCAAGGATACTTAAAATCCATTTTCACAAATATTTCTTACATCTGTAGACATAAACTGGCAAGATTATCAGTTTCTCTATTTCTATGCTTATCATTTTCTTGCTCTATAATCCTTTCCTCTGTGTTCATTTCTCTTCATATTGATATATATCCTTTAGTAATTCTTCTACTGAGTGCTGTGAATGGCACATTTTTTACTGCTTTTATGTTGGGGTTCATTTTAATATGTCTTCTATCATTGCTGAGTTTTAATGTTTTCTTATTATTAATGTCCACTAGTGTGCCAATGACATATCTAGATCTGAATTTAGTTTTTATAATCTTAATTTGAGAATGCATGGTTTCTGTAAAACAGCACTTCCAGGCCAATTTTAGTTCTTATTAACTACCAAGTCAAATTAGAAAAATCTCTTTAAACTCCCACCCAATCTTTGTATTTTTTTTTTAATTTTAAAGGAAGTAAAATTTTTATTTCCAGACAGATGTTTTCTTCTTTTTTTTTTTTTAAAGATTTTATTTATTCATTTGACAGACAGAGATCACAAGTAGACAGAGAGATAGGCAGAGAGAGAGAGAGAGGGAAGCAGGCTCCCTGCTGAGTAGAGAGCCCGATGTGGGGCTCAATCCCAGGACCCTGAGATCATGACCTGAGCCGAAGACAGAGGCTTTAACCCACTGAGCTATCCAGGCGCTCCCGTTTTCTTCTTTTTTTAAAATATTTTATTTATTTCCATATTTAGAGAGAGAGAGTGAGGAGGGGTATAGGAAGAGGGAGGGAGAAAATCTTAAGCAGACTCCACACACAGCTTAGAATCTGATGGGGGGGGCTCCATCTCATGACCTGGGAATCATGGCCTGATGCTTAACCAACTGAGCTACCCAGGCACGCGGTGTTTTCTTTTTTCTACCATTGCAATGTATTTGAAATTAGGTTAAAAGTGAGATTAAGAGCATAAACTCACAAAATTCATTCTGAGTTGTAAAAGTATTGGTAATATGTAAGTATTCTTGTGAACTCTCCAAAATGATGTTGGTAAAAAGACCTCAATATTTCCTTTTTGCAATGTTTTATCATTTTATTCAATATCAAAAATAGTATTTTTAAAACACTGGAAAATAAACATATTTTAAATTTGAAGAGTTCAAATGCAAATATGTTAGGGAAACACTTTGGGGGGAGGGATTTCCCACCATGCAATTTCACTCAATATTAATACCAAAGCATTCCTTTTTACACTGCTTTTGCTCTTTTGTGTGTCAAGTACTTAAGCATTTAATTTGGCAAGTGTGAGTATTTGAGTGACTGGGTTATTAAAATGTATATGAACTTATGACAGTTCAGATGGGTTTCATCCAGGTTCTGGGGCACTGACAGACATTATTATGGTAGAAAATTTAAAATCAAATTACTGGAAACTATTGATGGAAGGTTTATACCCCACAGCTAACCAGGGTTTAATGACACACCGTTACTTATATTTTAAGACACTGTCCATACAAGGCACTTACAGCATTTTAGATGTAGTCTTCTTGTCTCTGGCTCTAACCTCCAGGGTCAAACCTCATCTCCTGCTCTCTATGTATACCTAAGAAGTTTTCCATTTATCTCCCTGGAACCAGGAAGTCTAGCTCATTTTATATTTTAATTTTAATTCTGCTGCTGTGACAAAAACTCAATGTTTATTTCCTTCAGATCTTTCTTTTGATTCTCAGGAATTTCTTTTGCAAGTCAAAATTATAAACAGTGATTGTTATTTCTCTCAGTTTCAGCTTGAATGATTTATCTTCAGTTATGACTGACTGACTTGCTCTAACTCAAGAGTCTATATGCCAAGGTATCTATTTTTTGGCGTCAGACTGTATGGTCTGGAAAAGATGACAGTTTAATATTCCAAGTTATTGTCTATCTTCACAATTATTTTGATTTTATGTATATATAGACAACATATTCATGACACGCATCTTCTATTTCATATATAAAATACATGGATAATTAAGAAGTTTTGCTATATACTTCTTATTCTTCCTGTACAAGATGAAACTTTCATCACTGACTTAGAGACTGAAATTCTGAAAATAGCTTAAGTAAGCACTTTACAAACAATGGAGCAAATTTCAAAAATCAAAACGAGAGTGTTCTTACATAGTCATTTAACTTATCGCACTGCATAGTCAAACTATAACTAAAACACAGCTATAGAACATTTTTTATTTAAAATTAGATCAAATGCATCAGCATTTCTGCAGATTCAGCAAAGATGCTAGCATTTACTAGACTCAACCTTATAAGCCACATGCAGCTCTTTTACATTTTGGAGGATTTCCAAAATCACTACTTACCTAAATGACATTTGAGGTGGTGGCTCTTAATGAGGTACATGCAATAGAGTACTTAACTCATGACATCTACCAGGCAGAAAATATTTTATTAGCTGATCCTGTTCTATGAATATAAATTGATTTACCCCCATGGTTAGGAAAATTGGCTCTTCAACTATACTTAAAGATAGAGTTAACTGGGTCCATCTAGCAAATTAGAGTAGGTTTCTTTGCATAAATGATGGCATAAATGGGAAAGGGTACTTAAGTCTAGTGATCTTTGTCCCTAGCCATCATGCTTATCGATTGCTCTACATTTAGGTCAGGAAGAAAGGTCTTACCTTACAGTTTGGAGAGACCCTGGAGTTTAATCACTTTGCTACAAAGCATTAGGTAATTCTTTTTTGTTTGATAAATGTTTTCCTTAAATGTCAGGGTTTTAGTGCTAATAGACTTGAAAATACTTTTTTTTCCAAGTTTCTTATTTCTGAATCACACTGTCTTTGATCTATCAATGCAAATAGTTTTTAGTTATTGCTATAATTACTGATGTTGAGCATACAGTGGAGGCCTAAGCCTATATCAATCAAAATGAAGGTGGTAAAGAAGTGTGAAGTTGTCCCCTTTTATCAAAAATCATCCACCAAAGGGGGAAGAGAGAGAGACATAGGTAGGGATAAAGGGAGAGACAGTGAAGAAAGGAGAGAGAAAGAAACATTGAACACAGATTATTAAAATTTTGTAATAAAGGCTTAACAACAATGGGTCTTCACGAAAGAGAAATTTTCATACTTATTTACAAAGAGGTAATATTATCAGATGAAATTTGACTTAAGTTCAGTGTTTAAAGATGCATAGGATTAACTTAATTGGAAAGGAAAAAGAAAGTGTGTCTAGAGTATATGAACTTCATGATGTCTTAAAAATGATAATAATAGGGGACCTGGGTGGCTCAGTGGGTTAAAGCCTCTGCCTTCGGCTCAGGTCATGATCCCAGGGTCCTGGGATCGAGCCCCGAATCAGGCTCTCTGCTCAGCAGGGAGCCTGTTTCCCCCTCTCTCTCTGCCTACTTGTGATCTCTCTCTCTCTCTCTGTCAAATAAATAAAAAATATTTTTTAAAAAGTGATAATAATAATAAGGAATAGGAATGAAAGTAATCTGACTGATTTGAAAGCCACTCTGAGACATGGTAGTGCTGGGTTGTACCATTTGTCAGCTATGTTACACTTCTTGGTATTTTGAGTTTGAAGACAGACATGTAGGGATGGCTGGGTGGCTCAGAGGTTAAATGTCTGCCTTCAGCTCAGATCATGATCCCAGGGTCCTGGGATTGACTACTGCATGGGGCTCCCTCCTTGGCAGGAAGCCTGCTTTTTCCTTTCCCACTCCCCCTGCTGGTGTTCCCTCTCTTGCTGTGTCTCTCTCTGTCAAATAAATGAATAAAAATCTTGAAAAAAAAAAAAAAAAGAAGATGGACATAGAAAATGTAAACTCTACATTTTGTACAGACAGTCACATAGGTTTAGAAATTACATTATATGAGGTATGAATAGAAAATGAAGTCATGCTTGTGAAAATGATTAGGAGTATATTTGCTAGTTATTTCTAAACACTAATTTTTAGTCATAAAATGATGGCTTTATTGGAAAGGGGAGGTTAAGAAAGAAAATAAAATTTGTGTGTTAACATGTGAAGGGCTGTCATTTAAGAGAGAGATTAGAATATTGTGAATCATACTAAAGGGCAAAGCCAAAACCACTGGATAGTAATTACAAGGAACTTGGGGTCTAGCAAAATAATAAATAGTTCCTATAGAATCAAACATTAGAAAAAGCATAAAAATAACAAAGTAATATCCCATTTCTGAATATATTTAAACAAAAAGTGAATAATGTTTAGACAATGGGTGCATTAGAAGTAATCTCTGATTTTAGGTAACTCCTAGGATTCTTCCTCTAAAGTGTACTATTTTATTAGTATATTTACTAGGTTAAGTGGAGTTCAAATTGCAGAAGTTGGGCAATAAATATTAAGCATTTTATTCTTGATGTTATAGCCACAAGGAAAGAATGTAAATTTTGTTAAAAAATACCATGTATACACAATGATTAAGGGACTATTATTCTAGTAGTAACATGCAAAATTGCAAAGAAATAAAACTTTTTGAAATTCTTACTAAATTCTTCTGAAAGATGCATTGATTATACAACTTTGATTGTGGGGTATCTTGCTTTAGAGACAAAGAGAAAATAAAAGATAGATCATTAAAAATGTCTTGATTTAAGAACAGGTTTGTTCAATAATTCTTTCATCATTCTTGGATACAAAAATCATAAAACAAACTATATGTGATTTTTTTTCTCATTTACAAAGACATTTTTCATGATTATATTTTAAATAATGCTGCTTCTGGATAATTCAGGTTGTTATTAAAGGAAAAAAAAACACGGGGTAGGGTAGAGAAAGACTCTTTGGAGACAAAGAGAAGATATATGGATGGCATAGTATGTGAACTGTACATACCTGCACAGGAACAGGGGGGAACATTCGAGAGATATTTGAATAGGAAACGTTCATCTGCATGTAACAGAAAGTATAAATTAAAATAAATTAAACAATGACAATATCTGCTGTCACATGTCATAAGAAGTTCTAAAATATTTACATTGCTCAGGTTTTTAGGCTTCTTGTCAACATAATGCCATCATCAGAAATGTTTTTTGTCTTCCTAGAGTCTCATATTCAATGTTTGAGGCTATTTCCCCTGGTGGTTAAGATGCCACCTCAAGCCTGACAATCTTGGGGCAGGGAAATAAAAGACTATACGCTCCTTGTTTGTTTCCAAGAGCTACAAGACCTCTTTTAGAAGACACACTGTCATCTGGAAGACTATCTATCATTGGACAGAAATTGATAACATGCCGTCAACCCTTTACCTCTACGGGAGGGTGGGGAGTAAGCCTATCAAGAATTGGCTTTAATTACAAGGATTTATTCTGGAATCATATATATGTAATGCAGGTGCTGGAAAAAATTCAGCTTTACCAGTAAGATAGAAGGAGTGGATGGCTTGCATATAAAAACTATATGACAATAATTCATCGCTAACTAATGAGTAAATCTTTTTTTTTTTGCCTTCTATTGCTGCAGATAGTTCCTTGTTGAGCCAAAACTTGGAATAAAAATATAAGAATTATGAAACAGAACAACACCTAAATTAATTACTGCTATAATCAAAGCAATTTGCCTTGGCAAATGAAAACTAAAAATAAACACACTGTAATGTGCTCCACAATTCTGCTCTCTTTTTAATGTTCATCAGAGAGAAATTCCATAATTCAGTAGGTTTCTGTCTACAGGAGAAAGTATACACAGTGCACATGTGGGCATATTCACAGACATATATGTACACACACACACACACACACACACTGATTCACAAATATTCAATTATCTAACAATTGGCCAACTCTCTGAGTTACTTATTTATATTTGGCATCTGGGCTATGAATAAAAAAAAAAATGATAACTGATTGAAGTCCCTATAGTTAAAGGTAAGATGTTAGGTATACCACAGCATGTGCTTACCTCTGCAATTTCTACTTTCCTAATTATAGAATATGCAAAAGTAGAGAAAAGAATCCTTGCTCATTAAAGGGTCTGATGTGCTGATCTATTAAGAAAATTATAAATTTATTATGCTTTTATTTTCCATATGTCCCGGTGCAGTCCAAGTGATAGATTTTGAGCACTAGACATCTATCATTATTATTTTACTTTTGGGCTGGTAATAGCCATTAAAATATGTAGCTATGTCACTTTCAATGACAAGGTACAGTGTAATTTTGTTTAAATAGGTTCCTAGTATGATTACTGTGGTTTTCCTTATTACTGTTTCTCCATTATATATACATTTCCTTCAATTGTAGTTTAGTATTTAATAATCTCACAGTTTTATTTTATGCCTACCTGTGAAAAGCGTACTTCATTTTTTGTCCTTGTGTGTATTTTTTTAAGGTCTTCACGATGTGAATTCATCACTGATCCCAACATGTTCATACATTTTATATTTTCAGTATTTTTCTATAGATATATTTAAAATGATAACTGAGTGTTATGGAAAGTTTTAAAATATGTAATGAGTAATTATAGAAAATTACATTTTATTTGCTGGTTGAGTAATTTGTGTATTCAAATATTTTTCATTTGAATTAATTTTTTAAATATGGAGATATCAGATAATCTGGGCCAGGGCCAGATTAGTGAAGCTTTAAGTTTATATACATTGAAAAGACCTTCTTAAGGAAAAAGGATTCAAAATTACAAAACTAAAATTTTGGTATGAAAGCAAATATTATTTAGAATCATGAATGAAAACAATAAATTACTATATTCTACCAAAAATGCTTGCATAAAAATCCTTTCTGATTAAAGCCAGTTTTCCTTACTTACCTAGAATATTCTACAACTATAAGCAAAATCTAGTAATGACTCGGACCTTAGACATACAAGAATCTGATACTTAACCTTATTTTCCTTCTTGGTATGTCCTCCTCTGATAAGCAAGTCTTAAATAATCACAACTTTTAATTTAAAGAGAGAAAACTAATTCCTCTCCATTTTAGATAAATGTAAATTTATTGTACATTCAAATAGAAGTGTATTTCAGCAAATACACTAAGGGAATATACAAGAAGAGAGTAGCTTCAAATTAATTAATTTGTTACTTAAATCTTTCTACCTTTTTATTTTTCTTGTTTGCACTTGATAATCTTTATGGCCTTTTTGATTTCTAGATATTTATAATTATGATTTTAAAAATAAAATTAAACACATTCTTTCATTCTTATGTTAGCATATTTTCATTTATTCCAATTAAATATTAAATAAACTTTAAAATATAATGTATTAAATAATAGGTTGAGATTTTGTTCTCCCATGGTGTTTAACTCAAATGAAAAAAAAAAAAAAAAAGCCTGTAATTGTTACAGTTAAGACCAGGGCAGTGATGAATATTTTTACTTCCTCAACAGAAGGCTAAATGAGTAACTACATTTTTTCCTAAATTTCAGGAATTTTAATGTCATAATACATGTGCACGTTTTAGTTTTGAATGTCACTAGAATACGTAAAAATTCTTGAATGCATGCTATGAATATGTTTGTACGTTATATTAATTCAAGGAGTCAGCTAAAATAGATAATTACAGGGGTGAGAGTCATGGTTGGCCCAGTCGATTTAGCATCTGCCTTTTATTCAGGTCATGGTCTCAGAGTCCTGGGATCAAACCTCTCATTGGGCTTTCTGCTCAGTGTGGAGCCTGTTCTTCCTCCTCTGTGGTTCCTCTGCACATACTCTCTCCCTCTCAAATAAAAAAAAAATAAAATGCTTAAAAAGAAAAATAGTAGATAATTATAGGGCACCTGGTTAGATTAGTAAGAAGAGCATGTGACTCTTGATTTGCAGTGATCAGTTCCAGCCCCATGTTGGGTATGTAGAGATTACTAAAAATAAATAAGAAAATACACTGTTAAAATATTTTTAAAAATAGATAATTACATATTAAAAGTGGCATTTATGACAAATCATTAATGACACACAATTGTTGAGAGTTAATAATTTATAAGACAAAATTTCACTTTGATGTAATTATTTTTAGAGAAATTTTTCCCTCTAATTTGCTATTACTTTAAGTCAACTAGGGCAGTCTAGTATGCCAGCTATGAATGAGCAGTTAAAAGGTACTATGAAAAAATTTAGTATTTAATTTTTAAAACATGATAAAGCATTTTAATTATTATTATAGAACAATTATAACTGAGTTAACATTTTTATGTGTAGTATACATTATACATTATATACATTAACATATTTTAAAATATACATTAATATATAGTTCAATATTTTATATTAAAGTTTTTAAATTATAATATATAATATAGTTGTTGTTGTTTTAAGATTTTATTTATTTATTTGACAGACAGAGATCACAAGTAGGCAGAGAGGCAGGCAGAGAGAGAGGAAGGGAAGCAAGCTCCCTGCTGAGCAGAGCACCCGACCTGGGGCTCGATCCCAGGGCTCTGGGATCATGACCTGAGCCTAAGGCAGAGGCTTTAACCCACTGAGCCACACAGGTGTCCCTATAATATAGTTTTAAAGATTTCTTATTTAACTATAGAGAAAGAGAGAGAGGGCTAGAATGAGCAGGGGGAAGGGCAGAGGGGGAGAGAGAGAATCTTCAGCACACTTTGGGCTGAGGGGGGAGCCTGACACAGGGCTTGAGCTCATAACCCTGAGATCATGTCCTGGGCTGAAAAGAGTCGGAAGCTTAACTAACCACACCACCAGGACACCCCTATATAATATAGTTTTAAATAAAAATGGAGAACTATAAAAATATTTAAATATGTAGACTCTGGGAACTCTGTCCATATTCAGATACCATGTTGGATTTACCATTCAGTAAAATGTAAGAGAAATGTCAAGATTAATTGCATACTCAAGATTGTAGGTTTGTGCCACATCTTAGAAAAGCTATTTATTCTAGAATAATAATGAAAACTTTTTAGTTATCAAAATAATTATTTATTTGTTTTACCATAGAGGCAATTATTTTTGAAAAATTTTCCTGAAAATATTAAAGAAGTAAAACTGATAAGTTCTTAAATTTTCACCTTATATTACATTTTTATTTACCAACTAAATTTTGACTGTGTTTTCTTAATGTCCTAACAAACAGCACATATTTTAAAAAGTACATATTCGGGGTGCCTGGGTGGCTCAGTGAGTTAAAGCCTCTGCTTTCGGCTCAGGTCATGATCCGAGGGTCCTGGGATCGAGCCCCACATCAGGCTCTCTGCTCAGCGGGGATTCTGCTTCCTCCTCTCTCTCTGCCTGCCTCTCTGCCTGCTTCTGATCTCTGTCTGTCAAGTAAATAAATAAAATCTTTAAAAAAAAAAATACATATTCTAGGGGGAAAAAAGAAAGGATGAAAGAATTGAAGAAATTCTACTCTTCATTAAATACAAATTATGTCCTGAGGAAAACATTTTGTCTCCCAAATAAACTAATTAATGCCAGTTTTACTTATAAAGAACATGTTTTATGTTTATTTGCAACTTCTTGCTGAGTAGTAAAATAATATAAATGATATAATATATATATTATGATTATTAGAAAATAGGTATTGTAGGGGTGCCTGGGTGGCTTGGGGTGCCTGGGTAGCTCAGTCAGTTAAGCATCTGCTTCAGTTCAGGTCATGATCCCAGAGTCCTGGGGTTGAGCCCCACACGGGGCTCCTTGCTCTCTGGGAAGCCTGCTTCTCCCTCTGCCTACAGCTCCCCCTGTTTGTGTTCTCTTTTTCTCTCTTTAAAAAATAAATAAAATCTTTTAAAAATATATCTACTGCATTTTTTATATAGGTTGAAAACCTAAAAAATAATCTAAATGTAAAGAAAAAGAAAAAAAAAATTCTGGCATAACAAAGTGCCAGAAAACAGTGGCTTAAAGAACAGAAATTTACTGTCTCACAGCTCTGGAAGCTAGAGGTCAAAATCAAGGTCTTGATTGGATTGGTTCCTTCTGAGGGCTGTGGGGAAGGATCTGTTCAATCTTCTCTTCTTGGCTTGTAGATGGTTTTCCCCATGTGTTTCTTTACATGGTCTTCCCTCTCTGATGCATGTCTGTCTGTATCCAAATCTCCCTGTTTTATAAAGACACCAGTCATATTGGATTAGAACCCACCCTAGTGACTTCCGCTTAACTTGATTACATCTGTAAGAACCCTTATCTGCAAATAGGATCACATTCTGAGGAAACATGGGGGAGGAATCTAACATATTTTGAGTGTGGGAGAGGATTCCTCTGCATAAAGAAAATACATAACAAAATAGTTAAATATTTATACCACATTTATGTGTGTTGTATGGTAAAAGATAAAATTTATTGTAACATTTAATTGGTGCAAATTTGTGCATACACACACTCACACACACATACATGCACTTAGGTCATTAACTCATACACCTGAGTGTGCATTAGCATGGCTTATCAAAGTCTTATCAAGAAAGCATGGTTCATAGAAAGAATAAGCTAAATCATCTAGTGAAGTGAATACTATTCAGAAGTTCAAAGTATTACTGAAATGAACATTATATTAGGTTAAGACAGTCTAATAGATTTTGGTGGAAAGCTTCCAGTTTTAGAAATTATATTACATTAAAAAATAATCCTGTTAAGTCTAAAATCTATTAGATTTATTACTGTAGGTGATTTTAAAAGTTTTACCACAATGAACTTGGCAACTATATAGACTGGAATTATTAGAAGTATAAAAGAGTATTATATCTGATCTGTTCAATTCATCTACATCATATACCATTTGATTTTAGTAATATTATTTCAAAGATATTTTAAGCAAAGTCATTTTTGAATTAATTCACAATTCTTTGACTCACAAATCAAGGAATTAAATAGTCTGTTCTATTTCCTTAGAGGTAAAAAGAAGCAAATATCTCTATAAGATGGAAAAACCTAAAGTTATTTTATTTGCAAGTGCTATAAAAACAATATAATTTTATTGAAATTGTGAAATTATGAGCTAAATAAAAACATGGTTTCAAAATGTTCATTGATATGTTTACAATAATTATGCAATTTTCATTTCCCTCTAGAGATTGTAATGCTTGAGTTAGAATAGTACCAGTTTTTAAACTATACAATCCAAAACATTGATGTGGTTTATCAAGATAATTGTCAGCCATATAAACATTTTAAGTATAATTAGGTTTTTTATAAATTAAATTCTTCCTTTTTCCATGAATCAGCACAATCTCCTTTGATTCTCTACATTTTTAACTGTAAGTGCAGGCATGTAAAGTGTAAGAATAATTGATTGTGGACATATCCTCCATTACTTTGAGCTATCAGGCCCAAGCCTAGATATAAAATAGAGGTCTTACACCCAGCAGTAGATGTGAACAACCTAGGACCTGTAACAGGGTACCATAATCCAGGGTTTTGCTCTTGAGCCTTAACATATAGCTAAAACTATAGTCTTCTTTTTAACCCTTAACTCAGTAATCCATTTTCTACTATGCATTTGTGTAACACACCTACCAAGAAATCTCTGGGTTCAATATAGACATGAGGAAACAATCGGATAAATGTAGAATGTGTGGCATGGAACAGGAAAACTGGACTGGACCCTTCAAAAATTCCAGGTCATGAAAAATACAAAAATAGGGAACTGCTCTAGTGTTTAGAAAGAAAATAGCAAAACAAACTATTGTCATGCAAAAATCTTACTTGTATCCTTGAGAGAAAATTTATGAATAAGACATTCCGTGGTAATCTGAAAATAGGGATTATATAATTGATAATTTTATTACATTAATGTTAAAATTAATGTGATTATATAAAAAATGTTAATTCCTTGTGAAATGTTTATCAAAGTGTTAAATGATGAAGGGTCAGATGTCTTTAATTCCCTTTAAATGGCTGAAAAAAAAAAAGGAAAGATACACAGATAGGGAGAGAATAAAATGTGATAAAATAGTAACAATTAATTAACCTATATAAAAGGATTACTAAAGTTGTATTATTATTTTTTTGAATTTTTTTAAGTTTTTAAAAAAGATTATATTTATTTACTTGAGAGAAAGAGAGAAAGAGGGAGAGAACATGTGAGCATGAGGGGAAGGGCAGAAGGAGAGGACGAGAGACAGAATGTTGAGGATACTCCATGCTGGGCACAGAGCCTGATGTGGGGCTTGATCTCACAACCCAGAGATCATGATCTGAGCCAAAACCAAGGGTCAAATGCTTAACAGACTAAGCCACCCAGGTGCCCCTAAGTTTGAAGTTTGTTTGTTTGCTTGTTTTTTGTCCATAAATTTTTATTTAAATTCCAGTTAGCTAATGTACAGTGCCATATTAATTTTAGGTGTACAATATAGTGATTCAGCACTTCCACGCAAGACTTTGTGCTCAGCACAGCAAGTGCCCTCCTTAATCCCCATCACTTATTTAACCCTCACCCCCAACCTCCTTTCTGGTAACCATCAGTTTGTTCTCTCTATAATTAAGAATCTATGTCTTTGTCTCCTTCTCTTTTTCCCCTCGTTCACTTTGTTTTGTCTCTTAAACTCCACATATAAGTAGAATCATATGGCATTCGTCTTTCTCTGACTGACTTACTTCACTTAGTAGAATACCGTCTAGTTCCTTCTATGTCATTGCAAATGGCAAGATTCATTCTTTTTTTTTTTTTAAAGATTTTATTTATTTATTTGACAGACAGAGATCACAAGTAGGCAGAGAGGCAGGCAGAGAGAGAGAGGAGGAGGAGGCAGGTTCCCTGCTGAGCAGAGAGACCGATGTGGGGCTCGATCCCAGGACACTGGGACCATGACCTGAGCCGAAGGCAGAGGCTTTAACCCACTGAGCCACCCAGGCGTTCCAACAAGATTCATTCTTTTTATGGCTTAGTAATATTCCGTGGTAGATACACATATACATACCACATTTTCTTTATCTATCCATCAGTCTATGCATACTTGGGCTGTTTCCATAATTTGGCTATTTTAGATAATGCTGCAATAAACATCAGGATACAAGTGTCCCTTTAAATTAATACTTTTGCATTCTTGGAGTAAATACCTAGTAGTGTTATTGCTAGATTGTAGTGTAATTCTATTATTAACTTTTTGAGGAACCTCCATACTGTGCTACACGGTGGCTATATTGCTTCCCATTCCCACCAACAATGCAGAAGTGTCCCCTTTCTCCACTTTCTCACGACACCTGTTGTTTCTTATATTGTCGATTTTAGCCATGCTGACTGCTGTGAGGTGATATATCATTATAGTTTTGATTTGTATTTCCCTTGAGCATATTTTCATGTGTTTACTGACCATCTGGATGTCTTCTTTGGAAAAATGTCTACCCATGTCTTCTGCCCATTTTTTAATTAGATTATTTGTTTTTTGGGTGTTGAGTTTTATAAGTTCTTAACATATTTTGGATACTAAACCTTTCTCAGATATGTCACTTGCAAATATCTTCTCCCATTCTGTAGGCTGCCTTTTAGTTTTATTGATTGTTTCCTTCAGGTGCAGACACTTTTTATTTTGATGAACTCCTAATAGTCTGTTCTTGCTTTTGTTTTATGGTTTCAAGTTAGAGCTGTACTATTCTTTAAACTATATTTTTTTAAGATTTTATTTATTTATTTGAGAGGGAGAAATAGCAAGAGATAGAGCACAAACAGGGGAGAGAGGGAGGAGCAGGCTCTCTGCTGAGCAGGAAAACTGATGCGGGGCTCCATCTCAGGACCCTGGGATCACGACCTGAATCAGAGGCAGATGCTTAACCAACTGAGCCATCCAGACACCTCTAAACTCTGCTTTTTTAAACATTTGAAAATACGACTTCTATAGCATGCATATGATAATGGGGATGCTCCAGTTTTTGTGAGAGCTAAGAATCAGAAAAATACACTTCATATATTTTATTAG
Source organism: Lontra canadensis (assembly GCF_010015895.1). Classification (NCBI taxonomy): domain Eukaryota; kingdom Metazoa; phylum Chordata; class Mammalia; order Carnivora; family Mustelidae; genus Lontra; species Lontra canadensis. The sequence goes on along the minus strand of NW_022631056.1, from coordinate 2,514,904 downwards.
TACTTTTAAGCTATATACATATATATTCTTTATATGATCTGTACTCTAAAGTCAGATTCACAAGTGATATAGTAGAGAAAATAAAAGTGCAATTAATCTGTAGCAAGAATTATATCTCCTTTTATTTGAAAAACAAGATTTAATACATAGTCTTAAGAATAACATGTTCTTAATAAATGCTTAATAGTAAAATACTTGCTGTTTGTGTTGATTTTTTTCCTTTTCATTTATACTTTATTTCTTCTAGTCAGATTAACCTTGAAAATATTTGTGGGTTTCAAATATTTTCAAATGATAACTAAGTAATGCAAGTATTTTGCTCCCATCCATGCTTCAGAAAATTACAAACACTATGAGCATATTTAAAGGAACTATTAAACAAATTCCAGGGTGGAATTATAAAAGACTTAAATTTACCTAATCAAAAACTATTGACTAAATTTGAGTTGAAATGGCACATTTTCCTAATGATGTAAAGCATCGTGTTATCTATAACACATTTCTTTATCCATAGTCATGCAAACTACGTAGTGAAAACAAAAATATTCAATTGTATATTTGATTATTTTTAACTGAGGAAATTGGTGGATGCATGCTAAAAATGTATACCAGTTGCTACACTACAACAATAAGATATAATGTTAAAAGTTATAAAATTAAACATAGGTTCTGTAAGTATAGGAATTTTTAAAAGTTCTTTAATTACATTTTCTCTATGTGTACTCAAATATCATACTGCGTTGGTTGGCAATTTAGCTTTACAACATGTGTTTTAAAGTACTATCTAGTTTGCATTGAAGTTCCAAGTGGATGAAGAGAAAATGAGAAATAAATGAATGCTCACATCTTTAGGCAATCGTGATAATTCTATTTCAATTGTTACACAAACAACAGAAGTTAAATTCATCCCAAAATTTGAGCTGGAGATGTCAAATATCATTTGGAAAATAAATTACATAAAGACCATTCTCATGTCTTTCTTTCTCTCCCCCATCTCTGTCTCATACACACACACACACACACACACACAGACACACACACACACACACCAGTATCTATGCAATTATGATAGAACATGGAGAATAAAGAAACATAGTTTACATTGTACTGTCAATTTTTGCTATTTCAGTTTGCAATATATTTACTGAATGCAGTATATTTTTTTCTGGCATATTTTCAATATTTTCCTATTGAATTAATAGTTTGATAACTTTTTATCCTATTTAAGAACTTTTATATGTACACTGAGTTCAGTTTTCATTCATGTGACTTAGTATTCTCTAGTTCTTTTATTTTTTTAAATTTTTTAGGTTTTTATTTATTTATTTGACAGAGATCACAAGTAGGCAGGGAGGCAGGCAGAAAGAGGGGGGGAAGCAGGTACCCTGCTGAGCAGAAAGCAGAACATGGGGCTCAGTCCCAGGCTCAATCCCAGGACCCTGAGATCATGACCTGAGCCAAAGGCAGAGGCTTAACCTACTGAGCCACCCAGGCGCCCCTATTCTCTACTTCTTTTAAACATCAAAAATGGGGTAGGAAACGTTTCTTTTGCACTGCAATTCCTTACTACAGCCTCCATCTGCCCCAGTTGGTTTTTCAAGTAGTTTCTATTTACCACAATCTCAAGCCATAAACTTGAGAATTCTTGTGATTAGACTAAAATGTAATATAGAATTACTTAAGCCACAGCCTGAAAATGTTCTACTTTTTTAAGCTGTCTATTTGAAGTTGGTGTAAATTTTGTCAAATGGTTCCCATTGTTTTGTAGGTTCGAGTTGCTTTGCAGAAGCCACTGTCTATAGATAGGGGAGATAGAAGAATAATTACATTTACAGAGGCTTCATTAAATGGTATTTTAACTTTTCGTCAGAGAAATCCTCATAAAAGCTCCTTTAAAGCCCCCATTCTTTTTCCTTAATTATCAGGCAAGGTCACAGAGTAGAATAAACTTTCTGAAAATCCAAGTTATGAAACTTAATGTAGAAAATGAATGATACAGTAGAAAATCCAGGAATAAACAAAATGGCAAAGTTAGTACACATTAATTGTCCATCTGATTACAGAATAATTGATTGTTAAGCTGTGAACTCTTGAGATCAAATAAGAGAGGTCACCAAGAAATCCTAAAGTAAGGGAAATTGAGAAGGGCCTTATTGAAGAAGTAGTAAGATTTTTATAGATAGAGATGAGCAAATAGTATATTGGGTAAAGAAAGAAATGAGCAATTCCAGAGTAGGGATGAGTATGATGTAAAGAGGGAATAGTAGGATCTTTTCCTGACAATACTGGAAAGTCTCACTGTGACAAAGTTTTGGAAATTACTATGAAGGGTATAATATAAAGCTAATATGAAATATATATCCACTTTGTGAATAATGGCCAGAAAGGGGACTTTGCATAAGATTAGTTAATTATTTATAGCTTTCCTTACTGAACTGAGGTATTTTCAGGAGCAACTATCCTCTATTTGCTTTCATATACTCAGTAAAAGCATGATGTCTGAGCCAAAATAAATAGTCAGTAAATAACAAGGAATGAAATAATGAAAGGGTGAATTAAGAAATAAATTTAGAAGCAAATAAATGTTTAAAATAAAATATTTTAAGATATTTATTCTGATAGCAGTAGGATTTTTTAATAATTCTGAAAACTGCCCAAATGTGTGGAAAGAAAGCACAAATTTAAACTACCCTTGGGGGGCACCTCGGTGGCTCAGTGGGTTGGGCCTCTGCCTTCAGCTCAGGTCATGATCGCAGGGTTCTGGGATTGAGTCCCTCATCGGGCTCTCTGCTTGGCAGGGAGCCTGCTTCCTCCTCTCTCTCTCTGCCGGTCTCTCTGCCTACTTGTGATCTCTCTGTCAAATAAATAAATAAAATCTTTAATAAATAAATAAATAAACTACCCTTGGAAATTAGATCTATATGAATCAACAATGTTACAGCTTCATAAAAATCATAAGATGTACCATTGTCATTTCTAAACTTTTAAGGTTTGGAGAGTGGTTAACAGTTCCAAGTTTATTTTAGTACTTGGCTTTCTATTATGACTTAGCATTCTGCAATTTATCTTTCTTAAAAGTACCATTTTGAGTAGACTCTTAAAATATTTAAGATAATTATCAACACTTTTTCTGGTATTTGAAAATACCGTGATGTATAAAATCATAATGAGACAAACAGTGGTAAACCTGGACATGAATACAATAGCACTGGGAATTATACCATCACTGAACACTTCTTTGTATTTTCTTTGTTCCTAAAGGAAGAAATGAAAACTGCATCCATATTGCTTTATTTAAACCAAATTAGAATATAATTATAGTTTTGAAACATTGGATTTGTTGTTAAAGAATCACAGAAAAGTAGTAGAAGAAAATATTAATTAGTTCCCACATTGCCCATAAGATCTTAGTAAAATGAAACAAATGTTACATAAAACTGGGTATGTTCTCTTAAACAAACAAGCAAAGTGTGAGAAGCCTCCAATGATGAATACATTAAAAAAAATTGATGTTTCAATTTCTATCACTGTGTAGGTTTATTTTTTGAGGCTTTTTACACTAACCCATTACAAAATAAGTCAAGCACCATAGCCTTTACTGATTCTTTGTGAACAAGAATATACAAATTAAATCTGCAATAAAATAAAAAATAACTATTGAAGTTTTTAAAGAATGATTTAAAAAAAAATCTATAGGTATAAACAGTTAGGTACCTTCACACTGCATTTGTGTATTTTCAACAAATGTTTATTATAATTTTCATTTTTCTATCTAAATAAAAGTAATCTAAATCTTTGATAAATGATTGCAGAATTTGATGCATATGTGACATTTTAGAATAACTATATATTATATGCAACAATTGTGGAATTGAGACATCCATGTAGATTTGCAAATACAGGCACATACATACATATACATATGCACATATACATTTGGCTCTGGCTTTGTCTCTTAAGAGTACCTAAAAGCAGTAATAGTCCAAAAGTTTTCAGTCTACCTACTGCTACATTTTAGCTTCTATATGCCATTTTACTCAAACAGGAAGCCTTCTTGGAGGAGTGACTTATTCTAAGCCTGGTACAAGAAAAGTACAAGATGATACTGGAAACATCATTTTGTACCAGATGGTGAGAATGTGCTAAAAAAGTGTGTGTTTGGGGGGGAGGACATGTTGAAAAGACACAGAAGCTAGCGCTAGCCAAATTGACGACGGTTTGAGTTTCAAGATAAACAACTGACGCAACAAATTATAACCCACTGAATAAAATAAAAATCAATGTGCCCATAAAGATATAAAGAACTAAGTGGAAACTTTTGTAAAGAAAAATACATGTATGTAGATTCAAATGATTTCTATACAAAAAATAATTATTTTAGCAAGAAAAAAAATAGTGATTTTACAATAAAAAATCCTGGCAGATATTACTATGATCCAGTGATCTAAATGAGCATTCTCAGTAGTGGAACGATTTGAAAGTGTTTGCCATCTGATAGAATGCATTTAGAATTCAACATCACTTTTAGGATATTCATGCAAAGATGCATAGCCTGAAACTATCCACAAAGAAGCACTGTTTAAGGGATAATCTACCAAAAAAAAAAAAAAATTTGAGACATAAAATAACTGAGTTATGTCAAAGTTTTGAAAATCAAGATAAGGTTATGGAACTCATGATTGATTGACTTTATTATCAAGACATTACTGTTGTAATGGTCAAACTAGATAAAAATTTGTGGATTATATAATAATAATCTGTTAATGTTAATTTTTTATTTGATGATCATATCGTATAGGTGATTATATCATACAGGAAAAAGTCCTTTCAAATGCAAAATTTATAGTGACCTATTTGAGACATCAGATCTGCAACTTATTTACAAATATTTAGGGAAAAATAGTTCTTTTTACTGTAATTATAAGTTTTTTATAGTTTGTGTTTATTTAAGAAGTACCACAATTCCACCCTTAAGTAATTTGCCAGACTTTGAAGCACTACGATTTTGGAGTCTTAAGTGTTGCCAAGAACCTATGGAAAGGCAGAGGTCAACCTCCCCTTGTCTTTCAGAAAATGCTCTCCGTCAAACAATCAAAACCCGAGGACAGTCACATATAAAGAATGAGATAAGCCAAAAATAGACTGAAACTTGTAAGGTTCTCCCAACCAACACCCAATTAGATTAAGTTGATCAGCCATTCATTCTATCTACTTCACAGAGTAAAAAGAGAATTCTCTCTTGTGCAAGATAGGAACATCGAGATCCTTAACTGTTCTTTTACACACTATGTCCAGAACAGACATGATGAGTCAAGAAAATATGACTAATGAGCTAGACAAACAAACAAAGACAAAAGGAGCTTCTATAGAGATGATCTCCTTTTTGAAGTTAGCAGATAAGGTTATTGAAATAAATACGATTAATTTGCAGACAAAAATCAGAAGAAGTGAACAAGTAAGTGGAAGATTGATAGATTTCAGCAGATAATCACAATCTATGTAAGAGAATCAGTAATAAAACAGGTCATCTTAAAAACAGATTGGGCCTTGCCGAATAGAGTATAATCAAACTGGAGGACAGATGACCCAAAATTTTTCAAAGTGAAAAAAGAACAATATATATTAAAAATAAAATTTTAGACTATAAAAACATACAAAGTCTTGAAAATTTTGCAGTAGGTATAATAGATTTCCAGAAATAGATTTCCAGAAGGAGAAAACAGAGAATGAGATAGAAACAATATTCAAAGAGATAAAGAACAACTAAGTCCAAAACTAGTAAAATCATCAATCTGCAAAATCAAGAACTCTGTGATATTCAAGCATGTTAAATTTTCCTATGTGAAAATTTCTACTTTCATGGTATTTGCATTTTATGTATTTAAAAAGTAAGAAAAATAAAAGTTTCTTTGCAAACACAAGGTTATTTTGGAAAAATAAATCAACATAATTAAATTTTACTGAAAAAGTACATGACAGCAACATTTAAAAAATTTCAACAAAAGTCAAATAATCATTCTTAAACTTTTAAATTGTTTATTCAATGTGTTTACACAAATCCTTGGTCTTTTTTTAAAAAAATCAACAAAATGTAATTAAATTACATTTAATGTACATAATATATTCTTCATGATATCATAGCAAAAATTTTTTGTCATTTTAAAGATTAAACAAATTACTTGAGATTAACTGAATTTTGTAAGAAGAAAGCTTAAGATTCTATATCTTTATACATATTAATGGGTTTGAAGCTAAAATGTTTATCACATTTACTACACATCGATAGTTCTAAAATTAGTTTAAATTTAAAAAATAAATTAAAATAAGTTTAAATTTGTGTTTAATCATATTTTAAATATTAATTTTTTCACTCTTAATGATAAATATAATGGCTCAAGGGAAAGATGCTAATGAAGCAGATACCAGTTTGACTCAATTTGTCACTTAAATTCTGGGTGGGTTAAACATTATAATCCAATTTATACTCATAGTACCAATAGTAGACTTCTCACTACTGCTTTATGCTTTAAAGTGTATCAAGGTCTTTAATAAACAGAGCTTTGAAAGAAACTTGCTTAGTAAAAGAACATCCAATATTAAATTTTCTAAAAGAGGGTTTCTCATTTGGAGGGAGGACAATCTTTATTGTGGGACCATCTGTGCATTGTAGGATGTTCAACAGCATCCCTGCCCTCTGCTTTTTATATCCTAGTCTAACTTGTCCCCAGACCTAAGTTGTGACAATCAAAAGTGTCTCCCGACATAGTCGAATGTCCCTTGAAGGAAAAAAAAAAGAAAAATCATGCCAGGTTTGAGAACCACTATTCCAAAATAAAGAATTTTCTAATAATAAAGGTGCTGGTATACCTTATAGATCTAATAGGCACAGAGTTCTCAGATTGGGGCCCTTTGATTATTAACTACATGGTTAACATAGTTATCTACCAGTTAAGTATTATTAGTGAGAGCTTATCTATTGAGAGACACAAAATCATGTCTACACCAAGATTCTAATTACTTTGCTAATTAATAACTGTGGCTAGTGAAGTATGTCTCAATGTTTCACTTTAATGTTGAATAAGATCTTGCAGCTTTCGTAGAATGAAAGAAGTGATGATTTATAAACAGCTACTCATAAAATGATATTATAAACTTTTCAACAAAAAAGACATTGCAGTTATTGCCATCTTTCGGACTTTTACATTTTTCTGTCGTTTTCTTCAAAATATTATAAATAAAAAATGAATGTCCAGAAGAAATCGCTTTTATTTTTATCTAAATTATTTGAATACAATTTATGTATTACCAATATGTTTTAAGGTTTTATGCTCAGTATTTGATATGCAGAAATATCTATATACCATCTGTTAGTCTATTTATTGGTTCCCACACACAAAGAGCATACAGAGTTGTGTTTTTTTTAAATTATCTCTTTAATGTATCTTTTAATGTGTCTCTTTTTAATGTTCTTTAATGTATCTCTTTTTTTAATGTTTCTCTATATGATGTATCTCTTGACAAAAAGTAGTTTTTTGCATGGAAATGAAATTGTAAAATCACTAAATAGTACCTTAAAGTGTAGTTATTAATAAGAGGTACTAGAAAATCTAATTAGATAACAATATACTTTGTTTTGTAAAAATTTGAGGACTCTTAGTCCCCAGCAAGGATAAACAATGGCTTTAATAAAAAGCAAATAAAAGAGAGTTTGAATTTTTAAATTGCAACACAATATTTTAAGATGCAGTTTTTATAATTAAGAAAATATGACATCATTGTTGCTTTAAAGATAGTGTGATAAATAAGATTGCACAAGTGGCTACACTTAAAAAAAAAGTTTTTCCATATTTTCCTCTTTATATTTAGTTCAATGCCTTCATATGATTAAGTACACATAATAATAATGAATGTAGAGATATACTCTTCAGAAATATTCATTATACTGAATGAGAAACAGCTATATATCCTATAACTTTTAAACACCTAATAGAAGGGGATTTGGCAAACTTTTTTTTTTTTTGCAAACTTTTTTTGTAAAGGGCCGGTGTGGACTAATTTAAGCTCTCCTAGCCACACATCTCTGTTGCAGCTACTCAACTCTGCCATTTTAGCAGAAGATCAGCCATAGACAATACATAAATGAAGAAGTGTGACTATGTTTCAATACAAATTTATAAAAACAAGCAGTAGGCAGGATTTGTCCACAGATTGTCCATTGTCCACCCCTGTCACAAATTACTGTGCATACCTAACACATACACATTTTTGCTGTTATGGGGAAATGTTCCCCTTTCCCAGAAGATGGGTTAAGTCATTTCATAATCCTATATAACATAAAATATATGCTCCAGTTAGTAAATTAAATAGTGTTATCATTTATTTTAGAATGTATCCAGTATTATCATTAGGAAAACATTTTTTTAGTGAATTATTTCAACCTTAACATAATAAAACCTACATAAATATAATCATTTTCTTTTATAAAAGATATAATTTGTTATAGAAATGTGTACTGATTACTACCAGTTAAAATTTAAAGGATAATTAGAAAGTGTACTATAGATACAAATGGCATTAAAAATTAGATTCAGCCAAGGAGAATCTAAGTTGCTGAATGCTTTGACACATGTTGCCACCCCAGGAATATGGAACTGGAAGATAAGTTTGCTAAAGGGGAAAGGTCTTTTGGAACCAAAACTTACAGCTGCTTTGGGGTTTGCTTGGGCATAAAGAAGTACATTTTCATAATATACCTCAAAAAAAAAAAAAAAGAGAGAGAGAGAAAGAGAGTGAGATAATTATTACCTGTTAAAGAGACAAATTTTTTCTTTAATATTTTCCTACTTTTAGTGACAAAAGAAAAACACTCAAAAATCTTGGTTTTATATGTTACATTTTCTCCACCTCTCTATAAACTTTAAATGCAAATGTTGATTTGTTTTTGCTTTTTCTAATCCACTAAGAAACAATTAAAAAGTTATCTGTCTATATCTGGCTTGAACATACCTGTTTATTGAAAATAAACTTTTTTATGTTAACAGAGCTAATAAATGGCAATCTCACTAAAATATCAAAGCCTGCAGGTAGTAAGGTCTTTTTCTGTTTCTTTGCTCACACTGATTTTGGCATTTCAGTTTTATTCTAATTACTCTTTCTCCATAAGAAACTCTCTAACTATTCAACAAAAAATGTCTTATCTTACTCCCATTAAATGGTGACTGAAATTCATCAAACTATAAATGTAATATACATGTGCTTTTCCATAGACACATTATACTTCAATAAAAATTATAAAAACATCACAACAGTAGTTAGGCTTACCTGAAAATATCCCCTAGAATATAGATAGAATTGGCATTGTTCACCTTAACTGTTATAGAGTTGTCCAAGTTTAACCATTTTATACATGCCATACATGGGTAACAGGACATATCTCATCATTTACCATTGATGACCGTGCAGGTGTCAATTCATGTTTAATTAATACCACTCACAAAATTGAAAGCATATCAAGGGCATTGCTACTCATTTTACAGAGTTGAACTATTTATCTCAACCTTTAAGTTTAAGAAATTCTGTAGCTTATGTGTAAAGATTGCTTCGTACAATATTAAAAAAAAAAAAAAAGCCTTGAGTGGTTTAGCTCCTTTTGGCTGAATGACTGCAAGGGAGTTATTATAATTTTTCAAAAATCAGGCACAGATCCCAGGTAAATACAGTGCACTTGATGTTGGCAGAGACCTCCTATCAACTAGAACAACTAAAAACACAAGATGATTGCCACATGGACTATTTTATTGCAACATAAATAGTTGCACATAATAACAAATAAATATTACAGAAGTCTGTCACCTTCATCCCCAGTGACACTGCCCCAAGGCAACACATTTCAAGATTCTCAGTTCATTAGTTCATCTGTGGATTCCGTGTCACATTATATTATACATATTGACTCCTCTTCTTGATTTGTCAATTCAGTTTCAATTAACTCCCTACTATGAAAGAAAGAGAATAATAAATAAACCCTATTTCCCTTTCTTAAACATCTCTGTGGGCTTATTCTTAATTTCTTCTATTAATTACTTTAATCTTTTACATAAAATATTTAAGTGCCTTTATCTTGTTAACTGCAAGCAGTATATTTTGGTTTCCTTTAAATAAGATGAAGAAATTTGTACTATTAAATTTTTCTCAATATCTTGTATCCTTTTTTAATTTTCAAATTCTAGCTTTGTTTTTTTAAGATTTTATTTATTTATTTCACAGAGAGAGAGAGATCACAAGTAGGCAGAGAGGCAGGCAGAGAGAGAGGGGGAAGCAGGTTCCACACTGAGCAGAGAGCCTGATGCGGGGCTCAATCCCAGTACCCTGAGATCATGACCTGAGCCAAAGGCAGAGGCTTAACCCACTGAGCCACCCAGGTTCCCCCAAATTTTAGCTTTTTTACTTTCCTAATTATTCCAGCTTTAAAAAACAAACAAATAAAAAAATTAGGTTGGCAAGGTGTATATGTTTTATATAAAAGTGTTAACACACTGGTGCCATGCTATTTTTATAGGTTAAGTGTAGACATTAAAAACAAGGAAAGCATAAAATTATGAGCACTTTCTGTATTACTAAAACAACTATTGTGGTTGAACCTATAGAGAAGTAGACATAATCTAACCCCCATGTGCTCTCTGATGTAAATAGGTATAAATTCCAAATGTCAAAGGCAGATCCTCCTCATCCATCTTTATATTGGATTGTTAAACATTGTTAAAAATCAATCTATATTTTATTTTGCTTTATCATTGTACCATGATTCTTGAACATTTTTTTCCTGAAATTCCTAATTGTTTTTCTTTTTTGTTGACAGGAGGATCACGTCATTACCATATTACTAATATACAATTTTTTAACAATACCATGCTAGTTATGATGAAATGTAGTTGCTATAACAATTATCAGAAAAAACTGATTTTTTTTGTTAAAAGACAAAAGCATATTTCTTTTTAATAATCTACTCTAAAAAAAAAATAGAAAAGGCTAAGTGGCTAGGTGCACCTTGGTGGCTCAGTGGGTTAAGTGTCTATTTTGGGCTCAGGTCATGATCCCAGTGTCCTTTAAGTCTCTAGGATTGTAAGAAAATAAATTTCTATCTTTTAATCCACTCAATATGTGGTCCTTGATTATGGCAGCCCCAGCAAACTAGTACACCCAAACTGGATTAGGTGCTAAAAGCTCATAACCTAGTTGCTCAAAACCTGGTCATAGGCAAAACTTACAGACACTTCTAAGGAATTTATAAGGAAATACAGATAATCTGCAGGTTATTAATGAATTATTTTCTATACAGATACAATGAATTAATTATGCATATTACGAATAAACAAAACTAGATACTGTGATGTTAATTTTATGACAGTGTTAAGGGATGTCCAGATACCTGGTAAAATCTTTTTTCTGAAGTATGTCTTTGAGGATATCTCCTGAAGAGATTAACATTTGAATCTATAGACAGAATAAAGAAGATCTTGTTCACCAATGTGGTCAGGCATCAGCCAATCCATGGAAGACTTTAATTAAGTAAATGGCATAGGAAAGATGAATTTGGTCTTTGCTTCAGCATCTCCTGCCTTCAGACATCCCGTCTTCTATAGTTCTCAGGTCTTCAGACTCAGACAGAGACTTACACCATTCACTGCCCACGATTTCCCCCTTCTCATGTCTTGAACTCAATCAAATTACATCACCAGCTTCCCTGGTTCTCCAGTTTCAGATAGATGACCTTGGGACTCCTTAGCCTCCATAATTATGAGAAACAATTACTACCTTCAGTCTCTCTATTCTATTTCTTTGGAGAACACTGACTAATGTGGATACCAATTCTCCCATCTTAGGTAAGGTTCTTAAGTAAAAGTAGAATGAATAAAATGACACCAGAAATACAGGACCTATTAGCAGGAGTTCTTATCTGGTGGTGAGACAACAGATGATTTTTGCTATCATCACCATATTTTCTATCTTCTCTAGTGTTTGTTTGTTTGTTTGTTTGTTTAACTAGGATCTACTTATTTTTTCTTCTGAGAGGGCAGAAGTGGCAGAAGGTGAGGAAAAGAGAGTCTCTCAACCCTGAAATCAAGACCTGAGCTGAAATCAAGAGTTGGGTTCTCAACTGACTGAGCCACTGGGAGCCCCTATTTTTATCTTAAATGTGTATTAAATATTATCTGTAGTATTTACTCCAGTAATTATTGAATCTATTATTAAAAATGTACTTAGCAAATGCTGGGTGGAAAAAGTGGGAGTAGAACACACAGGCTGATAAAGCATAATAATTATAAATAAATCCAATATAATCTGCTTCACTAAATCTTTAATGGTCACCTTTTAATTATTACATCTTTTTCTTGTTATGCACTGATGACAATCACCTACCTTTATCACGATCAATAATTCCTTTTAGAAGAATTCTAGAATTTCCTTCTTCCTGTCTACTTCCAATTCCATGTGAGTAAAGGTGGGGACACGATTTAAGTCCTACTGCAAAGTTCAGGGGAACAGCAGTTTAAGCATTTCACTGTTGCTGTCGACTGTGGTTCTGGATTATTCAAGGGCTGGATGGTACTGTTACAGTGACACTCTTGACATTTGAACTTCTGAGGCTAAGTTACCTAACAGTGTCCAATGTTTGAGCCCCCAAAATAACATGCTTTTAGTTGAAAGGCTTCATTATTTTGGAGGTCCATGGGTCGGGAAAACTTCCCAGGACAGACATAAGTCACCCTAAACAGCTTCTATCCCTGAAGACTCCAACTCTTATTCTGAGCCCAGATAAAGCCACATTTTCCCATCTCTCCTCGTGGCTACTTCTTTGGGGGCATTGTACCCTTATGCATTTATCACTCTCTCTTTAGAGAGGAGTTCCAAAAACCCACTGATATGTTTCAGGACTTGTCTTTGCAACCTCAAAACATTTTTAGTATGCCCTTTCCCTTTTTCCTGAGGGGAGGAGATGCCTTCCAGCCAAATACACACATGAATGGAAAAGGATCAGTCAAGTCTCCCTTCACAGAGCACACACTCTGCTCTACATTTGTTTTTATTTTGAGTAACATCAGAGAGACTAGTTTATTGTTAAGTAAGTAGTTTTGCCTGAACAGGCAATACAATCTCTACCTTAAAAGTGACAGATAACTGGCTTCAGGTTAACAACTGGGAATGAGTGTACACTTAAGAGCCAGCGCACTATGCATTCCACCACTTTCCTTTCTCTTCCCTTTATGCTCTTCAGTCATTCCTTGTTCTTTCATGCTTCTCCTATTTCTTTGTAATCTTCATCGTGAGGACTCCATGATTTATTTTCTTTCCCCACCAGCTTCTCTCTCATGACACAGCAAAATAATATAACAAAATTGTGATGGATATTTTTATTAGTTACTCAAATGGTATAATAAGTTCTAATGGTTAAAAAAAAAAAAGAAAAGGAGGTGGGAAGAAGATAGGAAAAATTTAACTTCGATCTAACTAGCTAAAGGAAACTACCTTAAAACTACTACATTTATTTTGTCCTTTAATCCTACTTCATCTTCCCGATGTCTCTGTTTGTTTACATATGCGTGTAGCAGGAAAAATATGCTGTATACTCTTCATCGTTTCCCTTCATTCCCCTTTGTTTTATTACCTCTGGTTGTTCATTGACTCAATTGACAGAAATTACGCCTTTTGAACAAAAGGCCAAGGCCCCAGAGGAGGGCATGAGAACAGATGTATGGAGTGAATGTCTGTGGAAAAGGGAGGAAGATTTGTGCATTTTAACAGCAGAAGCAATCCATACCTTATTTGTAGGCATCTATACAAAGCTTGCAGCCAAACTCCCAAAGAGGAAACAATACTCTGTGTCTTTCATGAAAAACAGAGCCTGGGGTAGAGAGCCTATTTACTATTATTTAGCAGAGGGCACTGCCCAGGAAATAGGAATGGAGGGTAAAGGGAGTGAGACAGAGGAGGAGAGAGAGCACATACAAACCTATGATCATCCAGCTGGTGCCAATTTAGCATCAATACACAACCCGATGCTGTAACACTTGGGCACATCTCCCAGGAGGCTGCTTGGAACTACTGCATTTTACAACAGTCCATTGCTGGTATAAGAGAGTGAAGGAAGATTGAGCAGTTAATCTGCTGTCTCTTTCCTGTCTTTGAGCTTATTGAACCTACGGGGTGTAACTCTGTAGATCCCACAAACACACAGCTCGGGGCTGTGTTTTTCAGCACTTTGGAGCAAGCATTGGATAAAAGCAGAGCCATCTGGGGGCATGACTGTGGGTCTCCTTAACAGTGGTTCGAGGTCGGTTGGGGGCAGTCTTGGATGGTGTTAGAAACAGCAGCAGCTGCATCCTGAGCTTTCCTTCAGTCTATGAGTAGAATAGATCAGTAGAATTGCTCTAACAAAGAAATAAGGTAAGTGACCAAAGCCTAGAATAATCCAAGAAGATGTGAAGTAAGCTTTTTTTTTAACAGTTTGGTAATAGAAATTTGAGCAAATTAGTTATTACTTATGTTTCCAGTTTTTGAATTTCCTACCTGCTCTAGAGAAGGGTCTTATCTGGACTTGAGCAGAACAGACACACAATCAAGGACTGATGATACAGGTGACAGTTCATGCCCATACGTATTTATAGTGCTCATAATTCGGTGACATGATTGATATGGAGACACAGAATGGACTCTCAGGAATCAATGCTCAGCAACATCACAAGTCCTCAATAAGACAGAAACTGAAGGTACTACAGAACGTTGTTAAATCTAAACAAATGGGGAAATGACAGAAGCAATAAAGAAATGGTCAGTGAAGTTTTCACTTGGGGAGGAGTTTGTTTTTTTTAATGAAACTTATTTTTCTGGGTCCCCAGAATACCTAGAAAATAAATCATATGTTTAATTATCTTTAAGGACCCTACTTTGAAGTCTAAATTTCTGAAAGGAGCAGATAATCACAAAGAAAACAAGTCTCTTCTTACATTAAAATAAATAAATAAATAAATAACCTGATAAAGGACATCTCACTTCCTGATCCTTGTTAACATCTAAAGCTGGAGATAGTTATAGAGATGGAGTCGTAGGCTTGTCTCTCAAATTAGAGACTAGAGTCAGAGGCCACATCCATGTATGTAGGACATTTAGAAACTTACCCCATATGTCAGCCCTCCAACCATCAACCGTACCTCCAGGCCCTGCCCTAGACTCTGACTCTGGACTGTGTAATATGCCATTTATGTGACAGGACATTAAGGGGATCCATAGGATGAACTGAAGTCAAAATTAATGTCTTACTGTAAAACACAGGATTTAGAGATAGAAATGAACTTGAATTGTTTAAATCCAAAATTAGAGTTTTTCAGCTGACTTTGTTGATTGACATTTTCGCTCCCTCTCTCTCTCCCTTTCTCTCTCTACAGTTTCTGTAAATATACTTTGCATAGGTATATGCAAAGCTAGAATACACTAGAATAGACAATGCATCACAAAATATAAAAAGTCATATCTCATTTTAAAACTTTATTCAGTAAACGTTTACCCATACTATTAATAACATATAAAGTACACATAAGCACTGTATTAAGATATATGCTACATGTTGCACTTTTTTGTACTTCTAGTAATAGTTTTGTTTTGTTTTAAGAGGGAGAGCAAGAAGGTGTGCTCGAGCTTGCCACAAAGAGGGGGAGGGACAGATAAGGAGGGAGAGGGACTAGCAGACACTGAGCTGAGCACTGAGCACAGAGCCCAATGCAGGGCTCAATCATAGGACCCTGAGATGATGATACCTGAGCGGAAAACCAAGAGTCTGAGGCTTAATCCACTGAGCCACACCCAGGTGCCCCTGTACTTCTGTTAATGGGCATCTTGTTCTATTAACTCTGAGAACATCTCTGATTACTCTCTAAGGAAGCATTTCGGAAAGAACTTAACTTGTAAAAATTTTAAAGACTCTTGGGGTCTTGCAAAATTTTCCTTCAGAAAAATTTATGCCAAATTACAATCACTCTAGCAGTGCATTAGAGTTCTTTGTTTTACTGCAAGTTTGCACTGGATTTATTATTAAAATGTGTGGTAGGGAAAACAAGATTTGGTAGTGTTATTAATTCCTATTAATTCCATTTTTGGATTACTACCAACAGGGAACATATCCCCACAAACAAGCTGGATATTTGCACTTCTTCTTCTTGAATTCCCATCCATTCACTGTGAAGGTTTTTGTTTGTTTGTTTGTTTGTTTGTTTGTTTTTATCTTAGTGCATCCCTTTTATTTTCTGATTTTGAAAATATTCATGATTGAAAATTGATTCATGGCATTGAAAATGATTCATGGCATAAAAGAGGGAATTGATTCGGCTTAGTGCTGTTACAGTAACCTATACTGATCAGTAAACTATACAGTAAACTATACTGATCAGAAGCACAGATTCTGTGGTCAGTTCAGAAGGCTCTGCTTCCCAGTTTACTGCTGAATAGCTTCATGAGCTTAGATAACTTACTTTTCTTTAAACTTTAGTTTCCTCCTTTATAAAAATGGAAAATATATACTGGAAATATACTTCCTAGTGTTATGTGATTTAAATGACATAATATATCCAAGATAATTAGCAAGTACTGGCACATTATATATGTTGAATAAAGGTTAACAGTTATAATTAGCGGAAAGACAGTTGATACTTCTGCCAAAAGATGAACTTGAATTTCAATCTGAATGTTAGATTCTTTAAAAAAAAAATCTGAATTAATATATTTTTAAACAGTGTTGATATGTCAAACCTAAATAAGAACAATTTTGTTTTAAAATAACTTATGAAATGTATAATAAACAGGTCAGTGTACTTACTCTTTTTCATAAGAAATGAGTGGTTTTGATGTTGCAGACCCATCAGGTTAAAGAGAAAACTCCCTACCATGGCATTATTGAAACTTTCTGAAGCTATATTCCTGGGCACCTTACTTGACCTCACTGATTTTTTGCTGTTATTTCTTCATGTTGGTTGTCTGTTAACTGAGGAAGTAAATAGATTTATAAAAATATTCAGGCTTTTAAAATATATTTAAAAATAGAGATGTGAAAGTTGTATCCATTAGGCTACTCTTGATGCAAGTAATACAAATGTTCAACAAATAATGAATGTGAAAATGTCCTACCTTAAAGCATAAGACAGAGTAATGCTCTTAACAAGATGTCCAGAGATGGGCTCTCCTGTCTAATGGCTCAAAAATGCCCTTAGGCACTCGGGTCTTTTGTCCTACTTCTCTGCCATCCTCACACTTGCTTCTCATGATTGCAAGAGATTGGCTACAATTCCAAGCTTTGGGTCCACATTGGACAGTAGCCAAAAGAGGAAAGAAAGTGAAGGGAATTCAAGAGTCCTCTCTCCCTGTAAGTCTCCTGAATACCAGGGAAACTACTGTTTCCCCATAATTCCTCCTCTTACCCTTTCCCTCACATTCCCTTGTCAGTAATAGATCACACATCAACCTTTAGACTGATTAAGGAGCATCAATTTATCATACAGAGCTTAAACCAATCATAACCCATACCCTGGGGACACCACATTGCTGCTTGAACAAGGCTGAGCTCTAAAAGAAAGGAAAAGGAGACAGTTGGGTATCTTTTGTATCTGCAGCATTTTAATTTAGAAAGATGCCTGAGTGATGACACAGAGAGTCACTGCCATAGAAGGAAGAATGTAATATATTTGCCAAGAGAAGGGGCATGTCACACCATGCAGGACCCCATGGGAAGAACAAGTTTGGGTTGGAGATGGAGGGATGGCAAACATGGCCCAGAACGTTTATTGTGCTTTCCATGGGAAAGACAAAGGAGGGCAGGGAAATAGTGTAGGGTTGCTCATTTAAATAATGTTGGTGGGATCTCAGCCATACTGAGGTCTCTAGATGTCTGTTACTTGGCCCTGGGTTGCTTTAGGTCAGGAAAGACCAGTTGGGTATGTTAGAGTTAGAGAAAGGGCAAGGCTGGGGACAAGCACCAAGGACTTAGGGTTAGTTGGTTTGCATTTGAAAGATGTGTTCCCAGGTAATAGTTCGTTAGTTTAAGAATTAGCTCACCCTGGGAGTAGCAGTCTGTCCTAAGACATCCTTAAGATATCAAAGCATCATACAGAAAACTTAAAAAAAAAATGTGTAAACAACCAAACTAAAATAATTAATACTTGAAATGTATCAAACATGAATCATATGTATTTCCTCACTTCATTTGCATATAGCACAGTTACAAAAACCTCATTTTTGTTTCGACACTCTTATATGTCCAAAGTCCCACAGGTAGTGATTGGTGAAGCCAGGATTTCAATTCATTTTGACTCCTGACTTCAAGTACTTAACTAGGACTTTATTCATTATTTTTCAAGAGTTCCGTTTTTAAATAAGACACTCCTAAAATAGTAGAGGAAAATGGTTACACAATGAAGTACATGATTAGAATGATAGTTTACCAAAACAAACAAACAAACCCTTAGTCTTTTAAAAAAAAAAAATTGCACTGAAAATTTAGTTCTGAAGAAACGTGAAGAAGAAACAATAGCATACTTAAGGGAAGACAGAAGCACGAGAAATTAAATGATTATTTCTTGACCCCAACCTGGATGTAAAATCAGCTTTTAAAATATGAAGCATGTTTTAATGCCAAATGATAAATTTTTATTATAGGCAAAAAATAGATACATTCTATTATACACTATTGTTAGATATATAAGGCTTTTAAAATTACAGAAAAAAATCACTACTACTGGCCATCAATCTCTAAGGTTCTCTTCTGCTCCAACACAGTATGAGATGTCCTTTGCAAAAACAATATCATGACCGGATTAAAAAATACGGCAGAAGCCTCAGGTGCCAAGATTCTCTGCTTTTGAACCAGAACATGGCATATATATATATATATATATATATATATATATATATATATATATATATCTTTTTTTTTTTTTTTTTTTCCCCTCTAAGAATGAAGCAGCTGATCCAGGGCATCTGAGCAGATTTTGCCAGGATTTTCTTTTTTGGACTCCCTGTGGGTAGTAGCTTTGAAATTTACCTGGAGTCACAAAAGCTGTGTGCTATAGTGGACAGAATACGATCGTTGAAGTCTACTTAAAGTGCATTTAAAGACTTGCTCCGTTTCTTGACCCAGAGGCGTTTGGACTGGTTTTTCAACATATCTTAGTCTCTATTTCTGTAGCTGTAAAGTGCATATGTATTGGCAGTGGTAATAAGTAATTATAATAAGTAATAAGTATAGGACATAAAAATAGTAAGTAATAAGTAAGTAATAAGTAATTCTCATTACTTATGAGAAAACGGGAAGCATGAAAGAGTTAACCCATAAAAACTGCGTGGTACAGAGTAGGGAATCCTTTAAATATTAGCTTTCTGCTGGAGTTTTTCTTCAATAGGTTAGGTCATCTTCAAAGCCTTCTGTCCCATCCTCTGGTAATCAGTCTCTGAAGTAATAAAATGCTCTCTGATGTTCCCGGGGGCTCTTCCCCACTCTTGTCTTCCTCTCCCCTTCTTTCTTTTCCATTTTACTCCCCTTCCAACTTATTTGTATGATTTCAAGTCTTCACTAACCCTTGGAACCTTCTAAAAAATAAATGCAAAGATTGGATCTTCATGATTATTGTTTCCTGAAGGTATCCCATCAGCCCATCAGAACATTTTAGAAATTTAGAGCTCACCTTATAGGCAAGCTCTATCCACGTGGTCAGTTTCTTCTCCAGGCTGTATGTCTCCTCTTCTCCAGCTTTTCTCTATTCATTCCTGTAGATGTGGCCTCTTGGACCATTGGAGTATTAATAATTGACCTCAAGGTATTTACTCAAGGTATTGCTAATCTGAAGGTCATCTTGAGAACTTGGTTATCTAAAAAGATTTTTAATTGTGTATTTAATAATTGCAAACCAGCTCCATTTGGCATATTATAGATGTTAATTCTGAAGATAAATATTAAGTTACAACAGATATATACAACTTAACAATAATTCCAATAATGTGACCCAATGAATATGAATGTAATTATAAAGAGAGAGAGAACAAGAAGGATAAGACTTATTTTTCCTATAAAGATCCTTATATAGTGCTCATGATTCATTAAATCATATTTGATGATACTTTTTCAGGCACATTTTCCACTTTTCTTAGTCTCATACAAGTGAGTAATTATGAAGGTTGGCACTTTATCCTAAGTGTACAGAACTTTCAAATAATTCATTATTAAGTTGCAATAGACACAGAGAAAAGTATACAAATCATTAATCATAAATGTATGCCTAAGTGTATTTTTGAAAACTGAACACACCTGCATAATAAACACAGTGGTCAGGAGACAAACTCGACTAGGGGATCTGATAGTGCTCTATCAGATATATTGTGACTTATTATAGGGAATTGGCCTTTCCTGATTGTGGGAGCTGGTTAAACCATCTCTGTAAATTCTGTCTTCACATCTGACGCTGGAGCTTGAAGTCCACAGCACAGGTATTCGGGAAGGGAAGATGGATGTAATGTGGATGAGAGCTAGGGCAGGCTGGAACCCACAAACGTGCTTGGGATCTGTGTTAATTCTGTCTCTCTAACCTTCATGCTGTGCCTGTCTTGCAGGGGAAGTTGATATCCTTCCTTCTGGAAGCTAGCTCAGGAGTGGAGAAGCTAAAGATGAATACAGGGGAGACAAAGAGTTGCAGGCACAGCTGCTGTCTCATAGCAATCAGGTGAGCCACAAGCAATAATATTTGTAAGATGCAAAAGTGCCTGCCTGAATTTCTAAGAGTGAAAACCAAAATGACTATTGCTTCACTTCGTACTCAAAGGGTCTCTTGTGGTCCATCCTCCAGAAACAGAGAGAGAAGGGAATTCTGAGCAGCACGGTTCAACCTCACTCAATGAACATTTCACAAAGCCACCAGAACCATTAATCGCCAAAGAATCCTTAGTGCACCTGTTCTTCTCCACCTCATTCACAGGTAATCACTGTCCTAACCTTAAAGCCATAAATTAATAGTGCCTATTTGGGATTTTATATAAATGGAATCCTGCAGTATATACTCTTTTGTATTTAGTTTTTGTGTTTGTTTGTTTTTTACTCAATGATTATGTTTGTTAAATTCATATATATCATTGCCTTTAGTTGCTGGTAGTTCTTTCTCAATTGCTGTACAGAATGGCCTTGTGTGACTGTGTCACAGCTGATTTGTTCTTTCCACTGTTGGTGGGCATTCAGATAAGCTTCAGTTTGGGCCTATTTTGAATAATGACTCTATTAACTTTTTTTTTTTAGTGAACATGTATATGCATTTCTGTCCAGTTAATATGTAGGAGAGGAAATGCAGGATCATATGGTATGCATATACATAACTTTAGTAGATACTGCCAAATAATTTCCAAGAATAGTGTTCAAATTCAAATTAGGGTACCAATTGCTCCATATTCTTGCCAAGATTCAGTGGTATATGTCTTCTGACTTTCAGCCATTGTTGTCGATATGTAATGGTAATATATCCTTGTAGTTTTAATTTTTATTTTCCTAATGATTACCTTGGATGATATATTTTCATATTTCATTGCCTACTTTGATATTTTATTTTCTAAAGTGCCTATTCAAATATTGTGCTTTTTTTTTTCCCCCCTTTGGAGGGGAGATATCTTGATCTAGCTTTCTCTTACAGAGTTGTAGTTCTTTATATATATTTGAGATTTGAGTCATTTGTTGAATATATATGTATTACACAAATTGTCTACCACTCTGGGTTGCCTATTTGTTGTCTTAATAAACATGCATGATTTCTTGATTTATATAACAAGAAGCTCTAAGTAAAATATGAGATCAAACACTCAAACCATAATTAATAGGAATTATGCCTTAATCAGATATATCAAAGAAAATATTTGTTAATCTAGATAGACACATTTAAATTTAAATATACAAGAATTTAATACAGCTATACAATTATCTATTTGATAAACAATCATTTATAATATTTTAAAATGTGCTTAATTTTATGGTTAAATGGTTATTTTAAAATGCAGAGTGCAAGTAGAACCTTAATTCATTTAGAAAAAAAAAGTAGTAATAATTTTAATGAAAACTATTAGCTAATTTTATAAAATAAAAAATGCTGTTTTGAGTGGAACATAATTATAAAATAAATAGTGTCTCCCGGTATTAAATTTTTTAAAAAAATGACATGCAATTAGCCTTTGACAATACAGATAAAGCTACTCTAGGTTATTGATAGGAAAAACTAAAGTAACATTTAAATCTGCTTCGATTTATTCAAGCTCTTACTTCTTTTCTTACTCACAAATTTTACAATCTTATTCTCTGTCTTTCCCTATTCCTTCATCATCCGTTTTCCTATTTAGGTAAAAGTATCTCAGGATTTCTCCTGGCCTAAAGGAATATCCATTACTTAAATAAGCTTCATCAGGCACTTAGTATAAAACTCTATTAGCTTTAACACAGCACATGGCAATTAGCCCAGGGCAGTTTCCTCTAATTCAATGCCTATGAATACCTAGTGACTTAACTCCAGTATTCTAAAAGCACCAAGGCACTTTCCTATTCCACCAATGGAATAAAGCTGACAGCTCATAAAACCCATCTTTTGCTCTTTCCAGTTATTTTTCTATTTAATGATGATCTCCATGATCTAATTACCTTTCCTTTGCATTCTAATCTAGGACTTGAAGATGAGAATAAGAATGTAGGTTGTTTCTTATGGCTACTTTGAGTGTTTTAAATGTGCCTTAACCATGAATGTGGTGTATGTCCTTAAGGACTTAATTTCTCTTTATTGTGTCTTATTGGTTTAGACTACAAAGATTGTTTTAGGGGAAAAAAAAAACTGTCTTTCTCAAATAAACCAATAATATTAAAATGTCCTA
Source organism: Lontra canadensis (assembly GCF_010015895.1). Classification (NCBI taxonomy): domain Eukaryota; kingdom Metazoa; phylum Chordata; class Mammalia; order Carnivora; family Mustelidae; genus Lontra; species Lontra canadensis. Next base: position 2,491,975 of record NW_022631056.1, on the reverse strand, counting down.
TCTGTATTGAAACCAGTGGGAAAGTGTACTGAAACTGTCGTCTTGGAAAAGAAGACCGTATCCATCACCAAACTCATCTATCAATGTTCCCATTTGCATAATTTGGAAAATCCAAAGTTACCCAGATAGCAGACAGATGAGTTTAATTTGATAAATTCAGCAAGCTACCCAAGCTTTCTATGACTTAGTGGAGTTATTGCTGCTTGAGCTAAAACAAGCTAAAATATGTTGATGACAGGTTAGGATAACACTTATGTTCATAACTTGGGTACAATTTGGGTACATTCAAGTATTGTTTGTCCAATGAAATTGTCAATATTCTGCTTCTAAACATAGCTCAGTCTTAGAGTTCAAAGTCCATCCAGTGATATTCAAAGGTATTAAATATAGATTATTAGTCATAAACAAAATGATAACTCCAACTTGCTACTAGACAGTTAAGTCACAAAGGGGTCTGTTTCATAGCTGTTCTCCAGATTATCCAGATGCAATCTTTAGGAGAGCCTAAATTCAAGAATCTAATTTCCCTTTTCCAGCAACAGCAACAACAACAACAACAACAAAAATCAAGAGACTGCTCTAGCATCAGTCATTTGTGGGTAATACATCTGAGAAAAATACCTGAATGTTGTTTGTTTGTTTCTTAGATACACTTGTGGGTAAAGAGTGATTATTCCTTTCCCTGGCATCATGACCCACCTCAGCATCTTCTTTCTACTTGCCATCATATTTCCTTTATTTCACATTCCAATTATTTTAATCTACATTTTTCTTCCCCCAGCAGGCAGTAGCATTGCTCATACTAAGAATTTTTCCTTCATGCATTGTCCAGTGTGATGTCATAATATTTAACAGGTAAAAATTACAAGAATGTTCCTGCCACTTCATAATGGAGGCATTTCATAATTAGTTTACGTTAGCAATATAGGGTAAAGTCAGATCCACCCCCAAAGTTTTATTTGCAATACATACAATCAAACAAAGTGGTGTATTCATCATCATGCCTTATAAAGTCATGCCTCAATTGTTAGTACAAGAAAGTAAGCTTTGGCTCTGTAGCAGCCAGGTAGAAACAAATAAAAGAAAGAGGGAGGAAACAAACAAACACCTGTGAGATAAGAAAGAAATGGATATCTGTTTTATTAACTTCTATCTCATCATTCCCACCTTCCAACTCTAGTCACAGCTCCAGTAAAATCTTTCCTAAACTACCCCTCATATGCAACCCAAGACACACTGCTTCATTTAGGCATCATTTTAGATCCCTTTCCTCTTCTGTTTTAAGTAACAGATGCTTTATTTGTATATTACAGTTTTTTTTTAATAGACCACTGCTCCATGTGAAATGTTCCTATATGACATTTTATGCCCTTTTTTTTATTAGTGGTAAAAAAAGAACTGTCAACATATTGTATACAACCTATAAATAAAGACATTTTCAGAGAGACAAAACTGAAAAAAGGGGCACCTGGGTGGCTCAGTGGGTTAAGCCTCTGCCTTTGGCTCAGGTCATGATCTCAGGGTCCTGGGATTGAGCCCCGCATCGGGCTCTCTGCTCAGCAGTGAGCCTGCTTCCTCCTCTCTCTGCCTGCCTCTCTGCCTACTTGTGATCTTTCTCTCTCTCTGTCAAATAAATAAATAAAATCTTAAAAAAAAAAAAAACTGAAAAAAGACATCTCTAGTAAACTGGTGTAAGAACTGTTTCACAAAGTTCTATAGGCTTTAAAAACAAATCAAAGAGAAACCAAGTAATAAACACCAGAAAAGGTAAATAAGTTAGTAAATATAATTGATTTGTGCTCTTCATGAATAAGTAATAAGGATAAGTACAATTTTGTCTTCCTACCCCTAGAGGATATTTGGGTATCTGGAAACATTTATTTTTTTAATGTCTGTAAACAGGTGCCCTGGCACCTAATAAGTAGAGAACAGGGATGATACTAGCCATCCTACAATTTATAGGATAGCCCTTTATGAAACAAAAACTCATCAGTGGTGCTAGAGTTCAGAAAAGCTGACCACTCTCTATATAATTAAATCTCCTTAAAGACTATTAGTTGTTGAAAGCAAATAAATTATAGCATTTATAGAACTAAAAAATATAAAAATAAGAATACAAGGGGTAGAAAGACAATAATTGATATAATTGATAGATAATTGATATAATTGATAGGTTGTCATAAAATTCTTAAAACAATCATGAAGTGACAGCATTCTTTTGAACATATTTCCAATTATTATGGAAGTATATTAGGATTACTAAAATAATTATCATAAAAATAATACAAAGAAGCTTAACTTAAAATATGATTAGAAAAGATGGTCCTTAAAAGACATAAAATAGAGGGGCACCTGGGTGGCTTGGTTGGTTAAGTGTCTGACTCTTGGTTTCAGCTCAGGCCATGATCTCAGGGTTGTGTAATCAAGCCCCACACTGGGCTCCATGGTCAGCATAGAGTCTACTTGAGATTTTCTCCCTCTGCCCCTCCCCCCACTTGGTACACACACACACACACACACACACACACACACTCTCTCTCTCTCTCTCTCAAATAAATAAATAAAATCTAAAAAAAAGAACAGGTAAAACAGACAATTAAACAATATTTAACTTAAAAAAAGTAGAAGAGAAATAATGAAGAAACAAAGAGCAAATGGGTCACCTAGAAATTAAATAACAAAAATTGAACATAAATCAAAACATTTCAGTAACTACATTAGTGTAACCAAACAAACAAAAACCAATTTAAGGGTATATTTGCCAGATAGTTTGTGAGTATTATTTACAAAAGAAAGAAAGGAAGGAGGAAGGAAGTGAGGAAAGAAGGAAGGAAGGAAAAAGGAAGTGAGGGAGGAAGGAAGGAAAGGAAAAGGGAGGAAAAAGAAAAGGAAGGAGAGGAAAAGAAAAGAATCACAACTGACTCCTACACACACAAACAGACTAAAATTAAAAACAGAAAGAAGACTTACATGTAAAAATTACTAGTAAGAATACTGGTTTGGCAATGCTGGTATTAGAGAAAATAGATCTCAAGACAAGATAAATTACTAGAAATAAAAAATCATGATATAAAAGATCAATTGATCAAATACAAAATATTATGTGTATGCACTCAATAACAAAGCTGCCTAATATATTAAACAAAATTGATAGGCATTTATTATCCTTGCAATGAATTAATAAAACAAGTATGGAATAAATAAAGATATGAAGTATTTGAACAACACTTCAACCAACTTGCCTTAATAAACTTATATAGACGTCTGTGCCCAGCAAAAGAAAAATACAAATCCTTCTTAAGTAGGAAAATATTTAGGAAATATGGCATAATAGAAGACTGCAGAAAGAATAAGGATAAGGTTGTGCTATGAAAATCTAGAGGTCATGAAAATTTTAAATATTCTCCCTGTAAAAACCTTTCAAATCTTTTGGAAGGAGATTAATTTCTTACAATAACATTAAGAAATTATATCAGAACTTGACATCAGTCAAGTATCACATAAACTGAATTGATTTAAATTAGTTAACTAGATAGGAAAATAAGTTTGAGATATTTAGAAAATATTTAGAAAAACTGATGTGAATGTGTAATAACATAATAACAAAATTAAATAATAATCTGATTAGAATTTTATCATGCTTCTTTTTATTATCTAAACTTTGAAAATAAAATCATTACTTTGAATATCTTGCTAAGTAAGAAAGAATTTTTTTTTCTTTGCCTTTAGGAGGAGGTCATATAGGTGATAAGTAAGCTTTTGCTGATTGAACATGTATTATCAATGTTTATATTAAAACTTGTATGATTAAAAATGTGTATTACAAATGTATGATTTTATCAGGATTAACCATCATTAAAATAATTGTGTCATTGCTAATTTAGGAAAATAGTTTATATATTTGATCAGTTTTGAATAAATGCACAAAGTATTTGAAAAACACAAATGCATAAAAACTCAAAAATGCATTTTTTTAAAAGGAATCATCATGGAATGGCAACATTTAATTTTATTAATTGCATTACAGACATGAAAAATTAAAGTACAGTTTCTATGAAGTATTAAATTATCTTCTCTTTGATATCAGAGATAAATCAAATTTTAAAACTTAATTAGTGGCAATAAGAAAAGAGAATTTTTTGAGGTCAATTATTTTTCAATTAAAATGAAGATGTGAAGAACCATTAAAGACAGAGCAAATTTCCTCACTGTACTTTATTGAATATATACCTGTCAATAATAAAAAGAGATATTTTATTACAGCTCATTGTACTATGCATAAATCTCTCCATGATTGTTATTTATAATCCTCAAAATTATCACTTATACAAATTTGGCTTATAAACACCAAAGATAAAAATGTGAGTAAAGCACTCACATTCATAACAAATATTGACATGTGTAAAGTATGTCTATATTTCATTTATATTTTTAAGTATTTATTTGTGAGAGAAAGAGAGCAAGAGAAGAAGGGATAGAAGGGGAGGGAGAGAGAATCTAAAGCAGACACTGCACTGAGAACAGAGACATTCTGAGACATGCTGAGACATTCAATAGCCCTACATAAGGTGGTATTTGACCAGAGACCACAGCCTGTGTGTTCCCCCATCTGCAGAGCAAAACTGACCTCACTTGACCAGGAAATCCAGTACATACTCCTGCCTGAATCATGTCTCCAAACAACAAACTGTGCTGCCCTTAAGTCCTGTCCTGACACTGCCAGGGCAATGAAGCCAGTTCATAGCCCTATTTATCACTAAATTTAATGCCCAGTCCTGATCATGTGGTAAGCCTGACCAGATAATCCAGCAACCATAAAGCCCATCTACAGTCCTATCTAAATGTTCTCTGCTCCAGACATACCTCCTATTTTCATCCTCAGTGCTCAAGCAGTTCCCTTGCCCAAAAATAGACCACAATACTAGCTTGCCCAAGGACATTATCAGAAGACACATCCAGAAATCCAAACTGATCTTACTGGTGAAGAATGGTCTCTGATAAAGCAAACCTATAAGGTCTGGAAGAGGAGCCCAATTACTCAATTGTGCATATAGCAACATAAGAAATCAAGGATCAGGGCACCTGGGTGGCTCAGTGGGTTAAAGCCTCTGCCTTCAGCTCAGGTCATGATCGTGGGGTCGTGGGATCAAGCCCCACATCAGGCTTTCTGCTCAGTGGGGAGCCTGCTTCCCCTCCTCCCGCCTCTCTGCCTGCTTTTCTGCCTTCTTGTGATCTCTGTGTGTCAAATAAATAAATAAAATCTTAAAAAAAATCAAGGATCACAAAAATCAGATAAATATGAGACCACAGAATGAAACTAATAAAACTCCAATAACTGACCCTAAAGAAAAGGAGCTATCTGAATTGTCAAAGAACTCAGAATAATCCTTATAAAGAAGTTTGATGGATTACAAGAAAACATACATAGGCAGACAGGCAGACAGACAAACCAAGAAAATAATCCATGAACAAAATGAGCAGTTTGATAAGGAAATAGTAACCATTAAAAAAAAAAAAAAAAAAAAAATCCTAGAGTTAAAAAAAAAATTCCAATAATTAAGGAAGAATTGTCAAAAGAAGACTTGACCATGTTAAAAAAAAAAAAAAAATCAGCAACCTGAAATATAGAACACTAGAAACTACCCAGCCAGGGGAGCAAAAGAGAAAAAGAATGAAAAAAAAAAAAAGAAAAACTACAGGAATTATGGAACATATTGAGAAGAAACTAAATTCATGTTATGGGAATTCCAGAATGAGAAAAGGAAGAGAAAGGGACAGAAAGCATATTCAAAGTAATAATGGTTTAAAGCTTCCCAAACCTGGAATACCTGGGTGGCAGAGTCAGTTAAGTGTCTGACTCTTGATCTCCACTCATAACTTGAACTCAGAGTTGTGAGTTCAAGCTGCACATTGCACTGGGCTTGAGTGTAGTGAAGCCTACTTAAAAAGGACAAAACAAAACAAAATAAAACAAAAAAAGACTTCCCAAACCTGGGGAGAGAAATGGACATATCCATAAGGCCCAAAGTATTCAAGCTGGTTAAACCCCAGTAGGGCTATACTGAAACACATTATAATTAAAATTGTCAAAACTCAAAGACAAATAATTTTAAGAGCAGTGAGAGAAAAAGGAGAAATTGCATACAAGAGAACCCCCATAAGACTAGCAATGGATTTCTCAACTAGAACTTTTCAGGCCAGAAGGAAATAGGATGATATATTCAAAATATTGAAGAAGAAAAAAAACAAAAACACACAAAAACAAAACAACAACAACAACAACAAAAACAAAGACTGTTGACCAAGAATTCTATACCTGGCAAAGCTGTCCTTCAGAGACCAAGGAGGAATTAAGACTTTCCTAAACAAACATGGGCTAAGAAAATTCATTACCACCAGTCCTGTCTTAAAAGAAATGCGAAAGAGAGTTCTTTGTGTGGAAGTAAAAGAATGCTAGTAATATCATAAAAACATAAAAAGGTCACATAAATGTCACTAGCAATGGTAAATATATAGTTATAGTTCGACTCTCCATTATAATAGTGGTGCATAATTCACCTAATGCCTGCAGTTTAAGAGTTAAAAGAATGTAGCAAAAAGAGCCACAACTGCAGTAATCTACTATTACCTAAATATAAATTTAAATTGTAACAGCTCTAACACAAAATGTGAGGGGTTAGGGAGAAGTGGAAATGTAAAGTTTGTGAATTCTATGGAATTTAAGTTTTTATCAGTTTAAAACAGTGTATTATAAGTTTGAGATATTTTATGTAAGCTTCATGATAACCACCAGAAAAGAAGATAGTAAAGAAGTAAAGAAGTCAAAGGTATGCTGATATCAAAAGATATCAAAACAAACCAAAAAAAAAAAAAAAAAAAAAACAGGAGGAGGAGAAACAAGAACAATGAAGCTACAAAACAACCAGAAAGTAGTGAACAATACAGCAACAGTAAGACATTACCTATCAATATAAAAATTTTAATTCTCCAATTAAAAGACTTAGGATTACTGAAAGGATAAAAAACAAGATCCAATAATATGCTGCCTACAAGAGACTGACTTCAGCCTTAAAGACACACGTAGACAGATTGCAGGGATGGAAAAAGACATTGAAAGCAAATGCTGACCAAAAAATTCAGGTGTAGCTCATATTAAACAAATTAGATTTTAAAATAAAAATGATAAAAAGAAACAAAAGAAATCATTATTTAACAATAAATGGGTTTAACACATCAAGAAGATACAACAGTTATAAATATTTATGCACCCATCAGATTACCTTAATATATAAAACAAAAACTAACAGAGCTAAATGGAGAAATAAACCATAATACAGGAATAGTTGAGGACTTTGATTCCCCCTCTCAACAATGAATGGATCATCCAGGCAGAGAGTGGATTTGAACAACATCACAGACCAAAGGGACCTAACAGACATATGCATAGTATTCTAACCAATATGAGCAGAATATATTCTTCTCAAGCACACATGGAATATTTTTTCTAAGATAGACCATATGTTAGGCCACAGAACAAGTCATTGCAAAGTCAAGAAGATTGAAACCACACTAAGTATCTTTTCTAACCACAATGGAATGAAACTAGAAATGAACAAGAGGAAAACAGGAAAATTCACAAACATATGAAAATTAAATGACACTCTCCTAAACAACTAATGGATCAAAGAAGAAATTAAAGGGGGAATAAAAAAGATTATTGAAACAAATGAAAATGGGAACATACATATCAGAACTTATGGACAAAAGCAATTATAAAATGAAAGTTCATAGATGTAAAACCAACATTAATAAGCAAGAAAGATCCCAAATAAACAATTAAGCCCTATGCCTTAAGAAACTAGAAAAGGAAGAACTGAGCCCAAAAATAACAGAAGAAAGGAAATAATAAATATTAGAGCAGAAATAAATGAAAGAGAAAACAGAAAAACAATAGAGAAGATTAGCAATCTGAGTTTTTTTTGAAAAGATAAACAAAATTGACAAACTTATCTAAAGTAACCAGAGTAAAAGAGAAAAGTCCCAAATTAATGAAACTATAAATAAAAAAGGAGCTATTACTCCTGATAATACAGAAATTTGAAGGATCATAGTATATTACTATGAATAATTATATGGCAATAAACTGGACAGCCTAGAAAAAATGGAAAATTTCTTAAATTTATCAAGATTGAATTAGGCAGAAATGGAAGATCAAAATAGATCAATTACAAATAAAGGGATTGAATAAGAAATAAAACATTTCCTAAGAGTGAAAAGCCCAAGATCAGATGGTTTCACTGATGAAGCTTACCAAAAAAAAAAAAATTAAGACCAATCCTTCTCAAACTCTCCCCCCAAAATTGAAGAGATAAGGACACTCCCAAACTCATTTTGTGAGGCCAGCATTATTCTGATACTAAAACAAGAAAAAGAGACTATTGACAAACATAGGTGCAAAAATTCTCAATAGAATACTAGTAAACTAGGGCTCCTAGGTGGCTAAGGTAGTTAAGTGTCTGCCTTCAGCTCAGGTCATGATCCCAGAGTCCTTGGATTAAGGCCGGCATCTGTCTCCCTGCTCAGCTGTGAGCCTCCTTCTCCCATTCCTCCCCGCTTGTGGGCTATTGTTATCTCTATCTCTCAAAAGAATAAATAAAATCTTAAAAAAATAAAATAAATAATTATAAAACAGAGTAAACTGAATTCAGCAGCACATTAAAAGGATCATTCATCATGATCAAGTGGAATTTTGCCCTAGAATGTAAGGATGGTCTAACATATGCAAATCAATCATATGTCGTCATCAATAGTAAGAAAAAAAAATCACATAAGTATCCTCAATAGACTCAGAAAAATCATTTGCAACATACATTCATGGTAAAAAAGCTTAACAAATTCAGCATAGAAAGAACATATCTCAACATAATAAAGACGATATATGACAAGACCATAGTTAATATCATACTCAATACTGAAAAGTTGAAAATTTTTCTTCTATGATCAGGAGCAAGAGAAGGGCATTAACTGACCAGTAGAAGAGAATTGGAAGCCGAGAAACAAAACTAAGTATGTATAATCAACTAGTATTTGACAAAGTAGTAAAGTATACTCAATGGAGAAAAGATAGTCTCTTCAATAAACAGTGCCAGGGTAACTGGATATTCACATGTAAAACAATGAAACAGGACTCATAACTTACAATACTCACAAAAATTAACTCCAAATGGAGTAAAGATTTAAATGTAAGATCTGAAACCATGAAATACTTAGAAGAAAACATAGGAATAAAGCTCCTCAGTTGGGTCTTGGTAATGACTTTTTGGATATGACACCTAAGCCACAAGCAACAAAAAATAGAATAAAATAATAAAAATACAAGAAAACAAGTGGGACTACATCAAACTAAAAAGCCTCTGCACAGCAAAGGAAACCATCAGTAAACTTAAAAGACAACCTACGGAATGTTAAGAAAAAAAAAAATTGCAAACCATGTATCTAACAAAGGTTTATTATCCAAAATATATGAAGAATTCTTAAAACTCAATAGAAAAAAAGCAAGTAATCAATTTAAAAAATGGCAAAGGACCTGCCATTTTTCTCCAAAGAAAATACATGAAAAACTAACTGGTACGTGAAAAGATTCTCAATCTCATTAGTTATTAGGGAAATGCAAATTAAAACCACAATGAGATACTACTTCACATGTGTTAAAGTGGCTGTCATTTAAAAAAATGAGAAATATATATATATATATGAAAATATCTATCCCTGTTGTGGGATATATAGAAAAGTTGTTAAGAGAGAGTAAATCATAAAAATTCTCATCTATGCGAGAGGATAGATGTTAGCTGACTCTGTTGTGGTAATCATTTCACAAAATACGTAAATAACAAAATCATGCTCTATGCCTTAAACTTACAATGTGATATAAGTCAATTATTTCCCAATAAATCTGAAAAAAAAAACTATTGAAACATAAAAAATAGTTGTTGAATCAGGAAAAAAATGACTAACCTCTTGTGCTGTGCAAAGGGCTGTATAAATTTTCTGGGCATGCATGACTGACTTTCAATCTGGTAACTTTGTCATAAAATTCAACAACATTGTCAGTACTAAGTTTTTACAGATTTCACATAGCATGTTGATCACAATTCATTAATAATTTATTTCTATTATGAATTTAAAATACAATGAAACATTGATAGTCATTATCAGTACTAAACACATGGTATATGCCTTCATGCTGGTGACGTTAGCATCTGAGCTCTACTGAGGATAAAAGGGCAAAAAACAAACAAAGTGAAGAGCTGACATCCTTGTGCTGATGAAAATATTACATTACAGAGCTGGCTGGATATCTGAAAGTTACAGACCTAGAATTCTGCATCTGAGTGAAACGGCAGCTGGCTGAGAAATAGTGGACAAAGAGAATGATGAATGAAATCGTGATTTGATGTGTAGTGGAATATGGGGAACAAACATTTTAGTGCTTTTGTGGAAGGCTTTATTTCCTTTCAGTTTTTCAAAAAAAGCAAACACCACTTCAGAACGCTATGTACACTTTTCTGTCTTTTTCACTCTATCGATTTCTTTACTTTTCCCTTTCACCTATTTTCTGTGAGATTCAACCCCATTTCATCGGACAGGGTCCAAGTGGAACATTTACTTATTCTGAAAAGGAAGTTGTAAGAAATGGGAAAAAAATTTCAATTTCTTTGATCATTTCCCTTGTACAACATAAAGAAAACACTTAGGTAAATAATATTTATTGAAAATATATTTTTTCTAAGAAATAGTGTGTAATCATTTTGGAATTATAATTATTTTTGTGGCTATTTTATGATACTCTTTAAAGTGTGTGATAATGCAACAAATATAAAATAAGTGTCAGGTGTTTGAATTTGATTCAGATTTCCATCATTACCTCAGATGGAAATTCAGATAAAGAAAAATGAAAAAATATGGCATTCCTAACTATTTGATATTCTATTATTTAACAATTCTTAACAAATTCTTATGTTAAAATAATGTGTTCATTATGCAAAAGTGTACTAACAAAATTTGTTTTGTATGTATCCATTTTCCTTGGACTTCAAATATTATTGTCAAAGTTTAATTAATTAAGGCCACAAAATAATCTGAAGATTTTATCAAAGTTGATCATGGCTCCTACTTTGGAAAACAGTTTGATTCATTTCTGCATTTTAGGCTACATGATATTTTATTAGCCCTGTACTCCAATAATCATAACATGACTTTGACAACAATATGACAAAATAACAAAACAGAACTGCAGGAAAAGAACAAGAAACATTAAGTCCACATATGTGTGAACTTGTTCAAAAAGTAATCACTGGGGTGCCTGGGTGGCTCAGTGGTTAAGGACTCTGCCTTCAGCTCAGGTCATTATCCTGGGGTCCTGGAATTGATCCCCGCATCAAGCTCTCTGCTCAGCAGGGAGCCTGCTTCCCCCTCTCTCTGTGCCTGCCTCTCTGCCTACTTGTGATCTCTCTCTGTCAAATAAATAAATAAAATATTAAAAAAAAGTAATCACCATCAGTAGGTATGGACTTTGATAATACTAGACAAGCAGTATTTAGAAAGGACATTAAAACAAGTCTAAGTCAATAGAATGCAATTCATATTTCATTTACATATTAAAATTTTGTCAAGTATTGCTTATTATTTGCAATATAGATCATGAGAAAATTTTAATTATCTAATAACCTATATTTTAAAGGTATTTATTATATTGAAATTTGGCCTTTGTTTCAAAATGCCTCAAAAATCATCATCTAATTTTGGATTATTATCTATTTTAAAAAATACAGCTGTAGCTTAGATCTATATTATTATTCAGTCTGTTTATCCAGAAGTATTTATAACATTAAAACAAATAAACAAACCTCTTTTACATTCCATTCTTAGCAATGTTTTCTAAAATTATGGTTATTGTATTATCTCAACAGTTCATGAATGTTCCTCAAATAGTTATGGATAAGAAATAATGTAATTGTAAGTAGAAGAAAGAAGGTAACGTTGCACTAGTTTGAATGTATCTACAGATGGATGGCAAATGAAAGGGAACTGAATATCATCAGGAAAATCTCTCCTGATGAAAACTGGAAGATTTCAGACAGTTCTTTTTTTTTTTTTTTTAAGATTTTATTTATTATTTATTTGACAGAGAGAGATCATAAGTAGGCAGAGAGGCAGGCAGAGAGAGAGAGGGGGAAGCGGGCTCTCCGCGGAGCAGAGAACCTGACTGTGGGGCTTGATCCGAGGATCCTGGGGATGATGACCTGAGCCAAAGATAGAGGCTTTAACCCACTGAGCCACCCAGGCACCCCTCAGACAGTTCTTGACAGTGATGTGGAGATATAAATATTATCTCTTAGCACAAATATGCCACCGAAACCTTACCAGAAAGAGGCAGGGAGCTCCCTACTTATTCACCCAACAATTACCCCATTTTTAATCTTTTCTGTTCCTTTAAGAAAGAAAAACATTTTATATTTTTTAAAAGATTTTATTTATTTAGCAGAGAGAAAGAGAGAGGGAGAGATACAGGCAGAAGGAGAGGGAGAATCAGGCTCTCTGCTGAGAAGGGAGTCCAATGTGGGGCTCCTTCCCAGGTCTCTGGGATCATGACCTGAGCAAACTCTTAACCCACTGAGCCCCCAGGTGCCCAAGAAAAACATTTTACATGGTAGGAAGTTGGAGGTTCAAATAAAGAGGTGGTAAAGTGGGTATTTTCCTCCTAGATCTTTCATTACAACTATAAATGTAATTTTGTTATTAGTTTTATATAAACATATAAAACTATATATTGCTTTATTGTTATTGTGTTTTCCTGTACAAAAATATGTCATCAGTTTTTCCAGCTTGTTAACCTGGAAAGACATTTGTTTTCATGACCATCTCCACTCTTCCTATTGTACTAAAGGTGGTTGACCTATCTGAGTAACAGTTACAGTTGAAAGATTTTCAAATGTCATTATATGGAAATGGCAAATATGTAGAATGACAAATAAGTTTCTAAAATACAGGTCAATTTCATCATGACCAAGAAGACACAAAGAATTTTTGTAAATGAGATTCTTTTTTGGTTTGAACTAATATTATCAATTCTACTGTTAATAAATTTTCTTTAATCCGGTTTGCAAAAAAGACCATTTATTATTTCCCACTAGAATAAAGAAGGACAGGGCAATTTGTTATTAATAAATATACAGCATTAGCATAGTACATGTTATATTTTATGTGTTCACTAAATATATGATAAAAGAAACAATTTTTGATATTTTATTTTATTATTTTTCAAAATAAATATTTGGGAATTAAATACACATTTCAAATTAAAAATAATGTTCTGTTTCTTGGTATGATACAAGAGTGCTGCCCTCAAGTTTGTTTTTCAGACATGCTTTCCTGAAGATATAATGAGAGAGTGTGGAGTTCCATACAAGTCATTATTATGTTTATGACTATTCAACATAACTTATCTCTTAATAGCAAATAAAAAAATAAACTTTAAAAATAAGTGAACATGTCTGTGTGTGTACATATATATAAACTTATAAGTGTTAAAGTGTATATGTATAAACCAACATATTAACCTTTTTTTCCTGTTAAGATGTTCAAAAATATAATCAAGAATTGAGTTAAAGCATGAAGATTTTTGTTAATGTGAAAATGTTCTATAATTTTTAGTTTGAGTATTTGTGTTTTGTTTTACTAAGCTAGACATTTATTTAACAAACCAATTCATGCTGAATATCAGCAAGACGAATTGACTAAAATTCAGATAGCATTTTCAATATGTCATGTTTACTAATATTATGTATTTGAGATTGAAACCACAGAGCTGAATTTCACTTTATATACAAATTCTAATCTAGAGTGATAAGCATGCAACTCAGTATCTGGAATTAAAGAGAATATTTACTCAAAATTACCTAAAATTATGCACATGTATATCCATATATACACATACATATGTATGTGTGTATGTTTACATTTTAACTCCATCAGAAATTTGATTTCATTTTTTCACAATTTTAAGATAATATATATCTTAAAAATTGAAAATAACAATGCTGACTAATAGATATAAACATTAAGAATAAATAAGCTCAATTAATTACTCCAGAAACAGAAAATAGCAGTTGAAAATAAATCCAACATGATATAAAAAAGAACACATACTTTGGGGTCAAATAGCTAGAGTTCTGATTCTGATATGTACAAAAATGTGATTATATGTGAGTTACTTAACCTCCTGGAGTCTCAGTTTCCTCATTAAAAAATATAGATTATAAAAGCCTCTTTCAGGGTTGATGAAAGAATATACATAAATGACAGATGATAAATATGGATATTTATATTTATGACCTTTAGATAAGTATTCAGAACATAATAACTACTTATTACATGGCTGTTACGCTCATTATTACTAAATTTCTTACTTTTATTCTTTTGTTACTCAGAAATAAGTCATTAACTAGTATCCACTGTGAAACATTTATTGAATGTCTACTTCATTTACCAGCAGATCAGCTTCTTACCACAGCTATGAAGTCAATAGCTCATGGTGCTCAAATTCCAAATGTTCCCACCCTGTGTTTTATGTAAGTGATGAATCAGTAAATTCTACACCAAAACATACACTGTATATTACCTAACGGGAATTTAAGTAAAAAGTTTAAATTATTTAAAAAAAAAAGTTTCAAATGCTCTGAGGTCAGTTTATCTGCAATACTTGACCAACTATATGTTTTATTATTGAATATTCTAATTGAGAGAATATCTGTAGTACACTTCTAATGTCAATTCTAAATAACTAAAATGCAAATATATTACATTTATAAATGAAAAGTATTTAATCTATCTATGAATACTTAAAAGACATTGGTTTTGATTATGGAATTCTATTTTTCATTTTGTTATGAAAGTGAACATGAAACACTGGTGAATGTATTTTGATCTAAAAATGCCTCTTGCAAGTTGCTATTTGAATAAGTCACTGTTATTAACTGTTTAAAGTTTCATTGGCTCTTCCTGTTGGGTGTTTGAGCTGTCCTGATTAATGGGAAATGATCCAATGATGCCAAATGAAATAACTCAATAAATTATAAAATTTGAAATAAAAAGTGAGTTTCATTTTATTTTAATTTTCTTTCAAGTTAATTTTGATTTATGATTTTCTTTTCTTCTATAATTTGTTCAAGTAGCTTTTGTTGAACCCCATTCTAATTATAGTAATCAATCACCAACTTCAGTAGGAGAAATTATAGAGTTATACTCTGGAATGATAATTTATATGTCAAATTAATTATCTATATATGCATTGTATATATGTATCTTAATAACAGACATTGGAAAATTTTAATTAATGTGTACTGTATTTAGGTTCTAGAGCTCCTATGAATTATGACTGACATTTAAATCTAGAGTCTTTGGGGCACCTGGGTGGCTCAGTCAATTAAGCATTTGCCTTCAGCTTGGGTCATGATCCCAGAGTCCTGGGATCGAGTCCTGTATTGGGATCCTTGTTTCACAGGGAGTCTGTTTCTCCTTTGTCTCTGCCTCTCTCTCTGTCTCTCATGAATAAATAAATAATTTTTTTAAAAAAGTAAATAAATAAATCTATAGTCTACCATATGGAATGCTCATTTTTTTTTAATATTTTTAAAATTTATGTATTTGAGAGAGAGTCCATGCACAAACATGAGCAGGAAGAGGGGTAGAAGGAAAGACTGAAGCAGACTCCCTATCAAGCAGGGAGTATGAAGGGATTAGGGGCTCAATCCCAGGACCCTGGGATCATGACCTGAGTCAAAGACAGATGTCTAACTAACTGAGCCACCCAGGCACCCCAGGAATGCCCAATGATTTAAAAATAATGCACTTGCTTTCAGTTTTTCTGTGAAAATTCTATCCTTAGGATAGGTATATAAACTCAATGAGAAGAACTATAACTCTTCCTTTTATGTATTTTTACTAAAAATAGTCAATTTATTCTTATTTAATACTTAACAGAGATATTGTGGCCAGTTTTTGTGGTTGTTGTATGTTTGTTTTTGTTTGTTCATTTGTTTTTGTTTTTGCCAGTTGTGTTTTAAGAGGATAAAAGAGAAAGAAATCCTGAATGGCTATTGCAAAAGACTGGTAAAAGCATGACATTAAAATGGGATCTCATGCATAGTTGAAAAGATTCCAAATATTTCCTACTATCTCTAAATCTGTTGCTAACATCTGGGATGATATTCTTGTGTTTTTGCTGTTGTTGTTGTTGTCATCGTTGTTGATTTGTTTGTCTGTTTGCTCTCGTTAACAAAGTAAAAGCAACAGTTGTTAGAAAGAGACAGGCAAAGCAAGTGAACACATAGCATGGACTCTCTATGAAAGAGCAAAAGATCAGAACATCATATAGATTGAAAACAATTTAAAGCCAGAAGAAAGGGATTCAAACCATTCTCTGTTACTTGGCAAGAAATGTGTTGTGCAGGAAATGTAACAAATCACCAGAGGAAAAAACAGAGAAAATATTACAGGAAAGATGGACACAAATTTAGTTGTGGTACTCACCACTTTCAGACTAAAAAAAAAAAAAAGAATAGAAATCTCAAATATAACCGAGAGAATCAAACTACATTAACTATGATAGAATGAAAGAAAAGGAAACTTACTTTGATAATAATAGACAATTTGGTGAAATTTGATAATGATAAGCATAATAAAGACATTTTTAAAAATTTATTTATTTACTTATTTGAGAGAGAGAGCATGTGCACACTCATGCATGAGAATGTGAGCAGGGGGAAAGGCAGAAGGAGAAACAGACTCCCTGCTGAGTGGAGAGTCAGAGGGGCTAGATCCCAGAATCCTGAGATCATGATCTGAGTTGAAGACAGATCCTTAACTGATTGAACTCAGGTGCCCCAATAAAGATTTTTAAAATATATAATGAATACAAAATTTTAAAGTTGCCTGGCATATAAAATCCAGTCTAGAGAAGAAAATAAAGATAATAAGTTTCTTTGCAAATGCTTTAAATTTGGAAACATTTTCAATTCAACAAAAATTCAATTAAATCAGAGTTAAAGTTTAGGTAACATACAATGGATTGGCATGAGAGAGACATAAGTGGTTTTAGAAAACAAATTGAGAACTGGAACACTCATTATAGGAAATTAAATAAATGAGACTAAAAGGCTTAAGATAATCTCAGTAAAAAAATTTAAATGAAAAGTAAGAGTGAGAAGCACTCAACAAAAAGAAAAATATCTGGGTGCTTGGGTGGCTTAGTCAGTTAAGTTACTGTTTTCAGCTCAGGTCATGATCCCAGAGTCTTGGGATCAAGTTCTGCATCAGGCTCCCAGATCTGCAGGGAGTCTGCTTCTCCCTCTGACCTTCTACCCTTTCATGCTCTCTCTTACTCGCTCTCTCTCAAATAAATAAATAAAATCTTTAAAAAAGAAGAAGAAGAAAAAGAAAAATATCCTAAAGTTGAATATATGAAATTTCTTGGGATGACAAGGGATCTGCTCAGTTGTTAAGTGTCTGCCTTCAGCCCAGGTCATGATCACAGGGTCCTGGGTTTCAGCCCCACATTGGGCTCCCTGCTCGGTGGGAAGCCTGATTTTCCCTCTCCCACTCCCCCTGCTTGTGCTCCCTCTCTCGTGTCACTCTCTATCAAAAATAAGAAAGAAAGAAAGACTAAATACATTAATTAATCTTAAGAAAAAAAGAAAAAGAAAAATTTAAAAAATGCAGCTTAAAGTAACATTCAACATTTGTCTAAAAACATAAACACATAAATAAGTATAATGATACAGAAACAAATTGATACAGAATTTTCAACAGCAAGACTTTACCTGCAGAGTTCAAATAAATGGTTTTTAATAATGTAGATATATAAAAGATTTTATATGAGTTTATGGTTGTTAGGGGCAAAAATAAGCATGGCCTCAGATTTCTTCTTAGCTGCTTTCAAAGTGCCAAGACAACAGAATCACACTCACAACATTCTGGGGGAGGAAAAGAACATAAACGAATACTATCATATTCAGCTAATGCTTACATAATTACATTATAACTAAACATCCTCAAGAGTAGAATAATTCAAACGTGGAAGAGGACACCATTGAACATAATTTAACCAATTAAGAGAGGTATTGAAATGTTCGGTTTTCTAAGTTTTTATTCCAAAAATTGTGCATCAACATATTACTTACACATTGCTACATTACAAATTACCCCAGGTATAACAGAGTAAAAATATCACATACATATGTTCTCATAGTTTCAGTGTGTCAAGAAATTAGGTATGGCTTATCTGGGTCCTCTGTTTTAGGGTTTCTAAAAGGCTGAAATCAAGGTATTGACCAGAGTTGTTGTCATCTCATTCTATGATTGGGGAATAAATCCTTTTCCAAGCTCACTCACATGGTTTTGACAAGAATGAATCCCTCATGGACAGTTGGACTAAGGTCCTCAGTTCCTCGCTGATTGTTGGCTGCAGTCCATCTTCAGTTCCTTATCACATGAGCCTTCCCAACATGGCAACTTATTTCAGCAGAGTGGTCAATCATAGAAAGTATAAGAGAGACTGTCAGCAAGGAAACAAGAGTATAAGCATGAGAAAAGTTACAGTCATTGATGACCTAATCACAGAAGCTACATCCTATCACATTTGATGTATTCTATTTGTTTGGAGAAAATCACTAGGTCCAACCCACCCATAAAGTGAGACTATTACTCAAGTCAGAGAATACCATAAGTTATGAATCATTCAGAGATGTTTAAAAGCAGCCTCCTACAATCAATTTAAGATTAATCATTCCATTGAGAACTATTAGAAATGCTAGTCAAAATATTAAAATGAAATCCTTTTGAAGGCATTGGAGAAATTTTAAGGCATCAAAGAATAGCAGGACCAAGATTCCAGATAGTTGAGCTCAATATTTGGCACCATTTTTATCTTCAAGTCTTTTTTTACTCAAAATGGCTGCTGAGAAAATGAAAAACTAAGCAGAGATTTTAGCAGACTGAAAGAATTGGAGAAAAGATATTGCATTTCAGATACTGCCTATGAAGAAGGACCTTGTTACATATCCTAGGCTTTTAGTCTGAATGCCACAAAACTACATCATAAGAATAAGAGAAGGTCACAAATAGAATGGCTCAACATTATAAAATTATAGGATTTTTAATGGAATACTTATATAGGGGAAAGGAAAGTTCTGCAAGAAAAGCAAAAGCAAACTTACAAGATAGAAATAAAATTGGAAAATCAGGTAAAAGCATACTGATTACAACACAGGTTACTTTTCCTCAGCCAAAATATTTAACTGCCAATTAGAAGATTTAAACTTATTCTAAAAATTATAAGCTAAAATATAGACCAAATCGATCACCTAAGAAATATAAACACCAAAAATATAATTAGGATGAAATTATTAATATAAAAATTTCTGAAGTATAATGAATTGCAACACATTCTAATAAACTGAGAAATTTATATCATTGTAATTCATTATGACAGAAATTCACTTACATAACATCTCAGCTTAAATTTCTATTTAAATAATAGTCTTCCATAAAGCCCTAATCATTGTTTGAATTATTTTCTATACATTTATGTAAGTTGTACTTATAATTCAGATCGTAAATGCTTCAAAATGTAGATCTGCATATATTGCATATGTAAACAAAGTGGAAATATATTATAAAATATGTAATTATGCTACAATATATTTTGCAAAATACATCTGACATATACAAATAAGAAGGCTGAGTATATTATTCAGTGTGCCATTAAACACTTTCATACAATTTAAAACTATGTGAAAATTACAAAATTAAATGTATAATTATGCCATTCAGGGCCATTCAATATTCATCTTGCTGTCTACATTGACAAAAGGGAAGAGGAATATGTTCTGTTCAAATGAAAACCAGGTTCTTAATTTTGACATCAAAGCTAATTCTCAATGGTGTGTCATAAATATTTCTGAATTACCAGCTTATATTTCTTCCATATATAATAAATCATAAATATTAAATTAGCACACATAAGGAACAACCAACTGGCAAGAAATACAGTCTTTTCCAATTACCTTCTGTAGTGCTTTCTTAGATTCTAAAAAAGAATCTATTTAACATGTTATCTATTAGCATATATTAATCCCTATTGATTCACATCAACTTGGAAGCAGTGAACTCCACACCAGAGCTATTGCCATCTTCCACTGATTACTTCATGCTATGTTTTAAATTGTCAAGTCTGCACCATTCAACACCATGATGCTTTTCTCCAAGATTGAATATAAACCACTTCTACTATCCCTTAATTCCTGAAAACTCAGCCAGCAATAGATTGATTATAATTTAAAAACAGGTGAAGAAGCAAAGATTAAAAAAAAAAAGAAGAAGAAAGAAATTCTAAAATATCTTAAGTGAATAAAAAGTAATTATTGTTGGAGCTATTGACCATATAGTAGATATAATTGCTATCAGAACCAATCGCTGAACTCCATATTGTGAAGGACCCATTGTTCCCCACAAAACAATGTGGTTCTGGTGACCTGGCTTTAATTTTCAAGTACAGGAGAAAATCCCTTCCATCCTCAACCAAAGACCTGGGGCTTTTCTCTATCTGAAGTCTGAATCATTGATGGAGGGAACATACATTTTCTCAAGGAAAATAAAGATCCACTCTCTCCCTATCCCTGCCACCTCAGAATGAGTCTGATCTATATCTCAGACATAATAATTCCTTCGACTGCAGGGCTTCTTCCACAAGTTGGTTTATTCATACTTGCACAATATTTGCTGAAAACCAGCAATTTAACTGCACACTTCTTCCATGTTCCATTGCAATGTTTCTTCTCAGGTCATATGGAGAAAAACTCAGGGTTACATTCCTTTCTGACATTCTATAGATTCTCAATTTACAGTGAACAAGCTCTTCTACAACAATTCAAATCCTTCCCAAGAAATATAATGTTCAGCTAGTCTACATCCTCAGGTGGGAGGAATTGGCAAATAAATAAACATTCTTTTTCTCTCGCTCCCAAAGAAAGTAGTTTTGACAATATATCCAATTTAAAATAAAACCCAAAAAAACCCTTTTGATAAATCTTCTAATTTTTTGACCTATATTAAATCATCTTGGCCCTAAAAGAGATTGCATAAGTTAGTAGCGTGCCTCAGCAGCCCCCCTAACAGAACTGTTTAGAAACAAGGCTACCAGTAAGTCAATATTCCAATTAGCTATGATCTCTTTTTGAATAGGGACTCCTGAGGAATTTTAAGGAAGAGGTCATCAATGGAGATTCAATATGTGAATTTTCTTTACACAGTTACACAGTAGGTCCTTTCCTTTTAAATTAACCTTTGTATTGTCACAAAGGAGAAAAAATATTCATTAGTTAAAGATCTAAACAGAGAGATAAGGAAGGTTGGGCATTTTGGGATATTCTAATTATGGGAAACAATTTGTTGACTCCAAGGAAGAAGTTGTTACTGTGGAAAGGAGTTACGTTGAATGTGCCTCCATTAGTCCAAATATTCAAGGTTGTCCTTTAATATTTAGGGGGGAAATGTTCCTTGTGAATTTGTAAAATGACAAAATGGATACTTCACTTGGAGGATCTTCATTTTTCATATTTTTTTTTTCTTGAGCTTTTTGGATAATGCAGGATAGCTGCTTTTTCAATATTCTTTTAGTTTACAGTATCTCCTGTTGTCTTCAACAAGAGATTCTCTACTGTGATGTTCAAAGACTAGAGTAGGAACATCCCATTATTTTATCAATAAGGTCACCAATTTATTTCATGCCTTGCTTTCCTTTTGTTCTGGGGTTTTCAAAATGTTCAGCTAGGGATTGGAAATCCAACAATGGGGCTATCTTCCATTTCAGTGTTTGTTTACCTATTAAATATTCTATTGTAGTATAATAACCATTCATAAAAAGTGAGGGGAAAGTGGGTCACATCTGTTTAAGGATATACTTTTGACTGCTATTTACTTAGCCTGTTCCTAAAGTCTCCAATGGGTCCATTCTTTGTTTGCATAGAATAGGGGTCTTCCAACTACACTGACTGGCTTTCTTTGTGAACAAATTTTTATGGAGATATGGCCATGTCCATTCATTTGTTTTGTTTGTGTCTGCTTTCTTTCTAAGACAGTAGAGTTTATTAGCTCTAACAGAGACCATATGATCCACAACTTGATTTATTTACAATTGAGACCCTTATAGAAAAAAGTTCATTGACTACTGAGTTATAGAACTGAATTAGAGACTAATCTAATTTCACAGAAAAGACTTTAGGGACAACGATCAAAAAGACCTTGTCTAACATCTATAATTTTCCTAAACTCTTCTGGTTTTCTATACAATGCAATGTGAGGTATCTTGACAAATGATCAAATTATTCCTATTCTTGTCTTTCTCATTTAATTATTTGCATCTGAAGGCCCCATTGACATCCAAACCAATACATTTATAACTGGGAGGCCTAGTATTACATTCCTAGAACTATTCTAAATTTCTATTTTATCTAGTCTTTGGAAAGGTTTTCACAAAATTATTAGTTAAGAACTAAGGCTTATGATATTTTCTGAGGAACTTTCCCTGTTCTGATAGGGTTTTACTTCAATAGATAATAGAGATTTGGGTTTTTTACTGGTCATCCAGGAGTGAATAGAGGAAGGCCAAAATGAAAAGTAGGAGCAAAGAGAAATAAAGGAGAATAAGATGGGGGAATAGAAATAGTAAGATAAAGGTCATAGGTTTTTAAATATTTTTAAAATTTGTTTTGACAGCGAAATTCTTAAGAAATCAGTTTTGGGATCTACATATTTTTGGAACCTTCGTCATCCCAAAGCAAATTCAAGGACAATTAGATATTTGGCTCCCTTTTTATTCTAAAATGACCTTCACATGGAAAAAAAAATGTTAATATCAAAAATTCTTCAAAATAGTCACTAGGAATGTAATTACCCTTGGCAAAATCATGATATATATAATGAAGCACAAATGTGGATTATAATGTGTGTGTGTGTGTGTGTGTGTGTGTGTGTATGTGTATATATATATATATATAGAGAGAGAGAGAGAGAGAGAGAGAGAGCGCACACAAGTCTACACTGAGCACAGTCTGCTGAGTACAAGTCTACCCACATGCATGCACATGTAGACTGAATCAAATCTCTGAGAATTTGGCAATAGTTGGCTCCAGATTTTGTTTTTATGATTTGGGTTCCCAAACTAAGAGTTAGTTGTTTTGAATCCCAAACACAACCACTTGTGAATTTTAGGAGATGGAAACTCTGCAGAAGGGAGCTCTCCCAGGATCAGACTCCTACCAACAAAGCAAAGACAACATTGGGGAATATTCTTGTAATTCTGATATGGAATTGAAAGCAAATTGCTATCGTGATGTGATCTGAGAATACCTCCTAAACATGCTGGTCCTTGGGGCTGTGCTGAAGATAGATTTCTTTCTGCCTCTACCCATCCTGCTTCCTATGAACTTGTTCTGATAGATTCACAACCAATATTGAGGACAAACACAAAAAAGTAGGGTTGTGAGATACGAGGCAGGTTTCCACCAAGAATTTAAAAAAAAAAAAAATCAATTTGTTAAGATAATCAAAGAATTCCTAAAAAAGTATTCTTTACTCCTAAAAGTAAACTTTGCTTTGGAAGGGCTCAACAGCAACAACAACAACAAAAGTTAGAGACCAGAGCCCATTCAAGATATACTTCTTTGTTGTGATTGGGGAGATTCCTGAGTGGTAGGTTCAAAAACCTCAAGAGAGTGTACTATTTCTGAAGTGGACATCGGAGGCAAAGAGATCTTCATTAGATCTCACTGGACATTCAGACTGTTGATGGTTGACTCGTGGAAATGTCCTCTTATCCCCATCCCCACAGAAAATAAACAAAAAAAGAAACCTGTTAGTCAGCTATGATCACTTATATAGTTAGTAGTATTATCAACATAGTGAGACCACTGCCTTGACAGATTTTTAGAAGGGTCATGGAAAAGGGAGTTCAAGATTGGGATATTCATAAAGTTTTCAGGACCTACTTTAAAGTGAGCCTTCCAAAGCAGAGGTCTGATTTGGAGTGGACAAGTAAAAGATACACCAGCTTGAAATGGGCAGCCACAGCAAGATAAAACATTTTGAAGTAGGACTTCAAGGGCACTTCCTCATTTGGAGAAGAGGGCTTTAACCCTC
This sequence comes from Lontra canadensis, assembly GCF_010015895.1. Lineage (NCBI taxonomy): Eukaryota > Metazoa > Chordata > Mammalia > Carnivora > Mustelidae > Lontra > Lontra canadensis. The sequence continues at coordinate 2,467,720 of NW_022631056.1, read as the reverse complement.
ATGAAAGCTAGGAGATAATCTAAAGTTCAGGTAAAGAGAATTTCAGGAAGATTTTGAGCCAAATAGTAGTTATTTGCAATCTTATTTTCTTGGACATGAAAGTATCCACGCTTATAGTTGAATAGTACTCATGTTAATTTTAATAGTCTTAATTTTTAATTCAAGTATGCTGTGTGACCAAATATATGTCCTCATATATCACTTGGACAACATGACTTAGGTAAGCAGATACTTAGGAAATCTATATGAAGGATAGAGACATACTCAAACAACAAGGATAGATACAGCTAATGTAGATTTTGACAAAGAAGATGGTATCAGAAGGAAATTGTTTTTATCTTTATTTTTTAAAATGTGTATGTTAATAATATGTATAGATTGGTTGTGTAATTAAATATACAATGTATGTTTTAAATTTTATTATTATATTATTCTTTCATTGTCCTATAGGAAATGGCATTTGAACTACACATTGAGTAAATTTTATTAAGTGATTAGTGCATCATAGAACTGATTTTCCCCATATATTATTTTAAATTAATATCTAAACTTAATTGTCTAAAATCTGTGACTAATTAAAGAAAAATAAAGCATATTCAAAAACCAAAAGCAACACAAATGCTGATGAATGATTAGATTTACTATAAACTTATTCAAAGTACAAACTTTAAAGTTTAAATATCATATGAGATATGAATTTGCTTTTTCTTAACAAATTAGGCAGAATTTCTACATCTTAATTTCTAAATCTCTTTCAGTCACCCAAATGAATTTCAGAGAATTTTGGTTTGTTTCCTACTATATTTATATAATATATTTTATATATATATATATATATATACATATATATGTATATATGTATATATATATATATAAAACACAGATTTATTACACAGATATATCTGTGTAATAAATCTAGGTTTTTCTATTTTCCCCCCAAAACTGGATTTATTTTTTTTTATTTTTATTTTTTTATTTTTTATTTATTTTATTTTTTACTAATAATTATCATATAATGAATTATTTGCACCGGGGGTATAGGTCTGTGAATTGTCAGGCCTACACACTTCACAGCACTCACATTTTCACATACCCTCCCCAACATCCATTACTCAACCACCCTCTCCATACCCCCCTCCACCCAGCAACCCTCAGTTTGTTTTGTGAGATTAAGAGTCTCTTATGGTTTGTCTCCCTCCCAATCCCATCTTGTTTCATTTTTTCCCTTCCCTATCCCCCAAACCCCCCACTCTGCCTCTCAAATTCCTCATATCAGGGAGATCATATGATAATTGTCTTTCTCTGATTGACTTATTTTGCTCAGCATAATACCCTCTAGTTCTATCCATGTTGTTGCAAATGGCAAGATTTCATTTCTTTTGGTGGCTGCATAGTAGTCCATTGTATGTATGTGTAATATATATATATATATATATATTATATATAATAATATATTATATATAATAATATATTATATCTATATCTATATCTATATCTATATCTATATCTTACCTCTTCTTTATCCATTAATCTGTTGATGGACATCTAGGTTCTTTCCATAGTTTGGCTATGGTGGACATTGCTGTTATAAACATTTGGGTGCACATGCCCCTTCATATCACTACACTTGTATCTTAAGGGTAAATACTCAATAGTGAGATTGCTGGGCCATAGGGTAGCTCTATTTTCAACTTTTTGAGGAACCTCCATGCTGTTTTCCAGAGTGGCTGCACCAACTTGCATTCCCACCAACAGTGTAGGAGGGTTCCCTTTTCTCCACATCCTTGCCAGCATCTGTCATTTCCTGACTTGTTAATTTTAGCCATTCTGGCTGGTGTGAGGAGGTATCTCATTGTGGTTTTGATGCTGAGTGATGTGGAGCACTATCTCATGTGTCTGTTGGCCATCTGAATGTCTTCTTTGCAGAAATGTCTATTCATGTCCTCTGCCCATTTTTTGATTGAATTATTTGTTCTTTGGGTGTTGAGTTTGATAAGTTCTTTATAGATTTTGGATATCAGCCCTTTATCTAATATGTTGTTTGCAAATATCTTCTCTCATTCTGTCAGTTGTCGTTTGGTTTTGTTGACTATTTCCTTTACTGTGCAAAAGCTTTTGATCTTGATGAAGTCCCAATGGTTCATTTTGCCCTTGCTTCCCTTGTCTTTGGCGATGTTTCTAGGAAGAAGTTGCTGTGGCTGAGGTCGAATAGGTTGCTTCTGTGTTCTCAAGGATTTTGATGGATTCCTGTTTCACAGTGAGGTCTTTCATCCATGTTGAGTCTATTTTTGTGTGTGGTTTAAGGAAATAGTCCAGTTTCATTCTTCTGCATGTGGCTGTCCAATTTTCCCAACACCATTTGTTGAAGAGACTGTCTTTTTTCCATTGGACATTCTTTCCTGCTTTGTCAAAGATTAGTTGACTGTGGAGTTGAGGGTCCATTTCTGTGTTCTCTATTCTGTTCCATTGATCTATACGTCTGTTTTTGTGCCAGTATCATACTGTCTTGATGATTACAGCTTTGTAATAGAGCTTGAAGTCTGGAATTGTGATGCCACCAACTTTGGCTTTCTTCTTCAACATTCCTCTGGCTATTTGAGGTCTTTTCTGGTTCCATATAAATTTTAGGATTATTTGTTCCATTTCTTTGAAAAAAAAATGATGGTATTTTGATAGGGATTGCATTAAACATGTAGATTGCTTTAGGCTACATAGACTTTTTCACAATATTTGTTCTTCCAATCCATGAGCATGGAACATTGTCATTTAGGTTTCTTCCTTAGTTTCTTTCATGAATACTTTAGAGTTTTCTGAGTACAGATTCTTTGCCTCTTTGGTTAGGTATATCCCCAGGTATCTTATGGTTTTGGATGCAATTGTAAATGGGATTGACTCCTTAATTTATCTTTCTTCTGTCTTGTTGTTGGTGTATAGAAATGCAATTGATTTCTGTGTATTGATTTTATATCCTGACACTTTGCTGAATTCCTGTACAAATTCTAACAGATTTGGAATGGAGTCTTTTGGGTTTTCCACATAAAGTATCATATTTTCTGCGAAGAGTGAGAATTTGACTTCTTTGCCAATTTGGATGCCTTTAATTTCTTTTTTTTTTTTGTCTGATTGCTGAGGTTTGGACTTCTAGCACTATGTTGAATAGCAGTGGTGATAATGGACATCCCTGCCGTGTTCCTGGCCTTAGCAGAAAAGCTCTCAGTTTTTCTCCATTGAGAATGATATTTGCTGTGAGTTTTTCATAGATGTCTTTGATGATACTAAGGTATGTACCCTCTATCCCACACTTTAAAGAGTTTTGATCAAGAAAGGATGCTGCACTTTGTCAGATGCTTTTTCAGCATCTATTGAGAATATCATATGGTTCTTTTTCTTTCTTTTATTAATGTATTGTATCACATTGATTTTCAGATGCTGAACCAACCTTTCAGCCCTGGAATAAATCCCACTTGGTGGTGGTGAATAGTCCTTTTAATGTACTGTTGGATCCTATTGGCCAGTATTTTGGTGAGAATTTTCACATCTGTGTTCATCAAGGATATTTGTCTGTAACTCTCTTTTTTGATGGGGCAATTGGCAGTGAAGAAGTTAAACACTTTCTCTTTGCAGATGGCATGATACTTTATATGGAAAACCCAAGAGACTCCAAAAACTACTAGACCCCCAAACTACTAGAACTCATACAGCAATTCAGCAATGTGGCAGGATACAAAATCAATGTACAGATATCAGTTGCTTTCTTAAACACTAACAATGAAAATACAGAAAGGGAAATTAGAGAATAGCTTCCGTTTACTATAGCACCAAGAACCATAAGATACCTGGGAATAAACCTAACCAAAGAGGTAAAGGATCTGTACTCTAGGAACTACAGAATGCTCATGAAAGAAATTGAAGAAGACACAAAAAGTTGGAAGGCCATTCTATGCTTATGGATCAGAAGAATAAACATTGTTAAAATATCTATACTGCCTAGAGCAATCTATACTTTCAGTGCTATTCTGATCAAAATTCCACCAGCATTTTTCAAAGAGCTGGAGCAAACAGTCCTAATTTTTTTTTTCCCTAAAGATTTTATTTATTTATTTGACAGAGAGAGAGAGAGAGATCACAAGTAGGCGGAGAGGCAGGCAGAGGGGGAGGAGGAAACTGGCTCCCTGCTGAGCAGAGACTGTGATGTGGGACTCAATCCCAGGAACCAGAGGTCATTACCTAAGCCAAAGGCAAAGTTTTAACCCATTGAGCAACCAAGGTGCCCCCAAAGAATCCTAAAATTTGTTTGAAACCAGAAGAGACCTCGAATTGCTAAGGAAATGTTGGAAAAAAAAAACGAAACTGGGAGCATCACATTGCCTGATTTCAAGCTTTACTACAAAGCTGTGATCACCAAAAAAAAAAAAAAAAAAAAGCTGTGATCACCAAAATAGCACAAAAACAGAAACAGATCAGGGAACAGAGTAGACAGCCCACATATGGCTCCTCCATTTTATGGTCAGCTAATCTTTGACAAAGCAGGAAAAAATACACAGTGGGGAAGAAAACAAAATGTTTCTTCAATAAATTGTGCAGGGAAAATTAGACAGCTATGTGTAGAAGAATGAAACTCGACCATTCTCTTCCACCATACACAAAGATAAACTCTAAAATGGATAAAAGACCTCAATGTGAGGCAGGAATCCATCAGAATCCTAAAGGAGAACAGAGGCAGTAACCTCTTTGACATTGCCCACAGCAACTTCTTACAAGATATGTCTCCAAAGGCAAAGGAAACAAAAGCAAAAATAAAATTTTGCTCTGATCTTTATTATTTCTCTTCCGCTGGGTTTAGACTTTCTTTGCTGTTCTTTCTCCAGCTCCTTTAGGTGTAGGGTTAGGTTGTGTACTTGAGACCTTTCTTGTTTATTGAGAAAGGCTTGTATGATATATACTTTCCTCTCAGGACCGCTTTTGCTGTGTCCCACAGATTCTGAGCAGTTGTGTTTTCATTATCATTTGTTTCCATGAATTTTTAAAATTTGTTCTTTAATTTCCTGGTTGACCCATTCATTCTTTAGTTGAATGCTCTTTAGCTTTCATCTTTTTGGGTTCTTTCCAACTTTCCTCTTGTGATTAAGTTCTAGCTTCAGAGCATTGTGGCCTGAAAATATGCAGGGAATGATCCCAATCTTTTGGTACTGGTTGAAACCTGATTTGTGACCCAGGATGTGATCTATTCTGGAGAATTTTCCATGTGCACTAGAGAAAAATGTGTATTCTATTGCTTTGGGATGTAATGTTCTGAAGATATCGGTGATGTCCATCTGGCCCAGTGTATAATTTAAGGCCTTTATTTCCTTGTTGATCTTTTGCTTGGATGATCTGTCCATTTCAGTGAGGGGGGGGTGTTAAAGTCCCCTACTTTATCTTATTATTGTTGATGTGTTTCTTTGATTTTGTTATTAATTGGTTTATACAGTTGGCTGCTCCCATGTTAGGGGCATAGATATTTAAAATTGTTAGATCTGCTTTTTGGACAGACCCTTTGAATATGATATAGTGTCCTTCCTCATCTCTTATTATATTCTTTGGCTTAAAATCTAATTTATCTGGTATAGAGATTGTCACCCCAACTTTCTTTTGATGTCCATTAGCATGGTAAATTGTTTTCCACCCCCTCACTTTAAATCTGGAGGTGTCTTTGGGTCTAAAATGAGTTTCTTGTAGACAGCATATTGATGGGTTTTATTTTTTTTAATGCATCTGATACCCTGTGTCTTTTGATTGGAGCATTTAGCTCATTTACATTCAGGGTAACTATTGAGAGATATGAATTTAGTGCCATTCTATTGCCTGTAAGGTGACTGTTACTTTATATTGTCTCTGTTCCTTTCTGGTCTACTACTTTTAGGCTCTCTCTTTGCTTAGAGGAACCCTTTCAGTATTTCATGTAGGGCTAGTTTGGTATTTACAAATTCTTTTAGTTTTTGTTTGTCCTGGACGCTTTTTATCTCTCATTCTATTTTCAATGATAGCCTAACTGGATATAGTATTCTTGACTGCATGTTTTTCTCATTTAGTGCTCTGAGTATATCATGCCTGTTCTTTCTGTCCTGCCATGTCTCTGTGGACAAGTCTGCTGTCAATTTAATATTTCTACCATTGTATGTTACAGACTTCCTGTCCTGAGCAGCTTTCAGGATTTTCTCTTTGTCACTAAGACTAGTAAGTTTTACTATTAGATAACAGGGTGTGGACCTATATTTATTGATTTTGAGGGGGGTGTTCTCTGTGCCTTCCGGATTTTGATGCTTCTTCCCTTTGCCATATTATGGAAATTCTCTACAATATTTCACTCCAATATACCTTCTGTCCCCCTCTCTCTTTCTTCTTCTGGAATCCCAATATTCTAATATTGTTTTGTCTTATGGTATGACATATGTCTCAAATTCTTCCCTTGTGGTCCAGTAATTGTTTGCCTCCCTTTTGCTCAGCTTCTTTATTCTCCATCATTTGGTCTTCTATATCACTAATTCTCTCTTCTGCCTCATTTATCCTAGCAGTAATAGCCTCTATTTTTTATTGCACCTCATTAATAGATTTTTTTTTATTTCAAATTGTTTAGATTTTAGTTCTTTTATTTCTCCAGAAAGGGCTTTTATTTTTCCAGACAGTGTTTCTCTAATATCTTCCATGCCTTTTTTGAGCCCAGCTAGCACTTTGAGAATTGTCATTCTGAACTCTAGATCTGACATATTACCAATGTCTGTATTGATTAGGTCCCTACCCTTCAGTACTGCCTCTTGTTCCTCTTTTTATTTTATTTTATTTTTTTTCCATTAGTGAGTTTTTCTGCCTTGTCATTTTATCCAGATAAGAATATATGAATGAGAGAATAAAATACTAAAATCGTGGCAAAGGCCCCAGAAAAATGTATGCTAACCACATCAGAAGAGGCCCCATATCAGGGGTAGAAAAAAGGGGGTAAAAGAAATTTTAAAAATTAAATTATATAAATATATATATTATATATTTATATATAATATATATATAAATTAGCTATAAATTAGCTCTGGTGAATAGTACAGAGCCACCCACTTGATATTTTCAATGTATTTTGGTATCTTAGAAGAAACTGCCTCCCAAAATTTTAAAGAAAAACAAACTTTTAAACACACACACACACACACACACACACACACACACACACACAATAAGGGTAAACATGATGCAGGGATGGAATATGACTGTAAAGATGAAAATTAGAAAAGAAAATTATTCTAAAAACTTATACATATACAAAAATAAGTTCTATATATATAAAAATAAGGGCAAACATGATGAAGGGATGGAGTATGACTGTAAAGATGAAAATTTAAAAAAATATTCCTCTAAAAAAGGAAATTATAAGATAAGTTGGTTAGAAAAAGAAAGTAGAGAGAATTTGCTCAGGCTGGAGACTAGAACAAAGCCCTGTGCTGGATTTGGGATATATTTTGATCTATTAGAAGAAATTGTATCCCAAAATTTTTTAGAAGAAAAATCCCTATATGTGTATGAAAGAAAAAAAAAAAAGATACAATGAAGAATAAAATATGCCTATAATAATGAATGTTTAAAAAGATACCTTTAGAAAGGTATTGTCAAGATAAACTAGTTTACAAAAATGTTAAAAGAAGAAAGAGGAAAAGTTAAAAAAATAGAATAAGAAAAAAATAAAATAAAAAAAATAATTAACCTTGCAAGACTAAAGAATCATGGTGAGATGATTTCACCATGATTACTCATGGTGAGAAAGCCAGGAATTCCATGCTTTGCTTTCCCCTCCTCTGGAATTCTGCTGTTTTCCTTGATCAGTAAGCTTGGTCTTGGCTGGATATTCTTGCTGATATTCTTGGGGAGGAAGTTGTTGCTGTGATTCCCAAATGTCTTTGCCTGATGTGGAATTGCACCACCCTTGCCAGGAGCTGGGCTAAGTAATCTGTTTGGGTTCGCTCTCTGGAGCTTTTGTTCTCCTAATGCTTTCCACAGGCCTCTGGAGGACAGGAGTGAAAATGGCAGCCTCCCAATCTCTGGCCCAGAGGAGCTGAGAGATCAAGACCCCACTCCTCAGTGCACCCTCAGAGAGAAGCGGTCAATCACTCCCATCTTGCTGGTCTCCAGCTGTGCTCTGAGCTCACCCGGTCTGTGACTGAGCATTTCTGTTTTGACACACAGCCATGTTTGGGGTCTCTGAGCCCAGCAGATTCCTGCTGCTCTGCTCTTCTCCTGGAGGAAGTTGGGTCTCCTCGGATCTGCCACTTTTGGGGTCCCTGCTTAAAGAGCAATGGCCTGACTGTGCTGCAGATGACAGTTTAAGGTAACCTCAAGCTGAAAGCTCACTCCTTGGCTCCGTCTCTGTAGTCATCTTCCCTGCTCTGATACCTGAGCTCTGATACACTCAGACACCCCTGATCCTTCTGTGACTCTGTGGGACCTGAGACCACACTGTCCCTATGAGGTCTTCACCCCCACTTAGCCTCTGGAATGATGTCCCCCAGTGAAGCAGACTTCTAAAAGTTCTGATTTTGTGCTCCACTGCTCCACCCCTTGCCCCGAGCAGGCCCCTCTCCCCACTGTCTATCTTCCCATGGCTCTAGATTCACTTCTTCACATGTCCTGCCTTTCAGAAAGTGATCCATTTTCTGCTTCTAGAATTGCTGCTCTTCTTCTCTTTGATTTCCTGTTGGGTTTGTAGGTGTTCAGAATGGTTTGATAGCTATCTAGCTGAACTCTTGAGACCTGATGTCATCTCAGTCTGCTACTCCTCTGCCATCTTGACTCCTCCCTTGTATTTCTATTTTGATATAGTTTTTAATATATGAGTTTTTGGTATTAATAAAGGCTCATATGTGTATTAGTTTGCAAGGACTACCGTAACAAATCACCACAGACTAAATGGCTTAACCAACAAAAATTTATTGTGGGAGTTCAAGAGGATAAGAAGATAGAAGTTCAAAACTAAAGTGATAGGAGGAGGGTTGGTTTCTCCTGAGGCCTCACTTGTTTGTGTGAAGATGCCCACATTCACTTTGTATCTTTTCCTCTGTGTACATTACTAATTCCTGGTGTCTTTCTATGTCCTAATATCTTCTTTTAGGGACATTAGTCAAATCACGTTAGGACTCACCTAGAGGCCTTATTTTAACTCAATGACTCTTTAAGGGCCATATCTTCAAATACACATGTGTTGGTGCTTAGGGCTTCAATATATGAATTTTGGAGGAACACAATTCAGTCCACAATAATATGCAACTTTAAAAAATATACTGATAACACTATAAGTAAAATAAAATTTTATTCTTTATAGCATGATTATAAAATACAGTAAACACATGAAGAAAAAATGATCTGTAATTCAATATTTTAATATAGCCACTCTAATTCCAACACTGTAAAACAGCTATAGATGAATATGACATATTTAATGGCTTATAGTATTGTGTTTTACAGTTATATATATAGTGTCCCAAAGTTAATTTTTAGGTAATTTATGTTTCACTATTACATATGTCATGTCATACCATAAGTCTGTATATATATGGTTCTTTGTCCATATTTGATAGGATTTTTCTATTATCAATTTTCAATTGGCTAATCAACTTTTTAGAAAGATTGTACAATTCATAATCCTGTCAGCATTACAGGCATGCCTATCTTACCATATTGGGGTACTGAGGCTCTTGAAGGGAGCAAGAAAGTAAGAATGATACCAATCATATCAAGAATTAAAGAGGGATGGTTTTGTGGGGATCCCAAGGAAATTAATAAAAAGCTTAAAACAATCATAAGGATGGCAAAACAAGGCATCATGGAGAAATGGATCCTCTTTTAGCATAGAAAACCCACTTTCAGTCTCTTCACTGTCTTAGCCCAATGATGCCCTACTGAGAGAATTACTTCACTATGCTCTCAGAAGCTCCTCCAAATTATTGTGATCTTTCAGCCCACATCACTTAACCTCTCTCACCTTCTTAAAAATGTCTTTCTTCTACCTCATAGCTTCCTCTATAGTATTTCCCAAATACTTGTTAGGTACCAGGCATGGTTTTGGTACTGATTTTTTAATCTTCTTTTAATATAGATCTCAGTCTTGCCTTACTCTGCCATTTACATGGGTCCCAAATTCAGAGGGAAGATCTAAAGTATTCTGCCAGTTAACAACAACTACATTTTCCTCTATTGGGAAAACTTCCATCCCAGTTTACCTTATAATGACAAGATAGCTAAAAAGTGGCTACCCGTGGTGCAGGCAACTCCTTTTCTTTTCTTTAAAGGAAGTGTTCCTAAGTTTACAGATAAAGTATCGTAAAGCATGTTGCCCATTATTGACATAGTGGGGGTTATTCTAAATGTACAGAAAGGTGTAAAGAACACTATGGCAAACTCTCATGGATCCCCAATCCAGAATTCACATATTTAATGATTTTTCATCATGTTTACTTCAGATACATGTTATTTAATTTAACAAGAAAAAAAAAAAAAAACAGATAGGACTCAATCCCTAACATTTTATTCCATTCTCTTCACCTCCTGAATAAACTAAATAATGTAAACACAAAGGTACAGAGGAACGCCCACTATAGAAAGCTACTAGCCAAACACTGTTGAAGCAGACAGTTGAACAAAATTGTAGTTGTACAAAATTTGTAGTTGAACAAAATTAACATCTGCAGGAGAGGGAAATTCATCTTACCAGACACCAGATCTTTTTCCACCTGATGTTGGATTTCCCTGCCTCCAAAATGGTGAGATACAAACGTTTGTTCTTGAAACCACCCAGTCCGTGGTATTTAATTATAGCAGCTTTGACTTCCTAAGACAGTATCTATATAAAATATGTTTTTTTTAATTTTATTTAAATTCAATTAGTCAACATATAATATATCATTAGTTTTTGATGTAGTGTTCAACAATTCATTAGTTGTATATAATACCCAGTGCTCATCACATCATTTGTCCTCCTTAATGTTCATCACCCAGTGACCCCATCCCACCACCCACCTCCCCTTCCACAACCATCAGTTTGTTTCACAGAGTCAAGAGTCTTTCATGGTTTGTCTCCCTTTCTGATTTCTTCCCATTCAGTTTTCCCTCCTTTCCCTTATGATCCTCTGTGGTATTTCTTATATCCCATATGAGTGAAATAATAAAATTGTCTTTCTCTGGTTGACTTATTTCACATAGCATAATACCCTCCAATTCCATCCATGTCAGTGTAAATGGAAGGCATTCACTCTTTCTGATGGCTGAGTAATATTCCATTGTATATATGAATCACATCTTCTTTTTTTTTTTTTTTTTTTAAGATTTTTATTTATTTATTTGACAGACAGAGATCACAAGTAGGCAGAGAGGCAGGCAGAGAGAGAGGAAGGGAAGCAGGCTCCCTGATGAGCAGAGATCCCCATGTGGGGCTCGATCCCAAGAGCCTGGGATCATGACCTGAGCCGAAGGCAGAGGCTTTAACCCACTGAGCCACCCCGGCGCCCCTGAACCACATCTTCTTTATCCATTTATCTATTGAAGAACATCCTGAAATTACATTACCTGAAGTTGGACTGACATGACTAGAATTACAGCAAAACTGTTAGATGTTCCCTTTATTTTTTAAAAAATTATTCATCTATTTTGTAAAGAGAAAGCACAAGAGGGGAAGGGAGGGTCAGAGGGAAAAGGAGAGAAGCAGACCCCCTGCTGAGCAGAGAGCCCCATGTGGGACTTGATTCCAGGACCCTGAGATCATGACCTGAACCAAAATCAAGAGTCCCATGCTCAAACAACTGACCCATCCAGGCACCCAGAGTTTTTCCCTTTAACTTTATTTTTCAAAATCTTTTAGGGGAGGTTATAAGATTAATGGAATTTTTAGTCTCTTTTTATTTTAGAGTAAAATATATCATTGTTATATTTGTAACTATACAATTAAATATGACTTCGATTCCAATAAGCCATAATTGTTTTGATTAAATTCTTTGTTCTTTTTGAAAAATGTTTCTTCATAACCAATTTACCTCCAGTAGGAAGAGAAGAATAAGTCAATATGTTTTTCTTATTTCAAATAAGTAATATATTGGAGGCACTATATTTGATTTTAAATTGTAGCATAAATATGTTTGCTTAAGTGTCTGCATACAAAAGTAAACATTTTCCATCTTAATGGACCACCAATGGTGAATATCTTGGGAAAAAGCCTGATAACTTATATTATTTTGCTGAACCACTTCAAATAAATAATCCTACTGCTCTCCTAGCTAGGTGAAAGTAGTGCCATCTCTTATTACATGTAATATATATGCATTTGTAAAACACTATATATACTACAATTGCACAAAATATCCACAGTTAAGCATATCGCTATACTTATAATGTTTACATTAACCAGTAGAAAGACTTGGAAGGGAACATCTAAGTTTGCTTTAATAGTATTACATGATAGGCTGAATAATGGCCCTTCAAAGATGTTCATGTTGGGATTTCTATCAACTGGGAACATGCTACATTACATAACAAAAAGAATTTTGCTGGGACACCTGGATGGCTCAGTCACCTAAGCATCTGCCTTCAGTTCAACTCATGATCCCAGAGTCCTGGGATCGAGTCCCAGGATTGGCTCCCTGATCCACAGGGAGTCTGCTTCTCCCTCTGCTCCTCTCCCCTTTCAATCTTTCTCTTTCTCTCTCAAATAAATACATAAAATCTTAAAAAAAAAAAAAGGAATTTTGCTGCTGTATTTATGTTAAGGATCTCTACACGGGGCGATTATCCTGGATTATCTAGATGGCCAATGTAATCACAAGGGTCTTTATAAAAGAGAGACAGGAAGGTCAATGTCAGGGATAGACATTCAGGACAGAAGCAGAGGATGTTGTGATGACAATTGTGGGAGTAACTATGAACTAAAGGAATGTCAGCATCGTCTAGAAACTGGAAAAAAAAAAACTGAAAAGAATTCTCTTCTAGAACCTCAAAAGGAAATGTAGTTGAACTCTTAACTTTAACCCACTGAGACTGATTTGGACTTTTGACCTCCAAAACGATAAAAAAAAAATAAATTTAGGCTGCTGTAAGCTAGTAAGTTTATGGTAATTTGTTACATCAACAGTGGGAAACTAATACAATTTTGATTTTATTTTTTGGATTCCTTCAAGTACTTGAAATATATTCTTCTCTACACACAGAAAGAAATGAAATACCAAGAGTCATTGATGTGTATTCTTTTCTTTCATTGCGTTTTAAATTTCTATTCTCTAATTCTTTGAAATACTTCTTCCAAGAACACAAAACCAAGAACGGCACTATTGACACCTCACTAATTGGGACAATCTTCCCATACATATAATTTATTTTGTAAATTTTCTACCACATTCCTGAAAGTACAATATTGCTCCCTTCTCCACGCTATTCCTTTGATGCAAGTCATATGTAGAGGCACGTTGCAGTCAGGAAGTAAAACAATGCATTTTACTGAAACTTAGAAACTGAGAAGTATAATGACCTAGGCCATAATTATTATTTTAAAGGATTATATTTTCTGTGAAATGGGGAGATAAAAACTGCAACCAGATCCTGGCTTTAAAGCTTAAGTCGGGAAGCAAATAATACTTTTTTTATTTTTTTTTTTTTAAGTAAGAGCCTTAAAAAAAAAAAAAAAGTATTTAGCTTCCCAACTTAAGCTTTCTTACTTTTCTGGGTGATAAACATTGGGAAGGTGCTATGGTGAATGTTGTGAATTGTGACAACACTGGACCTGTTCCCCTGAAAAAAAAAAATACATTATATGTTAATTAAAAAAAAAGGAATTAAAAAAATGTTCTTACTTTTTAACTGAAGAAAGAAACAGTAAATTTTATATGTGGTTTAAACTGTTTTTCAGTTAAAAGTTTTCTCTTCCAATTTATATTTCCTTCCAGTATTAAAAATTAACAAATTTTTAATAACGTTTCTTGATTTAATTAATTTTTATCTACGTAATTCCTAAATAACTTCTAAGTAAAAAAAAAAAAAAAAAGAAAAAAGAAAACAGATATTCCTCATTGAAAACACATGCCCTAAAAATAAGATTCTAGCATACTGTCAGGATTTCTAGTCTAGTGTTTTCAATTCATGAAGTACAAATGGATGACATGAAATTTATGTATCTTCACTGATATACAAACCATGTGATCTTAGAAAATTCCAAGAAAGTACATTAGTTTGAATAAATGTTTGGATTGCTTGGACCTATCTTCTATTCTAGATCACCTGTCCCCAAATACATTTCTACAGAAGATTAGTCCTTGACGTGCTTTTCAAAAAAGCTTTTCCTTGGTCAGTTGAGTTATATGGAAAGGTACATACTCTATGACCTTCAATACTTAGAAGGCAGAGTAACAAATTAAAAGCTCTGATGAAACCTTCAATAAGGAAACTGTTTTGGCTTTTGGCTTTTGTTTTTTTTTTTTCTCAATCTAATGTTCCAAAAAATGGACTTAACTACAAAATTCTTTTGCTATGCAGTATTTATTAAAATCTTAAACATAAAAGTTTTCTGAAAAAAGGATTTCCAAGGTAGCATTTACCAAAGACATTAAAATTTAATAAGTATCTTTCCGAAGATATTTCCCAAAACTCTCCCATATAAGAAGCAGCAAGTTGTTTCCTACTTTTTTTTTTTTTTTAAGTACATGGGATATGTAAGGTTTTCCTAGATTTGTGATATTAACTATTGTAAAAATTTTTATAGGATTTATTAATGAAATTGTTCTTTTCTTTTGTCTACAACAATAATAATAGATAATTTTTGGGTTCTTGCAATGTGTCAGGAATTATTTTAAGTGCTTTAAATGAAATAATATATGTAATCCTCACAGAAACCCTCAGTGCTGGATGTTATTACTTCCAATTTTTAGAAGAAAAAAAAAATGAAGAGACAGAGAGGTTATCTAAATTGATCAGTCACATGACCAGTGAGTATCAGAGCTGAGATTCAAAACCAAGCAGCCTGGCTCCAAAGCACATGTTTTTACTCATAGCACTATGCTGGCACTTACTGTGAGAGCCTGTGCTGAGACTCTCCTGATTCTCCCTCTATCCCTATTCATTTGTAGCTGTAGCTTTCTGGTGGCTACTAGGATATCTCAGTGAAGAGGAAACTTAGTTTTGCTTCATAAGCTTAAGACAAGCACAAGAAACGTTTTAAAAATAAATAAAATGACAGCAAGGCACATTATCGTCAATTTGCTCAAAACCAGTAGCAACACGAATTCTTTTAAAAAGCCAAAGGAAAAAATATTATGTACAGAGAAACAAATACAAGAATTACAGCAAGATTTTTTTTTTTTGGTAGAAATTATCAAACTGATTTTAAGATGTATTTAGAAAAGCAAAGTATTTTGAAAAGCCAAGACAACTTTGAAATAAAACATATTTAAGAGATAAATGCTACAGGATTTCCAGTAATCAAGACAGAGTGGTATCATCATAAAGGTAGAAAAATAGATTAATGAAACAGAAGAAAGATTCTTGAAATAAACCTACATATATATAGACAAGTGACTTTTTCAACAAAGGTGCAAAGACAATTCAGTGAATAAATAATACTCTGTTCAACACATGGTACAAGAGCAATTAACCACAAGGGAAAAACTGAACTTCAAACCTTATGCCATATAAAAAATCAATTCAAGAGGCATCTCTGTGGCTCAGTTGGTTAAGAGATGGACTCTTAATTTCAGCTTGGGTTATGATCTCAGGGTCCTGGGTCACATATCAGTGGGGAGTCTGTTTCTCTCCAGCTCCCTCTCTCTCTACCCATCTCCCCACTCACATGCTCTCTCTCTCTCTCTCAAATAAATAAATAAATCTCAAAAAAAAAGAAAAAAAATTCAAAAGTATCATATACCTAAGTTTGAAATCTTATCCTATGAAATGTGTAGAAATACAACATAGAAAATCTCTGTGTTCTTGAACTAAGCAAAGATTAATCAGATATAACATAAAACATGATATCCATAAGTTGATAAATTAGAATTTATTAAAATTAAAATCTTCCACTTTCTGAAAGAGACTCTTAAGAGACCGAATACACAAGACAGAGATAATATTTGCAAACGATGTATCTGACAAAGGACTTGTATCAGAATGTATACAAAACTGTCAAAACTCATTAAGAAAGCAATTATTTTTTTAAAGATTTTATTTATTTGACAGAGAGAGAGATCACAAGTAGAGAAAGAGAGAGAGAGAGGAGGAGGCAGGCTCCCTGCCTAGCAGAGAGCCTGATGTGGAACTTGATCCCAGAACCCTGAGATCAGGACCTGAGCTGAAGGCAGAGGCTTAACCCACTGAGCCACCCAGGCAGCCCCAAGAAAACAATTTTTAAAGCTATTTAAAAGCATTGCCAAATATTTGAACAGTCATTTCACCAATGAAGAGGTGCAGATAACAAATAGGAACATGAATAATGCTCATCACCATAATTATGAAATAAATTCAAAACTAATAAAATTCAAAACAGTGAGAAACTACAGCACATGTATTAGAACCACTAAATTAGAAAGGCTGACCATGACAAGTGTTAATGACTCCAAGTAAGGAAATAGAATTATCATAACTGCTGATAAAATGATATTGGAAAACACTTTAGCAAAATTTTAAAACATTAGTTATAGATATGATACACTCATTTAACTTCTAGGTGTATATCAAAGAGAAATGTTTACATTTCTCAAATCCTGCTCTACAAATTGTCATAGTATCTTTGTTTATGTTATACAATCCAGTGTCTTTGAATAGGTTACCAGTGCATGGATAAACAGAATAAGGTATATCTATATAATACAATACTTTGCAGCAATTAAAAGGTATTAAACATTGATACACAAATGACACAAATGCATTTTAAAATAATTGTGTTAATGAAAGATGCCAGACAAAAATAGTTCATACCTACCTTAGCATTCTGTTTACATAATTTTCTAGAGAATTTAAACTAATTTATGGTGTCAGAAATCAAAACAGCGGCTGCCTAAGAATGGCAGGGCCATGAGGAGGGACTACCAAAGAACATAAAGAAACTTTTGGGGGTGATTGATATATGTACTACCTTTGTTGTGCTGATGACTTCACAGCTGTATACATATGTCAAAACTAACAAAACTGTACAATTTAAATATGTGTGGAACATTATATATCAATTATACCCCCCAAAAGTTGTTTTTTAAAAGTTAGAGATAAATGAAGGTAGGATAATCCCCCCAACTTCTCTACCAGACTTAAATGAAAGCAGGTCCCCACCCAAGTTCTATCATACATTACAACATTTATTTTCAAACAGGCAAGAAAGAGTCACATACCTTGTTTTGTAAGTTCAATGTAGTTCCAATGGTCTGTCCATTTACGTCTCCTAAACCACCTGTATAGGAAAACTTCATTTAAGAACAACAACAACAGGGGCACCTGGAGAGCTCAGTGGGTTAAGCCTCTGCCTTCCGCTCAGGTCATGATCCCAGGGTCCTGGGATCAAGCCCCACATTAGAAGGGGCTCAGAAGGGAACCTGCTTCCTCCTCTCTCTCTGCCTGCTGCTCTGCCTACTTGTGATATCTCTCTGTCAAATAAATAAATAAGATCTTAAAAAAAAAAAAGAACAACGACAAAAAATCCCTATTATTATTTTTAAATTTAATTTAATTTAATTTAATTTTTTTTTACTGTTCCAAAATTCATTGTTTAGCACCATACCCAGTGCTCCATGCAATACATGCCCTCCTTAATACCCACCACCAGGCTCACCCAATCTCCCCACTCCCCTCCCCTCCAAACCCTCAGCTTGTTTCTCGAAGTCCACAGTCTCTCATGAAAACCCTATTATTTATTTATTTATTTTTAAATTTCTTTTCAGTGTAACAGTATTCATTGGAAACCCTATTATTTTTGAGGCAGAATTCAGCTACTTTTATTGTTACCATCAGACAACAAACTAATCCAAATCCATGCCTACACAGGGAAATCTTCAGAGATTATTCTCAGTAGAACCTCACTGAGCTAGAACTTAAAGGCTTATTAGATTTTTTTTCTTCCTCATGCCAAAGAGGAAACTATCCTAAAGTAATAATTTGAATCATCTATTTTGTTCAATGCTAATATCAACAAATAAGAGTTCATTTCTTATATCCATTATGTCAATAAGTCACTATTTTCAGACATGGAAATTGATTAATAAATTTCATTGAAATATTTAGCAATGTCTCTGAAAGAGGAAACTGAAAGTCTTGTAGTAGCTACCGCTGATTTTGATTTCAATGTCACTGACATGGACCTGAAGTAGAAACACTCAATTAGGGTAACCTCCTACACAGAGAGTAAAACAAACTACTTTCTCAATCATACCACACTGTCTAAATGAAGTTATGTTCATATAAACTCAAAATATTTCAGCAAAGGATTTGTTTTTAATTATATAACACATTACCTTACTCTAATATTTCATTCACCAAATATATATATATATATATATATATATTTAGTACCTATATATATACACATTTGGTATACACATATACCGTGTGTGTGTGTGTGTGTGTGTGTGTGTGTATTTAGTACCAATCATATGGCCCTGTGCTACCAACAACTAAAGGCTGAGTGAAATTTGGTTGTAGGTAAGAGGAATAAAGTGGAAAATACACTCTATAATTTTTGCCAAACTTTGATGATGAGAAGAATAATCTAGGGTATTTGATAATGTAATTTCCTTAACACCTCCCTCCACCTCCTTTTTCAGTCACTTTTAGAAAAATTCTCGAGAATTTTTATTTAAAAAAAAAATTTTAAAGTAAGCTCTATGCCCAACTATCCATGGAGCCAGCCATAAGCCCCTAGAGAATTTTTATTTTTAACAAGTTTTTTAGGTGATTTTTTTATTACTGGCAAAGTTTAGAAGACACTGCAGAAGTGTTTGATACCACAAGTTCCTCTTCAATATTAAAACAGTAATAATTATTTCTCATGAGAATAAAACCTTAGGCTGGTTACTCACCCTTAGTATTTTAATTTATTGTCTTTCTCTCTCTCTCTCCTTCTCTCTCTTTTTAAACATGTACTGAAAATAAGGCATACAAAGATAATCACTTTTTTTTTCTTTTAAAGATTTTATCTATTTGACAGAGCGATATCACAAGTAGGCAGAGAGGGAGAGAGAGAGAGAGGGAGGAGGAAGCAGGCTCCCTGCCTAGCAGAGAGCCCGATGCGGGACTCGATCCCAGGACCCTGAGATCAGGACCTGAGCTGAAGGCAGAGGCTTAACCTACTAAGCCACCCAGGCAGCCCCAAAGATAATCACTTTTAACTCTATGTTTCATGCACATTATTTTCATGCCATATTCTACAGTGTTTCTCAAAGTTATAACTTTCTTTAACCACCAGTCTCACTATTACAGGTCTTTAGCTAGTTATCTAAGAAAATTGTGTTTGAAGAAAGTACTAAACATTTGGCTCTTTTAACCTCCATTACACTTTTCTTCTAGTCTGGGATTTTAGAAAAATAAAAATTACCTTTCCCGAGTTCCCTTCCTCTTGACGAAGTTAGAAGTGAAATAAGAGCAAACTTCCTGCTATTATAGCTATCGAGCAATGTGTGGAATGTGAGTATTTGTATGAATCTGGGATAATGAGACTTAATATTACAATTCAGGGCATCAAGTATCAGTAGGTGTAAATGCGATTGACTGAAACAACAGCTTTTCATCCAGGCATCTGAACAACCATGAACTAGTAAATTACATTCTTAGACAATTCTCCTATCCAGAAGCAAGGTTTATATTTTCTTCACTTGAATCTGGGATAGTCTGAGCCTTGTTCAACCATTCTGGAAAAAGTAATCTCAAAACTGTTGTGATCCCACTCTTCGAGAGGACTGGGAGTTTCTGCTACATTCTTCTTAGAGTGCCAAGTCACAAGAGAAAGCTCACTTCCTTGTCATACTGTGAGGAAGCACTAGGCTATGTGGAGACACAGAACAGGTTTCCAAGCAGATCCCAATTGTTCAAGCTGCCCAGCCTTTTATCATACCAGCAGAGACCACAGATACTATGGAGTAGAGATAACTCCTACACACTATTGCCTTTTCTATATTACTGTCCCATGGAAGTGAACTATAATAATATATATTATTATTATTATTATTATTTATTTTTATTTTTATTTTTTTTTGTAAGCCACAAAGATTTGGAGTAGTTTACCAGAATAGAATTTAGTGCTCGAACTGACATGGTCCTATAACAACCACCTAAGTTTTATAGCATTGGTTTTAGGACTGGGTGGGTCCACACAGAAAGGTCTTAAGGAAATTGTTACTAAAAGCTTAGAAATACTTAAGAGAGGAATTAATGAGAGCTTGAAGAATAATGATGAAAATATTAGTGGAAGCTGATGAAAAGGATTTTATCATGGCAAAAGTTTTGGCAAAACCATTGCTGATGGTAATATGGAAAATAGCAAACTTAATGGACTTATGGATTTGCAATGAGTATCTTTCTTTTGTTTTTCTTTTTCTCTTTCTTTCTCTTCCTTTTTTTTTTGGCATGGGTAAATTTCTAAGCAGATTATAGAAAAGCTAATTGGCTACTTCATGCTTCTTTTGATAAAACACAGGATGATACATATGAACTAAAAAAGAACTCTTCACTTTTTAAGAAAAATCTGGAAGAAATATTTCTGACTCAAGACTTGTTGGGATCAAAACTAAAACTGTCCTATTCTTTATTTTCTCTACATTAAAAAAAAAAAAGACTCTCAAAGAAAAGACAGATGGGGGGCCTTAGGACAAATATAAATTGTATGGTACTTCAAAATGTCAGTGTAAAACTCCCAAGGGTATAACAGTAAGACACTCTGTTGATAACTTAGAAAGATTTAAGGCAGTGCTTCATTGAAGCTTTCAGTTACACAAAAGGTATCCTAAGGGTTTTATGAACATTCTTCATGGACCAAGACTTTCTGGGTACAAAAATAAAACTAGTTTTCATCTCAAGTCTCTTTTAGCAGAATGTTCTCAAAATTAAAAAGATCTTCAAGAAAAAGATGAAATGTGAAAAGCTGTCCAAAAAAAAAAAAAAAAAAAGTCTCAGGCTAAAGATAAAGCCAAGGGTATGATTGCAAATTCTTAATTAGGACCTCTTAGACAATATGAAAGAGAGAAGAGATCTTTTAAATAGTTTTAGAATGTGTCTTACAAGCACATTTTTAAAATAACAGAGCTTCTAGGAACCAAGAAATGTTGTCCCCCAGCAGTATCAGCCCCAAATAGAGAAGTATCTGTCTCAGAGATCTGAAAGCAGATACAGATAAAGATCCTTGAGCAAATCTCAGAGCACGTTCTAGTGCAGTGTAACCAGTAAGTTTCACTAGAAACCTCCAAGGATTTTAAGATAATTATACAGGTGTAGTCTTCCCCAGTTGGGAATAAGAAACAGAGATAGTAGAGTAAAAAGAAGACTTTGGATCTTAAAAAACTAATGGGCAGGAAGGAAGCTGAGAAAGGTACTCAGTTGTAAACATAGTCTATTTCTTATGAAAAGGTAGGAAGACCCAGAAGGGAACCAGAAGAACACAAATGGTAGAGGTAGGAACAACAGATGATCATTCTTAAGGAGCAGGATTGGCATTAATTAATTAATTAATCAATGGTGACACATGACTTGCTGGAGTTCAGAACTTCCATAGCAATTATCATATGTATCCTTTCTCCTGCACTGTTGAATGACTTGTCTAGGGAAATTGTCCTGTGCTATCTCACTATAGTACTTTGGAGGTATGTGTGAGAGTGGGACAGAAAACTTTTCTAGGTAGCGGTCTTCAGATTGAGAAGAAATGTAATTGAAAATTTGTAGCCATGAAAATGCACTCAAGGATCTTTTTCTGTATCTGCTTTCAATAATGACATGTTGGAACTTGAGCCTATGCCAAATGCTGTAAGGAGAGAAGATTTTGCATATGAGAAAACTGTAAATAATTTGTGGTCAGAAGGTAAATTCTGGTGGATAGATGACTGCAGATATTCATTTAATAGTCCTTCCCTTGAAAGCTGGGGTTTATGCACCATTCTTTTGAATCTTGGCTATACTATGATAGCTTTGACTAATAGTATAGATGAAGTGATGCTATGCTTCTTACAAACAGAGATTTTAAAAAGAACATTTCCTCACATTTTGGAGCCTTGGGATACCATGAAAAATGTATGGTTAACCTGAAGGCCTCATAAGAGGAAACTTAAGGCAATCACAAGAAGCATACGAGAGAGATAAATCAAGAGAGAGGGGGAGAGAGAGAGAGAAATCCAGGCAGTCTCGAGTTTCAGTCTTTGAATGATTGAATGATCATACCTGAGACCCTATCATGACACAGCATTAAGTAGAAGCAAGCCATCCATACTGTGCCCATTCTGAATTCTTTACCTGTAGCATACTGAGATATAATAACTTGTTTTTCTCTACCGCAGCCAACTGAATGCATATGGTCCCCCAAAATTCATTTGTTGAAATCCTAACCCTCAAGGTAATAGTTTTGGGAGGTGGGGGTCTTTGGGAGGTGATTAGATCATGAGTGTGGAGCCCTCATGAATAGGATTAGAAACATTATAAAGGGGAACCCCGAGAGCTCTCTTGCCCTCTTTCTACCAGTTGAGATTATAATTAGAAGACAGATGTATGCAATCTAGAAAAGAGGTTTCACCAGAACCGGACTATACAGATGACTGTATCTGAAACTTCCAATCTCCATAACCATGAGAAACGAATTTCCCTTGTTCCTAAGTCACCTGTCTGTGGTGTTTTGTTACAGCTAGGTAAACTAAAACAGCTACTAATTGCTATATATCAGTAATAGATAACTTTGATTCTGATGCCCACCTTCAGTTTAAGTACTAAAGTCCTTTAATTTAATAAATCTCTTAAAATTACTGTATGATTTTAGTTTCCTATGCCACATCCTGACTGAAACAACTTCTCTTTTCTCACTGAAAATAAAACCCTTTCTAAGTAACAGTGATTTTAATGTCTATTCAGTAATGAGTGTTATTTATATTTTGGCTGAATATGATTAGAAAATCCATGGCATTGACTGAATTGCATATTTGTATGGCAACTCTAAGTAGGCTCATACAATCTATTTCTCCAGAAATGAGTAATGGGTATGAATTTTGTACAGCATTTCAGTTTGTTTATTTTGCTACTTAGGCAAATCAAGTACAGACCAGAACCCAGTACTTGTAATTGGCAATCACTCCAATATCTACTAATTATTTGGACTTTAACCTCTTCTATAGAAGTTTATATCAATCTCTATCTACCTATCTATCTATCTATCATCATCTATCTATATAATCTATATGTGTATGTGCATACTTGTATACACTTGTTTGAGCCAGGACATGAGGAGGACACCTTTATTATTTCTCAGTCCATTGTAGTTCCTGCTCCTGTTCTTTCTTTGCCCCAGTCTCTTTGAAGAAAGAAAAGTCAACTTTCTCTTTCCTGACTCAGGACACATTAATCAATGTTGGTGCTTCAAAGTTTAGAATCTATAAGACACCTGAGGCCAATCCTCCCAAGCATCAATAGTTATTCTCATGATAGCTCTAGAGTAGACTCCACTTTCTGTGACCACCAACCTGTCCTTATACTCTGATTCTTAGAAGGAACCCGAGGTGATGTTATAGATAAGGGTGATGGTAATACATACAAGAAAACAGAAATGGGTCAAGAGATAGCCCTTGCTAGCTTCTGCTCTCAAGGCACCAAGCTCATGGTAAGACTTAGGTTAATTCCTTACCTTAACCTAACCATAGAAATTAAAGGTATTTTGTTTACGTTTAGGTTCTGGGAACTTACTTGTTGTTTTTTTTTCCCCCACTTTGAAAAACAAATAATTATAACAGTACGCTAGTGCTTAAGTAAAGAAAATACTTTGTTACAAAAATTTTCTGACTACCATCTTGATGAAATGATGGTAGAGTGGGTAGAAGATACAAATTCACCTCTGACCATTTCGAAGCATCTACAAAATCAAACAAATACATGATAATTTTTTGAAAGAAATTTCATTATAAAAATTAAGTAAACAAGTTGAACTGTATTATTCTGGTACATTTATTTTCTTATTTCAAGGCTGAACCAATTCCCAGTTAATATTATCTCTGTATTCTCTACCCCTACTGAATGGGTATAGAGCACTCGTTCTGGGAAGGTCTCTTCTCCACATTATTCTGTCCTCCGAATGTCCTCAAAATGTGATCTTCACCTTTTCAGCTCATAGAATCTATGAAGTTCCACCTGCATTCACCCTTCTCATTCTGTAGCCTGGAAACTGTCAGGCCTGTAATCTGGGACAGTCATGCACTTTACCTATTTGTTTGTTTGTTTATCTCTCAAATATCACTGTCTTTTTTTCCTGATATCTCATGTTATGAAGACATCTGGTTTATATATTTTGTCCTTGTTGTTATTTTAGACAGGTGAGTGAATTGGTTTCTTATTCCTCCATGTTGGTCAGAAACAAAAATTCCCGTTTTTGTCACCAAGTAGGAAGACCACCTTGTATAATAATTACATATGCTTGATGTATCATGTGACAGTAAAACATATATGACACACTTCCAGAGAGATTTTGAAGGAAATTTCATCATTTAAAAATATGGTCACATAAACAAAGGGTCATATAAACAAAAGTAATACAAAACTGATTATAAATCTCTTGGCCAATATATCTTAAATAAGAAGGACAATGGGGACAAAATATGATATTATTATCATTATCTACTTCAATATTATTTTAGTTTCAGTTACATTCATTTAAGTTTTAAATAAATAAATTGGAAAAAAATAAATCTGTGTTTAGGCAAAACAAGCATTTTAATATGAACTAACGAAGTGAATGATGAGTTGAAAATTTCAATTATGGCAGCTGATTCTGAAGAAGAGTATTCTTTCCCAGTAACTATCTTATCTGTCTTAACTGTCTATGCTACATAATCATTCCTCCAGATAGTAGCTGAGAAAATTAAACCAGATTTGAAAAAGAGTGATGACTAGCCTATAGACTTTGAGATGAACTGTTCTAATAATCATTTTAAGCCATAGAAATATAATTGTCACAATGATGTGGGCGGCATTTAAAATTCAGGGTCTTGAAATGGCTAGCCATCCTGCAATTTGCCACAGTCTCACAAAATGCCAATAGCTTACGTTTTTAAAATAATTAAAAAAAAACAAAAACAAACAAACAAAAAAAACAAAAACAAACAAACAAAAAAAAAAACAAGGGGCCAGTTTCTTTCTTTGATTTAGTTAGAAAGGTCTAGCCAAGCGGGAAGTCTGACACTGAAAACAACCCTCAGCCACTTCTTTAATTTTTCTTTATGAATACTTTACATTCAAGTGTATAATAAAGACTAGGAAGTAAAAAGAGGATGATAAAGCAGATATTATATGATATTCAGGACAAGTAAAGGTTACATGTGAAACTGCTATTGTTTGCTATATTGTCTGGAATCTCCTGATGGGCACTGGGAAAAGAGCAGAGAAGCAATGGGTTAAGGATCAAGTAAAGAAGAGAAGGCCTGAATGCAGTGTTCTTCTTTTTTTTTTTTTTTTTTTTAATTTCAGCAACAATGCTCTACCTTTTTGTTTTTCTTTTCATTGAAAGCCAAGCCCTTTACTCATTCACAAAGTGCAACATCAAAAGGAAATGTTGCTAATTAGCATTAGCACAAGATTTTACCTCTGTGACTTTTTTAAAAAAATCATGTTTTTTTGAGTCTTTTTGAGCTCTGTACCTCTGCATCAAAGAGAAAACCTGCCTCAAGGCTGACTCCCCATTCCCTCTTCATTTCTTTATCCTGGGGCCAACTACCAGAACTGCTTTCAAAAACTGTAGATAACAGGATAAAAGCAAAGAGAAGTGGTGCTGCCCTGTCAACCACAGGACTGCAATCTCCTCCAGCCCTCACTCTTAGAAAGTGAAGCTGTTAATTGACATCTACTAGCATGATCTGTTTGACTTATTTCCAATAACTTTATGTTATATTCTCAGAAGGAGCTGTGAGTTAACCTTCACTATGTTCCAAAATTTTTTGCACCTGGAAAGCATCCTTTCTTTCTATTTTACAATGGTAGTGCATGTTTGTCTGTTTTTACAGTTCTATGGTTATGTCAATTATGATCAGGTGAAATAAGAGAATAATATACCTATACTCAAGTCCTAATCTTATGAGATAAGAAATAATGCATTTTTATTTGTTTATTTATTTTTTTAAATTTCATTTATTTATTTGTCAGAGAGAATGCATGAACAGGGGGAGGGGCTTAGGGAGAAGCAGGCTCCCTTATGGAGCAAAGACCCTGATGTGGCACTGGATCCCAGGACCCTGGGATCATGACCTGAGATGAAGGCTGAGTCTTAACCAACTGAGCCACCCAGGCATCCCAGAAATAATGCTTTTTAGATGATCATAAAGTAACAGGGAAATGGTGAGAGATATATATCCATCAAGTTAAGTTTTTTACAAGTTTCTAAATATCTACTAACATATTCTTTTTCTGTCTTTCCCATATTTCTTTTTTTATTTCAAGTTTATAATTTCCTTGTACATTTGTATATAGGACTTCCCTCAGGATAATTTACTAGAGAGACATGGGCTTCCTGAATCAACAGAAATGTATGTCTTATTCTAATACAGAACAGAATATTTTCTTAATCATTTAAAAACAGCCTGAAGTAGAACTGAGGACAGACTATGATAAATTACACATATCATATAAACTATATTCTTGTGAAACTCTGGCAATTCTAACTTCCATATCTTTATATATTCCAACTGAAAGTCAGGGTTTATTTTTCCTCTCTTTTAAATAAAGTTGTATTCATTAATCAAAAGTGTTCTATTGGTCTTTTCTGGTCCTGTCAGTCTCCTAGTGCATCTGTGTCTCCTCCCTGAAGCTTTGGAAACTTTCAGAGTTTTGCCTGCCATGACTGTTAACAGGAAATTAGATTCTCCCTCCGCATCCCTCCCTGTGCTAACCCTGACTTCTCTCTCTCCTGTCAAGTTACACTTGATGACCTAGGAAATGGATAAGTTCTTCTAGATGCAGCCTTTCTCAACCAGGTTCTGGAGAAAATTAAACACTAATGAACTAAGGCGTACGTTGTAGGTGCTATCCTTAAGAAAATTGAGTAAATAGTCACCAAAATCATTTCCATCAGACCATTAAAAATAGTGTTATGTCAACCCCATACATATTTGGAAGCTTCTCCTTCAAGAGACTCATCCTTCAAGTTTCAGCCTTTTGAACATGAATCATTTTGCTGATGAAGAGGGTAAATAATGATGACCTTGTCTCCAACTAATCAAACTATCAGTTCTTTGCTGTTTTTCACTGGGTCCTGTAAGGCTGGACCTCCCCTGTTTCTGATAGAAGGAAATCCCTTTTATCGAGTCTTGTTTTACTTTTATTCTAAGCTTCATCATAAAAACTCTATGAAGTATGTAAAGTCTTATTCTTGACATGTTAATGAAAGCATACACAAATCTGGAAAATTATTTGAAAATTACTTCAAGTTCAAGATCATCTTCTAGCTCTGGCCCCAATACATTGTAACAAGATGAGTATTGGTTCTTTTTTTCTCTTTCCTTTTTTGTTTTTCCAATTTTAATCATTCCTGAGGCAGATGGATGTCTCAGGTGAAGTAGAAATAGACATACATAGAAGGATGAGAGATAAAAGTATATTGACATTTTTTTTCACATCTGAACCTAGTCATTCTCATGTAGAATATCCCTTTGTCTTTGAGCTATTCCTGTAGTACAAATGTTGACATATGACTCCATGAATTTGAATATCCACAGTTCAAAATACTCAGCTGAGCTTTGTTGAATCATCTGCCCAAGACATCAAGGCCCTGATTGGTCTGAGGTCACATATAACCACTAATGCTCGGGTATGAAGTTTTCTAACAGTCATCTTGATTTCTTTACATATAAAGACTACTATTCCTGCAGGCATTCAAGTATTTTTACTCCATTCTCTGATCCTAGCATGTAAAACCAATTATAACACCCTTCAAATCATAGGAACAAGCTTTAACTGTGTCCTTCAGGAGTGATCTAGCAATAGTGTTATTTTATTAATCACTTTTTAAGCAGAGGAAAATTTAACAAGCAGTTTTGTTTTGCCTACTAAGAAGCTCAAGGATAGATAAAATATTCAAGAACAACATTCAAATTGTTTAGATTATTGGTTAATTAAAACTGAAAAGAATTTAGCATATTGCCAACATGACATATTACCAGCCATGCCATGGCTTCAATTATAAGTCAGAACAAAGTTTTTGTAAACTAGCAAATTATGAGTTATTAAAAATATAAAGTACAAAAATATTTGGGAAATCACATGCTGTGTTTCATTGTTAGTTTCCTTCCTAACTGCTTTATTCTGTTGTTACTTATTTCTATGCAACTACAGTATTTTAACAGCTAACAATGAAAATGTCTCTTTACTTTTATCCTAATAATATCTGAAACTGAAAAAGGTGAGCTCCTATAAGCAAAATAAAACTTATTTTAGATACTTCATCAGGATATTTTATGACTAAACCTAAATTCTCAGTGTTTCATGTAGAGAATTAGAAAAAGAATTAAGATAGAAAAGTAGAATAACTTAAACTGAAACTATTAACCCATTTAATTAGAAATTAATTTTTTGGTCCCTGATGTACACTTATATTTCTAATGATGTATGATTTTATAATTCTTATTCATGAAAAATATCCTTATTCCAATTAAGATGCAAGTAAATTCTTGAATAGGGAATTAGATATGTGGGTTTGTTTTTATAATAAGTAATTTAAATTCTGCAAATCTATGTGAGTTTCTTTTTTGCCCAGTTCTGCATGGGAAAAATTTTACATTACGACTTGAAATAGGAAATGGGAAGACTACCATGATTATGTTTACAAGCTGCTGACTTGTTTCTTTTACTCTTTTGGCATATGTCAAAAATACAACATTATTATGAAACAGACATGCAATCTTCAATGCCAACAAAGGTCCCCATTATTGGTGACAATAAAATGGAATATCACCTGCTAAGAGTAATTTATTATTGAGAGGATCCTTAATGGCATGCCACACTTTATATTTAAGGTGAATGCATCGTCCTTTGGGCACTATACCTTTTTAAGATGTTTATCTTAAACAGTTGAGTATCCCCTCTTAAGTTTTACAGACCAACACACTATATGTATATAAAAGTGCACAAATTGCTAGATTCATGAGGCTCTTAACTCACTTTGTAAACTTTTGTTTTCTTCCAGATTGTGTGTTATGTGATTAGTAGTAATTTAACTATAGGCAACTTGTGTGTAATAAACATTATTAAAAAAATGTAGAAGGGAAGATTGCTTCTGTCAGGGAAGAGGAACTCCTTTTCCTTTCAAGATCCTTCTAACAGGACTAAAAATCAAATTGAAATGACACAGAGTAATAGTAGAAAATCAAATCTAATAGTGTATGTAGAGGAAGCCTCACAGACATGGATATTCCAAAGACAGTTGGGCAAAATGTGGTATATATGTTATTCTGAACTAAGAGAAAGGGGATAGTCTCTGGGACTATAAGAGAAAAGGAATGCAATTTACAGGAAGATGGAAAAGAGTAAATTTTTGGTGAATGAATGTTTCTTGGCCCATTCAGAAACAAAGAGAGGACAAAGAGGTGACTATGGTCAAAGGGGCCTTGCTAGGTTCTTTCTGGTCTACCATATGTAGTTCATATCATAATGTAGTTATCTATGGTAATAGCTCTCTTCCTGAAGCAGGTCCTCTATCTAAATTATTTTCATTCAGTTAGGAGAAGGTGAAATTTTATTTTAATCTATTGAGTTTGGACTACTTTTTAACTCACAATAGTTTTCATGCTAAAGTTGTAAATTTGGGGGCAATCTGACATTAGCACCTACACTTCTTTACTGGAAGTAGTTTAAAAATGTGATTAAAGACTGTGAAGAAGAAGAATTCAGAAAAACTGCAGGTTATAAAATCAATGTGCAGAAATTTGTTACATTTCTATACACTAATAATGAAGAAGCAGAAAGAGAAATCAAGGAATTTATCGCATTTACAATTGCACCAAAACTGTAAGATATCTAGGAATAAACTTAACCAAAAAGATAATAGATTGTACTCCAAAAACTATAGAACACTTATGAAAGAAATTGAAGATGACACAAAGAAACATAAAACATTCCATGTTCATGCAAATATTGTTAAAATGACTATACTACCCAAAGCAATCTACACATTTAATGCAATCCATATCAAAATACCACTGGCCTTTTTCACTGAGCTAGAAGAAAATAATCCTAAAACTTCTATAGAACCACAAAAGACTCTGAATAGCCAAAGAAATCTTGAAAAAACAACAACAACAACAAAACAGAGCTGGACCTCAAGCTACATCAAGACACTATGGTACTGGCACAAAAACAGACACATAGATAAATGGAACAGAATAGAGAAAGTAGAAATAGACCCACAAGTATATGGTCAACTAATCTTCAACAAAGAAGGAAAGAATATCCAATGGAAAAATGACAGTGTCTTTAACAAATGGTGCTGGGAAAACTGGACAGAACAATGCAGAAGAATGAAACTGGACCACTTTCTTATCCCATACACAAAAATAAATTCCAAATGGATGAAAGACCTGAATATGAGATAGGAAACCATCAAAATCCTAGAGAAGAAAACAAGAGAAAACTCTTTGGCATAAACTATAGCAACTTCTTACTTAACATATCATCGGAAGCAAGGGAAAGAAAAGCAAAAATGAACTATTGGGACTTCATCAAGATAAAAACCTTCTGCATAGTGAAGGAAACAACCAACAAAACTAAAAGACAGCCTATGGAATGGGAGAAGATATTTGCAAATGACATATCTGAGAAAGGATTAATATCCAAAATATATAAAGAATTTATAAAACTCAACACCCCAAAAAGTAATACTCCAATTAAAAAATGGACAGAAGACATGAATAGACATTTTTCCAAAGAAGACATCAAGATGGCTAACAGACACATGAAAAGATGCTCGACATCACTGCTCATCAGGGAAATAGAAATCAAAACCATGATGGGATACCACCTCACACCTGTAAGAATGGCTAAAATAAACAACACAGGAAACAACAGATATTGGTGAGGATGTGGAGAAAAGGGACTCTCTTATCCTGTTGGTGGGAATGCAAACTGGTGCAGCCACTCTGGGAAACAATATGGAGGTTCCTCAAAAAGTTAAAAATAGAACTACCCTAGGATCCAGAAATTGCACTACTAAGTATTTATCCAAGATAGATAGAAAGATAGTGATTTAAAAAATACACATACCCTACTGTTTATGGCAACATTATCAACAATAGTCAAATTATGGAAAGAGCCTAAATATCCATTGACCAATGAATAGATAAAGAATGAAATATTACTCAGCCATAAAAAAGAATGGAATCTTGCCATTTGCAATGATGTGGATGGAGCTGAAGTATATTATGCTAACCACAATAAGTCAGTCAAAGACAAATACCATATGATTTGACTTATACATGAAATTTAAGAAACAAAATAGATGAACATGAGGAAAGGTAAAAAAATAAAAAGAGAGAGAGAGAAGTAAACAATGAGAGACTCTTAACTATAGAGAAAAAACTGGAGGGAATGCTGGAGGGAAGGTGGATGGGAGAATGGGCTAAAAGGGTGATGGGCATTAAGGACGGTACTTGTGATGAGCACTGGGTGTTATATTAAGTGATGAATCACTAAATTCTACTCCTGAACCCAATATTACACTTTATGTTAACAACTAGAATTTAAATAAAAATTTGAAAAGAGGGAAAAAAAAGACTGAAGAAGAAAAAACAAAACAGAGGAAAGTAGTTGTTGATTTGAAGGAATAACTGGGCAAAAAACATATGTTTTTGAACCTGAAAAGTTTATTTCAGATTTCCCTCACTGATATATAAATTCTTACCCAATGAATTTTATCCCAATGTGTAAAATGGACAAACCAATGAATATGGGCTTAGAGATTCATGTGTGGAAATATATATGTTAATCTATAACTATAATATATACCAGTACATAGGATATTTCTTACTGTATAGTAGGTAGAATTTGTGTGTGTGTATAAATATTTTAATTTAAATATATTTAGTCTTCTTAAACTGGATGGTTACTGAAGTTTGTATTACACACTTTGGAGAATTTTCCTTAGGCCTAAAAAACTCAGTTACTCTCTTTGAATATTGTTTGTTGTATGATCCTATAAAGTAAAATTTAACATAGATATATTTGAAATATCCTTGTTTTTTGGAATACTTTCTTCTTTTTCTCCATTGTCTTCTCCAGCACAGGTACCGCTGTAGTTGTAAGACAGGAAACACATGGTGCTCTTTTTATGTAGATTAGTTTATCCTATCACTTATCCTATGCGTTAGGATATATAAGGACAATTTCCACAAGCACTCATTAATTAGATACTAAATATATACACAAGTTTAATATGTGTATATTTTTTCAAATTTGTGTGTGTGTGTGTGTGTGTGTGTGTGTGTGTGTGTGTTTGTATTTTAGGGAACATATATGGATTTTCAATTTTCAATGAGAGCATAATATATTGCTTATTACACACTTTCAGCTGGCCATAGTTTTGTAATTCTCCATGACTATTAAGGTAGTCATTCACTCTACTATTGAGGCTATTTTGAAGAGAAAGATAAGAATTAGTTTAAAATTTTCTTCACCATAAGATCTCTGATTATCTGACTCAGTTTAATCTTACTCACTACAGATACTTGTTGTTTTATATTTCCTGATTCCTTGTTCCCACTCATAACTTCTGGGTTTGTTGTTCTGTTTTGTTTTTAATGTATCCCTCTCTAAAATCCTCTTAACTAGATAATTAATATTTGATTAAAACTAAGATGCTATCAGACCATTTCATGTTTTAATACATTTGTTAGCATATTTATCAACAGTTATTGCTACTAAAAAGGTCTTTGTGTTGCACATAGGCTGTTTTCAAACATCATTTCTCCTCATACCTTGCATATAACTCAAGTATAAAAGCCCTTGAATTATATTTAATTAATGTATGAAAAATATCTTATTTGATTGGAAGATTGTTGATTTAAATAGTTATCATAATTCTATTTTACCTATTTGGAGTAATGATTGTATCAGTGTATTTAGCAATATACTCTTTTTAATTATTAACATATAATGTATTATTTGTTTCAGGGGTTCAGGTCTGTGATTCATCAGTCTTACACAATACACAATGTTCACCACAACACATACTCTCTCCATATATTTTTGCTGGTAGAGATATAGTAATTCTTTTGCCTGTATTTTTATTGATAACAGTTATAATGACATCTCAGACCATGTTATTAAAAACAATCAGTTTGCACACAAATATCTAGTGACTAGTCGAATGTTAAAATAAATTTAAATATATGTATATAATTATATACATATATAAGGTTAAGAAAGGAAAAGAAAAAAAAGGAAAGAAAAAAGAAAAAGAAAAAATATATATAATTATATACATATATAAGGTAAAGAAAGGAAAAGAAAAAAAAGGAAAGAAAAGAAAAAAAGGAAAAGAAAAAAGAAAGGAAAAATACTAGAAATATTTCAATAAAGGATATTTAATATACATAATAATATACAATCTTTATATATAAATTCGTTACAAAGGAACATGGAGATAATTCTGAAATAATAACTACAGATAGTAACTATCAACCCTAAGCCCAGAAAAAACAAAAGAATTTAAGGTTCCCAGAACATAAGAGCTTTTATATTAGAGGCACAGCCTTGCAGTTGGGGCTCAGACATCTGAGCAGGGGATACAATCTGTCTCTTGCCTCTACTGCTTAGGGATAGAGGAAGCTGGTTTTCAGATGCTAAACTATGCTGGAGGCTGGAGCCAACAGTCACATGGGGGTGACATGCCAGGTGTGGGGGGTAAAATGTTGCTGATGGGGTTACAGAAACAACAACACAGAATAAATCCATCCATCTCCCTTTCTCCTACCTCTAATTTTCTCCCCCTACTACCCTACGAGTAGGATTTATCATGAGGCAGGCTGGAAAAGGAATCAGGAAATGGGCTTTGCCTAGTTGTCTTCCCAGGATCACAGACCATGATGTAGAAGGGTAGTTTGGAACATGGAGACAAAACACAGCTGGTTTCCCCCTGCAGGGGGGAAAAAAAAAAAAATAAATACATATATATATATATATATATATATATATATACACACACATACATGTATATTATGGCTCTTGTTTCATCTACCTTAATGTATTTATTACACTAGATATTAAGTCTGTTAATATATTAAAAACACCATTAATATTATTTTTACCTTTTTCTCTCCCATTATTTCTCTGACCCATTTCGTCATGGTGCCTCTTTTAGCTTTTTATCTTCATTGCTTTTTAAATATTGGGACACATGTGCTTTATTTGTATATTACCTGAATGCCAATAAACTTTCATTGTATATAACAAAAATAAAATGATGGTAACATTAGTCTAGAAACATTAGTATCTCTACATCCCACACGTTGCCGTTGCCTAGGAATTAAAGTTACAGGCTCAGACTCTTATTCCCTCAAATGCTTCAGAGGTTCCTAAGAGGTCCTTTACATGTGCTAATGTGTACTGTTCTTAGCCACTACAAACCCTTTCTTCACTAGATGGCTCTGTGGAGAGGAAAAAGTTTTCCTCAACACTTTTAGGGTCTCTTGCTGGGTCTGAAAATTGAACTGACTAAAGACGGATTAATAGGGGAAATACATGCAAGTTTATTTGATATAAGTTTTGCATATCACAGAGCCTTCATAAGGAAAGGAAGACCCAACAAAACAGATTTGAGTGTTTCTATGCTAAGTTTGATGAAGAGCAGACAGTTGTTCAGAAATATGACAAGTTAAGGAATACTAAGTTAAGTGGAGTAAATGGGGGGAAACTTTACAAGGCCTCTTTAGATTCTTCCCGGCATCCCTTTAACTTTAGAGATAAGGATGCATCTCTCATTTGAAGGTTTTGTGACCTCCTTCAGGGAAGGAAGAGAGGGACTTACTACTATTTTCTCAAACTCCTTCAGCTTAAAAAATTCACTATGCCAAGGTGCCATATTTGGGGTGGTGTGTCCCAAACCCCATCAATTTCAATCTGTCAGGTGGTCTTTATAACTCAACATACATCCCAGAGACAGGCTTTTGATCAAGGTGCCACTGCAGCTGGCAAACTCTTGCCAATGGGATCAAAGAGAACATGCTCCCTTCAGTGTTACAGCAAGTTATGGGTAACGGGGAGGGCAGGGAAGATTACAGGGTTTTTAGGACTCCAAAGTATTGAATTTAGTAAAGTAGCTCCTTCTTTTAGTACAATTTAACACGTTAGAAGGTGGTTGAGTCAGGAACTGAGAACATCTAATGATGGCTTCACTTT
This sequence comes from Lontra canadensis, assembly GCF_010015895.1. Taxonomy (NCBI): domain Eukaryota; kingdom Metazoa; phylum Chordata; class Mammalia; order Carnivora; family Mustelidae; genus Lontra; species Lontra canadensis. Next base: position 2,432,143 of record NW_022631056.1, on the reverse strand, counting down.
TTTTTTTTTTTAGTTTTTTTTTTAATTAATTCAATTAATTAACACATAACTTATTATTAGGTTTAGAGGTAGAGTTCAGTGATCCATCAGTCTTATATAATATCCAGTGCTTAAAGAGGGCATGTGATGTAAACAACTGCTTCACTTTTAGCAACGTGTCTCCCTCAAACACATACAGATATTTGGATTGTGATCATGTAGTTGAATCTGATTGGTTATATGGACATCTTCCCTATGACTTTCAGATTAGAGGAATAACCAGAATAAAGCAATTAGCTAAACAGTACTGAAAGGAAGAATCAGACAAATTAGAAAGAAAAAAAAAATTCCACAGAAAAATAGGATCACATTCTTCAATAAATCAAAGTAACATGAGGGGAAAAAAGTCTACTAAAAATTGAAAACAAAGAAATTTAAAAAAACAAACAAACGAAGAACCCATTTGCAAAATATAGTATGCAACTGTAGCCTATTTGGACTGACCAGCTGCAAAAGATATATGGGAAGTCAGTGGAGGAGGAAAAATAAAAATGTAATCCAAATATGGTATCTCACTAAGAAATTATTACTAATATTATAAATTTTGAAAATATTTCAGCATGGAAAACATTTTTAAAAATAATACTGATCTGTACTCGATGAACTACAGAACACTCATGAAAGAAATTAAAGAAGACTCAAAAAGATGGAAGACCATTCCATGCTCTTGGATCGGAAGAATAAACATTGTTAAAATGTCTATACTGCCTAGAGCAATCTATACTTTTAATGCCATTCTGATCAAAATTCCACCGGTATTTTTCAAAGAGCTGGAGCAAATAATCCTAAAATTTGTATGGAATCAGAAGAGACCCTGAATTGCTAAGGAAATGTTGAAAAAGAAAAACAAATTTGGGGCATCATGTTATCTGATTTCAAGCTTTCCTACAAAGCTGTGATCACCAAGACAGCATGGTACTGCCATAAAAACAGACACATAGACCAATGGAACAGACTAGAGAGCCCAGATATGGACCCTCAACTCTATGGTCAAATCATCTTTGACAAAGCAGGAAAAAAGATACAGTGGAAAAAAGACAGTCTCTTCAATAAATGGTGCTGGGAAAACTGGACAGCTATATGTAGAAGAATGAAACTCGACCATTCTCTTACACCATACACAAAGATAAACTCGAAATGGTAAAAAGACCTCAACGTGAGACAGGAATCCATCAGAATCCTAGAGGAGAACATAGGTAGTAACCTCTTCGATATCAGCCACAGTAACTTTTTTCAAGATATGTCTCCAAAGGCAAAGGAAACAAAAGCAAAAATGAACTTTTGGAACTTCATCAAGATCAAAAGCTTCTGCACAGCAAAGGTAACAGTCAACAAAACAAAGAGGAAACCCACGGAATGGGAGAAGATATTTGCAAATGACAGTACAGACCAAAGGCTAATATCCAGGATCTATAAAGAACTCCTCAAACTCAACACACACAAAACAGATAATCATATCAAAAAATGGGCAGAAGACATGAACAGACACTTCTCCAATGAAGACACACAAATGGCTAACAGACACATGAAAAAATGTTCATCATCACTAGCCATCAGGGAGATTCAAATTAAAACCACATTGAGATACCACCTTACACCAGTTAGAATGGCCAAAATTAGCAAGACAGGAAACAACATGTGTTGGAGAGGATGTGGAGAAAGGGAACCCTCTTACACTGTTGGTGGGAATGCAAGTTGGTGCAGCCACTTTGGAGAACAGTGTGGAGATTCCTTAAGAAATTAAAAATAGAGCTTCCCTATGACCCTGCAGTTGCACTACTGGGTATTTACCCCAAAGATACAGATGTAGTGAAAATAAGGGCCATCTGTACCCCAATATTTATAGCAGTAATGGCTACGATTGCCAAACTGTGGAAAGAACCAAGATGCCCTTCAACGGACGAATGGATAATGAAGATGTGGCCCATATACACTATGGAGTATTATGGCTCCATCAGAAAGGATGAATACCCAACTTTTGTAGCAACATGGATGGGACTGGAAGAGATTATGCTGAGTGAAATAAGTCAAGCAGAGAGAGTCAAGTATCATATGGTTTCATTTATTTGTGGAGCATAACAAATAGCATGGAGGACAAGGGGAGTTAGGAGAAGGGAGTTGAGGGAAATTGGAAGGGGAGGTGAACCATGAGAGACTATGGATTCTGAAAAACAATCTGAGGGTTTTGAAGGGGCGAGGGGTAGGAGGTTGGGGGAGCCAGGTTGTGGGTATTATGGAGGGCATGTATTGCATGGAGCACTGGGTGTGGTACATAAACAATGAATTTTGGAACACTGAAAAGAAAAAAAAAAGTTCATTTCTCCAACTGGGTAAAAAAAATATTGAAACATTACTGGAGAAAATGTGTTATAATTTACTTGTTTATAATTTAGTGTTTCACCTAAGAGAGTATGAAATGTAATATTTAGTTGGCTTCAATGACACCTTTGATATGATGGATTGTCCCTATCAAGGATACATACCACAGGTCTGGCACCCTGCAGGGGCTGGCTAAGATAGAAACATCTGCTTTCTAAATCTCAGGAAATATAATAGGTTTCTTAATTAGCACTATGAATTTCAAAAAATGGGATTTCATTGATAAATATTGAGGCTTAGCATTCTCATATGGATGCTAGAAATGTGTTCTCAATGGAGAAAATTAGAAATATTCAAGATATATTGATTGACAGAAATCTTCTAGATGTTTTCCTCTCTCTTTGTCAAAAACTAAATAACTAAAGAACTAAATAAAATTGAGTAAATCTTACATACTCAGCAGACAGCCTGAGACTTGATTCCTGAAGAGTCAGTGGCTAACCAGTGATGTCGAATATTCTTGTATAATTCTGCAGACATGAAGTCATACCTCCTACCATGAGAACACTGCCTTGATGCCTTGAGTGAAACTCTGTTGTAAGGAAAGTCAGATCAGGGATGCCTGGGTGGCTCCGTAGGTTAAGCGTCTGCCTTTGGCTCAGGTCTGGATTACAAGGTCCTGGAATGGAGTCCCACATCAGGCTCCTTGCTTGGCTGGGAGCCAGTTTCTCCCTCTGCCTGCCCTGCCTGCCATTTCCCCTGCTTGAGCATGCACTTGCACGCTCTCTCTCTCTCTCTCTGACAAATAAAAAATAAAATCTTAAAAAAAGAAAAAAAAAAAAAAGGAAGTCTGATCACCTACATGAACAGAGATTTGGGACATCATGTAGGAATTACTACTACTGCTTGTAAGTATGTGCCAAATTTTGATCCTAAAGCTGCTTTTGCTAAAACTTACTAGTGAGTTTATTGGGGCCTACCTTAATGATTAGCAGCTGCTTTTGTGTATCAGAAAGAACATAAGATGTGCCTGACGTAACTGACCAAATTCAGTTTGCCTATGTCATAACAAGTACCTCATTTAAAATTTAATAGCTACCATATCTCGGAGCATTTTGTATCCAGCTATGCACACTGTGTATTCAACTTAAAACATGAATAAACTATTCATTCAATGTGTATCCATTTTTTCTCTTCTCTTTTCAGTTTTCTTACTTCTTTGCCTACTTACATTGCCTCGATTTTTATATCTCAGTATATAATGAACTGATTTCTTCTCCTATCACAGCAAGTAACTCAAACCAATTGTTACTGATGATATCTGGAATAACAAAGTCAGTAATACATTTTTAGTACTTTATTGATCTGGCTTTAAAAAAAAACTATTAATTTGATACTATAAACTACAGTCAATTTTAACTTTTTTTTCTTTTTTTCCCCTTAAACTTAAATGCCAAGTTTTCTTCCTTGATTTCTGATTTGATCTTTAACTATCTAGGGGTTATTTCTCAATATTTTCTAGTTGCCATGATTTTTAATACTCTGCACACACTCCATGGCCAATCCTACCCATTCCAATGACATCAATTACATAATCACAAATGAATTTCAAGTAAGAGAGACTCCTTCTAAACTCAGGCACATACAGTAGATTATAAACATCTCCAAGAGGATATCCACGAACACCTCAACTACAAAATATTTACAACTGAATTTCCCTTTGCCTTAACCCTTATCTGCATTACCTGTAGCACATCTTATCTTAGATGCTGATATTGTCATCTACCTGGTATTAAAAAATAAAATAATATGGGGATAAAATATAATAGCACTTGGCATCCAGTTGCTTTATACCATTTCTCTTCAGTCACATGGATGAATACATATTTTAGATGGGGAAATGTTTTCTTTAAACTTAACAATATAGACAAACTTCTGAAGAACTCAGGGGCACTTCATTTTACACAGTTTTACCTACACTTCTAATTTTCTTTCTTTCTTTTTTTTAATTTTAGACTAAATAGCCTCAGGCTATAGACATGCTCCTGGACTAAGAATAATTAATGAGTTGGTTACAATGCTGCTGTACTCTGGAATTGCATGTTCCAAGGCACAAAGCAATTTTTTTTCCCCATACATAAGTGCAAATCAAAATATCCACTTAGTGGAGGATTTATTACAGGACCCAAATAGCTTTTGGGGACAAAAATATTTTTTCCCTTAGCTACAGAGAATGCTGCTAGCTAAGAACTCTCAGCTGCCAACATTCTTTGGAAATTGCCTTAGGTTGAAGAGAGCCATCAGACTAAGGATCCCACCCTTTCCATGAGGGCAGCCTGCCTCCTCACCCACACTCAGAGAAATTCTGAAGAGCTGGCTCAGTTTCTGAGGTCCCTGAAGGATTACCTGAGGCCTTTGTTAAGACTACATCAGACCTCAGTTTCTCCCTCTCCCAATCCTGCTTTCTTCCTTTCCCCACAGGCATTGATCCCAGAATCACTCTATAATAAAATTTTTTTAAATTTTTTTTTTTAATTTGACAGAGTGAGACACAGCGAGAGAAGGAACACAAACAGGGGGAGTGGGAGAGGGAGAAGCTGGCTCCCCTCTGAGCAGTGAGTCCAATGTGGGGCTCCATCCCATGACCCTAGGATCACAACCTGAGCAGAGGCCAGACGTTTAAAGACTGAGCCACCCAGGTGTCCCCATAATAAACTTCTTGCATGCTAATCTTCATGTAAGATTTGCTCCTTCAGGAATCCCTACCAGCAATAATTGGTTCCTTGAGTGGTTTAAGAAAGAAGTCCCTAAGATGGTATTTTGTTTAGTTTTTAATTTTTTTGAAGATTTTATTTATCCCTTTGACAGAGAGAGAGAGAGAGATAGAGAGCAAGCGCATGAGAGAGGGAATACAAGCAAGGAGATTGGGAGAGGGAGAAGCAGACTTCCTGCTGAGCAATGAGCCTGATGTGGGGCTCGATCCCAGGACCCTGGTACCATGACCTGAGCCAAACACAGATACCCAACGACTGAGCCAGACTGAGGCTTTGACCCCACCAACATGACATTTTGAAGCTGGGAAATGGATCACCAATCATCAGATAAGACTATCTTACAAGAAGTCTTACAGACCCAAAATCAAGGGCTTGAGTGGACTACAATGCTTTTTTGATGATTAGGGAAGTGTACATGTTCTTGCCTTTTTCAGTTTCTAGAGGCTGCTCACATTCCTTGGTCCATGGCCTTTTCTCTCCAACTTCCAAGCCAGCCCTGTTGCATCTTTCCAACCCTGTATCCTAATGACATTCTCTCTAGAGCCGGGAAATGTTTTCTGCAATCATGTGTTAAAACTGGACCCACCAGGATAATCCAAGATTTTCTTCCCATCTCAAGGTCCTTAATGACTTCTGCAAAACCCTTTTTGCAACACATACCAACATATTCACCAATTCCAGGGATTAGAACACGGACATCTCTGGGGATCCATTTTCTGCCTACCACATCCTTTATGCATTGGAAGGTATAAAATGTAATCATTTGCCCCTTACTTCAGAGACAATTTATAGGCATAACTCAGATTACTAAATATTTCACTAGGTGGCAGACTTTTAAATATAATTGGACGAAATACACTCACTTGGTCAAAGTATCAAGTGATTTTCTGACTTTGGTAAGACATATGTACTATAGAAAATGAGAGGAAAATAAAATGTAGTTTCAGAGCTGGGGGAGGGCACTGTAGGGGAGCACTTTATTATCAATGAACAAAGGAAGAGAAAGCCCAGGCTTGATTCATTAATGAGAATGGGTGAATTCAATAGTCACATTAGAAAAGCAAGTAAAATGGGCTGTTCTAGTAACCCCATTAAGGTATGGTTATGAAAGAAAGAAGTGAGAAGGGGGAGGGATACTCTCAATAGCCAAACTTTTGGTGGTATACATGGCAATCTAACTGGGTTTAAAGAAAAATGGTCAGGCACTGGTCCTGCTATAGCTGGAAAAGACTGCTGTCTTATAACCTCTATCTCCTGCTGAATAAAACTAAAGGTCCAGCAATTGAGGACTCTGAAAAGTTTCAGCAAAAGTTGGGCAGATTATGAAAGGTGTGGATTTCCAGGTATATATACTTCTCATTTCAGCTTTTGTAACTTTGTTCTAAGAGCGGATCCCAGTCACATTGGTGCATGGGCGAGCAGCAGTGCAGAGGGCTAAAACACTACATTTCTAGTCTGTATCTCTGGGTAAGGAAAAGGGCCTCTTGTTGGCTAAAGAGTGAAAGGCAAGAATCCTAAAGAGGGGTCAGCTGGAGAAGGGAGTTCCTTAATTCTGGATCTAAGCCCACATAAGTCTCAAGATCATCCCTGAGCAGTGCAACAGACAGACCCCAAAGCATTGTGGTGAGAACCTGGAGAATCGAACTAAAATTTGATCACTACCCAAATGTCAGACTTGTCCCTGAGTGGCACACATATGAGACAAACCCAAATCAAAATAGCAAAGGATCGGGACACCTGGGTGGCTGACACTTTGTTTCGGCTCTGGTCATGATCTCAGGGTCTTGGGATCCAGGACCTGGGAACTCCCCACCCACTCTGAAATAAATAAATAAATAAATCTTTTAAAAAAGTAGCAAATGCTCTGAGAACTAAGTAAGATTTAAATAATGGCCAGGGTCACAATTAACCCCTGAATAACACATGCACGTGAGATATCCAAAGCAGCAGAGCAAAGGCTCTGAAAACAGAACTGAGGTTGGAACCACCACCTACCGATGGAACTTGAGGTCAAAATCTAACTGGATTCATAGACTAAAAAGAACAAGCAACGACAGTGAACATTTTCCAGGTTATTGTAACAGGACACAGAATGTACACAAAATAATATTCAAAATGTTCAAAATATCTAGAATTAAATCCCCAAATATTAAACTTACATGGAACCAGAAAAATTAGATCAAGGCTTGAAGAAATGATAATCGACATAGACCAAACATAAGATGGCTCAGTTATTGGAATGATCTGATAAATTCCTTAAAGCAACTATTATATTTTGTCACATAAGGTAAAGTTAAACATACTTGGATTTTTTGGAACTGAGAGAATACAATAGTTAAAATTAAAAAAAAAATTACTGAATGGGCTCAATACCAAAATTGAGAGGAAAAGAAAGAAATGGGGATTTGAAAATCATGAATAACACATTATCAAAACTAAGGAACAGATTTTAAACATTGATATTAAAGGTGTGCCCGGGTGGCTCAGTCAATGAAGCACCTGCCTTTGGGTCAGGTCATGATCCCAGGGTCCTGGGATCAAGTCCCACATCAGGCTCCTTGCTCAGCAGGGAGTCTGCTTCTCCCTCTGCCTGCAGCTACCCCTGCTTGTGTTCTGTCTCTGACAATAGATAAAAATATTTAAAAAAATAAAATAAATAAAAATTGATATATAAAAAAACAGAACCTCAAGGACTTGCGGGACAGTATCAAACGGTCTAATATAAGTGTGTTATTGGAGACAGGAGAGAAGAAAGTGATTGGTGCAGGAACAAATGTTTGAAGAATTAGTAGCCAAAACCTTGAACACTCCGCTTCATGTCTGTATCTTCTCATGTAAATTAGTGATTGAATTAAATGATAAAAATAAAATTACTGGAAACATGGTCTTTCTTTAATTATTATCATGTATTCATGTGTTGAATTGAATTGTCTTAGCATCTGGGGCAACATTAATTGACTGTAAATGTCAGAGTTTATTTCTGTATTCTCAATTCTATTCCAATGATCTACATGTCTGTCCTTATACCACTAACACATTGTCTTATTTTTATATCATCATATTAAATTTTGAAATCAGGAAGTATGAGTCTTTCAACTTTGTTCTTTTCTGAAGTTGTTTTAGCCATTTGGGTCCCTTGGATATTCATATGAATATTAGGATCAACTTGTCAAGTTCTGCAAAGAAGTCAGCTGATATTTTGATAGAGATTATGTTGAGTTTATAGATCAATTTGGAAAGTATTGCCATCTTCACAGCATTAAGCCTTCTGAGCAATTAGCATGGGATATTTTCCATTTAATTAGGTCATTTTAAATTTCTTTCAATAATAGTTTGTAGTTTTCAGAGTATAAGTTTTACACTTCTTTTGTTAAACTTAATCCTAGATATTTTATTCTTATTGATGATACTGAGAGTGGAATTGTTTAGTTAATTTCATTTTTGGTTTGTTCATTGCTAGTGTATAGAAATACAATTGATTTTTGTAAATTAATAATGCATTCTTCAATTTTAATTAACTTATTTATTAATTCTAATAGATTTTTAGTGGATTCTTTTTGATTTGATATCTATAAGAATATGTCATCTGCAAATATAGATAGTTCTACTTCTTCCTTCCTTGTCTGAAAGCTTTAATATCATTTTCTTCCTTCTTTTAATTTGTAATATGCATGTAAGTTTCCTCCATGTCCATTTATGGCTTGATAATTCATTTCTTTTTAGCCCTCAATAATATCCATTGTCTGTATATATCATAGTTTACTCATCCACTACCTACGAAAAGATTCTTGGTTGCTTCCATATTTTTGAAATTATGAATAAAGCTTCTGTAAACATCCATATGTGGGTTTTTGTATAGACGTAACTTTTCAGGTCTGAGTAAATACCAAGGAACATGATTGCCATACTATACAGCAAGAGCGTTTTTGGTTTTGTAAGAAACTGCCAAATAGTGTCCAAAGTGACTGCAAATTCTTTCATTCCCATGAGTAATGAATGAAGGTTCCTACTGCTTCACACCCTCACCAGCATTTGGTATTGCCAGTGATTTGAATTTTCTCTATTGTAATATGTATGTGCTAATATCTCATTTTTTTCCTTTTAATTTGCATTTCCTGATAACACATAATGTGAAACATTTTTTCTATTTTTTTATCATTTGTATATTTTTTTGGTAAGGTGTCTGCTAAGGTCTTTGGCCCATTTTTTAATCTAGTTGCTTCTTTTCCTATTGCTGTATTTTAAGAGATTTCTTTGTTCTTTTGAATAAGAAACTTGGCCAGGTAACTTTTCAAATATTTTCTCCGAGTCTGTGACCAGTTTTTCTCATTTTCTTGACATTGCCTTTGCAGGACAAATGTTTCTAAGTTTAAATAAAGTTTACCTTATCAATTATTTAACTTTATTTTTTTTATTTTTTTAAAGATTTTATTTATTTATTTGACAGAGAGAGAGATTACAAGTAGGCAGAGAGGCAGGCAGAAAGAGAGGGGGAAGCAGGCTCCCCACTGAGCAGAGAGCCCAACACAGGTCTTGATCCCAGGATGCTGACTGAGATCATGACCTGAGCTGAAGGTAGAGGCTTAACCCACTGAGCCACCCAGATAACCCCTCAATTATTTTTTTTCATGGATCATGATGTTGCATCTAAAAAAGTCATCACCATACCTAAGATCATCTAAACTATCTCCTATGTTATCACCTATAAGTTTATCAGAAAGATAAAAGTATGTTATTTTCTAATACTTCAAAGAAAAAGTTTTTGTCTTGTATTTATGTCTATGATTCATTTTGAGTTAATTTTTGTGATGGCTGAAAGATCCGTATCTAGATTTATTTTCTTGCATTTTCCAACACTATTTGTTGAATAAACTGTACTTTTTCCATTGTATAGCTTTTGTTCCCTAGTCAGAAATCAGTTGGCTAAATTTACCTGGGTTTCTTTCTGGGCTCTCTGTTTTATTTCATTGATCTATTCTTTCACCAATACCACATAGACTTGATGTAGCTTTATATTAAGTCTTGAAGTTGGCAGTCCTCCAACTTTCTTCTCCTTCACTGTACATTGGCTAGTCTGGGTCTTTGCTTCGCTATATAAACTTCAGAATCAAATTTTAATATCTACAAAATAACTTGTTGGGATTTTGATTGAGACTGCATTTAATATATAGATCAGTTTCAGAAGAACTGAAATTTTGAAAATATGGAGTTTTCTATCCATGAATATGGACTATCTCCTCATTTATTTAGTTCTTTCATTTCACTCTTGGGAGTTTTGTAGTTTTCTTTGTATAAATCTTGTATATATTTTTATTAGATTTATACCTCAGTATTTCAATTTTGAGTGGTGCCAGTGTATATGATACTGTGTTTTAATCTTAAATGCCAATTTTTCATTGCTGGTAAATAGGAAAGTGGTTGACTTTTATACATTAACCATGTATCCTACATTTTTTCAATACTCACTTAGTAATTCTGGGAGATTTGGGGTGATTATTTCAGATTTTATACATATATGATTATGTGATATGTGGACAAAGAGTTTATTTTGTCCTTATTAACCTATATGTTTTAAAAGTTCTTTTCTTGTCTTACTGTATTAGTTAAGACTTCCAGTATGTAGTTGAAAAGGAGTGATGAGAGGGAAAATTTGTTCCTGATCTTAATGGGAAAGCTTCAGTTTTCTCACTGTTTAGTGTGATGTTAGCTCCAGTTTTATACAGATATTCTTTATCAAATTGATGAAATCTTCTATTCCTAGTTTACTGAGAATCATGAATGGGTGTTGGAGAAAATCATAATCTTTTGACTAGGGAATTCTCACAATAAAGTCCTAATACAATGAAAAAGCAGAAAATGAATATTGGAATATTAGCAGACTATGGTATCTAGCACAGAACTTCAAATTAGTCATCACTTCTGTTTTAGTTTACATTTCATAAGTACTTTTATCTATGGTATCTTTTTGAATATCATATAAATTTAAAAAAATATTCTTATACTAAGACAAATTTACTAAACCTCACAGAATACAATGACCTGTACAAGGTCCACATACATGCTTTAGTCATTTGATCCTTTAAAATGTGTTACTTCCTTCTTAGTTAATTAAAATACATATTAAGAAATTCCATGATTGTTGTATGAAGTTTAAAAGCAAATAATGAATGTGGAGAATGTAAATGTTCATTGTTTTGCCTTAATCTATCACAATGTCATTTATTTAGCACATACTAATTAAATATTCAGCAAACAACTAAATTCCCAGTATTATATGAATGAATACAAGAATCAGAATGATTTCTTTGATCTGGGTCTTCTTCATTAGGTATGTTAGGAAATTCAGGGCTTCTGTATGATTTTTAAGAGTAAATGTGGATAATAACAGCAAAGATATATTCTGAATGATATGCCCTGTTTTCGTGTTTTGTTACCTTTGATTTATTTCATGAGTCAGCTACTGATCATTCTATAATAAAGATAAAAAATATATTTTCTTTCCCACAATTTTATATAAAAATATACATAAATATGCCTAAAGTAAATATAACTTAATTGATTTTTATAATCTGACATAGAAAGTCAGGTTTAGATATTTATATTTATATTAGATATTTCAATATGCAATGGTCCATTTGTACTATGGCCTAAATGTATTTGAACTTTAAAGACTGAGATAACTTAATGTGAATGCAAGAAAAAATAAGGTTATTATTTATTGGATTGTCTGGAGACTAAGATTGTCCAGATAATCACAAATTGTTTAAAAATAGCACCTGTTCCAAGCAGCATGAAAATAATAGCCAGTCTTAAAGAATTAGAGTTTTATATGTGGGTAAAAAAGCAAAGAAAATTTCATCTTTTATGAACAAAAAGCATTATGCTCTATCAGAACTATTCGAAAAACTCATGAAAATTAGTAATCACTACATTTTATTTTGCAGACTTTATGGTGTAGGATCCAATAGAGCATAAACTGAAAATATATGTAGAGGTTGTTAAATATGTTTTAATTTACTCTAATATTTGAAAACACTCATCAACCCTCTAATAACACTAATTGATGTTTGCTTTTTCACCCTTTTTTATTCTCCCTCAATAATATATCTTTGGAAGAAAACCCAGCAATAACAGAAACACTTGACTTGAATGTTTTTCTCCTTACATTTAGATATGTCCAACTGGGAAAGCAGATTAGAACTGAGATCATACATAACACATACATCCTAGAGCATAATTCTGACAATGCTAAAGAAATCATAAAACTAAAAAAATACTTATTTAATTTTTGGTTAGCCATCCATAGGATCAGAAAATTCTATCTCCTATTGACCTTGAAGTTTATTTCCATAAATTATTTTAATTTTTCCATCAATATATTTCATTTTTAAACTCTCCTATAATTCATAAATATAAAGCATGCTAATATCTGGAGGAAGAATACATACCCAGTGCTTGTGTTTTGATTTTGTTTGACTCCTTTTTTTTTTTTTAAAGATTTTATTTATTTATTTGAAAGAGAGAGATCACAAGTACACAGAGAGGCAGGTGGTCCAGGATAGGGGTGAAGTAGTCTCCCTGCTGAGCAGAGATCCTGATGTGGGACTCAATCCCAGGATCCTGAGATCATGACCTGAGCTGAAGGCAGAGGCTTAACACACTGAGCCACCCAGGTGCCCTGTTTGACTCCCTTTGTTGAAACTTTTCAATATTAAATTTAAAAATACCTTACTCTATTACTTTAGGATACTATACTTTCATGGCACCTTTTTTTTTTTTTTTGTAGATTTATTACTACTTGCTTGATTTGTAGGAAGCATTTTTTTTAGCATCACAAATATGATCCATAAAATGAATATGTTAGAATATATGTTTATTTTTATAACATTGAAAATAAGCTTATGTGATGACACACCAAAAAAATATAGTTCATTAACAACAGTGCTTTATTTTTAAAATCACTTTACTTTTTGTAAGAGATTACTTAATTTTTTCCCTTTTGCTTCTGGCAGTGAAAAGATGTCCTTTGTTCACTTATGCTCTGTGCGACTTCCAGATAGGTACTTTTTAGAGGTGGAGATTTCTGCTATTGCTGATAACCAGGCACTAACCATAGTGAGGAATAGTGGCCATGAGTGGTAACCTGTGAAAGCCTTATATAATTTCACAGAAAATAATTATTATCAAAAGAAGAAAGTCATCCACATGTATCAGCCACCTAGGTACTTATTAGGGGGTGTAAGGGGAACAATAAAGGAAAGGAGCAGTTATAGCAATAAAAATGTCTTAATGGTCATAAGTCCTAGGGACACAGGAGAATGTATATAAAGTACAATTTCCAAAAAATCTCACATAAACATAGATACACACACACACACACACACACTGCCTAAAATTACTTCATTACTGCATTTGAATCTATCTGGACTCTGGCCCCTAAGTGTTTTTGGCAGAGTTAATATTTCAACTGTATATGCTTTGGTAACCTAGCACTTTGATAAAAGAACAGTGTTCCCTTTGTATGGTCTAAAAATCTAGGAAAGTTTCAAATTAAATCTGGATGTAAGGAGACTATAAATCATACCCATGTTCTCACAGATTTGTGTGAATTTAGATACTGCCTATGAATATTTGTTCTTAAAGTGTTTGTAACACTTAACAAAATTTAAGATTAGCTCTGATTGCATTTTAAATTAAATGAAGTAATTGCTTTGGATTTGTGATTTTTAAGTTGAAAGATATGACAACTTGTAAAATTACTATATTATCACATATAAGAGAATTGAATTTGCATTTACAAAATGGATAAACTTAGCTGATTACATTGAAATTAGTTGTTTAAATGTTTGAGAAGGTTTTGTCAGTCCTGACCCTAAAAGTCCAAAGATTCTTAAATTCATTATATTTAAAATATAATTTAAATTCTTTAAAGAAACATTAATTTTGTTCATTTATAATTCGGCTTTTTTTGTTTGTTTGTTTGTTTTCTTTTTTCAAGTTGATGCTTGAAATTGATAAACTGTTGAAATCGAGTATGACTAGTTTGGAGTTTTGGGTGCTTTTTATTTTTGTTTCTTTTATTTTGTTTTTGCTTTAATATGTTAATAAAGTAATGTTACTACAAACACTTAGATAAGGGCATGAGGTTTCTTTTTGAGATGATAAAATGTTTTAAACTTTTCTGTAATGATGGTTGTACATACCTGCAAATATTTCTTAGAACATTAATTGTACATTTTAAGTTTGTGAATTTTATGGTATGTGAATTTTTGGCTCAATAAAACTGCTAAAAAACAAGTTGACATAGTCTTCGTTGTCAAGATTCATCTCTCAGACACTAACATTTTCATTTCATTATGTGGCTAACTATGAATTTTTCTTTTGAGAAATTATCAGACAGAAATGTAGACAGTTCTCACTTCCCCATTTTTAGGTTTATTTAATTTTCAAAAAGCTTTAAATGCCATCTTATACATAAATTATTGTGCATATCTATAAATTCTAGCAATTATTAAAGCACTTCAAAATTTTTAAGAATTTGTTTTTTGTGTGTGTTTTTTTTAATTTAAATTCAATTAGCTAACATATAGTACATCATTAGTTTCTGATGTAGTGTTCAATGATTGATCAGTTGTGTATTACACCCAGTGCTCATCACATCATGTGCTCTCCTTAATGTCCATCACCCAGTTTACACATCTCACCACCCACCTCTTCTGTAACCCTCAGTTTGTTTCTCAGAGTCAAGAGTCTCTCATGAATTGTCTCCCTTTCTGATTTCTTCCTATTAATTTTTCCTCCCTTCCCCTATGGCCCTCTGCACTATTTCTGATATTCCACATATGAGTGAAACCATATAATTGTCTTTCTCTGATTGACTTATTTCTTATATCATAATACCCTTGAGTTCCATCCATGTTAGTGTAAATGGTAGATATTCTTCCTTCCTGATGGCTGAGTAATATTCCATCATATATATGAACCACATCTTTTTTATCTATTCATCTGTTAAAGGACATCTCAGCCCCTTCCACAGTTTGGTTACTGTGGATATTGCAGCAATTAACATTGGGGTACATGAGCGACTTTTTTTCACTACATCTGTATCTTTGGGGTGAATACCCAGTAGTCCAATTGCTAGGCTGTAGGGTAGCTCTATTTTCAACTTCTTGAGGAACCTACATACTGTTTCCCAGAGTGGCTGCATGAGCTTGCATTCCCACCAACAGTGTTGGTGTTCCTCTCACTCCACATCCTTACCAAATATTTGTTGTTTCCTGTCTTGTTAATTAAAAAAAAAAAAAAATTAAAGCTTTTATTTATTTATTTGACAGAGATCACAAGTAAGCAGAGAGGCAGGCAGAGAGGGGCAGAGGGGGAAGCAGGCTCCCTGCTGACCAGAGAGCCCGATGTGGGGCTCGATGTCAGGACCCTGGGATCATGACCTGAGCCGAAGGCTGATGTTTTAACCCACTGAGCCATCCAGGCGCCCCCTGTCTTGTTAATTTTAACCATTCTAACTGGCATAACGTAGTGTATCTCAGATGCTATTTCCCTGATGACGAGTGATGTGGAGTATTTTTCATGTGTCTGTTGGTCATTTGTATGTTGTCTTTGGAGAAGTATCTGTTCATGTCTTCTGCCCATTTCTTGACTGGATTATTATTATTTTGGGGGGGGTGTTGAGTTCAATAAATTCTTTATAGATCTTGGATATCAGCCTTTTATCTGTTATGTCATTTGCAAATATCTTCTCCCATTCTGTAGGTTGCCATTTAGTTTTGTTGAGTGTTTTCTTTGCTGTGCTTTTTATCTTGATGAAGTCCAAATAGTTTCCCTTGCCTTTAGAGATGTGTCTTGCAAGAGCTTGCTGTAGCTGATGACAAAGTGGTTACTAGATGTTAGGCATCATTATGCCCCCAACTTTGATTTTCTTTTTCAACATTCCCTTGGCTATTTGGGGTCTTTTCTGGTTCCATATGAATTTTAGGATTGTTGTTCCAGATCTGTGAAGAATGTCAATGGAATTTTGATAGGCATTGCATTGAATGTGTAGATTACTCTGGGTAGCATAGACATTTTAATAATGTTTATTCTTCCAATCCATGAGTGTGGAATGTTTTTCCATCTTTTTGTGTCTTCCTCAATTTCTTTCATGGGTGTTCTGTAGTTTCTAGAGTACAGATACTTTACCTCTTTAGTTAGGTATATTTCTAGGTATGTTAAAGGTTTTGGGGGCAATTGTAAATGAAATCAATTCCTTAATTTCTCTTCCTTCAGTCACATTGTTAGTGTATAGAAATGCAAGTGATTCCTGTCCATTTGATTTTGAATCTTGCCATGTTGCTGAATTGCTGTATGGTTTCTAGGAATTTGGGGATGGAGTCTTTTAGGTTCTCTACATATCATCTGTGAAGAGTGAGTGTATGACTTCTGTGCCAATTTGAATGCCTTTTATTTCATTTTGTTGTCTGGTTGATGAGGTGGGGACAGCTTGTACTATGTTGAACAAGAGTGGTGAAGAGTGGACATCCCTGTCATTTTCCGGACCATAAGGGAAAAACTCTGTTTTTGTTTTTTTTTTTTTTCCCACTGAGAATGATATTTGCTGTGGACTTTTCATAGATGGTTTTTATGATATTGAGGTATATACTCTCTGTCTGTACACTTTGAAGAGTTTTAATCAAGACATGATGCCGTATTTTGTCAAATGGCTTTTCTGCATCAATTGAGAGGATCATGCAGTGTTTGTCTTTCTTTTTTTAATGTGATCTATCACATTGAATGATTTGCAAATGTTAAACCATACTTGCAGCCCAGGAATAAATACCCCCACCCCCTTGTTGTGGTAAATAATTCTTTTAATGTACTTTCAGATCCTATTGGCTACTATCTTAGTGAATATTTTGGCATCCATATTCCTCAGGGATATTGCTCTGTAATTCTTCTTTTTGATGGGGTCTTTTTCTGGTTTTGGTATTAAGGTAATGCTGGCCTCAAAGAATGAGTTTGGAAATAGTCCTTCCATTTCTATTTTTTGAAACAGCTTCAGTAGAATAGGCATTATTTCTTCTTTAAATGTTTGGTAGAATTCTCCTGGAAAGCCATCTGGTCCTGGACTCTTTGTTTGTTTGTTTGTTTGTTTGTTTGTTGGGAGGTTTGTGAATACTGCTTCAATTTCCTTGCTGATTATGGATCTGTTAAGATTTTCCATTTCTTCTGTTTTCAGTTTAGTAGTTTGTAAGTTTTCAGGAATGCATCCATTATTTTCCAGATTGCCTCATTTTTGGCATAGCAGTTGCCATAATAGGCAACAAACAGTTACTCATAATATGTTTCTAAAATTGTTTGTGTTTCCTTGGTGTTGGTTATGATGTTGCCCCTTTCATGATTTTATTAATTTAAGTCCTTCCTCTTTTCTTTTGGCCAAGTCTGGCCAGAGGTTTATGGTCTTACTAATTCTTTCAAAGATCCAGCTTCTAGTTTCATTGATCTGTTCTACTGTTCTTCTGGTTTCTATTTCATTGATTTCTGACCTAATCTTATCATTTCTCTTCTCTTCCTTGGTTAAAACTTTATTTGCTGTTCTCTCTCTAGGTCCTTTAGGTGTAAGCTTAGCTTGTCTATATGAGATTTTTCTAATTTTTTGAGAGAAACTTGTATTACAATGTACTTCCCTCTTAGGACCACCTTTGCTGTATCCCAAAGGTCTTGAACAGATGAGTTTTCATTCCCATTATTTTCCATGGATTTTAAAAATTCTTCTTTAATTTCCTAGTTGACCCATTCATTCTTTAGTAGGATGCTCCTTAACCTCCAAATGTTTGAGTTCCTTCCAAATTCCTCTTGTGATTAACTTCAAGCTTCAAAACATTGTGGTCTGAAAATATGCAGGGAATAATCTCAATCTTTTGGTATTAGTTGAGACCTAGTTTGTGACCCAATATGTGATCTATTCTGGAGAAAGTTCCTAGAGAACTCGAGAAGAATGAGTATTCTCTTGTTTTAGGATGCAATGTTTTGTACATGTATCTATGAAGTCCATCTGGTCCAGTGTGTCATTCAAAGCTCTTGTTTCTTTGTTAATCTGCTTAGATGATCTGTCCATTCCTTTGAGTGTCATGTTGAAGTCCTCTACTATTAATATCTTATTATCAATGTGTTTCTTTACTTGGTTATTAATTGGTTTATATCATTGCTGCTCCCATGTTGGGAGCAAAAATATTTACAATTGTTAGATGCTCTTGTTGGATAGACCCTTTAAGTATGATACAGTAGCCTTCCTCATCTTTTATTACAGTCTTTGGTTGAAAATCTAATTTGTCTGACATGAGGATTGCTATCCCAGCTTTCTTTTGAGGTCTGTTAGCATGAGAAATGGTTGTCCACCCCCTCACTTTCAGACTGGAGGTAATTTTAGGTCTAAAATTAGTCTCTTATAGACATAATATGGGTGGGTCTTGCTTTTTTTACCCAATCTGATACTCTTAGTCTTTTGATTAGAGCATTTAGCTTATATACATTCAGAATAACTATTGAAAGATGTGAATATAGTACCTTTGTATTGCCTGTAAAGTCCCTATTTTTTTTTTAAGAATTTACTTATTTATTTGACAGAGAGAGAGAGAGGTCACAAGTAGGCAGAGAGGCAGGCAGAGAGAGGGGGAAGCAGGCTCACCGCTGAGCAGAGAGCCCAATGCGGGGCTCGATCCCAGGACCCTGAGATCATGACCTGAGCCGAAGGCAGATGCTTAACCCACTGAGCCACCCAGGTGCCCCAAGTGCCTATTTTTCTAGATTGTTTCTGTTTCTTTGTGGTCTATGTTACTCTTGGGTTCTCTCTTTGCTTACAGGGTCCCCTTAATATTTCTTGCAGGGATGGCTTGGTGGTCACATATTCTTTCTGTTTCTGTCTGGGAAGCTCTTTATCTCTCCTTCCATTCTGAATGACAGCCTGGCTAGATAAAGTATTCTTGGCTGCATATTTTTCTCATTTGGTACCTTGAATATATCATGACAGCCCTTTCTGGTCTGTGAGGTTTCTGTGGATAGATCTGATGTTAGTCTTATGTCTTTCCCTCTGTAGGTAAGGAACCTCTTGTCTTGAGCTGCTCTCAGGATTCTATCTGTCTCTAAAATTTGCAAACTTCACTATTGTATGTTGGGATATTGATTTATTTTTATTCAATTTGGAGAGGTCCTCTCTGCCTCTTGGACATGAATGATTGTTTCCTTCCCCAGATTAGGGAAGTTCTCAGCCAAGATTTGTTAAAATATACCTTCTGGCCCTCTCTCTCTCAATTCACACTCAGTCACCCCAATCATTCTGACGTTGGTTCATTTCAGGGCATCATTAATTTCTCAAAGCCCTTCTTCATGGGATATTAGTTGTCTTTCTCTCTTTTCCTCAACTTTCTTCCATTCCATCAGCCTGTCTTCTAGGTCACTTTCTATCTCTTTTGCGTCATTCATCATAGTTATAACAGCATCCAATTTAAACTGCATCTCTGTTACAGCATTTTTAAGGTCAGCCTAATTAGATCTCATTTCTGCACTAAGAGATTCTCTACTGTTTATGCCTTTTTTAAGCCCAGGTATTAAGTTTATTATTGTTATCCTGAATTCCATCTCTGGCGTCTAGCTTATATCCATATTGATTAGATCTGTGGCAGAGAATATTACCTCTTTTTTTTTTCTTTTGTTGTGAATTAATCTTTCTAGTCATTTTGCCCAGAAAAGAATGGGTGAGCAAGTGAACAGAATCAAAAATATCAACACTACCAAAACAAAATACACATTAGACAAATCCAAAGCAGCTGGAAACCAAACCAGAAAAGCAAACAAGAGCAAAGCGAAACAGAACAAAAAAGAAAAATGAGAAAAAAGGTGGGGGTTGGAATATAATCTCACAGGGTGGGCAAAGTAGGGTGATCCACTTGTTTCTGAGTGAGTTTTGGTCTGTATGTTAGAGGACATGACAGTCCAAAATTGCAAAGAAAGCAAAACTTATGTATATATAAAATTGAATAGAGTGAAAAAAGGACAAAAATGAAACATATATCGATAAAATGTGGATGCAAAAATAAAAGTTAAAAAGTGACTTGAAACATAGAGTTTGTAAAATGAGAAATTAGTTGAAATGGGGAAAAAAAGAAATGAAAAATTTTAGGCTGAAAGATAAGTGAATGAGAAAAACCCTTGAGGTTTATATACTTTTTTTCCCCTGGTGATGAAGTTTTACAGTCTTGTGGGATCTATAAGTAGTTTGCACATGTTCTTCCAGTTTGTCTTCTCGGGGAAGGTGACTACTGTGCTGCTTCCCAGGTGTCTGCCTGGCAGAGTTGCACCACCCCTTGCCAGGGGGCTAGGTTCAGTATAAACTGGTCCTCTGTAGGGCTTTTGTTCCCTGAAGGTTTTCTCTGCCTCTTTGGAAGATCAGAATAAAAATGGCCATACCTCCATCTCTGGTCGCAGAAGGATTGTGGTGGCCCCTCTTCAGTAAACTATCTGGGACAAATAGTCTTGACCTTTGTGTGTGCCAAACTCCACTGATTCCTGTGGTGTAGAGCCACAGCAATCTTCCCAGGAAGAGTCTTAAGGACCCATGTCACTGCCCTTTGTGTACCCTAGGGCTGAGAGCAGTTGTGGGCTGGAGCACATATCTACTTTGCTGCTCTCAAGGGATGGTTGAATGTCTCTTCACTGTCCTTTCTGGGGCTGCTACCCTGAGATCTTTTGCCTAATCATGGACACACTTGTTTTGGCCCTCCTGAGGGATGGCAGACAGCCATAATGTTCCAGCCCTTTTCAGGGTGTTCAGGGGAAGAGTGGTCACCTGACTGGCCTACTTGTGATTTATGGCAACTGAACTGAGAGTCCCTTTCTGAGCTTGCTGGGAGTAATCAGTTACCCTGCTCCACCGTTTGGGGACTCAACTGGCTCCGGTGTCCCCATTCCTTCTGTGACTCCTGGGATCCTGAGATTAAACTGACCCCACCCCGCAGCATTCTCCCTTTGCTTCACCTGAGCCCCTTTTAGATAGAGACATCTCTCACTGGAGCAAATTTATGAGTTCCAATTTTTCCCTCTGGGTCTATATCCCTTTCTGGTAGCCAGCTTATGGAGGTTCCTTCCCTACTAAATATATTTTCCAATAGCTCCCTGCAGATTTATGTCTCCACCTCACCCACATTGCAATAAGCAGTCACTTTTCTACTTGTAGAGTTCCAGATATATTTTCTTATATCTCAGGATGCATTTATGCATGTTCAGAATGATTTGATAATTATCCAGCTAAATTCAAGGGACCAGATGAAATGACATTTCTTATTCTTTAGCCATCTTGCCTATTTATCAATTTGTAAGAATTTGGTTCAAAATTTTGATTGCTTTCTTAAATTCCTGTAGGACCTTACACTTTTTTCTTTATTGTATTATATAGTCCACATTTTACTATACCCAGCTACAGAAAGTGTATTATTTTTTAAGAACTATAATTCCATTGTAAAAATATAACATAATTATCACTATTATTTTAACATAGATTTATTGAGAACCAGGAATGATAACATTATTATTATTATTATTATTAATTTTTATGTATAACTCTATCAATCTAGGTCCAATCAGGAAAGAGAAACAATACAATAATATGATCAGGAAAAATTAATGAAGTATTACTAACCACAACAAGTGGATTAGAATAATAAGAATATACAAAGTAGAAATTCTAAATACAGGTATAGCAAATACAAAAACCACTTCCTCTTGGGCTGAGATAGAGCAGACTCTCCCCCAACCCATCCCATTCCCAACACAGGACTGATATCCAGACTTTCTTAGAGAAGGCCTGGTCATGACAAAAAATCGCCATGGTGCATTACTAATGGAGCTTGATGGAAATCTATCCTTCAGGGTGCCAAGGAGAGCTTTCCTGGCAGATGTCTCACCAGTGGCACTCTGCTACAAATCTGCCCTAAGGAGTCCAAAAAATGCTGTTGGCTGCTGAGTGTTTCTGGGTACTATGGAATACAGGTATTAGGTACTAGAAATCTTGTAAGTGCTGCAGGACCTGAGTGTTGGGGATTGATTCCATGTGCACCAGTGGTACCTGAAAGCAAACACACAAGAAAAACGTTTTGTTTTGTTTTGTTTTGTTTTGTTTTGTTTTTCCTGTAATGTCACTCTAGTACCCTCTACTGGCAAAGCTTTAATTGAAGATGGCAAAAGAAAAATATTGAAAATGGCCCAGATCCATTTTCACAGAGCAGGCACAGAGGGGGAATTTGGAGTTGAGAAGAAATAGATGGATAAACAGTACAGTGTCTTTAATGTTTTTATATTGAGACTTGTATATTCATTTACATTTAAGATAATTCTACCAGAAGGTGAGTTTTGTACCGATTTTAAGACACTTTGTCATAATTGTTGGAAATGATTAGAATATTAACTTATCTTCCCATTTGGATTGTGTTTTGATTTATCTTAGATCTTAATGTTTAGGCAAAGAATTTATTCATGTTTTTCTGTTATCTGTTCATGTTCATGTTTTCTGTTATGAATTTATTCATGTTTTCTGTCACATTTCAACAGACTGAATGGCTTGTATATTTATCTCTATTTATTTTTATGCCATTTTGATATTTTTATACTTAGTTTTTTAATCCCTCTGGAAATTATTTTATCATATCATATTGGAATATTCTACTGTTGGCAGAAGTTGTAAGAGCAGTTGCATCAATCTGGGCTGTGCTTTGTCCAGCTAAGATTCCTGTTTTAACTTTCCCTTAAGAAGAGAGATACATCCAATAGAATCCTTAAAGAATGATTCTGAGAATCACATGAAGAAATGAATAAGGAGAAAAACTTCAATCTGAAAGATACTGTGATGTATAAGGCAAATCTCCCTGAAAAAACAAAGGATTTCCTTCTTCATTCTTGAGCAGCTGATATGCTAACATAGACAGTCCTCAGCTGTTAGGTCTCTTCAGAAATTGCCTCAGCTTGACATAGCCAGGTCTAATATCATGCTTCCCTTCCAGAGATGACTATGTGCAATGATAATTATGGTTGAGGATGAGATGGGGTATGACATCAAAACCCTTGTTGTGACTTTATACAATCCTAAAAGGTCATCCCAGCTTCCTAACTCCCCAAAGGGACAGCTAAGCCTGTTTCTAAGACCACGTCATTGTTCAACTACTACCTTTGTCCAATCTTGTTTACCTTCTCTTCCAAAATGTTGATCTTCAAACACTTCCAAAGCATTTCCTGCACATGAATTTCAATCTCAGAGTCTGCTACCTGGAGAACCTGTGTTATTGTATTTTTTTAAATCTATTAATATTTCATCATATTCTGAACCCTGGACCCATTTTCACAAATCATAATTTTAAAACTACCATTTGATGAAGTCAAGAGTCATTTGGTAACATTGCACTCATTGAATGCTGACTGTAATAACACACTATACTTTACTCTCTTTTTGTCCCATTGGTTTGAATTGATTCTATGATCATTCTTCAGTTGCAGATGTATTTTGTAACATGGCTGCATTTTTTTAAGAGGATGGTTACATTCATATAATTGTATTAGAATCTCTGCCTGAGTTTACATGAATTTAGTTTTTATTCCTACTTACCAGGATCTGAGAAGTAGATATCATCTCACTCTGAGTTCCATTCCATTCCCTATTAATTTTAAGATAAGAAGTGTCTGTCTCTGTGAAATTGTGTTTTTCTCTACTCAAGTAAATTTGTTCATAGATACATAAAGCTTATGCATTTGGGAAAGGCCATTAAATTCACTGTTTATTCAGTACTGATTTAGAAAATAAACTAAAAATTTTCTAAATCTCAAAGTGATGAATGTTCGATAACACATTTCATTAGGATGTGTAGAAAACAGATAATCTTACAAAATGCTGGAGAACTACAAATCTGCTGCCTGTGTAGTCACTGCCATTACAGAGCTCATCATATGCTATTAGAGGGCAACTTGACAAACACAGTTTCTCTGATATTTTAAAGTTAAAACTGTATGCAGTTTGACAATAGCACTTACAGTAAAGGCATTTTAACAACCACATTTAGGACACACATAGAGCAAAGAGGTCATTACACCATCAGAAAGTACCTTGATGTGGGCATTTTCTGACTGTCAGGATCAAATAAGCCATTCTAGGATGATCTGCATTTTATTCACTGAAGATTTTCTGTGTGACTCTATTATGCAACAGAAATGGACGTCTGTCAGATATCTGGTCAGGACTCCTTTGGCCGAGGCAGTCTTAGAAGGAACTGACCAGTACTTATTTTCTCAAAAAGTTGTTACCTACTCCACTTCTTAATAACAGAGACTATAATCAACATAAATTATTTAAAAAAAGAATTTTAACTTTATGATTGTCCTATCGATAATTGCTAACACATTTACAGACTCACTGGTAAATGTAACTAATATTTCCTAAATGTAAGTCCATTTAAAATGTCTATCAGAGAGTGAGAGTAAGAATTCTAAGAATCTATACATACCATACCCCACCAATACAAGCATGGGCTTTGTTCATGAAGACTTATGATTTTTTGTTCGTTTGTTTGTTTACTTGTTTTCTGGCAATTGGTTCTTTGAAATGTGGAATAGTTCATCACAGAATTTCTGCTATGGCAAACTCATGAATATTGTGTTATTTAGAAAAATTTAAGGTTAAACATTTCATAAGTAGGAAACATTTTTCGCTAAATATTTCATAGGTAGAAGACTGTGTGATTAGTCAAAGATAAAGTTTATGTTCTACTCACACTTTTCCTTGAACTAGCAGGTCAACTAGAGCAAGGGACTTGCTTTCTGAGCTCTTTTTGCATCTAGAAAATGAGTTAAAATCAACGGGTTCTAAATTCTCTTCACACTAATCTCAATAATCTTAACTATTTCTATAAACATCCTTAACATCTTTTAAATTGGTGTCCAACACTGTGATCATAAGAAAAGGATCCTGGTATTTTGCTTTTATGTGTGTTAGTCAAGCCAAACAGAAAATGCTGTGAACCATCACAACCCATGTATTTTAACATATTTTTTGTTTGTGTGTTTTTCTTGTAACATATTGATTTAAAATTCAGTATAAAACAAATCAATTTACCAAAACTGAACTCCCATTTTTTTAGCTTGCAAAAATATTAAGAAATTAGAATCTTAGACTATTTCAAATGAATAAGCTTCTATTCAACAAAGGAAACTATCAACAAAATGAAATGGTAGCCTACAGAATTGGAGAAGATATTTGCAAACTTCATATCTGATAAGAGACTAATATGAAAGTATGTGAGAAACTCATACAACTCAATAGAAAAAAGAAACAGTTAAGAAATGGGCAAAGGCCTCAATAGACATTTTTCCAAAGAAGACATACAAATGGCCAATGGGTATATGAAAATGTACGCAACATCATTAATCATTAGGGAAATGCAGATTCAAATCACAATGAGAGATCATTTCACATTTGTTAGAATGGCTACTATCAAAAAGACAAGAAATACCAAATCCTGGTAAGGATGTAAAGAAAAGGGAGCCATTATACACTGTCGATGAGAATGTAAACTGGTACAACCACTATCAAAGACAGTATAGAGGTTCCTTAAAAATTAACAACAGAACTACCTATGATCCAGCAACTCTATATTTAAAATCCAAACAAACTAAACTCACAGAAACGGTGTGGAATGGTGGTTTCCAGGGGTTGGGGAGTGGGAGAAATAGGGAAAGATTGGGAACAGGCTACAAACTTTCAGTTATAAAATAAGTAAGGCCTGAGGAAATAATGTATAACATGGTTATTACTGGTGATAATGCTGTGTTATATGACAGAAGTTTGCTCAGAGAGTGGAAATTAAATGTTTTCATATACAAAGAGTAAATATATGAAGTGAAGGATGTTTTAACTTGGTGGGGAGAATTAATCCTTTCACAATATATAAGTATATCAAATCATCACTTTGTATACTTTAAATACAGTATAATTTTATATGTCAACTATACCTCAACATAGCTGAAAAAAAAGGAAATCAGAGCCTCAGAAATATAGGTTTTAGAAGGTGCCTTATTCTCACAAAGACCTCTGGGAACTGTTGTAGTTTGTGTTTAAATATTTAAATATCAGTTGATACATTTGCACATCCACAGGCCCAGTGGAATAGGTCTTGGCACACAGAAAAAGCAAAGTTGTAACATGAAACATTGCAATAAAAATTTTATATCATTGTGTTAGAAAATAATGCTTTGAATTAATAATATTTTGTGTCAGCAATGAGCATCAGAATCTCCTGGATAATTATTTCAGAATAAATATATCTGTGACCTTCTTCCCAAAGATTCTAATTTAGTTTGCTGTTTCTCTAGCAATTAGAAGCTAGTCCACCAACTGTGATGACTAGCTCATCTAGTACAAAGATACTAGGCTATAAATGGGTAATCTTTCCTTTAATGTAAATTATCTGATTTTTATCTACACTGAACATTATCCTATTAGCTAATCATTTGAAGTCATTAGAACATTTCTGCCTTTGCCTGTTTTCCTCTCCTTTTTATCCATTTTTTTAGGATTTTATTTATTCGTTTATTTGAAAAAGAGAGAGAGAACAGAAGGGGGGTGTGGGGGGTGGCAGAAAGAGAATCTGAAGTAGGCCGCATGCCTCGTACAGAGCCTGATGGGGGCTGGTCTCACAACCTGAGATCATGGCTTGAGCAGAAACTAAGAGTCAGATGCTTAACTGACTGAGTCACTTAGGCACCTCTCCTTATCCTTAAACATGCATCCCTGGTATCAATTTTTTTTTTTTTCTGAAGCATTCCCTTAATCTCTGGAAGGTGGCACCCTTCCTAACTGTGCTCCTAAATACATTACTAACAATTCTATTACAGCACTTAAAACATTATGTGGCAATGATTTGTTCATAGTGTGTCTCACCCACTGGATTATCAGTTTCCAAGGCAGTAATCAAGTGTGTAAGCATATTACTAAGCAGTAGCAATAAAAATTGCTTTATAAAATTGGTTAAAATAAATATCAGTGATGACATCCCAGCTGCAATAGGATTGCAGCAATTCAATGTCGTGGCGCTGTGATTTTCAGATAATACCAGTTTCACTTCCTTGTGTTGCTTTTTGGCAGCAAGAGCACGTGAAGGGGCAATTTTGGGAAAACTCAGCTAATATTCTTGGCAGATATTTAACCTTACGAAAGGAAAACACTTATCCAGGACTTCAGTATTTTTATTTCAGTGACATTTAAAATGGAAATGAGTCCATTTACTTTTCAGATTTTTAAAATATGTTTTAGTTCAAAATTAAACCCATTCAGTGAATTAATCAACTACCACAAAATCAGAATATAAGGTAATTGAAAAAGAATTTTTTTTTTCAATGAGGCTCTTGCATTTGATACATTCTATATTTTATATTGATTGTACCAACAGGTAAAACATTCCAATTGGTATTCAAAAAATCATTATTTCTAGTACATGAATGTTTGACTTTATTTCTTTATGCATAAAAGATAATTTAGATTTTGGGGTGCCTGGGTGACTCAGTAGGTTAAAGCCTCTGCTTTCGGCTCAGGTCATGATCCCGGGGTCCTGGGATTGAGACCCGCATGGGGCTCTCTTCTCTGCGGAGAGCCTGCTTCCTCCTCTCTCTCCCTGCCTGCCTCTCTTGCCTACTTGTGGCCTCTGTCAAATGAATAAATAAAATCTTTTAAAAAAAATTAGATTTCAGTATACATTTGTACTTTTAATCAACTCAGGAAAATTAGTTATTTAAAATATATTTTAATTTTGTTTATAGATTTTGGTATTGGTTAATAACAGCTTAAATCTTATTCTATTTTTGTATTATTATGATACTGAAAACATGTATGGAAGGTAGTGAAAACAAAATGTAAACAGAATTAGTCTCTAAAATATCTAAAGTTACTTTTTGTTGTCTGTTTAAAAAGCCTTTGGGACACCTGGGTAGCTCATTCCATTAGGTATCAGACTCTTGGTTTCAACTCAGGTCATGATCTGGGGATCCTAGGATCAAGCTTCATGTAGGGCTCTGCACTCAACACAGAATCTATTTGGGATTCTCCCTTCCTCTCTCTGCTACTCCCACTCATTCTCTCTCTCTTTCTAAATTAGCTTTTTTTTTTTTTTAAGCTTTATTCATCTTTGATCAAGGAAAGGACAATCTCAATGTCAATTTTTTAGCTAACCATAAATTTCAACTTAACAGCGTTCACTGCCCTAAAGACACTGTATCTACAGACTCTGACAACATAACTTAAAATGAACATGCTGAAAGAATAAATAATCCCTTGCAATAACCAACATTGGTACTTCACCTCGATTTAAGGTCAAATAGCAAAACCAGGAGTAAAACAAGGCCAAGTACATTGTTACTTGACTGCAAGTAAGTACAAACATCATTGAATAAAGAAAGAACCAGGCACCAAATAAAACAAAAAGTAGGCTAATCAGCATAAAAAATATTACATTTGGTTGAAGATGAGGTCAACTACTCTGCATATGAGCATGTATGCCAATCCTAGAGGCTAATGTAGAATCACAGAAAAATTTTAAATCCAACAAGTATGCTTAATGTAAAATTCAATGTTTGAATATACTCAAGAAATTCTCCAAAATCCAGAGCTAAAATTGCTTTTCATGCACCAGACCAGGAAGATCTGTTGTAATGAGTCAGTCACTTAGATTTCTGTTAACATACATAAAATTTAAAGTGTACATTTCCCCACTACTCATTTCTATGTCTGAATATGCATATGCTTAACTACTCAGCTCATGCACTAATGCATTAAAAATGATGAAATCTGCTACCATGACTTTCTAAGAACTCACACTGATGCAGGAAACAAAGGCAAAGGAAAAATTAAATTTCCTTACGATTTCTAGCCTATTCACAAGTCCTTAAAGCAGGCAGAGTGACCTTCCTCCAGGAGCACAGCTGGCTCTAGGTTAATACTTTGCCAAGGGCAAAAGGCAATCTTAGCCTGACTCCCCACCCAGGATCCCTGTATGTCTACTCTAACACATAAAAGTTACTTTATCTCTACCCCCCAAAGATACATGTTGCCAGTCATCTCCCAAGAATATGACCCACTGATATACATCTGAAAGGTCTCATGACTAAGATTTTGTTAGACAATAATAAATGACTTTGCCTAAGAATAGGTAGATCCCTCAAGATCCTGGAAATCTTGATTCCAAAACTCCTTAGAGACTTCAACTATCCTCAACTGCTTCCCAAGTTGAAAATATATAATGGGCCACTACTCATGACCCTGCTGTAGCTCTTTCTGCCCAAAAGATCCTGTTGATGTGCTTTAATAAAACCACCTTTTGTCACCAAAGACATCTCAAGAATTCTTTCTTGGCCTTTGGCTCTGAACCCCACCACTGGAAACCATATTAACACCACATTAACAGTTAATACCTAATATATCTTCCTAAGAATTCCCCAATAGAAAACATTTTGCTCAGTTCAGTGCTTGCTGTACCATAATACCAACAGAATACAACTAATTTCCTCAGACACTGCTTCAAATACCTAAATTTAACTTTTGTTCGTTTAACAACCTCATACCTAGCTGTCAAAACCCTTGTTAAAATGTAACTATTTTTGATACCCTTAAACCATAACTCCTACACACAGTTTAATAGTGCCTTTCCCTTGAGTATATCTGGACATTTTTATCAAGAGAATAATTTAGGTCATGATATTATGATTACCCAAAGCTCTTTCTAGCAGACCACTGATTAAGTCTGATTTTAGCATATCATAACAAATGGATTTCCAGAGACAGGAACAAAGTATGTGTTTTCTATTCATGAAAGGAGCTAACAACATACTTCGTATTAAGAAGGTGCACTTCAAAATATAATACAGAAGATTCAAGGTCTGCTAGAAAGCTTCCACTAATGACAACACTATGACTACGTTTCCAGATACGTAGAGGGAAACATTAAAGGTGTGATGAACACCTCCGTTAACAGGGAAATAAAGCCTTAAAACACAGAATACATCTGACAAAAATGGGCAAAGGGTGACACTGTAGCTGGCTATTCATAAAGGATGACGGTTTCTCTGTACGGACAAATACTCCCTACAAAATAAACTGTGCCTTAATTATTGTTTATTTAAAATTGCATGTTTAAAGGGGTGTCTGGTTGGCTCAGTCAGTTAAGTGTCTTTCTGGCTCAGGTCAAGATCTCAAGGTCCTGGGATTTACCGGGACATCAGGCTCCCTGCTGGGAGGGGAGTCTGCTTCTCCCTCTCCCTTTGCCCCTCCCCCCACTTTTGTGCTCACGTGCATGTTTTCTCTCTCACAAATAAAATATTTGAAAGCAAACAAATAAGCAAATAAATATACAAATAAATAAATAAAAGTACATTTTTATAGAGATATGTAGTACCTGATGCAGAAAAGCAATCACAAAAGGAAGCATTTATTTGTTAAACTTAACATGATATCATACAAATAAAATTTGTATAATAACAAGTCCAAATCCAGTCATAACATAGATTAACAAAAGACAATGTGAAAACAAAGACAACTAATGGGTAGCTATATACAGTTGGGCACAGCTGTGTCTTTTACATTACAAATCTTTTACAAAATAATCATCTTAGATCAACAAAAGACCGATTGTCAATGTCAACCTGCAAGATGGGAGACTTTAGCAATCTCCTCCGAATTTCTCCAAAGTCTTCTTTTAGTATGCCTGGTCATTGCTTTGGTGATCGCCACCCTCTCAAGACACCCTGACCTAAGGGCTCTGCTGGCCTCTGCAGTCTGCATATCCCTAGCCATATTCATAGTTCCTATAGTTATACCCAGTAGAATCTTAGACACCATAGCCACTATAGTTCTGATCACCACCATAAGCACTATTATAATTTCTATATCCTTGGTCATAATAGTTATTAGATCCTTGGTTTCAGTTTGGGCTCTGACCTGATCCACAGCTGCTAGTATCTACCACCTTATCCACCAACTGCAACACCTCTTTCATTGTCTCATAGTTGCTGCTTATGTACCTCTTTGGGTTGTGCAACTTTTATTTCACACTTACTAAAACCAGTGTGATGATACCTGCTTTTATTTATTTATTATTTTAATTTTTTACTTTTTTAAAATTTCAAGTTTTTGTTTAGATTCTAGTTAGTTATACATATAGGGTATTATAGTTTTAGGAATAGAATTTAGCAATTCATCACATACATATAACACCCAGTGCTCAGAAGATATCTGCTTTCTAACAAATTCTTGATTGGGTTTTCATGTGCACATGAGATAAAACAAAACCCTCTTTTATTTGTTTCCATATTCAAGGAAAG
Source organism: Lontra canadensis (assembly GCF_010015895.1). NCBI lineage: Eukaryota > Metazoa > Chordata > Mammalia > Carnivora > Mustelidae > Lontra > Lontra canadensis. The sequence goes on along the minus strand of NW_022631056.1, from coordinate 2,400,620 downwards.
TTCAATATTTTCTATCTATCCAAAGCCTCCAAAATATTCCTTAATTTGTTCTTTATAAGTGTCTGGGCTCAATCTAACCACAAAAAACTATTTTTGGGGGGAGGGTTCTTTCCCTTTAAAGTTTTGTCCCTTTTGGGGTCTATCAATTTGCCATGCAGTTTGTGTTCTTTCCATTCCAAAATGTATCAACACTAGCAGCATCTTTGAAAAGCACAAATCCAAATCCTCTTGATCTTCCAGTCACTGGATCTGTTTTAATTGTACAATCCACAACTTCTCCAAATTGAGACACATGTTCAGTCAGATCTGTCTTGCTTGTATCCCATCTCAAGCCTCCACTAAACATTAACCCGGCCCAAGCAACTGCAAACCAAAAGTACCAACATCATCAAGCAAAAGAAACAAGGTGAAACAGGTCATCTTCCCCACCTAATGTTTTTCCTCAAGCACGTTCTTTGGGATTTTCAGTTTATCCCTGTATCTCTAGAGAATAGCACTGTGAAGCCCCAAAACATATTATTCATACCTCTAGAGACTAATGTACAGGAAGTTGATAAATGCTTAACAATAAGCTTGGTAAACAATAACAACAACAACTCTGATTGTAACATCTGCCCATTGTTATGGTCTGAACAGCAATCCCTGACCCTCCACCCCTACCTCACCGCCATGACCTCTTTTGAGTTAACAATGTAATGTTACTCAATGCAAAGTTGCGAAGAGACATGTTGTAGCCCACTATTCTTTATTTCCCCCATATGGATGAAATAGATAAAATAGCCTCAAGAGTATATATGATAATAAAATATACTAAAATAATTTTGATGTAGTTAGTTTTTAGCATTTATTAATCTTTTAAAAATAATTCATGCAAGTTTATATAATTTAACTTTCAAGAACAGCTGTATTTAACAACCAGCTTATAACACCAGCTCTCATTATGTGGCACATACAGGATCTAGCATAGCACTGGTAGTAGATGTCTTTCATACATTTCATTTGCTGGTTGACTTTAAATATCTGAAATAACTTGGATTATTAATTGGTTGTAGTGACTGAGAGTTTTGAACACAAATGAAAATTAATTTAAACATTTACTACCTTTCTTTTAATCAATAAAAGGAAAAGCAGTGTCTTAAAAAAAAGGGGGGTATCTAGAAAATTAGATGACCCTTCCTCTATTTGTTGTCTGTTTCATTTATGTTATTTTAATGTAAATCTCCTTATGAAATCCTCTTTTTAAAAGTGCAATTGTATGGGGAAAAAAAAGTGCAATTGTATGAAATGAAAAGATGAAAAGATAATGGAAGCAGGGGATTGCATTGCTAAGTTTAACCAGTACTTTCAGCCCTAATAAAAGTTCCTTGGCAGTTGCCTCTCACCTATCTCATTTGTGGATGTGAAAATGAAGAAGCCAAAAGTTAGGTGAAACCCATTGCTGAGTTCAAGACAAAAGACACAGTGATAAAAGTACTCAAAGTTTTTAAGGGATGCCTGGGTGCCTCAGTTGGTTAATTGTCTGCCTTTGGCTCAGGTCATGATCCCAGGGTCCTGGGATCCAGCCCCACATTGTCTCCTTGCTCAGCAGAGAGCCTGTTTCTCCCTTTGCCTGCCACTCTCCCTGCTTGTGCTCTCTCCTTCTCTCAAACTGACAAATAAATAAATAATAATAAAAAAAATCACATTCTAAGATTCAATCCAAGATTACACTATAGCCAGTCTGCTTCTTTCTCTGGAAATTTGCTATGAGCCATTATAGTCCACCGTGGCTCATTCTATTGGCCATCTCTGGTTGAACCAGCAATGGATACCTTTCTAAGTTATTTTACTATCTTCTATCTCCCTGAATTTGCAATTAGGACTAATTAATCAGTTCACAAGGCTGGAATTATAACACAGAACCTCAGTAATGATATAGACAAATATATTTGTCTTTTGGTCTAGGGAAGGAAAGAAAATTCTAGAAGGCAAAATAAAGAGATAAATAGGGAAACAGAGAGAAAAGAGTAAGGCCAAGAGCTTAATAACACTTGGTTCCAGTTTCTTCCTAAATTACCATGTGTTCCTGCTTTGGGCTTCTATGAAGCATATTAAGGTAGTTTTGTTACATATTTTGAAAATATTAAATAGCTTGTGGTTTAATTGTTTGTATATATCCGGCTCTGTTCATGTCAAAATGAAATACAGTTATCATGGATCTCTGCAGATCCATTTCACTAGTCACATGTATGCATTTCAGCGTATTTCCCCAATCCAGATACAAGAATTTTTAAACAAGGAAATAAACATAATAAACTTTTAAATATATAGATTAGATGTGTTTTGGAGAGGAGTAGGAAAGCACCATGGGAGTACCCTGTATATGCTCCCTAAATAAATTCCCTGCTCTCAAGATTATTCCTTGTGTTTTCCAATCAGTATTTAGCAAGTGAGTCAGTTTATTAACACTTATCAATTACGAGCTGGCGGGTAATACTGAGGAGTCAGAATGCAGAACATCATCTCTGCCCTGCATGCAATCAGTTAAGTCCTGGGAGATAGTCTCGAATACATGGAAATAGAGTTTTTAATAGTAGTAAACATAGCCCTTAACTCTGAGTCTCCATGGGTCATGATATTATTTTCCATTTGCCAATCCGTTATTCTTCTCCATTTAAGGTATCTGTGCATTAAGGCTAATATCCTTGAGGAGGTAAAAGCCAAATGCCAAAGCAGATTTGATCACAAGTTACGCAGATAGTGGTGATTTGATTAGGAATTTGTGTGCCGGGCTGTCATCTGCGATCTCTGCTGGACTTTTTTTCTTTCCTGTTGTGTAGTTTGACCACTTTGAATGATAATTCAAAAAATATAGTTTGGCCAATACTGTAGTTATATACAATTTCTGATTTTTAAAATTCAATCTTCATTTTTCTTGTCTTCTCAACAAAATTATCAGTCACTTTCTCTTTCTTTCTAGTTCCACCACAGCATAATTCATATATAATAATTTACAATTACCTAACATGCCGCCATCTGCCATTGTAAAGGGAAACTCTTTAATCTTTATCTGCTGAGAGTTATGAAATTACACTGATGATAATGTGTACATCAATCCATTATCTGTAAGTATTCTCTATAAGGGAGGAAGTGAAAATGGAGTAACAGGAAGAAAATGATATACTGCAACTTACAGACATGAGATTTCCATAAAGAATGGGTTAAATCTTTAAGAACTTAGTAAGTTAAAGGGCAATCTAGAAAATTCTTACTTTTAGGGCACCTGGGTGGCTCAGTTGGTTAAGTGTCTGCCTGTGGCTAGGGTCATGATCTCAGGGTCCTAGGATGGAGCCCTGTGGGATTGAGCCTCATGTCAGGCCTGCCTCTCCTCTCCTCCCCACTCTTACTATCTCTGTCTCTCTCTCTCATATAAATAAAATCTTTTAAAAAATTAAAAAAAACAAGGAAAAAGAAATTCTTATTTTCATATAATTGCTCACTGACTCCTTAACTTGACTTAAAAAAAAAAACTGTATTAGCATATATTTGAGGAAACATATTTGTAATTGATTCTACAATCTAAAAAATAATTTGCAGATACTCTAGCTTTAATGGAATGGATGAGTTAAAGCAACAATTCAAAAATTCATAATGGATAAATATATGATAAGTTAATATTCCATTTATTATATATCCATAGCTTAATTATTATACCTCATGTTTTAATAATTTCCAAATAAGAGTTTTCATTGTTATGATTAGCATAGCTGGACCCTGCCTTTAATCTAAGATTATGACATTAACTATATTTTTGGAACATATTCTTGGTTATATGTCTATCTGTGTTTCATGGTGGTGTCTCCTACAGCTAATGTGGCCTCTTAGTTTCAGGGATAGTGCTCCTTATATTCCTAAAATATCTTAGCATCCTGCAAAGATGTTGCATTTATAAACTCTATAGAGCACAAGAATGCTTCCTAAGCACCTTTGCCATCCTTGATGTACCATCAAATTGAACCAATGAGGAAGAACAATTATTTTCTTCAAGATACCACCCTGTTAAGATCAATAACTTATATTCTTATTGGTTCTTAGAGATTTTTTAGCAGTATTACCTTTGTACAAATTATTTATCACCATTCCTAAAGGTCCAGAGCTGGATGTCTCTGTATCTCCTTAAACCATCCCAATGGGTCATTTGCTCCTGTAATATCATTGCCAATTTTGAATGTTTTGCCTTTCTTTACTAAGAAGGAACATCTTATGATATTTAGGCTCAAAAAATGGTTGTATTAGTTATGTACTGCAGCATAATAATATTGCCATAAATTTAGAAGCTTAAAATAAGACCTATTTATTGTCTCAAGCTTTCTGTATGCAGGTCAGCAGTCTTGTCTTCAGTTAGTTGGGTACACTGCTTTAGGTTCTTAAACAGGCAGTCAAAGTGATGGCCAAAGTTGCAATCTGCAGTCTCTTACGAGGCGTGACTAGGAGGCAACCTACTTTCAAACACATGTGGTTATTGACAGAATTCACTTTTATTGGGCTACTGGACTGAGATCGAATTTTTCTTGCTGATTTTTAGCTACCCTCAGTCCCTTGCCTTTTGATATGGACTGAAAAACTTGCTTTTTCCAAGCCAGCAAGGAAGAATTTCTTTCCAATATGAGTGTTGCTATTTTATGCAACATAATCATATACACGTAATCATGTATACCCTATCGCCTTTGCCATATTCTATTGGACTGGATTGAAGCGAGTCACAGGCCTGCCACACTCAAGAGGAAGTGGTAGTATGAAGATGTAAATACCAGGCAGCAAGAATCACAGGGTCCACCTTGGAATCTGTGTCTCTTAAAGAACCTCATTCCCAAAAACAAGTTGGAAATCTACTATTTGGCCATATCAACTTCTCTTCAAATTTGTTAACTTCTTCTTATGTTCTCAGCTGGACTCAGTCTGAGAAGTTCCTATGCATACCTGCACAAGATGGCATTGCCTGAAAGTCCACACATCTGACCTCTGGAACATCTTGCAGCATGGGGTTATTCCTGTGAGGAGATTGTTCTACAAATGTATCTGTTTTTATTCTAGTTACTCTCTGAGTGGATGGATATCAGAACATTTCTGCGGTGACAAAATCAAACTATATTCAGCATATCTTCCTCATCAGATATTACTTCAGTGACACACTTTTCAGCTAAAATGCTGCCTTTTTTTTTTTTTTTTTCCATTTGGGGAACAGATGTGAACCATCTGTTTTTAATCAAAAATCCATATTAAATTACACCTTTAATTCTAGTGATAAGTAGGAAAACATCTTAAATGTAATTTGGCTTGTGTATACGATTTCTTCATTAGATTTACCTCCTTTAAAATATGTCAAAACCTCATTATCTTGAATGCTGATGATGTAATGAAGAGATTAAGATTCTGTACACTGTATAAACTGTGAAGAACTACAGGAGAAAATCTGAATTACACAAGCATGTGTTGAGAGGATCATTAAGTAATTTGGTCCATTTAACATTATACGCCCATGTGACTGTTCCATATTTTGATATTTTTATCTTTTGAAGCAAGAATAGATTGAAAACAACTTTTGAGTTAATTATTCATTGATCTTACGTTTGTCTATTTGTCTCCCTCAAAAGTGAGGGATAAAAACTCAGAAATCTTTATGTCTCAAGTCCATAGAATCTTAAAACACAGATTTAAAAGATTTAAAAAAAGATAAAGGTAATGCTTTTGTATGATGTAGAGTGTTCTATATTTTTTCCTAATTTTATGGACAAATTCATGGCCATGGAGGGAGAATTTACCCAAAATGATTGAAAATTTTTCCATCAAAGAGGTAATTTACCATCTAATTTACTCATCATCAAACAGATGAGACTAGTACAGGCCCTCATCACAAAAATGTCTCCATAATTTAAGACATAATGGAAGGAGATTCCTCTCCCTACTCATTGGATGTAATGTCAGCATAGCTCTGCACTAGCACAATTCCAGGAAGCATGAGAGAGAGAGAGAGAGGAAAACAAACAAACAAACAAACAAACAAAAAACAGATTAGTGCAGTTGTGATAATCCTCCTTTTTGGAGTATATGCTTCCCTCTGAGGAAAACACTGTCGTTCTTCCAACGTTACCTGTATACTCTGGCTTTTTGGAGATATCCCTGGTCTAAATCCCAGCCCTAACCTTGGACTCAGAGACCCATACCTTTCCAAATCACAACCAAAGATTCTTAGCAGGGCTTTTACCATAATGGATGCCAACTTAAGGTCTATCAAAATCACATATTCTTTTCCCCGCCTTTGGCTTTCATTTAAAAAAAAAAAAAATCATGTTAACAGTGTATTGCATTCCCAAATGTTCAAAGCCCTGATTTTAGATAAAAATAAATAAATAAAAATAAGTTGAAAGAGGTGATCTTTAGGACTGGCACAGTAAAATCGGTAACAGTTTCACATGTGTAGCTAGTCAGGAGCCAGGCGAATTTGTGCACCATCATCAGGCTTCAGGGAAAGCACCAAAAGAAATCCTATATGGCACATGTGGCCCAACACAGCAGGCAGAAACTGGCTTGATTTCCCTTCCAGGTCAGAAAATCAGGAGAGAGAACTTTGTACCGTGTAATGCCAAAACCCAAGGATCAGACAGGCAGAAAGACCTCACATTAGTTATGATGAGTGGGGGATTAAGAGTGGTGTCAGTTATGGAATTGTTGTTTGTAATACTGCCAAATATTGAGAGAAGTTGTCAGACAATGAGCCCATAGGCACAGAGAAACATCAGACGTGCAAATGCTTCCTTACTAACTAGACGAAGGCTCCTGAAACCTTGTCAAATCTGACTTGTGCCCCTATCTGGTACAGAGAGGAGGGCTGGGGGCAGCTAGTGGAGAACTGGATAGCACACAACTCACTGAAAGATAAGAAATAACAATGCACATGGCAGGAAAAAGATCCCAGGATCCCAGAAGATAATACTTAAAAATAAAATATAAACAGTGTTAGTTGCATGTTTATTGAGTAGAAACTATGTGATAGGACTCTTCTGCACACTGGGGATGCACCCAAGTCCTGGCTTCTTGTACTAAGTTGGAAGAAGAGAGACCATAAACAAAACAACTAAGCCAGTTACGTTTTATGTCAGAAGGGAACACATTTTAGAAGAAATTGAAGTCCAGAAAGATAATAACCAGATAAATTACATTTGTGGGGGATAGAGATAGGACTGTAACTTTATTTTTACTTTATTTTTTAATTTTTTAAAAAGATTTATTTATTTATTTGAGAGAGACAGTGAGCAAGAGAGAGACTGTGAGCAGTGGGGAGAGAGGGAGAGGGAGAAGCAGGCTCCTCACTGAACTGGGAGCCCAATGTGGGGCTCCATACCAGGGCCCTGAGATCATGACCTGAGCCAAAGGCAGCCGCTTAAATGACTGAGCCACCCAGGCACCCCAGGACTGAAATTTTAAATAGAGCTACAGGTGTGTCCTTCATGACAAGGTAACATTTGAGTACTTTGGTAAAGAAGGTGACAGAGCAAGGAAAAGAGCCAGGCTTCTGGAATTAGAGAGTAACAGGCCAAGGGAGCAGCACTGACAAATGTCCTGAGATGAGCATGTGCCTGGAGAGGGAAGAGCAAGTACAGAGGCTCTACAGTGAGATCCAACTGGGTGGACTCCAGAACAGTAAGAAGCCAGTGTGGTTGGGGGAAAATGAGCAAGCTGGTGAGTTAGACTGCTAAGGTCAGAGATACAAGAGAAAGAGTATAGATCATCATGACCCTCTTAAGCCACTGTCAGAACTGAGAATTTGTTGTCTAAGAAATGAGAAAATATTGAAGCACTGGAGAAGAAAAGTGAAATGATGTGACATGTTTTAACAGTTTCACTCCAGGTGCTATACTGAGTGATTTTTTTTTTTTTTTATTTCTTTGCAGAGACTCTCTAAACTTTCTACATTTTCATATTATAGTATATAATTAAAATTAAACTTTCATTCTTTTTTTTTTTTCCCCCTTAAGGCTAGTGCTAGGAGCTGGAACAGAAATCTCATCATTTTTTGGAACTGATAGAAAGATGTGGCTATAGTAAGGCATTATTATTATAAAGTAACAGCCTCACTCCTAAAAAGATAGGGTCTATGGCAGCAGTCAAGTAAATGTTACCTAAGTTTGGGAAAAAACAAAACAAAACAAACAAACAAACTAACTAACTAACTCTCTCTCTCTCTCTCTCTCTATATATATACACACACATTTACATATATACATATATACATGTATATGTATATATATACTGTCACCTGCCAGCAGGGACTACATATAGTCACCTGATGGCAGCAATGTGGTAGTAATTATTCAAATCACAAATGATCTTTTGCAGAGAAGATAAAGAGATAAAGAAAGGATTTATCCTCCTCCTACTGCCTGAAAAGGGAAAATTTTTAGAGACACTCATCTCACTCTTAAAGTCTTGGAAACCAGAGCACCCCTCAAGTAACTGTTTTGCCTTTTTTTATTGTTGTTGCTCTGGAAAGCAGATGGAAGTCACAGGCTGTGACCATAGTCCATTGTTCTGAAGCAAGATCCCTCAGAAACTTTAGTTCCCTACTAAGAATGCAGATTATCTATTACAACAAACTAGGAATGCCTGGAATGCTTGCAAATTATCTAGGAGAAGTGTCTCTCCAGTTAAAATTATCCTTGCTTTCTTTTAAGGTTTCCATACTAACAAAAATAAATCCAGCACTGTATTGCCTTGTGTTAGTTGAATTATAGTTGAATATCTTGGCAAAGCTGTAATTTCTGCCTTCACAAGTTGTCAATGTTCTTGTTGGATAGTGAGTCTTTATGTGGGTCATAATATAAATAAAAATAAATGAACCAACCACCTGGTAAGTAAAAGAGAGCTCATTTGGAACAGTAGTGACATTATGCCATGAACTAAAAAGATCATAATTAATTCTCTTCTGTGTAACCAAGGTCTATGCAAGAAAAAATGCTAAAATATTAAGTTAGTAAAATCCATTTGACTGGCCTCAGCTATTTGGTGTACTGGAACTTTTTCCACATCATGGTCAAAGGAATCTGAAAGAGCCCTCAGCCAGTATTCTCTAATAAAAAAATTTAAAAAAAGGAAATATTTTAATTATAATAAAATTCATTTTGAAAATGAAATTCCTTTTTTATTTTGCAGTTTCATTTATTAAAATATTTTCAATGATGGCAGACAGTTCCTGAAAAAAATGAAAGCAATCACTTTTCTCAGGATTATATATTCCCTGGATATGTAAATTTATTAAAATCAGTCAAGAATTAGGTAGCAGTGCTTTTCAATAAATAAGAAATGCAAATCTGTCAAAGACATTTATAAAGTGTTAATTAATGTTAATTGAGTAAATTGACTGGCATTAATTGACTAAATTAAGTGTGAGCTTTTGAAATAATAAAGATTATACTTTTCTATCTCCACTCCAATCCTATATGGGTATAAGTCATAGAGTCTAATAAATTTTCACATGTCACCCTCAGTGGAGATTTCTGAACAAATTGCATGTCTGTGAAGGTTCTATCTCAGGTGATTAAGAAAGGGAAATGAGTATCCAGTTCATGATTTTAAGGGCACTGTCATGAGAGAGTGAAAGTAACATGCTTCTACTGGTTAGCAAGTAATTCCCTCAAGATTTTACTCAGCTGCTGGTGTTACTAAACACTTTTTCTGTTCAGATAACTTAAGCAGTTGAGGCAAAACGAATGAAGCCCTAATTTCAAGTGAGAAAGACTCACAAGTAAATCTCATGTGGCCTATTGCTTCTGATTTAATAACCCTGTGCGTTATGGACAAGGCTGCCAGGCCTCCCATTGTAAGTTATGAGAACAGAAGGGGAATCACTGTAAAAGGATTCCGTTTCTTCGAAGACTGTCCTGCTTTGGTATGCTGTCAGTGTGTTCTAAGGATGCTTTAAGACTTGATTAAAGAATGAATACCTGAAAATGGAGGCTGATGAACACCCAAATCATGTTCTAAGAGAAGTCAGTGATACTTGTCAATTGTCAGCTGCTAATTTCTTTTTCTTTTTCTTTTTTTTTTTCAGCTTTATTGAAGTTGAGAGAGGTTATAAGGTATTTAAAGTGTACAATGTGATGCTTTGATAAACTTATACTTTGTGAAAAGATTCCTCTCATCGAAATAATTAACAAACATCACCTCACATATTTACCCCCTCCTTTTTTGTTGTTGGGAACATTAAAGCCCTACTCTTTTAGTAAATTTCAATTACATGATACAGAACTACCAACTGGAGTTACCATGTTATACATTAGATCCTCAGACCTTATTTATTTATTTTATAACTGAAAGTTGGTACCTTTTTCTAACTTTTCCTTATGCTACCCACACCCAGCCCCCTGGCATCCACTTCTATCCATCCCTCCGTCAGCATGACAAGATAAATACATAGATTGTAAATGAAACTTCCTATATAAAAAGGGGAAATTTGGTTAATAAAGTAAATGATATTGTTTCTCATTTACTATACATTTATTTAAATAAAAAATAACTCATTGATTTTTATTTATTTTTTTGTGGAAACCAGGTCTTCAGTGTCTAGGTACATTAAACTCATGTGAGGAGGTTGTGGAGGGGTGGCAGAAACTGTTTCATCAAAGGCTCATTTCCCTATCCACTGTCTCTAAAGGAATGGACCATATACCAAAGAGAAGCTTTTCTGTTGATAGAAAACTGAGTTATACCTTCACAATATTCTTTACATGTGTGTACCTCCAAAATCCTTGTGGAAACCTCATTAATCTACACACACTTCCTTCTGGTGAAATCCCTGAATGGCTTGGAGTGTAATAGAACATGGCTTTTCCTCTGAATTACACATACTACTTATATTTTATCTTGCTAAAGTTTTACTGGGAAGAGAGCAACTCCCTTGGGTAGCTTCAGTGGTAGAGAAGGAGAAAAGGAAAGAAATTCTACCAACATACAAAGAACATTATACCTCATTTAGCACTTAGTTTAAAAGGCTTTATAAATGTTTTTCTCATTACTTTTTCATACTTCATCTACTTCTGTTTCCTTTACGGTCACTAGATATTTCTATTTCTATGTATCATCTATTTCCAGTGTCTTTCTGAGAGAAAAGTTGAGAGAGAGAGGGAGAAAGAGGAAACAGACTACTTTGAGGCAGGGCAAAAAGACAAGAGAAAGCTTACTTGCTTACTTATTTATCTGTCAACCTCTGGTCTCAGTCTTGATGGAGCCATCACTGCCTCAAGTTTTCTTACCTGAATATCCTAGAGAATTAGTCTCTCCCCAAAACACACACTGCCCAGAAATTGTCTTCTTTAGTTGTTAGTTATTGTTGTTTTGCTGGAAGTCTAAGGAAACACCCTTCTCTTTGCCATGCCCTAAAGAAAATTGTCTCTTGTCATGAGTCAGTGAATGATAATTTCAGTTGCTAAGGGATAGATGCTATTCCAAAGAGTTATGTAATGGGACTTTTGATTTAATATGTAAGAGAGTTATCTGATATTAGCCACCCTAATTTCTTAGCCTTCTGCTCTTTAAATAACTTTTCTTGGATACTTTTTTTTTTTTTAAGAAATATTAACAGTGAGGAAGCTCTTCTTCCCTCAGTAATTCTACCTCCTCCTAATTTTTGAGGACACACCCCCAGAGAGGTTTATTCATGGTCAAGTACAGAAGACATTGCCTATTAGTATCTAACCTCAGACCCAGTGAACAGCTGCACTTCTCTACACCTGACATGATTGACACTGAGGATTTCATCCATAGCATTATTTTCTTTTTCAGAGCACTTATAATCAGCATCACTTGTTTCTCTAACCAAAACCTTTATAAATAGCAAGCATGCAAAACTTCTTATAATTTGGAAGAAGATGTAAAAACTTAAAAAATATTCTCATGATTTATTCCTTTCCATTGATGTAACATACTAAAATAATTTCTTGAGAAGGACCTAGGTGTTGCATATGATGCTACAATAGGGGCAGTCATTAAGTCCATCACTTTTCCTGATGGAGGAAGGGTCCTCACAGGACAGATGGCAATGTAGCCTTAAGCAGTAAAACAAGGTTTTCCAAAGATCCCTTACTATATCCTCCCCTTATATCTTCCTTATTCCTTACACCATATATTTTCATTCAAATTTACATTTTTATTCAGAAGACCTAACTCAGATATTGAGCAAGGACAAAGCACAATTACTCTTTTTGTTTATCTTTCTACAATGATCCCATGATCCTCAATTATTTTTCTTCATCCTTAAAAGGGTCACCTCTATTTCTGCTGCTGTAAACATGGATACATTATGGTGTTCTAGAATTATGAGTTATACCTTACTCTTACGTGATTCCCACATTGATCTGAATGTTTTCTGGGGAGGATTCTTTAGAACAATGTGAAAATAAGATCTATTACCTTTCTTATAGGTTTAATCAATTCATATTTTTTATATGAAGACATTAGAGACTTTCCTTGGTTATTACAAAATATTTCTATTGTAGTTTTTATGCAATGCAAGGAATATTTAAAATTCAATAAAAAGGCACTTGCTTTGTAGAAAGTGTTTGAGTAGGAAAATACAAGAAAATTCAATGATGTTTAAAGATGAAGATGTTAATCATATATTCAACATTTTCTTCTGAGTATTGGGTTTTAAGATGAAGACAGATACTTAAGGGATGTTATCAATAACAAAGACAGCAAAAAAGCATAGTATTTTTAAACCATGTATCAGTACTTGCTTAGGACTAATATATGCAAAACAGTATTTTTTAGATGGAGTCATATTCAAGAGTCCCAAATATGTCTTTTCTCAGATTGAGTTAGTTCCTAGGTTTGTTAGTAAGTCGACCATAGTCAATGACTAAAAGGAAGAAGCTAAAACTGAGTGCATGCAAGTCTAAAGGGAGTCATCCAACTGTAGCATTAACCTTTCAGTAGGTGAACAAAAATAAATTATAGTCTGCAAGGACTTAATTTGAGCAAATGTTTATATCTAGAGTATCTATTGGGAAAAGGATCTATATAGCCATTCATTCTTAACAGAGTACTCTGCATGAAAGTCAACAGATTATAGAAATGTGGGTTCCAGTGGTTCAACAAGTATGGATCAAAAATAGTATTAAAACCAAGGTTGGCAAGGAATAGCATCCAGCTTTTTATTTATTTATTTTTGTTTTTTTTTTTTTTAAAGATTTTATTTATTTATTTGACAGAGAGAGAGAGATCACAAGTAGTCAGAGAAGCAGGCAGAGAGAGAGGGAGAAGTAGGCTCCTTGCTGAGCAGAGAGCCCAATGCAGGACTCGATTCTAGGATCCTGAGATCATGACCTGAGCTGAAGGCAGAGGCTTAACCCACTGAACTTCCCTGGTGCCCTGTCATCCAGTTTTTTAAAGAGGAAGCTGGAAACAACTAGCCAGTCTTGTGAGGGATCTTGCCAACCCTATGTTTGAGCAGCATGTGCTGCAAGGTTGGAAGAATAAAAGAAATGGAAGGCTAGGCTGAAGGCATATAATGGGGAGGAAAAGCATGTCAAAACTTGAAAATGTCAGAGTCATGATGACAATCAAGACATAGCCATAGAATGTACTATATCTAGAAGTCATTGGATAATGTTTTATTAACTTTTTATTTATTTTTTAGAGAGAGACAGCATTCATGCATGGGGGGGGGCAGAAGGAAGGGAGAGAGAGAGAGAGAGAGAATATCCAGCCTGACTTAGGGCTTTTTCCTATGAACTTGCAATCATGACCTGAATCAAAATTAAGAGTAGGGTGCTTAACTGACTGACTGAGCCACCCACGTGCTCCTTTTTTTTTTTTAATATAACATTTTATTTATTATTATTTATTTTATTATTTATTATTTATTTATTATTATAATATTATTATTATTTATTTGACAGAGAGAGATCACAAGTAGGCAGAGAGGCAGGCAGAGAGAGAGGAGGAAGCAGGCTCTCCACTGAGCAGAGAGCCCGATGTGGGGCTCGATCCCAGGACCCTGGGATCATGACCTGAGCCAAAGGCAGAGGCTTTAACCCACTAAGCCACCCAGGTGTCCCTTTTTTTTTTAATATCCAGTTGAAGTCTGTATATCCATGAGCATGAAAAAAATGCAAAATGCAAAGTTGTTTTTTTGTTGTTGTTGTTTTGTTTTGTTTTGTTTTGTTTTTCAGTTAGGAAAATTCTTCTGTATATTTTAAAAAGCCAAGAAAATACAAGATCCAACTGTGTGTTCAGTCTTCAAGATGGAAATTTCCATTAGAAGAAAAAGAATTAGGGGCACCTGAGTGGCTCAGTTGATTAAGCCTTGGAATCTTGATTTTGGCTCAGGTCATGATCTCAGGGTTATGAGGAGGAGCCTTGTGTCCTGCTTCCTGTTTAGCAGGGAGTCTACTTGAGATTCTCTCTCTCCCACTCTTTGCCCCTCCCACTGCTCATTCTCTCTCACTAAAATAAATAAATCTTAAAAAAAAAAGAAGAAGAAGAAAGAGAATTAGATAATTCAAGCCTTAAGAACAATTATCTTTCAAGTTCTTAAACCTATTCACAAAAGTCTCAGCAAGACAACCTAGGAGTATGAAAAAGATTCTGGGTTTTTGATAGTCTGGTTTCAGAGCTGGTCAAAATGTCTGCTTGTAATATCTTGTTAAATAGGATGGGGATTGCCTTCCTTGAATGAGTAAGGCTCTTTCGACATTGGAATTATTTAGAATTAAGTATGTACATCATTAAACAAATAGCAGTCATTGTATTTATATTTGTGAGTTAAAAAACTGTATATCTGATATTTTCTACTCTTGTAATGTTTAAGAGAATTACACTCATTAAAGAATCAACCATGTAGCTCCAATTTGCAGGTGCAATTAAAGAATTGATTTAAACTTAGGATGTTAAATTAAGCTCTTCCTAAACTTATTCAATATAAATGATATTATAATATTTTGAGAACATAAAGGTCTCTATATTTAGTCACTAAGACTTCATTAGTTAAAAGGGAAATCAAATATTGATAATGCAATTTAGAATGATATTAATGATATTAAGTTAGCAAATGGATTGAACTTTACTCTGAAACCTCTCAAGGTGAATAAAATTTAATACAGTTAAAATAGAATTAAGTTTCTATTTTATGAATTAAGTTTCATAAACTAAAATACAATGATTTATGTCAAAAATAAATCCTAATGTCTCCTTTGCTTACAAATATCGATTCTATAGATATTTTAAAAACTCATATCATCAATGGATAAATATACATTTTGGTGCATGTTTCTGAAGTGGAGGTATTCCTGAAAAATAAATATGTTTCTGGCATTTAAGTTGGAGGGCTAGATATCAGTTTTTTGACAGTTGTCTGATAGCTTTTGGTATCCGTTAATAGTAGAAATGAATCTGCAGTTACGAAAATATATCAGGATCTGGTAAAGACAAATTTCTGTAACCATCTATATCCACACACACATATCCACAAATACTTTCTTCATGGATATCTTCAATCCCTGTCTTTAGTCAATGAAATGAAAAGGATATAGCATCCCACATAGTTATTTCTGCTATCATTTCTGGTTCAATGAACGTGAAATACAAACAAGAGAAGAATTCCTATAAGGAAAGTATCTCCAAGTATCTTTAATAGGTAAAACAAATGCCTTAAATAATTGAAATAATTGAAATTACCCTGTTTGTGAAAATGGATATTGTTTGGTAGAAATAATGAATAGTAGTTTCCCTTTTATTTTCACTTCCAAATCATTCTTTCATCTGAATAATGCAAAGTCTCTGATTTAAAGTAATTGTATATTTTCTAGAAGAACATTAATATGGAAAAACAAGTTCTGAAATCTTTTAAGTCAGTGTTATAAATATGTTTTAAAATGCAGCTTCTATATATTCTATTTTGATCTGTTTCTCCTAATTATAAATGTTCTTAAGATAATATTTTTAATGTTCTACACAATCCAAGGAAAAAATAGGGAAAAATGCTTTAATAAAAGTGTTATGTCAGATTTGAATAAGCCAAATATAAATAAAAGTGACTTAAATGTGTTGTTCAGACCTTTGGTGGTTATAAAACTAAAAGTAGTTTAGCCTAAAACTTCAAAATAAATTAATGTAAAAAGTCAAAATAAAATAAAGTGTGTTTTTTTCATGGGTTTTTGAGCAGAAGAGTAATTTTTGGACTTTTAGATATATATTTGAATTTATAATCCTTTTTAAAATGTCTATTTAATGCTCCTGAGTTGATTTTTCTATTTTTTGCATCAACCTCTTTTCTTTTAGCTTAGTATGCTAATATATTCTTTCTCATTCTTTTTAAAAAAAATCTTTAAAATATGTTTTATTATGCACTGCTAATTTGATAAATAGAGTAATTGAAAAATTCTTTCATTAGTTATCCAAACTTATAAGTAACAAGTGGCTGATAATTACTGTCTTTCCCCTAAGTTCATTATTCCTGAATTTTTCATTCACACACAAATAGAGGGAGAACAAGAAAGTGACAGGGATTTCTCTTCAGGTTCTTCTATCAAACATAGAAGTCAGTGTTCATTGTTCTAAGTAGTAACCTAGTCAAATAGTAAGATCCTCAATGTCATTCACAATGTCTTTTTTCCATCCTTCTGAGAATGTTTTCATGTTAAAACAAAATACAACTCAACACAAACAATGAAAAAAAAAAAACCTGATATACAAATAGAAGCCATAATTACTCATCTACTCCATATACCAGTCAGTTGTAAATTCTCACTGTAAAGAAATTACTTTTAAATTAATATTAATGTTTATTAACATTAGAATCTATATTTCCAGTAGGAATGATACCTTTGAAACTCAGAAGACTAAATAGCTGTTATCTCATTTTTTTGGTAGCGTAACTGTAATGTCTGAAGGATAAGTATTTTCACCATCCTAATGATAAGTAAACAGAGGTGCAAAACCAAAATGTTTTGTCCAAGTGACTAATGATGTAATTCCACAATTAGAAATTCTCATCATAACTTGTGACCACTGTATACTTCATCTAGATAAAATAATATTTACAAGTACCATTTATGGATTATTTTGATCCAGCCTGTCTGGCATCATACACTTTATATGAACCATCTTACTAAATTTTTATAAAAACTGTATGAGGGAATTACTGCTCTCATCCCCATTTTACTGACAAGATACTGAGTACTAAAGAGTGATATATGTCATCCAAGGTCAATAGCAGTCATAAGTGCAGAGCTTTCACTTAAGCCAGGTATTCCAATGTCAAGACCTCTACATTTACTGAAGCCCATTGATTTATAAATTGAATTGTGTTCCCCCAAATACAAATGCTGATGCCCTAAAATGCAGTGTAACTGTATTTGGAGATATGGCCTTTAAGGAGCCAATTAATGTTAATAGTCATAAGTGTGGGGACCCAATCCAACAAGACTGGTGTCTTTTTTAAGAAGAGGAAGAGACACAACAAGGCACGTGTTCAGAGGGTACCTGGGCAGGCAACACAGTGAAAAGGCAGGACCACCACAAACCAACCCTTTGGCAACTAGATCTTGGACTTGCAGCCTGCAGAACTGTGAAAAACTGGATTTTTTTTTTTTTTTTAAGATATCCAAGATATCCAGTCTGTGGTATTCTGTTAGGGCAGCCTGAGCAGACTCACACAATGGCATCTGGTTCAATGACTTGGTGCCAAGTCTTCTGATTTTGGTCCTCCCTGGGCTATATTTAAAATGTATATTCTTGATCCCAGGAACCCGAGATCATGACCTGAGCTGAAGGCAGCAGCCTAACCCACTGAGCCACCCAGGCGCCCCTTCCTGGGATAGAGTCCCGCATCGGGCTCTCTGCTCAGCGGGGAGCCTGCTTCCCTCTCTCTCTCTCTGCCTGCCTCTCTGTCTAGTTGTGATCTCTCTCTGTCAAATAAATAAATAAATAAATCTTTAAAATGTATATTCTGATCAGTAAATAATTGCTTTCACACTCCCAGTTCCTCCTCCTCTTTCTTTCTTCCTTCCTTCCTTTCTTTCTTTCTTTCTTTCTTTCTTTCTTTCTTTCTTTCATTTTCTTTCTCCTTCCTTCCTTCCTTCCTTCCTTCCTTCCTTCCTTCCTTCCTTCCTTCCTTATTGTCAGCTAAGGTAATATTTGAAGGTTATTGGTGATTTGTGCTGTTGCAATGAGTTGGGAAGAAACTCTTATTTTTTGCTTATTGAACCTGAAAGAACTTATGCTATGAAAGATATGCTTTTGTTTGGTTATCTGTGTCTCTACTCTGGTATTATATATCAAGAGTCTTCCCCACTGTTGGTCATACCTCAAAGAGCAGTATTAGCTGCCGCAGATGTCACAAGAGACATATTGACTATGAAACAGGCAGCCAGAATGTAATGGCTCAAACCCAAGAGTTTGAGCCATTCATTACATTCAATGGCTAAATTGTTACTATTAATTGTGCAAATGTTTAATTTGCCCACAATTTCAAGTAATATTTATGTTTCTACTCCTCTGCTCAGGCACTCCATGTATATATTTGTGGGTGTCTGTCTTAGCATACGTATGTGTGTTTGTGTGCATGAGTGTTCTGGATTTCCACTACTATCATTAAATATTTCTCTTGGGGGGGGTGCTGTGAGGGCAGAAACATGAGCTTGATTTCTTCAGACCCTCAAGAGGCCATTCTAAATTTTATATCTCTGAGTGGTCCAATGCACAGCCATAAGATAAATGTGTTGCAGTTCTCAGGATCCTTCTAGTGAAACTGACTCTCTGAATGTGTATTATTTATGGATTTTATGTTACCTTCTTAAATGAGAAAGAGAGAGAAAGGACTTGAGAACGTGTAAATTAAAATCAACAGAGATAATAGCCTCTTACACCGAGAAGGTTGGGATGTCTCTGTTTATTTCATAAATGTTCTTGTGGATTAGACATACGCTTTCTCACTAAATGACTTCATGCTTTCCTTGCATTTCTTCCTTCTTTTTCTTTTTCTGTTCACCATATTTCATTTTCTTTCTCTGATTTTTTATCTCCCACACTGAAAATCACTTTGGATTTCATGATTACTTGACTAAATAAAGTCACTGACACAGGTCACAGGAGGAGGCAGGAACCCATTTATTTCACAGTGTGATAGTGATAGTTCAATATTCAGAAGAGAATAATAGTGTGTATGGAAGTTTTTTTCATGCATGATCATTATTTGAAAGATTTCATCCCTAACAGTGTCCTTATTTTAGGGTTTTGTAAAATAATATTAGATGAACTGATGTCCAGAGAGATGTTTGTAAATATATATTTTAAAAACTCACTGTTCATATAGAGCACAATTCAATATAATCAACAATTTAAAAAAATCCAAAAGGATTAAATAACTGAATATATTTCCTTGGCTTATTCCTGTATCTGTGTTAAAGTGAGACTATATTCTTAAAGTCGTATTTAACTACTATAAATGTTCTGTATAAATTATGACCTTGCTTTAAGATATGATACAAAAGAAACCTTAATGCTTCTTCCTTTATGGTCAATGTCATGAAGAACATAAAATTCATTCTGATACTTTTATTAGACACATATTTTTTCTTCTATCAAATTAGTTGTATTGGATCTATACAAATTCTCAATGTTTTTATATGTATTTACTCAGACTTTTCTAAATCATTTTAAGTTTTTAGGACACTTGCTCTGTGTAGGAATCAGACAAATACTGTTTTCAGGAAATACCAGCAACTTATAATTTAACTAATTTGCATTTTCTAATAGGCATGGATTGAGGGTAATGGCTAGTGGCAATTGTGATCTCTCACACTATGTAACTACTGCAAGACCAACAATATATGTTCAGCCCAGTCCACTTGATAGAGATATTCAAAACACATTGCTAATTATAAATTAAGGAATGGAAACATTCCCTTCATATTCACATTCCCTTTATGCTGGTGATCATGAATGTCTTTTAATAGGAATGAAAATTTAATTTTATAGCCACATTGAACATATAGTACATAATGCAAAACAATTAAATGATTAGGACAAAGAAATTACCAAGTATTATTTCACACTATGTAGAAGACAATAACCATTGCATTCTTGTATTTTCCATCTTTGTTACTAGCACTATTAGTACAGAATATTTAACCACCTGAGATCCATTAATTGGACAGATACTGCATGATATGCTTTACTTTATTGATCCCCAATGTATCAGAGAAAACTACCATATGAACATAATTCAAAATCCTATAAATGCACAGATCATCTTTGCTTTCTTCCAAATAGTGTTGGTTATATCAATATCAGTGAGTTGAGTATTAAACCAGAGGATACAAAATCTCCAGCTGTTACCTTTTCTGTTAACCCTAATTTAGATTTAATTTCTGCACTTCATTTTCATTATCATTACAAAGGCTTTTATTTGGCTTATCTTTACCTTGAGTTTCAGATTAAGTTAATTATGTATATGAGTTATTATTTTCACATGACTTTAATTAAATACATGCTATTTTGATAGATGTCACCATATATTCATTTTGATTAGTTTTTTACTAATGTGCAAAAATAATAATGTTCATTTATGACAGAATATGATATGAAACTAAAGTAATTTTATAATTAATATGCAATACATATCTTTGATTGATTATAGTTTATAGCTATCTTATGAAAGTCTTTTGAATATTTGCCACTTATACCTGAAGTTGTCCCAGTGTGTTAGATCAAAAGATTATGGTTAGCATGGGGGCAGGCATAAATTTATAAACATGTTCATTGCTAATAATAAGAGCAAATAGTTTATTGTTGCATAAAATTGGAGGAGTGCAAACTCTTTCCTAGTTTAACCTATTGATATGTAAAATTTCAAAAACTGTCTCATCTCACTTCATTTTTAAGGACAAAACATGTTCTTTTTTTTTTTTTTAAACATTAAGAATTCTAATTTGTGGCAGAAAGGAAAAACACCTTAAAGTGAGTATTTCCCAGGTAACTAATGAAAGAATTATTGTACCATTAAAAACCAAATTGCTGGTTAAACACAGCTTCATTCTTCTTCTTTTTTTTTTCTTTTGTTACAGTAGAGACTGATAAAGTAAGGGATAACAATTGACATGCAACAGAGAGAATTCTTCATGGAAATAAAGTCAAGTTGATCAAGGGGAGAAAAAAGCATGTGAAAACCTTAAGTATCAAGAAAACTGTCATATGACTGAAGTAATAAAATCAATTAACAGAAAATTACTTTTCCACATTGACATAGTAGAAAAGCTTAATGAGAAAAAGCAAAAATTATGAGAAAAAAAAGCATGATGAAAGGTAATTTCTAAAAAAAAAAGTAATTTCTATATGATTATCTTCATTAATGACCTATAAATGTGCTAATCAAGTTTGTCTTTCAATGTCAAGCTGTCATTCTACATCCTGTTTTTGGTGCTAAAGCCAGAACTCTGCAATCCCTACTTGTCTGTATAGCCGCCCTATGACTTTCTGCCAAAAAGCACCAGAGGAAGATTGAAGGACAAAGGATGAAGGAGAGAGCTACTTCTCCACTTGTCTCTCAGGAACTTAGATGTTGACCTTTTTCTGATATCTTCCATAACCCCCATACATAGTTGAGGTAGTTCCACATCGCATTGTCAAGTACCTATTGAACACGTACTGTAATACTTATCATTGCTATTTAGAGGTACCCATTTGCTTGTCTTTCTCTTCTACCACACAGTAAGCTCTTCGAAGAACTGGACAAACTTTTATTCATTGGAACTTGTACATTAGCATTATTGTCACATACTGGGTGTGCAATAAATAAGAATTGCATGAATAAATAAATGAATATTTTTTGAGATGGGTTACGTTTTTCAGAATTATGGTTGCTAGACTTAACAAATGAAAATAATAGGTCTCCCAGTTAAATTTGACTTTCAGGAAAATAATGAATAAGGGACATATAAGTATGTCCCAAATATCACATTGCTAAAATAATATACATTGTTTATCTGGAATTCATGTTTAACTGGGTGTCCCATATTTTGGGAGATGCTGTAGTATGAATAAAATATTTCCATTTCAACAATGACTTTTGATTGATTGAATTCTGGAGAAAAAATCTTATGCTACATATAGAACAGCTTATTTCTCTGTAACTTTGGTGTAGTATTCAGACATTGTTCTCAGTGCAAGATGTAGATAAAGTTCTCTGATGTTGGTCCATTTTATCATACTGATGTGAGAAACAAAGGAAGGAGAAAAAATATTAAATTTCTTTACTACCTACAGCCCATTGACAAGTTCTTGAAATGGGCAGAGTGATGTTCTTCCAGGGAACTCAACTACTTCAATGCTGACACTTTGCTTAGGGCTAAAGACAATCCTAGCCAGAACCCCAGCCCCAGGATACTCTAAGTCTACTTTAACAAATAAAAATTCCTTTAGAAATTTCCTTTATCTCTAAACCCCCAAGATACATGTTGGCAATAACCCCTGAAACATATGCCCCACCAATATACATCGAAGGGTCTCATGAATAAGGTTTTATTAGATGATAATAAATGACTTTTGCCCAATAATAGCTGGCATCCTCAAGGTCCTGGAAACCTTGCTTACAAAATTCCTTAGAGACTTATGCTTTCCCTAACCTCCCCCCACAACTTGAAAGTATATAATGGGCCACTCATGACTCCAGTGCAGCTCTTTCTGCCCATGGGTCCTGTCCCCATGCTTTAATAAAACCACCTTTTTGCACCAGAGATGTCTCAAGAAGTCTTTCTTGGCCATTGGTTTCAAGCTTTAATGACTTTCCTACATCAATACAATGAATTGCTGTTGACTAAATGGACAAAAGTGGCTTTTAGATTTTTTTTTTTTTTACAATAGTACACACAGATTGAAATAGCATGTTTACATACAGATGTATTCATTTACATTTGTGTTGGCTATGAAAATCATGAGACTGTTATTTGATGGATGGAGTGTGCGAATTGCAATAATAGGTAGACTTAATTCCTTAGATTTAAGATTAATGCTTTTCTAATAATAATGAAACATACTTCATCTCCCAGCAGAACTGGATATCTACTGACAGACCCTATTGTATGACTACCTAGGTAAATACCCGCCTGAAGGTCATTCTCTGAAAATTATACTGTTCCAGGCAGATCAATGTCAATCCATCCTGGATTAGTCATCAAGCTTCTAATACATTGTGGTCTTGGAACATAAATATCCCATACACAGTTTTTGACAGCTAATAATTGTTTAATATCTGATGGTTTAAAAAAAAAAATCTGCTGGTTTCCTTTCCCGGTACATCTGAGTCCATTTCATAAAAAATGAAAAGATTGTTTCAGAGAAACTTCTGGGCCTTGGAAGCCCAGAATTTTAGAATCACATCCTCTGGATTAACCTAATATGCAACATGTTATGGGGGTTTAATAGAATGCTGAAGTACACATTGTTTTTTTGTTTTTTTTTTAAGATTTATTTATTTTTTTTATTTGACAGAGAGCGAGAGAGATCACAAGCAGGCAGAGAGGCAGGCAGAGAAGGGCAGGGGGAAGCAGATTCCCTGCTGAGCAGAGAGCCCGATGTGGGGCTCGATCCCAGGACCCCGGGATCATGACCCGAGCCGAAGGCAGAGGCTTAACCCGCTGAGCCACCCAGGTGCCCCCACATTGTTTTTTCTTAACACAAAAATAGAGCTACCACAAACCCTCAATATATACTCTGAAACTTTTGGTACATCAATGATTTTATTAAACTTGTCCCAGTTAGGAACTTAAATAAGCCTGTAAATTAAAAATTCCTGTGTTGTTTATAATTTAAGATTCATTATAACCATCAATGTTCACATATCCTGACTTCAAGTTTTATGGCCTGAGAACCTGAATGAATAGAGCTACCACTGAATGAGATATATGGGGAAAGGTGGAGATGAAAGAGATTTCGACAGGAGCTGGGGATAGAAGGAAATTAGGAATTCAGTTCTGAAGATTTTAACTTTGATAAGTCCATCAACCATCTCCAAAAAGAGATGTTGAATAGGCAGCCAAAAATGGGTCTGAAATTCATAACAGAAATTTGGATTGGAGTTACATTTGAGAATCATCTCCATATAGACATTATTTAAAGTCATGTGACTTGAGGAGATCCACAAGGGAAAGAGGTTAATAAAAAAAGATAATGGGACCTAGAACTGAACTTTGAGTCATTCACTCAAACTTTTCCAACCCCAGATTTACTAAGGAATAATTGACAAATATAATTGCATATATTGAAAGTGTACAATATGATGATTTGATACACACATACATTGTGAAATGATTACCAAGATCAAGATAATTAACAAATCTATCACCTCACATCATTAACACTTTTTTTTTGTCACTGACTCAAAAGTAAGGGAGAAAATGAGAAAGCAGCAAATCTAACTGAGAAACAGTGAGGTAAGACTAAAATGTTAGTATTCTAGAATCTAACAGACCAAAGTGCAACTATATGAGAAGCACCAGATATACCTAATTTGAGGGGCATACTAAACCTCCCAAGGTCATGAAAATAAAAAAGAGTCAAAAAACCTATCATAAACTATAGGAGGTTAAAGGGACAGTACAATTAAGTGCAAATATTCTAGACTGGATCCAACAGCAGAAAAAAGATATTAATGGAAAAATTGGTGAAATCTGAATAAATTCTGGGATCTAGTCTAAAAAAATCTTCCTAAACATGAATACTTGAATAGTAGAATAATATAAAAAAATTGTTGATCTGAATAATATGTCAATTCTTGGATTGTGGTAAGTACATTGACTTCAACTAATTATAAGAATATTGATGTAGGACATGTCTGTGATACTTGGCAAACATCAAATGAAGAGTATACCATTTTTTAAACAATGGCTTAGGACAAAGATCTTTGTTCTAGTTTTAACTTTAATAGTTGGTTATAAAAATATAAATATATCCCATGGTTCTCACTGTCAAGTCAGATGTGCATTTGTTTTCTCTCTGTATTTTTAATTAGTTTTAATTGCCCTAAAGTGATCATAGAAGTGATGAAAGTATAAATATTCTACTGGTTTTCAATTTTACATCTAATTATACCTCAGATTTTTAAAAATATACATGTTGTACCATAGCCCTGTGTGATTAGAAGGTATCTCCTGAGTACATGCAGAAAAATTATAAATTGCCTATATCTTCATTTAGCAATGTAACAAACCCTTTCTAATATTTTTAGAAATCACAGATATTAAAGGTCACACAGGTTACAACTGTGTTTTATGTCCTTGTATTTATAGAGAGGCTACATAAGAATAAAGGCAAAAAGTCCTTTATCTGTATTTGTGTGTTTAAACCTTTTTGAAAAAAACTTCTTTTGTTCAGGGTTAGCATAATATGGGAAATGCTTCAGTGCACTTTTTCACTTTATTCTTCTACAGAGTTATTTTTATGATAGGAGTCTATTAAATAGTTATAAATCTTTTCCCTTTGGCTTGGGTATGGTTGACTACTCTTTGCCAATCACATGTCAAGAGCAGGCAGTTTTGTTCAAAGAGGCAGTCAAGAGGCAAGCGATTCAAATATATGTAGGTTCAACTGGCATTTATTAATAACTCCTTTTGAGACCTAAGAAAAGTAAAAAAGGCATTTGTTTTCTTTTTAAGACACACACACACACACACACACACACACACACATAATTTTCTTACGCAAATTGCTGCATCCACCTGCTATGAATAAAATAAGTTCAGGATATCACTTTTCCTCGTCTACCTAATACAAATCTTGAAGTACGTTTACAGTTGGGAATAAGAAATTTATAGCTGTTTTAAAAGAGATTACACAAGCCTTTTGGAGATTGAGACTCTCCTGCTGTAAAGTGAAAAGGGGCAGAATATAAATAGAGTCTGATAAATTTTGTTTGGTTTTGCTCCTAGAATTCTAAATTGTAGACCAAATTTAGTTATTGTAAACTAGCCTCATTCTACTCTGTGGGTATAGCCTCTTAGATTCCTAACTTCAGTCCACCGCTTGAAAAATCATTCCACTTGTTCAGAAAGTTGATTTATTTATTTTCTACAATGCGCAGGCACAGATGGCCAGAATGTAGCTCAGTATGCTGTTGTGTCTACCATATTTTCAGCAAGCTTCCTGCTACCAAGGCATTCAAGTAGAGGTATTTTTGTTATCGTTGTTGTTGTATATCCATTCACACCTGATGGCTAGACATTTATGTCAGAAGTATTCTGAGCTATAAAGAGAGGATACACACAAAGTAGTCCCAAGCATGTTAGCTGCTGAGACAATCTAATTTCATTGGTAGACTCTTAAGGAAACCTGAGTCTCCAAAATTGGTGTAGAGTGAAAAAAGACAAGTAAATGGCAGTCTGTGGCACAATAAGTTTTATAACAAAACATAATAGAGTAATTCAGAGTTAGAACATAGTTAAAAATAACAGTCTAATTCAGTGTTACCTCATTTCAAAACTGCAGTCTTTCATCTGTTGTTGGTTAGAAAATAAAATAATCTATAGCTGGTCCTTTAGGAAGGTGTGAATCAAATGAATCTGTAATTTAGTGGAGTCCTAGTACCTTGTTAATCACAAATATAAACAGATACTGTATGTTTTCTTTCATTTTTGATTAAGAAATGACAGACTTACATTTCAAAAAAAAACTTGCCTACCTCTAGAAGAGGAAGATCACATATGAGTCTTGATATTTAATATGGCTTAAGCTCTAGGAAGGATATAGTCACTTAAAAAGTTAAGCTGCTAAAAATTTCAAGACTCTTTATAGGGATTATCACATTAGAACAATTACTACATAGTATAAAAATATAAATAACGTCCAGGCACATAAATGATCTAAATTATAGGGTTTTTTGCATAAATACATTGAATTATAATTTTCAGTCTGCTGGTACTTTAAGAACATGGTGGGGATCATTGTGCTATGTTCTAATGCCACTTATCTCTTTTATTCATGCTGAGTATAGAACCAGCTTAGACAACACTCTTCATTAGTGTCAAAGCAAAATTGTTAATACAACTGGATGTTTCCTATATAAAGGAAGGTTAAGATGTTTTCTTGGTTGTGGAATATTTAGATAACAACAGATTTGTAATTATATTAAATTAAGTGGATAATTTATCCCATGAATTATCTGCATAGATAGCCACGGGAGCTTAAGTAGTAAATTTAGACACAGTTATAATAGTTGCCAGCTGAGATCATTGGATATAATGTTAGCTACTAATTTTTGTCATTTTGCTGGCTCTTTATCTGTAACTACATTACATCAGTTATGAGTGACCTTGGAAATATATCCATTTAATTATAATCCTAAATAATACAAAATCCTTAAATATTTTTTCAAGTTTGACATCTTTGCAGGCATAGTATGTGTTAAAAGCATCACCAATAAGTGCATCTCTATGCATTATTTCCTCCTGTTCAGTGCTTAAAACATACAGATAGATAGGCAGAATGATAAGCAGGTAGAAAGACATGGATAGATAGATGGTTTTAATCCATGCTATACTGTGATCTAATTTGTTTCTTTTTTTAAAGATTTTATTTGTTTATTTGACAGAGAGACAGAGGGAACACAAGCAGGGCGGGTAGGAGAGGGAGAGGCACGCACCCCACTAAGTAGGCAGCCCAATGTAGGGCTCGATCCCAGGACCCCGGGATCATGACCTGAGCTGAAAGCAGACACTTAATGAGTGAGCCACCCAGGTGCCCCTAATTTGTTCCTTTTAAGGCATCATGATATTTTATCAGGGTGCAGGGCTACCTCTTCCCTTACTAGAGTAACTCCAACTTAAATGCAGAAATGTTTTAGTGCTCACTCGAAAATATTAATTATTCATAACACTTTTCTAGCAGGACATTTTGGTAGGCTTTTTCAGCAAATCTATGATTCAGTATTTAGAGAAAATTCAAAAATATGAACAATTCTATCTCTGAAAAAACATAGTACATTAGTATGCAGGTACGTTCTACTTAGATCCTGATTGATTTAACTATTGAATTTGCCTCTTTTTGTAAAAATGTACAAACTTCTCAACCTGTACTTGGTTAAGTTTCTTCACTTATAGGAAAGGATAAAAACTATAAGAAAAAGAAGCTACTGCAAGGGCAGAATGAAATTTTCAAATATTCTTACAACAGAGTAGAGATTCAATGAACAACAATCTTTATTATGTTTGTATTTACAGCTACTCCAGCATGCTTTTAAGTTCTTTCAACTAGGTAAGAATTGGATTGAGTCTTTAATTTCTCTTTCTTCTGTCTTCTTGGTGGTGTAAAGAAATGCAGCTGATTTCTGTGCATTGATTTTATATCCTGACACTTTACTGAATTCCTGTGCAAGTTCTAGCAGTTTTGGAGTGGAACCTTTTGGGTTTACCACATATAGTATCATATCATCTGCAAAAGAGTGATAGTTTGACTTCTTCTTTGCCAATTTGGATGCTTTTAATTTCTTTTTGTTGTCTGATTGCTGAGGCTAGGACTTCTGGTACTATGTTGAATAGCAGTGGTGATAACGGACATCCCTGCTGTGTTCCTGACCTTAGCGGAAAAGCTTTCAGTTTTTCTCCATTGAGAATGATATTTGCGGTGGGTTTTTCATAGATGGCTTTGATAATATTGAGGTACGTGCCCTTTATCCCTGCACTTTGAAGAGTTTTAATCAGGAAGGGATGCTGTACTTTGTCAAATGCTTTTTCAGCATCTATTGAGAGTATCATACGGTTCTTGTTCTTTCTTTTATTAATGCATTCTATCACACTGATTGATCTGCGGATGTTGAACCAACCTTGCAGCCCTGGAATAAATCCCACTTGGTCATGGTGAATAATCCTTTTAATGTACTGTTGGATCCTATTGGCTAGTATTTTGGTGAGAATTTTTGCGTCTGTGTTCTTCAAAGATATTGGTCTGTAATTCTCTTTTTTGATGGGATCCTTGACTGGTTTTGGGATCAAGGTGATGCTGGCCTCATAAAATGAGTTTGGAAGAACCCTCCTGCATCTTTACTTGGATCACTTTAAGTAAAACATTTAAATTATTTCAGTCTTAGTTTCTTCATTTGAGGAAGTATAAGGTTTAAATTATAGGTAAGACTAGAAACAAAAAGAGTGCCTGTTGTAAACTCTTAGATTTTTGTAGATCAGAAATAAAGTCAGCATTAAGAAATTCCAAGACAACGATCATTTTCTTTTCATGATCTTAAGGTCTAGTGTTTATTTATTGGACAAGTGCTTTTATTCAGACTGCCTAAATCTAAAGAGAAAGAGAAGAAGTTTTAAAATATTCTTGTGCCTAACACCCCAGGATGATAAGGCCCACTGTCTTATAATTAAATTAATGATTGAATCTCATTTCTGGTTTATGTCACTGTTGTTCGAAAGTTATGTATTCTGCACTTCATATGTCACTAGTTTTACACTCTAGGATGTTCTCTTTTCTTCTACGAATAATTTCTAAGAAGAAAATTTGGTTAGCGACTTCCTATGGTTGATATCACATTTTCCAGAGTCTAATAAAATATCTTGACTACTTGTGGATTTATCAATCAAATACTCTCAACTCAATCGGCTATGAATATGTTTAGAGTTTTATTTGTGCTCTAATTCTCTATAATAAACTCTAATTTCCATTCTCCAGTTAATCTAGCACATTGGGTCAGTGTTAGTCTGCATATTTCTAAATATCACTAAATTTTGGTAAAATGTGAGTATTTTAAAATATATCATTATATACAAATATGATAATTAACAACTAAATAGAAATAGAGATAAAGCCAATAAGTATTTCATTTAACAACTGAATATGAACACCAAAAATATTAAGAGAAGTATAACCAAAATATATATCATACAGATTACAGGTATTTATAAATTCTAAGTTTAAAAATACTTGTTAAGATATGGTAGACACTTTTGTAATTTACTTGTTATGTGGAAAAAGGTATAACATTCACACAACTATGCAATGTCTATTTTATTAATGGGACTAAGGACAATAGGCTGGGACAGGGTCTCATTCTTTATGGTACCTCTGGGTTGGTTTCCTCTTACATACATACACATATACATCCTATTAATCTGCCTTACCAATGTTGATACAGTGTTTAGTATCTCAGGCAAGAGGGAAGCATTTGTATCTTATTTTTTTGGAAATTTAATTTCTCATTCTTTTAGGGCCAAAATGCAGTCTCAACACTTCTTAATCCTCTTGGTGTACTCAACTAAATACTGTAAAATAGGAAACACAATGCATTATGAAAGGTTAGAAATTGTTTCATAACTGAATTACATGTTCATTCAGTAAGAAGTGTTTCAATCCAGAGCACATGTTTCTGGGTGGTAAGTGTGGGGTAAAAGGAAAAGAAAATCTGCATTGTGTGTGCTTATTCTAGTGCTGAGTATTTTTACAGAGAATGCTCTATTGTGGTTTCTGTTCTCTGATTAGGAAGCCTGTCTTTTCAGTTCAAAAGCCCCCTGTGACTTGAGAGTGCAGGAAAAGCGTATACTGGTGAAGTGACTTGCCGGACCATTGAAGTTCAGTTTAAGCATGGAAGGTGTCTCTGGGGAGAGGGAGGCTGCTCTAGTCTGTGAAGATATCTATATACCCTGAGCTGGTAGGAGGTACCAGGAAGTGATGACAGAACCACGGGGTATCTTTGATTCACAATAAGATACTGCTTCTTTTAGAATGAAAAGCCACCTGTTGTTTGTCAAAAGGTACTACTTACTGATTATTGCTTTACATATTAATGCAAAGAACCCTTGGAAGTAGTCTCCTGTGCAGCTGCTGAAAGTCAGTCTTTCACCTGTCTCCAATAGGGCAAACTTAAAAAAAAAAATGCTTTGTACAGCTAGTAGAAAATGCTTCTTTCTTGAAAGAAATCAGAGCTGTCTGCTGGGGGCAATAAAGAGGGAGGATATAGGTGGTATTGAGTTGCTTATTGCCAAGCACAGAAAAATGCTAATAAGATCCATGCTGAGAAAAGCTCTCACTCATCAGGGTGCATCATTGCAGACATTAAGCTGAGGCTGCGAATTGCTGTTAGCCAAAACTGGAGAAAGGCTAAGGAGAATTGTGCCAAGAAGTATCTTCAGTCACCCTGTGGATTGCTGTCTGGGTGCATAAGGTTTACTATATTGTTTTTGAGATAATTAGCATAGCAAAAATTATCTGGTGAACTTGATATATCTATCAGTACATGATAAATTTATATGGTATTTATTTATTTGCTGAGAATATAAAATGGTAAAAAATAATTACATACTTTAATTAATAATCAAATGCCTAAATGTAAACACATTAAATAAACACACCGTAATCTAGTGTTTGGTCTGTTAGGTTCTGAATCTCAATGACATGAGATTAATATAAGACCAAAGAAAATCCAAACAGAGCCATTAACTGGCTTTTCAAAGGAAGTTTTATGTTAAGACCATAAAATTCCATCCCCCCTCATTTTTTGACAGTGTGGCAACATATATCATCCGTAACTATGGCAATTTACAAACAGATAAACCCTCAATCTTTCTTATGAGAAATGAAACATAATAAAATGGAGTGTCCCATTCAAAAGTAACTGGATTGAATGCCAATAATTTTATGATTTTTCCTATTTTAACACTGCCACTTGGCTTATGCATTTCTACTCAAGTGTTATGTGTAACAGAATATAAAGTGACCAATGAAAAATTGGAGGAAATTGAGCACAGAGGATTTCCTGATGTTTAAGAAGCACAGGTTAAGATGTGTTAATGAACACAGTTTATTTTAATTGCCAATAACTATTGGGATTATCTGGTAAACAAGAAAAATATTTTCCCCTTTCCATATAAAATCCTGACGTAAAATATTCCTACCAGTGCACTCAAGAATAAATTTAGAGTAGCAAAACTTCAAGAGCTCTAAATTATATTCCCTTTTTTTTTGCTAATTAGCTTTCCCTGTGACAATGACTTCACTTGCATGTGCCTCACTTTTAAAAAAGAATAAGGGTCTGCACCACTCAAAATTTCAGACCTATGGGGCGCCTGGGTGGCTCAGTGGGTTAAAGCCTCTGCCTTCGGCTCAGGTCATGATTCCAGGATCCTGGGATCGAGCCCCGCATCGGGCTCTCTGCTCAGTGGCGAGCCTGCTTCCCCTTCTCTCTCTGTCTGCCTCTCTGCCTACTTGTGATTTCTCTGTCAAATAAATAAATAAAAATTAAAAAAAAAAAAAAATTTCAGACCTATGTGTGGATTCTATGCATAGTCAGGGAATTAAGTTTCTCCCTCACCTGTTTGATAGTTTAGAAATAGAAGGAGTTCTCTAAGATTTTTCAGTGTGTGGGTATGTGCACACCTGTGTAAGACAGACAGAGAGAGAGAGAGAGATCTGGATACATCCTACCTGTGAACATTTCCTGTTAATTAATTTTTTTTTTTTTAAGTTCTCAGTTACATTCTTTTTCTCTTTGTATTCCATACCAATTTAAAAACCTGTTTAGGAGTCAGATAGGGATTGGCTTAGTTCAGAAACAAATGTTAACTTCTTAAATATTCCATCTTAAATATTACTAATCTACTCAAGCCTGCTTGTCTGCATGCTTACAAAAGAAAAAAAAAAAAAAAATCACTGGGCACATGTTAAACATGGCAAATGAGACCTTATTCAGGACTTACTGTACTAGGACAGAGAGTTTGAACGCAATTCCACTGAAATAAAAGGTAGGATTTTTATAAAAACCTAGGATGATGAAACAAATGAGCCAAGGGTTGGGGGAAGAAAGAGAGGCAACCCGAGAAAGAGACCCTTGACTATAAAGAACAAGCTAACCATCAGAGGAGGAGAGGTAGGCCCCAGGCAGGGGTGGGAGAGAATGGATATTAAGAAGGACACCTGATGTGGTGAGAATTAGCTATTGATGGAAGTGTTGAATCACTACATAGTACACATGAATCTAATTTTACATTGTATGTTAACTGGAAATTTAAATAAAAACTTAAAAAAATAAAATTGTGGTTTCTAACCTGCCAAATATAAAAATGAAAAAAAAAATCTGGGATGAGCTAATGGAGAAGTAGTAGAGGACTTCATGGGAGAAGTTGGTCAGTATTTTTAGCCATCTATGTTTGCTAATTTTCATTTATTTAGTGAGACTCCTACCCTCCCACAGAGGCTGAGAAGCAGGGGTCCTATCTTTCTTGATGATCACATTTCAAAGGAATTGCTCCTGGGTCACTGAGAAAAATGTTCTTGTGTTGAAGAATATTTGCATCTCTGAGGGGCAGAGAAAGAATGTGCAATTGCATGTTTTATAAAGTAAATGCTCTAAGAAAAGGGAATTCAGAGGCCTAAAGTGAGAAAGAAGCCTAGCTAAATTGAGTCAAGATGAGGAGGACATTAAGGCCATCTTGGTCACATTATGGGTAGGAAACTGGCTTAAATGGTTATTAAATTCAGGTAACAACAACAAAAAATCTCATTCGATCTCTCTCTCTTTTTCTCTCATACACACACACACACACACGCACGCAAGCACGCACGCACACTCAAATGGGCTGATCCTGTTAAGTGAGGGGGACCAGAAGACAATAGCTATCACATTGGGAGTCCTTCTATAAAATCTCTTACCATAAAAATCATTTTTTTTTCTTGTGGAGAGATCTACATGAAGGAATATGGAATGAAAAGAGATCAGAAATGTTCTTCTGAAAAAACTGCTTTAATTTGAGGAATATGCAAAGTCCCCATAGCATTAAAAATACATAAAAATTTGGGCACTACCATTTAATTTTAATTTCTGACTATAATCAAAGAACATATGGGATTCATATGAAATAGATGGTTTAGCATCTTTGGTTCTTAATCATATTTCTATACCTTTTGCTATTGAATTTTTACCAGTTTATGGATAACTCTTTTCATCTTTGCATATTGAGTGATTATTTTATTGGATGCTGGACTCTTTTGTATATATTTAATTATTTTGGTATTATATCTGGGACACAATTACATTTCTTAGAAATTGTTCAATCAATTAGAAATTTGCTTTTGAAGGTTTTCTTATGTGGCACCAGAACAGCCTTGCATTTAAGGCTAATTTGGTCCCTTTGCTGAGGCAGTATTTCTCTGAGAACTCAACTGGCTACTTGAAGAGGTCCTTCTAGGAGCATGTAGTCTTCAGTGATTTTTACACCAAATCCTTTGTGCTCCTTCTTATGGTTCTTTCCATTGAAAGATTCAAGAGACACTTGTACAGACCTAAAGATTTTTTTTCTTTCTGCAACTCTTTCCTCTGTGACACTTTGCCTCCCTGTACTTTGAACTCTATGACCCCAAATCACTGAGATCCCTGGGATGGCTCCCTTTGAGTTTCCTCTCTTGTGTTGTGGCTGAGAAATTCTTCATGTAGTGAATTGGGCATGTGTGTTCACTTGGTTTATTTTTTTTTCTCTCAGAGATCATTGTCCTGAGCTGTCTCTTGTCTAATGGTTGAAAATCATTTTTTCTGTGGATTTTTTATATTGCTTTATTTATTTATTTTATTTTTTTAAGCTTTTTTATTTTATTTATCTGACAGAGATCACAAGTAGGCAGGGAGGCATGCAGAGAGAGAGGGGGAAACAGGCTCCCTGCCAAGCAGAGAGCCCAATGTGGGGCTCGATCCCAGGACCCTGGGATCATGAACTGAGCCAAAGGCAGAGGCTTTAACCCACTGAGCCATCCAGGCACCCCATATTGCCTTATTTAATGTGGAAGTTTAAATCTTACCCTGTTACTTTGTCATGACTATACATTTCATCATTATAATTTCATATAGCATGTGTGAATGTATATAGAGAGTGGATTGTGAAAGCAAAGATCAGTAAAAGTGAATCTAATAGAAGCAATAAACATTTAGTCTATCAGGTAGTTCCCTCATGATTTCCTTTAGGTTGATGAAATATTTGGACTATACAGAATAACATTGGCCACACTTTGTTACACAGAACATGTTTTCTGAGAAAGTCTAGGTGTTTAGGTGGAGACAATATTTTCCAATTAGCATTAGAAATGATGCCTTCTAAATTCCATTGTTGAGAAGCCATCATTTGGGTATTTACCATCTATGTGACCTTGGATAGATCACTTAATCTATCTGTTTGCTCATATTTTAAATAGCAATGATAATAGTGCTTCCTTCATTAAGTTGCTTTAAAGATTGAATTGTTTCACAAATATAAAGGTCTTAAAACTTTGCATGGCACATAGTAAGTGCTATATACTCTTTTTTAAATATTTTATTTATTTATTAGACACAGAGAGAGACAGTGAGAGAAGGAATGCAAGCAGGAGGGGTGGGAGAGGGAGAAGCAGACTTCCCTCTGAACAGGGAGCCTGATGGGGAGCTCAGTCCCAGGACCCTGGGACGATGACCTGAGCCAAAGGCAGATGCTTAATGACTATGTAACCCAGGAGCCTCCATAGTAATTGCTATATAGTGTTAACAATGTTTAGTAATTTGTTA
Organism: Lontra canadensis; assembly: GCF_010015895.1. NCBI lineage: Eukaryota > Metazoa > Chordata > Mammalia > Carnivora > Mustelidae > Lontra > Lontra canadensis. The sequence goes on along the minus strand of NW_022631056.1, from coordinate 2,365,075 downwards.
AGTCCTGCAGTAAACACATACAAACACATGTAATTATTTAGATTACTGTAACAGTTAAATGTACCTATCTATGGAGAGATTTCCCCTCTGAACATGTGTTACCAATTGTCTTTTAGAACTATCTTCTTTTATTTATTTATTTATTTTTTTTTTTAATAAACGTATAATATATTTTTATCCCCAGGGGTACAGGTCTGTGAATCACCAGGTTTACACACTTCACAGCATAGAACTATCTTCTTTGAGGAACATTGATACAAAGGAAAAAAAATGACTATAATATTTGTCTGATTATTCTTTATAAATACTACTTTTCACAGCCACATTTTTGTTAGGTATGGATAAAGGTTTTATTACTAATGTAGTACCTATAAGAGGTTCTCTGAAAGTCCCTATGAGGTCTGGACAGGGTTCATATATCCAACACCTCACCCTTGGAGTTTTGTAACCTCATATTTAATGGTGTCCAGATTTGTACTGGTATAGATATTTGGTAAAGTGTCACTCTGCAAAAGTTCTCCCCTAAACAAAAGACAAAATTTGAATATCCTCATGGTTGCCTCAGAGTTGATGCTGGTGCATCAATTATGTGTTCCACGATCTCAAGTAAATGTGTGATTTAGATCCATGCCAGGTGGATTATGGTTAGTATATTTCTCCTTGATGTGGTGAATTTTGCTCGGCTTTAACTATTAGAAGATGGTACGGCTTACAGTTTGACTGTATCAAGATACCCACTATCATTTAATAGTCAGAACACAGAAGGGATATGGCCCAGTAGTTGCTTAAGTTTTATTTAGGACAATTCACCAGGGGTTTTTGCTTCATCTGATCAACATGTGGACAGATGATTGAGAAATTTCTAATTACTAAGCTCAGTGAAGACATTCTGCTACAGAGAGAGAGGAGTGACATGAAGGCAGAATTTAGGACTTAAATCTGGGCCATTGTGACTGGCAATAATGATAATTCCCACTGACTTTTCTGCACGAGACCTAGAATCACATGGAACTTTGCATTTTTGTTTCACTCTGTATAATAAGGCCACCTGAGGACACCAAGAAAAAAGTAGTTTATAATGTAGGTTAATAATAATTATGTTGGGGTGTGGAATATTCCTTTTCACTTGACTGGATTGAGTGAGTTTTCTGGTACTTTTTAGTAATTTGAATTATAATAATCAGTCTATATTTAAAGAAAAATCCCTGGAGATTTCTTAATGGTGAGGAAGATGGTGATTTAATCTTCAGTCAGAGAGCTCCAGCTTCACACATAACCTCTAAACAAGTCTGTATATATTTGCACTGAGAAACTTAATATATTCACTTAGATTAGTCTAAGTTCTTAAATTATTTCTGAAATTCTATATTAATTTTAACCATTTTCCTTAGTGATTGAAATGTAATCATTTAATCTTATGTAATTTTTATGCTTACAAGGCCCTTGGGGAAATTTTGTATATGAATTTCAGTCATTTCATTAGAAACATGCAACTAAATGTTAGTTGTGAGCTCTTGGCAGTATTTTATCTTTTCTTTTTCACAATCTTAAAGAAGCTATATAGTTCTGCTAGAACACTGACCATGCAATTAAGTTTGTATGTAAATTCTACTCTCTGAGCACTATTATTGATATTAACACAATTTCAAAACTCTCTGTGATAGACTCCCTAAATTACTGTTTCTAAGCCTTTCTAGAATATGTCTTAGGTTGCAGTGATCATCTTGCTGCAGCTAGTTATCTAACATATAGTAGAGGGCAACTATGGAATGCACTAAACTACTATGAACACATAATAACTTAAAATATGAAAGAAAGGGAAAAAAACAATTATTTTTAATTTTAGTCAATTGTTAGATTGACAAAAACAAACAAAAGTTTGTTTTATTTCCGATACTATAAGATGGCCATGATATCAGGAAATACAGATACTTATATATACAAATATATATATTTTATAAGTACTTGTATGATTTTTATCATGTATAAACATTAAATATGCAAAGCAAAGTCAATATAAATATAAATTGAATCTATCCTGACTTATATATTATATTTATATATTTAAAATATAGTTTATTGATATTATAACACAGTACAATATATTATACATTCTGTAATATGTTTTTGTAACACAAAATTCAGGGCATATATTGCATCTGAGCAATACAATTCATGTATTTGTGTGGTGTGCCCTCAGATAATCTATGTGTCTGATTCTCACTGTATAAAATGTGTCTGCCTCAGAACTCCGAAGATATAATCAAAGGGTTTCAAGTTGATTACAAAAAATCCTAATATCTGTTTTTAGATTTAAGGAAATTATTAATTTTAACTTATTTTTTCATAATTTTTTAAAAAATAAGCTGAAATGATTATTAGACCAACTTCATATATGACATTAAAAGCCTATTTTAAAACATTTTGGTAATTTTCAGCAAAATACTAGGAGTTTTATTATAGTAACATCATAAACATCAAATTCATTATTCACTATGAGATAAATAATGCTGCTCTTGACAAAAGGAATTCAGTGTTAAAACACTCCTATGTCAGAGCAATAAAAACATTTACTTATAATATTTTATGTTGTGAATTACCTATGATAGTTATCTTCTAAATAAAATGAAGTTTTTCTAGTAGAATATGTCTTTGTTACTTTTTGGACATCTAATACGTGGATTCCTTACCTCTAATTCTGCTGATAAGAATTGGAAATCTCCCTTTCTCCATATTTGATCCATAAATTTTTGGTAGGGATCTTTCTCTCAACTCTAGATCTAAGACAAACAGTTTTTTTTACCACAGTGGTTGCATTATGGATTGTTACTTGATTCAGTTAGAACAAAAGGATTCAATAAGATTCTTGGTGAAAACTCTTGAGCAAGCGACCCTTATTGTTTTCCATAATACACTACACATAAACGTCCTAAAGGCTGAAGCTGAGTAGACTATTTTTACCTAATAACAAAACTACAACAGTAGAAGGCAATGCAGAGAAGCAGAAAGAAACCGACTCATGATATCAAAACTGAGCTCTGAGTTTTGTTAAACTAGTCGGTGAAATTTTTAATTTATGTGAAATGAACTTTCCTATTTGTCCAGACCAATTTATATTAGTTTTTGTTTGGTAAGCAAAGAGTGGAATCTGATACCCTGGTTGGATTTACCATCCTTTCACACAACCTCCTGCTCAGGGAATCACGCTTGGGATTAGCTGATACTGGAACAAATATCAATATATATAGTCAGCTTTGTCCCTAAATAGATTGGTCAATAATTATGGGTTGAAAACTAGAGCTTAGACAATTAACTTCCATAGATTGTTGAAATGATACTTAAAAAAAAAAAATACCACTTAAAGTGTGAGTCAGAGAACAAGTCCATACAGAGATTCTAAGTAACAGTAATTATGGAGAGTGAGAATTGAAATCTTTCGACCTGGTAAATATCCCAAGTCCTGCTTTTGTATGATCTGTCCTGATCATAGTTCTTGTTCTTCAGAGAAATAGATTTCAGCTTTTTTTTTCCCTACATGGTTATACAAACTTCCCTTTTTTAAGGTAACTTAAACAGCCCGTTTCAGGGGACAAAAATAACCTAAGGATAATATATTACTTTGATGCCATGTGGATTTATAGTTTCCAGACATATTTTATCATTAAAATAATACCTATATCCTTATTTTTCATCATTTTATTGTTCTAACTCTAAGATATTTTGGGCATGTGGTGATAGTCATATGAATGTTGGTCTTTGTCAAAACTCATAAATATATGTATTAAACAGGGTGAATTAAGTTTTAATGAGTATAAATTGTACCTAAACAAAATATCTATGTCTGTAAAAATTGCACAGACAGCCATTATCATCATGGTTATTATTGTTGTCATCCTCCTAATTCCCCTCCAGTTGTAGGATGAAGTGTGGATGGAGATATTAATGATGCAAACATAGCAGAATACTCATACTTGTTGAAGCTGGGTGATAGACACATGGGGGTTCATTATAATGTTGGTTCAATTTGTACATGCTTGAATTTTTCCATAATAAAAATAAAAAACCTTATAGGCGCATGCACACACATACACACGCGCACACACACACACACACACACGCCAAACAAAAATATTTGGACATTGCATGAGAAATCATTAAAACCAGAAAGATGCCAATCCCGAGCATTTGCTTAACATCTTCTAGACTATGTGTCTAAGCTGCAGGTAAAATTGTCTAAAATTCACCAATCTCAAGTAATATACCTATGAGAGATGAAGCAAGCCTTTATTTTAAACACTGGTATAAAAATATCTAAAAAGAGAAACTACTTTAACAAGTGTCTAGGGAAAAAGTAGAAACATAATAGAATGGTGAAAGTTCATGAGAATTTAGAAGTTAAAATTATGTGATTAGGGCCTAATTCTATCACCTACCAGCTGTGTGAGCTTACGGAAGTAATTTAACCTCACTGAGGCTGGTTTCTTCGGTAAAATGTCAATGAAAACACTTGCCTCATTAGACTGAGGAACAATTGGAATAATGCACACACAAGTTTTTTGTAAAGCTGAAATTGTTGTTATTATTCACTCCTATTTTGTGTCTTAGAAACTTTTTTGAAAAGAAATGCATAACCAGCAACTCACTTATTCTGCAATTTGTAAAGAATTCAAAATGTTGGAAAGTGCCATCTCTTTTATCTAGTATTTTTCTTTTTGATTTTGTAGTTCACAGACAGCAACAGTCAATTACTACCCTAGTTCCAAATGCTTTAATAAAGTCATTCTGTATGCTCAGAACAAATAACAACCGGAATTGAGAAATAAATTGTTGAATAAAATATGGCAGAGCACAAAGTATTTCATAAAGGTACATAGGCTGCATTCTCTAATACATCAATCTATTTATTTCACTGAGAATGCATGAGAGAATAGTTTCTTTTATAAAACATGCACATACATCATTGATTTTGTAAATTGTATTTCTTAGTAGGGAATAGATTATAGATAGCTTTGGGGGAGAGAACTGTGATGTTGAAAGACAGATGAACTTGGCATTAAAAACACTTGGACCAAGATCTTTAATTTTCTATTTGCGAAGTATTTGACCTGAATATTCACCTACTTCTCAGAGCAAAAGGTCCCTGATATTTAGAACAGTACTTATAGTTTCTACTTCAGCATCTGCTACTCCAAAGTTTGTGACAAACATTTCACTAATAAATGTATCTCTTCTATATTTTATTGAGTTTAATAAATATTAAATACATCAACAAAAACTCAGTTTTACTTTTGTTTTCTTCTTGAGATATGACTTTATTTTAATCTGAAAATTATTAAATATTTGATGAATTATATCAGGTTTTATCAAAGAGACTGTTTATCACAAAGGATAGGTAAATTGTGGTTAAATTTCCATCATCTGTGAGTGTAAAATTTAAATTTTTCTCTAGTTTTAAAATAAAAGTATTTTTCTTGAGCAAACTTGTTGAAAAATGACTTTAACTTCTATTCAACATACAGCCCATATTTCAACAAACCCCAAGTTATAGTGTGTGTAAAATATATAAGGAATATATATAAATGTATATGTATGCAAAATAGATATGTTTCAGCCTTTGCTTGATATTATTGTGTAATTTCTCTTACGTAAACAAGTCACTTGACCTATGTGATATTAAAAGGCACCTGCAGGAAATATATTCATATTTGTTTCAGTCTTATAATAATCTGCTACTTCCAACTTTATTCTAACTTATCCAATTAAAATAACCTTAATTTTAAGGTAGAATATGATTTTATTTCAGATTAGTATCAGAAAGGTACAACCATGTTTACTACAAAATATATACTATAAAGCTGCAACTTGCAGATTAGAAGTGGGGTGACAGCTACCTATCCCTCATTCCCTCTCTATCTGTTCCTCCCAGTTACTTTGCAGATTGAGAGAGCTGACACCATGCTAATCTTACTTATTTCCCCCATACAATAAATCATATTGATAATAAAAATCTCTAACAACAAATCATATCAACAACAAAAATAGAATTACATATGTAATTTTTTTTTTTTATAAGTAGCCATAAAGACACAAGATGGCAGTACTAGTCCTTATTAGTTCTGGAAATATGACAAAACATTTGAAATTTCAATACATTTCTCTTGTTTTTTTTCTCAGTATTTGTAAAGAAACTTTCATCTCCACTCACAAGCTTTCGTCAGCTTTGTGGAATTAAAAAACAACTCAAGTGGGAGTGTACTATCTATCACCTATCTATATCCACTGGGGGCTATTTCATTTAGTAAAAGCACTTTGTCTTTAAAAACTTTAGTTTCCTCATCCATATAGTGAACATGTTTGGTTTAGATAAGCTTTAAGTTTCTTCCCACATTTGTATGTCTATAACATTTACTACATCAGGAATTATACATTTCAAGTGAATTTTCTATACCTTAATGATTAAATGTTTTCAAATTAGAGATAAGAATGGCAATGGGCTTTCTGCTTGTTCAGTGGTTGAAGAAAGATCAGTGGTGACTCTGACTATTTGTTCTTCAATAAAATTGAATTTTTAGAGTCCCCTAACTTTTATGTAAAAAACAAATATATTTATTATCATTTAACACATAATGACCATTGCTAAGCAGTCTGTATCAAGGAATACATAATATACCATTCCATTTTATTAAAAAGTGTCAGGCACAGGATCTGCCAACTTCCCATTTTCCTATCTCCAAATAACTCTTCCTCTCTAATTCTGCTGATTTTAAAGAAATTGAGAACTATTTTCTTTCCTGAAGGTAGTATGATAGCATCTTTCTGTTTCTGGGTTTTGTTGTTGTTGTTTTTTCTTTTGTTTTGTTTTTGTTTGTCTTTTTTCTTCTACACTTTCTTCAGGAAATGTAGGCTTGAGGATTCTGTTTGGGCTTCTGTAACAAAATATATTAGAGTGAGGTGGTTTATAAAAACCAGAAATTTATTTCTTATAGTTCTGGAGATTGTTAGTCTAGGATCAAGGCACTGGAAGATTTCATTTCTTGTGGGAAGTAACTTCTTGGTTTCTAGATAGCTGTTTTTTCACCGTATCCTCAAGCAAAGGGGCAAGGGATCTCCTTAAGGTCTCTTTTATTAGGACTCAAATCTCACTCATGAGAGCTCCAATCTCACTCATGAGGGTTCCACTCTTATCTCTGCCCAAAGGTACAACCTCCAAATACCACCTCATTGGGAATTAGGATTTAACATATGAATTTTGAAGAGACATTAACATTCAACCTCCAATGTTTTCCATTCCTATATTTTTAATCCCAATTCGACTGACCTTCCTATTCTGTAATTAGCAAATCACAACAGGAAAACTCCTTCATGGCACCAGAGCTACAATACATGTGTCCTACAATACATAGGTCAAACCAGCTAGGCTAAGGTACAGTCTGACCCAAGTCTTTGTGTAACGCTTGAAATTCTCCCAGGAATCTGGCAAAACAGGTATCCCTGTGAAGAGTTGTCACAAGACTGTTTCCTATTCACTTCATCTTGTGGGAAGATGCTACAAAGTGGTTTCTCATTAATATGATTCCTGTGTGCCAGGAAACTTTTCAGCTCATCCCCCTCAGTGTAGAGCTGATGGCTATAAAGCTGCTAACTTACAGATTAGAAGTGGGGGGATGGCTACCTACCACTCATTCCAGCTATACCCCAGTTTGGTGTTACCTTGTGGATTCACAAAGCTGATAGCATACTGATCTTACTTATTTCCTCTCAATCCATTTGGGTTCACTGTATTCTTACTGGCCAAATCTGTGGAAATATGATAAGGCAGTCTAGAAGCTGTTGTATTTTCTGCTTTTTAGCGACAACTTGACTACTTCCAGATATCATATTAAGGAATCCAAACACTTTAAGGACTCCACAAGATTTTAATAATAGAAAAAGCAAAAATTTAATAACATATATTCCTCTTCGGGGAAGACACAGTTCTGAACCATATAAAAACCTTTATTTGATCTTCCTGTACTGCTAGATGACATCCTATTTTCTGTCTTCACTTTAGTAGAATGCCTTTATAAACCTAGTAGCCACTGTTTTCATGATCTCTTTACCTACTCCTACCCTTAGGCCCTTAAATATAAGTTCTGCACCTACATCTTGATGAAAACAGACCTTTTAAAATTTCAGGAGTTCTATCACAAATGAGATATTCTTGGTATTCATTCTATATAAACTGTAGCATATTACTTGGCCCAGATTTTTAAAATCCCCCTATATATATTTAATGACACTCTAATTGTCATAAAGCCCTTCTTTCCTTTCCACTAGTTTGCTTTTCTTTTTAAACTTCCTCAGTGTTTTCTAAGATTTTGTTCTTAGCCCTTCACTTTCCTTTTAATGCATTACACTTCAGAGATATACAGCACATTCCTATCTTCCAAAATCACTTCCAGAAGTGTATAATGTATGTCTTGCTGACACAGGGTACATCAAGTATATGTAATTATTGTACAAAGTGATCTTCATACTTGACAATAAAAAAGGGGGTTTTGTTTCTGACCAAGACGGAGGAACAGGAACAAAATTTACCCATTTGCCTGAAATAACAAAGACAAAATACATAAAACTGATGTCTTCACAATTCCAGATATGAAGCAACTAGACAGTGACGTTTGGGAGATGGAGGAAAAAACAAGCAGATAAACTCATGACTCTCCTAGGTTAGAATCTTGAGAGTTACCAGACTATATAAGGGAGGGTGAATGAAAATAGAACTTCATAGATTCTGTGAATAGAGAAGATGGAGATCTCATTTTGAGAAGAGCAGGAAAGAAGACATCAGAAGACAGAGAAACACAGAGACTTTTATAGAAGGAGCTCTATAGCTATGCAGAGGTTGATCCTCAACCTCTGATTTCACAAGAGTTCACAAGAATCCTCAAGAGTTCACAAGAATATTCACTAATCAGTGAATATGTGTGAAGGAACTACCTGTGGGTAAAAAAGCAACCATCAGAAAGAAGGAGAGGAAATGTACCTGAGACACAGCACTGGGAACAATGTCTGTTCCCAACACACTGGAAAATCTTCCTAATTTATGGGTATTTGGGTGGAGTAGTCTGACATGTTTTGCCTTAGGAATAGGGGAAAAAGTAGTTGTAGACTAAACATAACTCTGGTCTTACCTAACAATTTTTAAATGTAACACCTAATCAGACAAATCTATAAAAACATTAACTGTAGCTAAAGCTCAAGTAGGAATACAAAAATATCTGGCATTCAATAGGCAAAATTCACAATATCTAGCATTGGTAAAAAATTAGCAGGCATGAAAAGAAGCAAAAAAATAAAACTCATAATTAGGAGGAAAATAAACAAGTCTAACTGAGAACAGAAAAAGAGGTTAAATTAGAAAAAAATCATTAAGATAGTTTTTTTTTTAATATTTTATTCATCTATTTGACAGAGATCACAAGTAGGCAGAGAAAGAGGAGGAAACAGGCTCCCTGCTGAGCAAATGCAGGCTCTGGGATCATGACCTGAGCAGAAGGCTGAGGCTTTAACCCATTGAGCCACCCAGGTGCCCCAATATAGTTTTTATAAATGTATTCTATATGTTTAAAACTTAGAGACATGAGAGATAAAAAAAAGGAAAAGACAACAAAATTGAATCTATAGAAATGAAAACTACAATGTCTGAGATGAAGTATGCACAGGATAGGGAAAATGGTATATTCTACACTGAAGAAATAAGGATTTGTGATCTTGAAATCACAGCAATAAATACTACTCAAAATTAAATATATGAAAAATAAATATTAAAAATGAAAATCATTAATAAACTTGTGTGAAATTTTAAAGGATCTAAATATGCATGTAATTGGAGTCAATGAAGGAAAGAGGGCAGAAATAACACTTGATGAAATTGTGACTGAAAACTTTTCATAATTACCTATATTACTATCCATAATAAACTCATAAATCTAAGAAATTGAATAAAAAACATTTAATATCAAAAAAGGGCAAAATATTTGAACAGAAACATCATCAAAGGCAATATATGGAATACAAATAGATAAATGAAAAAATGCTAAGTATCATTATTCTTTAAGAAAATACAAATCAAAATCACAATGAGATAACATTAGATGTCTATTCAATTTGTTAAAATGAAAAGATCTGAATATACCAAGTGATAGACTGTAGAGCAACTAGAACTCTTTCTTGCTCATGGTGAACAAGTAAGATGATATAGCTACGTTGGAAAACAGTGTGGTTGTTTCTTTAAAAAGTCAAATATGCACAAACTACATGATCCTGGCGTTCCACTAGTATATATTTATCCAAGAGAAATGAAAGCATATGTCCATACAAGAGTTGTTCACAAATGTTCATGCTCCTAGCAGCTTTATTTCTAATGGCCTAAAGTAAAAATAACCCAAATGTACATTATTGGATGAATGGATAAACATATTTTGGTGCATTGGTACAATGTAATACCGCATAGTAATAATAATAAATTAGGGGCTTCTGAGTAGCTCAGTTGTTAAGCATCTACCATTGGCTCAGGTCATGATCTCAGGTTCCAGGGATCCAGCCCCACATTGCACTCTCTGCTCAGCAGGGGGGCCTCCTTCCGCCTCTCTCTGCCTGCCTCTCTGCCTACTTGTGATCTCTTTCTCAAATAAATAAATAAAATATTTAAAAAAAAGAAATTAACTTGATTTAAGCACAGATATGGATGAATCTGAAAATAATTATGTTGAGTGAAAAAAGATTTAAAAAGGAATACAGATTGTATGATTACATTTATATAACTTCTGGATAATTTTATTTAATGATTGCTGCAGAAATAGATTAGTGGTTGCTTGAGGAGGGCAGGGGTTGGGAATAGGAACAGGGGAAAGAAATCGCAAGGGACATGAGAAAGGTTATGCGATTAATGGATACATTTACCATCTTGAATTGTACAGGTTTCAAATGTCAAAATTTACAAATGAAATATTTTATTTTATTATTTATTTTTTTAAAGATTTTATGTATTTATATATCATAAAGATGAGAAGTTGTATGTCAATTTTACCTCAACACAGCTATAAAAAAAAAAAGGAAAATAAAAAAGGGAAAAAAAAAAAGGAGTAAAGATCTCCTTTTTGTCATTTGACTGAAGAATTGCTTTTAAAATTTCTGGAGGGATAGATAGTAGATAGATAATAGATAATAATAGATAATAGATAAAAATCATAGCACAAAAACTCATTGCCAGGTTTTCTTTCAATTGATAATTACAGGCATTGACTTCATATAACCCAAAATATTTGCATTTTGGGTTGCAAGTTTGCATATTTGCATTACTGAGTATATATATTTTTTCTGAATACATTTTTATTCAACCAAAAGAAGAGGGAGGCAAACTAAGAACCAGATTTTTTTTTAATTATTTTTATTAACATGCAATGTATGATTTGCCCCAGGGGTACAGGTCTGTGAATCATCAAGCTTACACATTTCATAGCACTCACCATATCACATACTCTCCCCAGTGTCCATAACCCAACCACCATCTCCCTTTTCCCTCCCCGCAGCAACCCTCAGTTTGTTCTGTGAGATTAAGGCTTATGGCTTGTCTCCCTCCAGATTCCCTCTTGTTTCATTTTTTCCTACCCTACCCCCACAATCCCCCCGCCCTGCCTCTCAAATTCCTCATATCAGAGAGATCTTATGATAATTGTCTTTCTCTGATTGACTTATTTCGGTCAGGTCAGCGTAATACCCTCTAGTTCTATCCACATCATTGCAAATGGCAAGATTTCATATTCAACCAAAAGAAGAGGGAGGCAAACTAAGAAACACACTCTTAATTATAAAGACCAAATTTAATTAGGCTACTGGAAAACATTATATTCTTTACATTAAAAAAAAAGTTTTCAGTTAAAATTGTGAAATAATGGGAATATTTCTAAAGTACATTTTCATTTTCCGAGTCAGTCAGAGAAAGACAAAACCATATGATCTCTCTCATATGTGGAATTTAAGAAACAAAACTAAACAAGCAAAGGGAAAGAAAAGAGAGAAAGGAGAGGCAAACCAAGAAACATCTTTTAATAGACAAACTAATGGTCTCATGGTTACCAGAGGGGAGGTGGATGGGGATGGGTGAAATAAGTGATGGGATTAAGGATGCACTTGTTTGTGCTGAGCAGCGGGTGTTCTATGCAAGTGTTGAATCACTATATTGTACACCTGAAACTAATATTACACTGTATGTTAAGTAACTGGAATTTAAATAAAAACTAAAAACTAAAAACAAAAACAAAAACAAAAAACCACAAACTGTATTACAAATGTATCGTGTGCCATATTGGAATAGAAAGAAAAAACAAAACACAGTGCAGTAGTCCCCCCTTATCTGCCATTTCACTTCCCACCATCTGTTACCCATAGTCAGTCACAGTCCAGGAGCAGATGATCTCCCTTCTAATGTATTCTCAGAAGTCAGTAGTAGCCTAATGCTATGTCACATTACCTACATTATTTGTCTCACTTCATCTCATCACACAGATATTTTATCACCTCAAGTCATCACAAGAAGGGTGAGAAGAGTACAATAAGGTATCTGGAGAGAAAGAGACAAAATTTACATAACTATTGCTACAGTATATTGTCATAATTGTTCTTTGTATAATTAGTTACTATTATTAATCACTACTGTACTTAATTTATAAACTAAACTTTATCATAGGCACACATGAGGAAAATCATAGTATATCCAGGATTAGGTATCATCTGTGGTTTCAGGCATCTACTGGGGTCTTGAAGCATCACCCAGGACAAGGAGGGACTGCAGTAACAATTATCCTAAGACAGCTCATCACCTCTTTGTTTTACCAGAGCCAGATCTGATTTGCTATTCAGAGTTCTCTCTTCCTTTCTGTTACATACCTACTAGTACTTTTTCTTTTCCTGCATCTAGCCATGCCATTTTTACCTTTTATTTTCTTCTTTTCCTTGTGATTTACACTCGTGAGTACAGATAATTTATTCTTGTTACTACTCTGCTTCCTAGAGTCTAAATTCAGGACCCTCCTTAGGAAGGATGGGGTTAGTTAGTGATGATTTGTGATTTTCCAAATTCCAGTTGGTCAAATCAAATTCAAGTTAGAGAAATGAAGAAATCATAAGCTGCATTCACTTTCCTTTCCTTTGCCCAGTTGTTCATTCCTAACAATTTGGGTCATTTTAATTTATGCTAACTTGTACTTTTAGGGGGCATGTAATAATAAATAATTTACACCTATACTCTGTGTGTGTGTGTGTGTGTGTGTGTGATATACTGTCCTAAACCATCCTCAAAAATTTTATGAGAACTATTATTTTTTTTTCATTTTACAGAGAAAACAAAACAAAACAAAACAATACTGAGGCATGGGGAGATTAACTGAATTATCCAGTCTGAAGAGATCTAGGCTGTTTGTTTTGACAGCATGTATACAAGTGGAAAGTAATGAGAAGAAAACGCCTGATGGACAGTATTCCAGCAATTCAGAAATCTGGGAACAGATCTATAAGACAGCCCTTATTTTCTTGTGTCCTGTACCTAAGGACTCCACTTAAAGAATTATTTTCCGGATTGGCTTGGCATTTGCACTTCCACCATCAAGGAGAAAGAAGAGTGAAAAAGCACTGAGTAACAGAGAGGAAAACAAGCCAATGTTAATTTTAGAAATTGTTATTTAAGTGTTATTTAATTCCAAATGTTATTTAATTCCAAATGTTAATTCTAAAGACAATTAAATATAATAGGACAAAAATGTGTGAGTGTGAATGGCTGCTGATGTATTCTTCAAACACAAAAGCAAAACAACAGTGATTTTCAGAAAGCTAACAAATAAATTTGGTTCCTACCCAATTTGAAAATAAACAGAAAACAGTAATTTGAAAATTCCTTGCCCCTTTCAAAATTACCCCTTCACTTTAGGAAGTATTATTATTGAGCAAAATAAGATGATAAACACCCCTGCCCAGAACCTGGGAGAAATAATTAAAACGCCTGGTTACTGTGTTTTTTTTGTTGTTGTTATTGTTGTTTTTTGTTTTTTGTTTTTGTATCAAGTTTCATAAAGGAAGGTTAAAATCAATTAAACGGAGAATACAGCTAAATGACCCTAATTCAGAGGAAACCTTGAAAAAGTATGAAAGTTTTTTTTTTAAAGTCATCATAATTCTCTGACTTGCAGGCATTTTCTCTTTAGGCAGACTGCCAAAGTCCTTCTGGCCAATGAAAGTAAGTTATGTGTGCTACTTTTTGATGGTATTACCCATGATAAACCTGAAATGTTACAGGAGTTCATTTCAGATAGAGATCTGGAGCTAACTTATCCAACTTATCTGGTCAGAAAATCTTGCTGTAAATCTTTCAAAAACAAGATGGCTTGTGAGATTTTTAGTAATCCTGGATTGTGTCTAGGAAGAAAATGTGATGGGAGTAGTTGTCTCTATGGCTTCAGTGAAGACCAGGAAATACATGATCCAGGCAAATATAAACCCATGTGTGAGTAAGAATTCCACGTCTTCCTGGAGTCCATAGTGGAAGAAGCATTAAAATGTGCATGCTTAGTGAAGTTAAAATTTTATTTACCCCAAGGGGTTTCCAATGTTATCAAATTCACCACACCCAGTATTAGAATTTAAAGATGATAACAGAAATGATTAATATCCATTATGACTTTCTCTTCAAAATCAAAATCTGATCTCTAGTCTTGTTTTCTGGAGGAGATAAATAAAATGGTACTGCATATCTCAAAAGTGTCATCTGATCCTTCTAGCTACTTAGATGAGCTAAACCGATTTATAAAAAAGGCAGAGGGTAGTCTCAAAGACTAATGCTGAAACAAGAAATTTTTGGTAAATTAGACTTTCAGTTTGCACTATTTTTTTTCTTTGCATAACAGTCACTGGGAATATCAGAATTTTAAAGGAGATTTAAGGGAGAGATTAAAAAAAAAAACTTGTGTGTTTGAGAAATACTGGATAATGTAATAGTTGGCTATAAAATGTTTAAATTCCTTGGAGATAATATTAAATGATAGGAAGACACTGCCCTGCTAAAGCAGATGGGCCTCCCATACCCAGAGAAAAGCAAAAACTTCAAAGTGCCATTTTCAGCCCTTAGATTTATTATATAATTATAAAGAAGTAATCCTCCTCCTGCCACTCTTTTCTTGAGAGATTTCAAGCAAAACACTAAATTTTCTGTTGACCTCAATTTAACCATCTATAAAATGAGGGGGTTGGAGCAGGTTATCTCTGTGTCTTGTAACTATAAAATTATACGTTCTATATTATTTCTCCATTTTTTCTTTCAGTTCCCCCTGCTGACACGAAGACCTTAAAAAATGTGTAGTACTTACTATATGCCAGGCCACTTAAAATTATTCGTGAAAGTAGCCACAGTATAGCTCTGAGCTATTTTAAAACTCAATTTTATAGATACAGATGCTGAAGTCCAATAAGTTTAATATTTTGCCTAGCCTCATGCAAATCATTAAGGATAAAACAGCAATTTTGTTACAGGCTGCCTTGAATACAAATCTCATATACTTCCACTGACTGACTATACCATATCCAACTAAGTACATAATGTTCCATATATTTGTATTTTCAATGTGTTTTTCAACTATTGGCCATATGCACTATATAATTATGTCCTATGAATCAAATATACTGAGAATTTAAAAAGATTTTGTGTACATCTATTAAAGAATATGATGAATAAAAGTGGTGATAGCAAACATCCTGGTATTCTCGGTCTTAGGAGGTGAGTATTTGGTTTTTCATTATTAAGCATACCATTAGCTGCAGGTTTTTAAATTTTTTTGTATATGCTTTTTTATCAAGTAGAGGAAGTTCTCCTCTTGGCTGAGACTTTCTGTTTTTTTTCATTTGTTTCAAGTGTTTTCCTGAGTTTTATGATGGCTGCTGTAACATCTTTTTCAGATAATTCTAACATCTGTGTCATGTTGTCATTGATGAATCTTTTTTCATTCAGTTTGAGATCTTCCGAGTTCTTGGTGTGAGTGTTTTTCAATTAAAACCTGTACATTTTGTATTCTATAATATGAATTCTATAATATGAATATTGTATTATTTAAACCTTCTGTTTAAATAAAATTAAATAAGATATTATCATAAATATTATCATAAATAAATGTTTAAATAAGATATTATCGTAATTTTTTTTTATTATTAGTAATGTTAAACTTAAATCTGTCAAGTCATCTGTGCTTTTCTTCCATGATGCATACTGTAGCTCTTGAGGGTGTTCAACATTTATCTCTTAGCTCATATTTATCCATCTCCCAGGTTATATAGACCTTGACTAATTAAAATTAATAACTTGATATGACTAGAAATTCATTTCTACACATAGTTATCAACTAACATTTTTAAGACAATAGTTTGTATTGTAAGACAAATGAAAACGTATCTAAATGGAAATTTTTATACATTGAAAAGTGTGTGTGTGTGTGTGTGTGTGATTACTCCATTTTCAAATAACTTGGACTTTATATGCTATGATCAAACATTTAATTTGCTTTATTAATTTTTACTAACGTTCATCAAAAGTTCCCTCCCCTTACTTTTTCAATTTATTTATTATCTAATTTACAGATATATTTTAATTTGTTGAAGAATTATTTGCCAACACTTAAGTCTGGGAATGAAAATATTAAAATGAAGACACATGTTTACTCAAATGTTGTCAGTCCACTGAGGCTACTGTAACAAAGTATCACAGACCGGTTGTCAGTAGAAAGTCATATGTATATTAAATCCTGAAGCTTTATCACACTATTGTCATAAATTCCATAATTGCTTTGGTTTAAATTTAGCCTTAATGATGCCTAAGTTTACACTTTAACAACTACCTTAAAATTTAATGTCAGCCCATGATCTCTGTGTTTTCTTGTGCTGTGTGTGAGTTTCTGTAATATTTATTTTATTTTATTATTTTTATTATTTTTAATTTAATTTAATTTTTATTTAAAATGTGTTAGTTAACATGTAGTATAATTTTGGCTTCTGCACTAGAATTCAGTGATTCATCATTTACATATAACACCCAGTACTCATCATAACAAGTGCCCTCCTTAGTATCCTTCATCCATCTAGCTCATCCCCTACCTGCCCACCTCCATCAACCCTCAGTATTTTTTCTATCAGTAAGAGTTACTTATGTCTTGTTTCCCTCTCTCCTTTGTTTCTTTTCCTCTTCCCATATGTTCATCTGTTTTCTTTCTTACATTCCACATATGAGTGAGATCATATGGTATTTATCTTTCTCTGACTCATTTCACTTAGCATAATAAACTTTAGCTCTATCCATATGGTTGCAAATGGCAAGCTTTCATTCTTTTTGATGGCTGAATAATATTCCCTTCTTTATCCATTCATTAGCTGATAGATATTTAGGCTCTCGCCATAGTTTGGTTATTGTTGATAATGCTACTATAATTACACTTGTACAGATTTCTATATAGGGACTTTATATCACCTTTATCTTCATCACTTTTTTTTTTTTTAGTTAATGTTTCATGGAATTACATTAGATATTATTCAAACCTAATTCAGTAGTGTATGTGGATCTTTGTTCAAACTAGATCATATGCATATGAGCATAAATGTGTAGATATACAAGAGTAAGTTGCAAAAATGGCAAGAATAAAGGAATTACAAAGATATATGTGTGAAATTACACTGATTATCAATTTTAGTCTATTCAAATAAATGTATTTTATTTATAATTATAAATTAAATTTCTAATATGTGATATATTATAGGTCCTTTCTTATTTTTTTAAATGTTTATTTTTTTAAAAGATTTTTTATTTGACTTTACCCCAAAGATACAGATGCAGTGAAAAGAAGGGCCATTTGTACCCCAATGTTCATAGCAACAATGGCCACAGTCACCAAACTGTGGAAAGAAACAAGATGCCCTTCAACGGATGAATGGAGAAGGAAGATGTGGTCCATATACACTATGGAGTATTATGCCTCCATCAGAAAGAATGAATACCCAACTTTTGTATCAGCATGGACAGAACTGGAAGAGATTATGCTGAGTGAAATAAGTCAAGCAGAGAGAGTCAGTTATCATATGGTTTCACTTATTTCTGGAGATGGAGAGGAGAAAGGGAGTTGGGGGAAATTGGAGGCGGAGATGAACCATGAGAGACTGTGGACTCTGAAAAACAATCTGAGGGTTTTGAAGGGGCAGGAGGTGGGAAGTTGGGTGAGCCTGGTGGTGGGTATTATGAGGGGCACGTATTTCATGGAGCACTGGGTGCAATACATAAACAATGGATTCTGGAACATTGAAAAGAAATTTAAAAAATAAATAAAAATTCAAAAATATATTTTTTATTTAAGAGAGTGATAGAGAACGAGCAGGGGAAGGGGCAGAGGGAGAGGTTGAAGTAGGCTCCCTGCCGATCAGGGAGTGGGGCCTTGGGTTAGATCCCAGGAGTCTGGGATCATGACCTGAGCCGAAGGCTGACACTTAACTGACTAAGCCACCTCAGTGCCCCATCCTTTCTTATTTTAAAAGATTGTTATAATTGAGGTCATGAGACTCTTGAAAATTTGGGTTAAAATTAAATTAAAGACAAACTTCAAGACATAACTTTATTTCCCTTGAAGGAAAAATTAAAAGTAATATTTATCCTCTTTGTGGAAAACAAATTTTAATAATACTACCCCAGTTTTCTTCTCTTAAGTGTTCTACCAGAACACATAATCTATTATTATAAATAAGCATAATTTATTCATTAAACAGATAGTTTATTGAGAGTTTACTATGTAACAAGAACTGAGTTGGGTTTTGAGTATAGAATCATAAGGACAAAAAAATCCCTGCTCTCACAATTGTGATTAATGAAGGAAATGGGACAGTGCTTATGAAAGTTGAAGCTTTACAAAATTTTCCCAAGGATTCCTTCCTGGACATTTTTTATTGTTACAGAAGTTTTCTAGCTGCTAGGACAATTTTGAAAGGTAAATTATTTGCTTCCTCTTTTGTGTTTGTACATTATCAGGTCTTAATTTAATCAAAGATTTTAAATTTTTATACCTTATTCATGTATTTCTGCTCTTATTTGTGTTATTTATTTTTTCTACCTCATTTGTTTTTATCCTGTCATTTTCTTCTAAATTTGCATATTAATTTTCAAGTACTCTTATATTTAATGTATGCACTTAAAATTATAATTCTCTCTCAGGCCATCTGTTTGACTCAGTAGGTTAAGCGTTGGACCCTTGATTTCAGCTTAGGTCATGGTCTCAGGGTTGTGAGCTTGAGCCCAGAGTGGGACTCCATGTTCAGGGCAGAGTCTCCTTGGGATTCTCTCCCTCCATCTCCCTTTGCCCCTCTCCTGGCTCATGCATATAGACACACACTCTCTCTAAAATAAATATAAATAAATAGTAATTATCTTTCATTATAACTCATAAAATTGCTAAACCTATAAGCATTTGTATCGTTTATTTTTTTGTTTTCAATTGTATTTCATATATTCACATAAATATATTTTCTTTGATTCAGGAATATCTTCTATATTTATTTCTTTTCAATTTTAATTACCAATGTGGAAGATTTTAATTTGTA
Source organism: Lontra canadensis (assembly GCF_010015895.1). Lineage (NCBI taxonomy): Eukaryota > Metazoa > Chordata > Mammalia > Carnivora > Mustelidae > Lontra > Lontra canadensis. The sequence goes on along the minus strand of NW_022631056.1, from coordinate 2,345,422 downwards.
ATTATGTTCTGATTTATAATTTTATTGCTTTGTGGTAAAGGATATGGTGTGTGTTATATCAATTTACTGGCATTTGAAGAGTTCTTTTATTGCTCTAGTATATAGTCAGTTTTTATACTTTTTTTCAATGTGTACTTGAAAACAAATGAATTTTCAAGAACAAAATTTTGAAGAACAGGATTTTACACACGTGAGAACACAAACACATACATATGAGCAATTTATTAATTGCACTGTCAATCTTCTACACCGTTTTTTAATGAAATTCTAGTAGTATATGTCTAATCCTTCACTATGACTTTGCTATGACCTTGCAGACTGTCGTCTGTTAAACAGAATTTATGACTGAAAAAATAATATCTGAGATTTAGTTTTCTATATAGTCCTATTGCTTCTCTTTGTAACCTTGATCTTTGCCCAGATGATAACTGTTTTGGTAATTTACTCTCACATAGATTATATCACTAAATCATTACCCATTCCACAACTCTATCTTTCCAGATTCATAACCTTGGCCTTCCTCCCAGCTATAATTTCACCTATCCATTTTGCTTTCTTCTCACTAGGGATGTTTTGGTATAAAAGAAAGCTACTTTCTCTTTAATGCTGCTATTTCTGTACCATCTCTGCTTCTAGAAGTATTTTAGAAGGCAGACTCAAATACCTTCTACTTTTGCCTGGGCTTTAGGCTATTGCTAGCATAGAGAAAAGGCAAACAACCATTAAAAAGTTATTTCATCTCAATCTCTTATTAGGCAATATACATCAATCTCTAAAAAATGATGTAATCTAATATTTGATTGGATTTTGAAAGCTATCATGATTATATAATGTTTCAAATTACTGATCACAAATAATGGGCCAGATAAAACATTTCTGCCCCAGTTTTTTGGTTTTTTTTGGGTTTTTTTTTTGCCCATTCCTGAGTTTTAAAATTTTCTATTTATTTATTTAATTACTACTATTATTATTTTTTTAAATTTAAATTTTAGGTAGTTAACATACAGTGCAATATTGGTTTCCAGAGTAGAATTCAGTGATTTATCATTTACATTCAACACCCAGTACTGATCATAACAAGTGCCCTTCTTAATACCCATCATACATTTAGCCCATCCCCTGCTCACTTTGCTCCATCAACCCTCAGTTTGTTCTCTATTGTTAGGAGGCACTTATGGTCTGTTTCCCTCTCTCCTTTCTTTTTTTTTTTCCTTTCCCCTTCTCTTATGTTTATCTATTCTCTTTCTTACTTTTCAGATATGAGTGAGATTATATGATATTTTTCTTTCTCTGACTTATTTCACATAGCATAATAAACTTTAGCTCCATTCATGTGGTTGCAAATGGCAAGCTTTCATTCTTTTTGATGACTGAATAATATTGTGTGTGTGTGTGTGTGTGTATTACATCTTCTTTATCCATTCTTCAGTCAGTGGACATTAGGACTCTCCATAGTTTGGCTATCATTGATAATGTTGCTATAAACATTGGGATTCATGTATTCTTTCTGATCTGTATTTTTGTAGTCTTTAGGTGAATACCTAATAATGCAATTGCTGGATCATAGGTAGTTCTGTTTTTTTTGTGTTTTTTGTCTGTTTGTTTGTTTGTTTTGTTTGTTTAACTAACATATAATGTATTGTTTGTTTCAGGGGTACAGGTCTGTGAATCTTCAGTCTTACACAATTCACAGCACTCATCATAGCACATACCCTCCCCCCAGTGTCCACCACCCAGCTACCCTATCCCTCCCCCCACCCCAACAACCCTCAGTTTGTTTTCTGAGATTAAGAGTCTCTTACGGTTTTTCTCCCTCACCAGTCCCATCCTGTTTCATTTTTCCCTCCCTTTCCCCCATGAACCCCTGCCCTGCCTCTCAAATTCCTCATATCAGAGAAGGTAGTTCTTTTTTTAACGTTTTGAGGAACCTGCATACTGTTCTCCATAATGCCTGCCCCAGTTTGTATTCCTTCCAAAATTGCAAGAGGGTTCCCCTTTTTATGCATCATCTACAACACCTGTTGTTTCTGTCTTATTGATTTTAGTTGTTCTGACACATGTGAGACGGCATCCTATTGTGGTTTTGATTTGTATTTCCCTGATGATGAGTGATGTTGAGCATCTTTTCATGTGTTTGTTAGCCATCTGGATGTCTTCTTTGGAAAAGTGTCTATTCATGTCTTCTGCCCATTTCTTAACCAGGTTATTTGTTTTTTGGGTGTTCAGTTTGAAAATTTCTTTGCAGATTTGGGGTACTAACCCTTTGCCAAATATGTCATTTGCAAATTTCCTTTAAGATTATCTTGTCAGAGGAATCAAATAAGGTTATTCTCATTTTTACTCTAGTTGAATTTGCTCTTTAGCTATATTATATACTTAAATATGAATTATAAAAAGTTTTATTTCTATTGAGATATTCAATGCAAAATCTTTTTTTTTTTATTTTTTTTTAAGATTTTATTTATTTAATTGACAGAGAGGGAGAACACAAGCAGGGGAATTGGGAGAGGGAGAAGCAGGCCTCTCACCTAGCAGGGATCCTGATGCTGGGCTTGATCGCAGGCTCGATTCCAGACTCAATCCCAGGACCCTGGGATCATGACCTGAGCTGAAGGCAGACCCTTATGTACTGAGCCATACCAGGTGCCTCTACTTTTATTTTCAATTAAGGAGAAAACTTTAATATTTTCCAACTTTTATTTCATATGTTCTGAGTAACAAATGTATTTTTCTGCTTAATTTAATATCTTTTAGACAGTGCTTTGCAAATTTTTTTAAATAAATCAAAATAATTATCCAAATCTATATGAATAGTTCCTGAGGCTTCTCTTTTGTCAGTCCAATATTCTCATTTTCACTAATAATTTTGCTTCAAACCACTAAATACTTCCCCAAAGATATCTTTCATTTTATTTCTTTTATATGAAAAATTCATATCCACACTAGTATTGTCAAATAAAAAAATAAGAAGGGAAGTAAAATGCTCTAAAATTACCTCATTATTCCTTCAACTCTTCTGTTTACTATGCCAAAGTTGTAAGCATAGTAAGAGAACTCTTTTCTTAGGTGGTCTCTGAATCAATCACAAATGAATTATTCAATCTTTTTTATTTTCTTCCTTCCCTCTTCCTTATTTACCTTTTTTTCTCTTCTCCCTAAATCAAAATTTTATCAGTTCTCTGCATTGAGGGTTACTTAACATGTACTCAACATATATAATGAAATTCCTGGATTCAATTTTCTTTAATTTATTTGTCTTTCATACACCCATTGTGAGAAGTGATGACTAGTTTTCCACTCTTACCAAATAATATAATTTACAAATTTAACTTTAAGATTACTGACAATAATTTTTAACTTGCATTGGTTGTATGATCAGCATTAATACTAATATTTTTAAGACAACAAATATGGGGAGGATAGATATTTTTATTTTTATTTATTTATTTATTTATTTATTTTTAAGAGAGGGAGCAAGCAAGAGCATAAGTAGAGGAATGGCCAAGGGAAAGGGAGAGAGAGAATTTCAAGCAGCCTCCATGCTCAGAATGGAGCCTGGATGTGGAGCTCAATCTTACAACCCTGAGGTCATGACCTAAGCTGAAATCAAGAGTTGAACACTTAACCAATTGAGTCACTCAGTTGCCCCAGGAAGATAGAAATTTTTAACCTAATGGTACAGAAAGATATTGAATTTTCATCAGTCTCTTATCAAATTTTAAATTCCTCACTCCCTTTAAAAATATGATCATGTTTCTTAAGACAGGTAAATAGTAGTCAATTATAATCTCTTAAAATAAAAATATGCTTAAATTAAATGTAAAAAAAAATAGGTTCCCATACTTTAAAAGGCACTAATTGCATGCATATACATATGTCCCTTTGTGTCTTAAATAAACACAGATAGTGTCCTCCATTGATCTCCAACTCCTAGTATTAATGCCTTTTTCAATCCTTTCTTGAGTGTGAGCTAAGACTAGTAGTTGGCTTCTGGTCAATATACCACAGTGAGAGTGAAATGTTACTACTTCCATCATTAGGTTGTACAAGAAAGACTTTCTCTTGTGGTGTATACTATTCCATACCAGGAATGTATGCTCAAAGATCCTTGCTGGATCACTCCCATGAACATTCTTTCCCTGCTCCTATTAAGAAATGGTTATATACATTTTAATAATGAAACTAACAAGAATGAATAGATGCTTACTCATTCTACTATAAAATATACTCCTAATTTGTCAACCTCCCAGACCTGAGTGTTCACAGCCCAAGAGACTATCATAGAGGAAGTTTGTTTGTTTATTTCAATGTAGATACGGACATGCAGTGATCCTTAAAATTGCACTTCTTTACTATGACGAATTCTAGGGGTCCTCATCTGCTAGTGAGAATGTAAATGATAACTGGTATGTTACCCATATCTCCTTCATCTTGGGCCCAGGGATACCTAAAACTAAAATAATCCCATGATATTTTCTCCAATCTGGAGAGTATTTGGAATGGATAATCTTGCAACAAGAAAAACCCTTCACAGTGGTTCCCTGACATTTGTAGTTTGGATTTAATGGTGAAAACAAACAAACAAACAAAAAAAATCAAACAACAACAACAAAAAAAAAAAACAGATAGAGCCCATTCTAATCCCTTCCTTTAAAATTAGTCAATAAAAATAATTGCCTTCTTCTAGGGAATTAGAGATTAGCAACTCAATCAAACACAAGAGAAGCACTGATATGGATTTCTATTTATTCTCCTTTTTTTTTAATTTGTCAGTTTGACTGGGTAGGAAGATGACCAATTGACTCATCTCAGTCAACCTTTCAGCAGTTTTTAATCATAGTTAATATTCTTTCATCTTTGAAACACTATTTTCTGATGTCTTCCTGATTCCCGTACTTCTTTGTTTTCCTTCTACTTTTTACATTGTTCCTTTTTATCTTTTCCTGTTTCCTCATTTCTCAATCCTCTGACTTTTGACTAGACTTTGTTCTTCTACCTCCATCAAAACTCTATCTTCTGGTGTTTCATCCCACTTGATGGCTTTAGTTGCCATCCACATGTTAATGATTCCCAAATTTATAACTTCACGTCACTCCTCTCTTCTAAATTCCAGAGGTATATATTCAAATTCCTACTACACACCTTCACTTAGATGTCCAATTTGCAACTCAAAATTCTCATATCCAACAGATAACTTCTGATTTTCACTACCACCATTCCAAACTTGCTCTTGCTTGGTTTGCTTTTCAGTTAAGGATGACAATTCCATCCTTCCCTTTACCTTCCCTTTACTCATTTATTCATGGAAATACTTTGGAATACTTTTTTTTTTTAGATTTTATTTATTTTATTTGACAGAGAGAAAGTGAGCACAAGCAGGGAGAGAAGCAGAGGGAGAGGGAGAATCAGACTCCCCATTGAGCAGGGAGCCTGATGTGGGGTTTGATCACAGGACCCTGGGATCCTGACCTGAGCTGAAGGCAGATACATCCTGACCTGAGCTGAAGGCAGATACCATAACAGGCTGAGCCACCCAGGTACCCCAATACCTTGGAACTCTTGACCTCATTTTTCTTCTTACATACTATATCCAAAGTGTCAGTAAGTATGATGGCTCTATCTAGCTACACCAAAGTACTTCCTGAATCCAGTTGCCTTATCCTCCACTGCTATCATCCTGATCCTGGTCATCATCATCTTTCAGTTGTATTTTCTGAGACTCCTAACTGTTTTCATTGTTTCTCATCTTTGCTACGCCCCTCTCCAGCCTCCAAAGTCTACTCTCAACAAAGAAGGGAGAATAATCTCTTAAAAAATTGAGCAGATTTTGCCTTCCACTTCAGGGTCTTATTTATTGTCTATGTCCTCAACATGACTCTCCTGCACATTCTTCAGTCTTTTGGTCACTGTCTTCATAAGAGCCATCCCCACTCCAATATTGCCTGTCTTCCTACCCTATATTTTTCCCTAGCAATGACTACCATCTGTCATACAATGTTTTATTTATTTTATTTTCTATCTTCTTACACTAGAATAAAAACTACATAATGTACTATATTTTTGTTATTTAACTATTTCAAAACCCACACTTAAAACTGTGGCCAGCATAGACTATGACAATTTTGTTGAACATATTATTACAATTTAAAATAATTTTGAATTAAAAAATGAATTAACAATGATAAATTTTCCCCAAAAAAGAGCAAAAATACTGATTTAATTTTAAGTCTTCCTTGCTTTCTGAGCCGTATGTTTGCAAATGCCCTGTTACAAAATTTTAATCTGTATCTTATAAAGGAAAAATGTATATTAGCTACACAGTTATTTTTGAAGACTTTATACTGTATAGTTTTCTTTATTTCCTAGTGCTCAACTCTGTTCCTTTTTTCCCTCTTTGATCAACTATTACAATTGTTTTTAAAGCAATGTGGAAAACCTGTAGAGTAGTAAGCATTTTCTCAAGTTAGAGGTAAGATTTTCTATTTTATCAGTCAGTGCCAGTCCCAGTTGCTATGCGATATATTTCAAAGCTGATATGTAAGCCTATGTATATGCTAACTGAAAACTGTATTTGCCTTTTTTCAAATGGAATTTTTCTGAGTTTAAAATGAACTAATTTTAAATATCCTGCCTAGATACAATCTCAAAGATGCATACTTATTACCTTCATGTGAAAAAGGAAAGCAAAAGCATTCAGAGTATACAGAAGTGTTATCTTTTAAACTACTTTTTCATTCTTCTTTTACCTTTGTAAGAAATTATTCCCTGTGGTTATATAGAAAAAAGTGAATATCCAAACACAGTAAGATTCAGTAAGATGCAAAAAAAAAAAAAAAGGAAGAAAAGAAACAACTAAGCATTCAACATCTGTCTCTTTGTAGGCTTTCAAAATAATTATGTTGGTATCTCCAGCATTGCTTTTCATTTGGTAGGTTTTCTTCAAATTTGGCTACAGTGCACTGAGTTGTTTTTTTTTTTTACCAGATGGCCATTTGTCAGTGACTTAGTATAATGCTGATTTAGAAAAATGTTTTCAGTGCATAGTCAATGCAGAAATATAAATTTCAGTCTTGCATAACATATGATAAGCTGAAATTTGTATATGGTAAGTAGTTAAAAAATAAACAGTGATGCTTAATTTTCTATTATTCTGTTGGGAAAGTTAAATATTATTTAGACATAAATTAGGATAATTCTGTTAACTGTGAAACAAATTAGACCTTGTAATTTAGAAGAGGAGTCAAGATATAAATTCAAATATCCTATAATCTATATGTCTGTATCTATATTTATATCTATATTTATATAAGTTATATATCTAAATATCCTATAACCTGATTGACTATAATTATGTCTTTTCTGGTAAAAATAGATGTTTAATTTCAAGTAGATGTATTAGTCTAAGTTAGGTAGGCTTCACTGTAATAATCTCATGATTTAAATAAGTAAGTTTACTTTTTGGCTCATTCATTCTACATATATATATTCATTCTACATTATATATTGTCAGGGAGCTGACATTAATGTGGCCAGATTTAGTAAATAAAAATAAGAGGTACTCAGATTTAAATTTCAGATGAACAATGAATACCTTTGTAGTATAAATATATTCTATGCAATAAATATCCCCAAATAGTATAAGTATGGTATATATTTCTACTAACTTTGCTGTTGTTTTCTGAAAAACAAATTTTACTAGGCATTTGGCATTTTATCTGACAACCCTACACTTGATAGTCATTCAAGGAATCAGGTTTACAGAACAGTCACAATCCAGACATCAATGGTCTTACCAGGGGAAAGGTGATCTTGGAGTTTTCACATTAGAGGCAAAATGTCAGATCTCTCAATCTCATCGCATTTTCTTTGTCTTGTGACTATCCAGGAAAGTGTTTTTTTTTTCCCCCCATCTCTTAAATCACATAAATTAATTTACCTTCCAGAAGTCCTCCACAGTTTACAATCAGTATGTAATCATACTTCTTGGGATAGTACATTGAGAAGAATATGCTTCAATATAATTATATTATATTTTTTGTTAAAAATGAAAATATATTTTTTCTATCTCAGTAAGTATGGTTAAAAATATATATAAGGCTTTTGGTCATATCTATGTGATTATATGCTATATTCATTAAAGGGAATTTTTAAAATAACATAAGTATACCAAATGTATAAGTAAGTATAAACATATAAAGTTTAAAAACAAAATAAAAAAATAAAAGGGTGGGTAGACATCTTGGTTAATAGGAAGAAACATTGCTGGAATAATCCAATTGTGCTTATTTCTTTTAAAACTGTTACTGAAAACTATTTTTTAACAGTGTTCTTATGTCTATTTTTATTTAGAACAAGTCTTGTGTTAGAAAGATTTAGATGCATCTGTTGTTCTATATTTCTTCAACATTTCTCAAGAAATATAGCTTGCTATTGATTATATATTGTCAATCTCTCTCATAAGATAAATATAAAATTATGATTATATTATAAACAGCTACTTGAACTTAATAACATACATTATCTATACATTTCAATGGTAGAGCCAATTAGGCTGATTTCAATGATGAATATTTTGATTGAATTAGGAAAACTATACTGAGGACAATTTTTTAAAATTTTCAGATGTGATTAAATTTGAATGTGTTGCTTAGTTTAGGATGTTGAAATACTGGTGTGCATGAAGAATGCAAGTGATGTATTGTAGTAGCAGAATGAAGAATACAAGTGATATAACAGGATGGGTTGACTGACATTCCAAGGATTATTTAAAGTATGTTTGTAATTTGTTCTTTCAATGGAAATACATCCATTAATGTTTTTATTTGATTGTTTTTGCATGGAAATGGAGAATTTAGCTTATGGCTCGGAGAACTCTACTATCCTTGAATTTTTAATTTCTGTGGGCCTTTTTGGTTGTAAGGGTGCTCTAGGATTATTGAGTATTACTAAGGGGGATGATAAGGATTTAGGACTTTTCTCTGCTTAAGGATCTGAAGACATTTGCTTTCTCTGTGAGTAGTAATTTTTGAATTATTAATTTTATTAAAAAAAAAGAAGGTGTAACTCTGTAACGTATGCCTTCTTTTATCTCTTAGTCAAAATACCACAGACTGGTAACTTATAAAGAACAGAAATTTCTCTCTTAAAGTTTGGGAGGCTGGAAAACCCAATATTGAGGCAGCTGCAGATTTGGCATATGATGAGGGCCTACTTCCTGATTCATAGACAGAGTCTTTTTGCTGTGTCCTCACATAGCAGAAGGGGAAACAAAAGTCTCTGGGACCTCTTTTACAAGGGGAGATAGAAACATTCAGTTTATAACACTCTGTTACTATAAATATAATATCCCTTATTATTAATAGCAATTATTTACATTTTGGGATTTTATTTTATCTTCAAAACATTGTTAAGTGCAAGTTTTAACATATATATTCTTTGATTTGTTAACATATTATGCTTATCACAAAATAAAACAACTATATATAAGAAACTATATGATTTGATCATATTTTATTGTCATATATAAGCAGGCACCTTTTATTGACATTTATTATGTCAATAATAATAATATATTATTATTATTATACTATTATTATTATTATTATTGACATTACCAATATTTTGGGAATCAAGGCTGGGGAAAATCAAGAGAAAGTTTTACAGAAGTTCCAACAAGAAAAGAATTCTACTTCTACATCCACATGTCTTACATAAACCAAGAACAATTGTTAAGATCAAATCATGAAGGATACCAATTAAATATACAGAACACCAAGTAAGCACTAACTAATATTTTACTCTCCGTTTTCTCTGTCCTGGTATTTTTACTGGCAACCATTAAAAGGGTTTGTATCCTATCAGACTTAAGAAAAGAGGAAGGGTAACTTGCACAAACTTGGGAGAGCCACCTAGACCAATTACATCTATTTTATGATAACAGAGGATAAAAATATTTAAATAAATGTATTTTATCAATTCATTTGAGATATATATTTATACAGCTAATATTGCAATGGACTGGCAACTGATGAAAGCTTTAAGCAGTATTTTAGAATACCATTTAAGCTTGCATGATTCTTTCATAGATCTTCTGTAACAGCATTCCAAAATGCTCCCCAACAAAAGAAATGGCATTAGAAATTTTAAAAATTTACCACCCATAATCTTTATCACAAATCTGAGAAATACAATTCATAAAAGGATGTGCTCTCTGTTTATAGATTAGTAAATCAAAATAAGAGATGTATAGAAGACTTGTTAAAAATTATTTAATAAGAGAATGATCATTAAAATAGTTGGGTCTAATGTGATTTCCATTTAAACAAATTATGCCTTTTCATTTCTCAGGTAAAAAAATAAATCTTTGACTTCAATGTTATTCACCTTTCAGTCACTTTTTCTGGAAATTCAATTATGGGGCCTTTCACCAAGTAAGCCAAGATTTAAGGTTCTAGACACTCAACAGAGATTTAATGTGACTAGAGATGACAAAAGCTCTCCAAAGGCTCAGGTCTTAGCCTCTCCAAGCAATCACCTGGAATAAAAGGCATTATACATGCTACTGAAGCTGTGACAATTTGTTTTAGTCACAGAATAGTGTTATCATCAAAGAATAGTTCAAGAAACAAATGCAAGTAATATTTTTAAAATTCTAGTTATACAAAATATAAAAATTGACAAAAATTTTCAAATGTTGAGAACTTAATCCAAATAACGCTTCCTAATATGCCTCTCCTTATTCCTTTATACCTTTTACCTTATCAAGTCATGTCTCCTGCGTAAATACCATGAACATGTCTCTACTGTAGCAGTTCTCTCTTATCTGTGAGGAATATTTTTTAGGACCTCAGTGGATGCTGGAAACCATGGATATATATGGACATATATGCCATGCTTTTTCCTAGACATACGTACATGTGATAAAGTTTAATTTATAAATTAAGCACAGGGAGAGATGAATAAGTAATGAAAATATAATTACAACAATATACTGTAATAAAAGTTATGTAAATGTAGTCTCTTTCTCTAAATATCATTTTATGCTGTACTCATCCTTCTTCTTGTGATGATGTGAGATAGCAAAATGCCTACATGACGAGATGAAGTGAGGTGAATGACATAAGGCATTGTAATGTAGCATTCTGACAACACATCAGAAAGAGGATCATCTGCTTCTGGACCACAGCTGACCATGGGCAACTGAAATCATGGAAAGTGAAATGGCAAGTAAGAGGGGATGATTGTATTTCTTAACCATATGCCTTTTATCATTTAATGACTGTTTCTTTATACCCGAAGCTTTGTTTGCTTTGCTACAGTCCCCATATTCTTCTGTGTTTAAACCTGCCAACCATAACTGGAAATGACAGATCTGCCTTAGAAGTTCCTAGGAGCAACTACAGAATGGAAATGAGCAGGTTAATATAAACTCCACATAGAATGCAGACAGTATGAGAGAAGAAACAGGAGCAGTGGAAGGAGAATCACTGGGATTTTTGTACCTTAGTAATTAATACCTTTTATTCTGCTCATGATCATTTATGCTCTTTGGCTTTCAAATTTCTATCTTTAGCTAATATTACCATTTCTCTGACACTATGTAAATTTATTTCTTATTTTTCCACTGGGATATTTCAAAGGCAGTTGACAAATAAAACGCTCAAAGTGGACATCATGAAATACTTCAACACCAATCTGATCTTCCCATTGGTTTCTATATTCCATGGAAACCACTGCTGACATACTGTTGTACAATACAGAATTCAGTATTCATTTTTGATACCTTACCACCTCCAACACCCAAGTTTATCTCCCATTATGTTCTGTCAATTTAATGCCCATATCTTTTCAGGATATTTTTTTTCAGTATCTACCACTCCCACCCAAAGTATCACCATCTCTTTGTTTAAATTTCACACTAGCTTCTTAGTTGATTTCTTTTGAATTACTGTTAGTTCCTCTGAGTATATTATCTACAGTTCTTCAAGGGTGAACTTTTTAAAAAGAATAAAATATTTCAATGACTTCCAATTTTATTAGGTTAAATAACTTTATCAAGACCTCCCATGTCAAGTGATTTAATTCTTGTCCACCTCTGTCGCGTGCTTCTGTGCTTCCTCTACCTTTTGCTCCCTACAATCTAGTAAGGACTAAAGCTCCTTATAGTTACAAGCCCTTTATTTCACTTCTCTAGAAGGCATTTTCATTTGTTCTGTTGAAGATCATTATCCACTATCTTCTATCAGGAATGCTCTCACTCATTCTCATAGGAATTAGGAAATACAAAGCCAGATAAGAATTAGTTGAGCTAGATGAAGTAGTTAAACATATGCTGAAGTTATTAACTAAACGGAACTAGTGGTCTTGAGACTTCCGTAACCTAGAATTATGGTAGGAGTCAGTTTTCATAGAAATAGAGAAATGATAATTGTATTTAAATATAAGGGATTCTCGATAGAATAACAATTTTTCTGATGTTCAAAATGGGAAAACAGAGAAAAGAGGCCCAGACTGAGAAAATATTTAATTTGTAGAAAATGTTTTTAAAAACCATTTCATGCGATAAAATAAAAATATCAAATGACTAACTTATCTGTATTATTCAGGTAATATTTATTCTTTCATTTTCCTAGAAAATTATTGTAAACTACTCTCTTAAAATAATTACCTGAAATATAATTTCAGTTCTATTTTAGAGTCCATATAAAAACTCTTAGAGTTATTCTACAAAGACATATTCAAATTTAGTTCCAGGGATGAGGATATTTGGTTTCAGTTGTATTTTAGAAAAAGGGTATTGGTTAGATGACCTATGGAAAACATTCAAGCTCTATAATTTTATGAATTAGTTTCTTCCTTCTTCACAAAACTGAATCAATTTAACTCACGGTTCTAGTCACAGGAATAAGAAATATGAAGTCTAGGGTCTTTGGAAAGGGCTTTGCTATTGACCAAATTTTTGACCCTTGGCAAATTGTTAAGTTCTCTATTTCTGATTTTTTAAAAAATGGCACCTTCCCAATGTACTCTTTAGAGCTGTTTGAGTATTGATTAGATTATGTGTAAAATGCACTATTGTAATTTAAATATCTCTTGTAATGAGTTAACTGGAAAATTTGTGTGTTTTCCTCTTTTAAAGCACCACTATGTCAAAGAATAGGTTCAAATAATAGAAAATTCTGTAACTAAAATACAAACAGCAAAGAAGGGAGAATAGACATGGGATGAAAATTGGTCTTCAAATTTTTTTTTGAATGCACACCTCATCTTTTAAAACTAAGTATCCATCCATAGTAAGATAAACATTTATTTACTTAGACTGGATATTGTCTAAGTACAAGCACTAGTAGTATATGTATAATAAAATTTAACATAATGAAATAAAATAGAGAATAGGAACTTGTATATTAAATATGCATAATATTAAATTTATTTCTCAATTTAAAAATATAGAGAAGTTTAATCTTTTTCTTCCAGCCTAGATGTATTATTTTTGTTCCCTTTTGTTGCATAGAGACCAGAGGGGAAGAGCAAGGAGAGAGATCATGCAGCTCTTTCTACTCCAAGTAACAACTGTGACTTTATTCCATTTGCAATAGAAACCCCAGTGAAAGTTTTAAACGCTGAAATGGACAAACTGACTTGTGTTTTCAAAGAAAAAATGCTGACTCCTGTAAATGATACATTAAATAGTTTAAGAATGGAGACAGGAAAATAAGTTTGGTAGCTATTGCAGAAAATTAGTTAAAATAAGAAGAAAACTTTAATTAGGATCCTGCCATAAAAATGGAGAGAAGGAAAAAAAAAAAGGTAATCAATAGAGAAGATAAAAGAGTCAGGAATTGATATATGTGATGCTCATAACATATGAGGAGAAGTAAGATGGATTTGGGAATTATTGAATATTTGTGCTGTTGGCTATTTTTTTTTTTTAAGTAGTAAATACCAGGCCATAATCAATTTCCTAGAAAAGATGGAGAAGGAGAGAATATTAGTTCTGTTTCACACATGTTAATTTTGGGATGCCAATTCATTATCCTGATGCAGTTCTCTAGCCCAGATAGGTAAATGGATCTGAGGATGCAAATTTGAGTCAACAGGGCTTCTGGACAAAGATGCAAATGCAAATCCAAATCAAAATGAGACATCACCTCACAGCTTTTGGGATGGCTGAGAACAGAGAGAATAGAGATAACAACCGCTGGCAAAGATGGGAATACAAGGGAATCCTTCCTTGTACACTGTTATTGCGATGCAAACTAGTACACATCTTTTTCAATTTACCAAATTTTTTTAGAAAAGTGATTATTTTTGCTTTCTTATTATCTATGTGATTGGATCTGAAAGGTTATGTGAATTTTATACTTGTATGTTGAAAGAGAAAATATAAATGCTAAGGCTTCAAGAGTTTAGAGGTGCTGTGCCTTAAACCCAAGCTCAATGATTTAAAATTGCAAGGAGCATTATAATCTATATCCATAAACTGTCTGCCTCATGTTGACCTAACATTTCCTTGTGCATTCCTCTGATAAGCATGTTAGTAATTACTCCTTTTAAGTTAATATTTTATATTTATTATATGTCATATAATGTAAGTTAGATTTGATAGTAAAAATAGGAGAATTTGGAATGTACCAACAAATAAAATAGTTATGAAGAATAATCCATGATTTTTCCCAGGATTCAATCTATTAGTTTTTACATTTATTTATTTAATAACCACAGAGGGGTTGTTCTCCTAGCATTACAACTTAGTAATTGATAGATCAAAGTTTCACTTCTCAGGTAGACCAATATCCACCTCGCACCAATATCCAGTTCTCCTTTTTTATTTTTTTTTTCCTGTGTCCTTATAGAAGACTGACTCATTTGGCCGATATAATATAAGCATAAGAGATATGTGACATTTTGGACTTGAGACAGCAAAGAAGGCTTCATGATTCTTCAGTCTGTTTCCTCCTATGAAGCATTGTGTTGAGAATAAAGATTCATGATATTAAGGCCACCATGTTCACTGAGTCACAACATGCAGGATCAGTGTGCTGGAGAATTTGCATGAGTCAGAAACTAATTCTACAGTATTAATTCAGGTTAGTTGGAAGATTGATGCTTCTTCTGGGACTGATACTTTTCGGAATCAATATCCTTCTCATCCTAGTGATATTTGTCTTTCGCCTTTAATACAATTGAATACATCTGTATTTCTTTTTTTTTTTAGAAAAACGTTTCCTAGCTTCAATTATGAACAATTCACAAATAGAAAATGTACATATTTAAAGTATACAATGTGATGTTTTGGCATACATATACATTATAAAATAATGACCATAATAAAGCTATTTAACATATCCATTACCTCACATAGTTATCTGTGTGTGTGTGTGTGTGTGTGTGTGTGTGTGTGTGGTAAGCACTATATGATCTACTCTGTTAGCACATTTCAAATATACAACTTGCTATCATTAACTATAACTATCATGTTGTATATTAAATCCCCAAAACTTACTCATCTTTTCCCACAACTTCATCCTTTCACCAATGTCTCCTCATTTCCCCTTATTCCCAGTCCTTGGCAATTACTATTTTACTTTCTACTTCTATGAGTTTGCCTTTTTTAGATTCCACTTATAAGTTAGATCACATAATATTTATCTTTCTGTGCCTTGCTTATTTCACTTAGATTTCCTCCTCCTCCTCCTCCTCCTCCTTCTTCTTCTTCTCCTTCTTCTTTTTCTTCAAAGATTGGTTTATTTGAAAGAGAGAGAGAGAACACAAGCAGGAGTAGTGGGAGAGAGAGAAGCAGGTTTCCCACCAAGCAGAAAGCCTGATGTGGGGCTCAAACTCAGAAACATGACCTGAGCCTAAGGAAGACACTTAACGACTGAGCCACCAGGTGCCCCTAGGTTTCCTTCTTTTTAAAGCCTGAATAATATTCCACTAAATTTAATTCCATTAACTTACTTCTGTTTAGTGATAATGCTATTCTGTGGTGAGAGATTGGAAACATGTAAAGAACAGAACTCTCTTGCATTCAGGTTTGGAAAGAACAGATGCTGCCCAGATGCCACTGATCAAGGGACTATAGAACTTGGCTCTTCTGTTTCATTTTTCTTTTCTTTTCTTTTCTTTTCTTTTCTTTTCTTTTCTTTTCTTTTCTTTTCTTTTCTTTTCTCTTTCTTTCTTTCTTTCTTTCTTTCTTTCTTTCTTTTTTTTTTTTCCGCAGCACAAAAAACAAACAAACAAAAACAAAAAACAAGTGGCATGCTTCTCCTCAGTAGTAGAATGTGGTGTGAGGTTGATTACCTGGCCATGACAGAACAGGTTTTAATGACTGTGGGTTCACCACTGGATAGTGGCAGATTATGAGGCTATAGCAGCCCAGGTGTTTGGATCAGCAGCCATAGCTATGGTGATAAAGAGCAGGAACCGGGGATTTCTCCCTGCAAGGACTTTTTTTTTTTTTTTTTCACCTAACGTTTGTATACTTAGAGAAGAAATTAAACCTAAGTATACACCATTATAATTATGATATTAGGTCTAAAAAGAAATGATTATGATGAGAAAACATGAAAATATTACAAATTTTTAGAAAGTGACAAAAACTACAAACATCACAATCCATGAAAATAAAACTTTTGCTAATTAACTTTAGCCTGAGAGTGCTATAATATTTTCTACGTTTTTGCTGCATATGCTTAAATTACCAACAATTATGTTACAGTTTAAATATATTCTATAGAAAGGACAGAAAGATCTTTCATTCCTGGTTGACCAAAATATGTCTTTAATTTATCACTTGTAAAAGTTAACTTCAGATTTATTTCTTATTTAGATATTTTTCCTTTCAGATTTGCTCATCCTAATTTTATGATTATTTTTAAAAATATTTTTAAAAGGTCTTCAAGATTTATTTATATATTTATTTATTTATTTTTTAGTTTTTAACTTTTTTACAGTAATTTCTACACCTAATGTGGGGCTCGAATTCATGACCCTGAAGTCAAGAGTCGCATGTTCTTTTGACTGAGCCAGCCAGGCAACCCTAGGATTATTATTATTTGTTCAATTTAGAAAGAAAACTTCTGTTGAGATGTTTTATGGGGTCTCCAAGATGTGTAAAATTTTCCAAAAGACAAGTTTCTTGTGTCATTATTTCAAACATTTTTTTTTCTCCTCCTCTGCTTACTCACATGCTAGGGACAGGTCCTGGAGGGCATGCTCACACTGTGTTATTAACTCTAACCCTGCACATGAATCAGCACAGTGGGCATAAGAAGCATTCTTAGAGAATATTGTAATGGTGTGGATATAGTGAGAGAAAGAAATCATGTATAAAAAGAGAAATCTAGAGGGAGGTTACTGCAAAATCGTGTAAATATATCCTACTAAACTCAACTAAATAGATATCCCCCTCAGCCAGATCCCAGCAATCACTTTAGCCAGCACAAGTTTCACTGTGTAGAAGGTAGAGAGTGGGGACTTTAGGGGATGAGAGAAGGGAAAGTAGAGAAGAGAAGAAGGATATGATGATTCTATCAGGGAAACAGATCAACAGATCACACACACACACACATGGGTAGCATGTGAGAGATTTATTTTAAGGAACTGGCTCACATGTATGTGGGGTTGGCAAGTCTGAAATATGTAAGGCAGTCCAATAGGTTAGAAAGGGTTTAATGCTGCAGTTTTGAGGGAGAATTTTTTTCTGGAAACCTCAGTTTTAATTCATAAGGCCTTCAACTGGCTGAGTCCCCCTTATATTTTGGAGGGTAATCTCTTTACTTAAAGTGAACTGATTGTAGATGATAGCCACATCTACGAAATAGCTTCAGAGTAACCTAGAATTCTGCTTGATTAAGTAAAGGGGTATTGTAGCCTAGACAAGTGGACACAGAGTAACAACATGAACACATTGCTAGCCTTAACAATAAATCCATGACTATCTCATAAATTTTTCAGAACAGAAAATGCAGAAGAGTAGTAGTTAGCTACAATACCGAGAGGCACTGCATTTTGAGATAAAGTTTCAGAACATAATAAGAATCCAATGTTGTGCTTTTGTGTCAGGGTCTGACACTGAAACGGCTCGTTGGGGAAACAGGTGCCTTTGCAGATGATGATTTTGGACTGGACCCTTTATCTTTTAGAAATTGAAATTATATTCACCTTAAGAGTAGCACTTAAGCAGGGCATAAATCTTAGAAATAACTTGGTAGTGGTTTAGTCAAGGAGTCTCTTTATTTGAAAAAACTTCTGTAAATTATCACTGGAAAAACAACAAAGGACATGGCTGTAAGACCCCAAGTGACTGAAAATGACAGGAGTCTGATACTGCACATTGTTTCATTTTCTATCTGTTCTTCATACACAAACTTCTTTTACAGTTTAACACTTCAATTAAAAATAAAAATTCTTTTCTAAAAAGAGTTGAGATTCTGGGAAGATGGATATAACTAGATGATTAAATGCTTCAATATATTGAAGAATTCATGGGAGTGCAGAGAGGTTCAGTGAGAAGAGGTAGGAAAGAGAAGCAATAGCATAGCAGGAGTGAGAAAGAAAATACATATATTAGCAAAAACAAAATTTATAGTAGGCAAATGAACTTTAGGGCTGTTGAAAGAGGAATTAATTTTTTTTAAGGCACAAAATCCTCATAGGGAAGAGAAAAAGTTGTTAAATATCAATTTACATTAGATAAGAGTTTTGCAATATAGTACAAAAAAGAACTCTGAAGCTTTATTCTGTTATTGTAGCTAGCTTATGCTGTAGAAGAAAGAAAATAAATCAAATGTATTTATTTAATCTTTTTTGTCAGTAATACCCAGGGTGAAGAATTCATTTGTAGCTTTTTCGCCGCTGAGTTGCATCTTAGAACTTCACATATATTAAAGTGAAATGTAATGCCTTTTGATCCTAAGACTTCAGGATACAGTTCACTTCTATTTATGAAAAAAAGATGGTTTCTGCATAATAAAAATGTCACAGAAATTGTGAATCTATTAACTATCAAAATAAAGATTTTTACTATTTTTGTTTATAGAATATATCTATTTAATTTTTAAATTTTTATGTGACTCACATTTCTTTTCACATTCAGTTACAGAAGGTAGATAAGTCCTCATAATTCCAATATATTTTTAGAAAAATTTAGGAAATTGTATTACAACAGCAAAAGAAAATACTTTTGTATTTTCCTTTAAGCTGTCATTGGGCTAATATTTACTTTTTAGTCAGATAATGATCAGCTATAGAATCAAATATATTTTGTCTTTAAACTTTTCTATTCTTGAAAAAATAGGCAGTATAAAATAGAAGAAAACTCAATGAAAAAATATAGCATATTAAGAATTGCATCAATTTATACTTAATAAAAATTTCAGAAACGTGGATCATTAATGCATTAATGGAGACTCAAAAAGGATGAGTGAATAATACATTAAAATATGGATGAACCTTAAAAATGTTAGGCTAAAGGAAAGAAGCCAGACATAAAAGGCTACATATTGTATGGTTTAATTTCTATAGAAAGTCCAGAATAGGAAATCCATAGAGAGAAAGATTGTCTCCACTATCTCTGTTGCAAGAGAAGAGAGACATGGAAAGATTAATGCCAGCAAGTACATGCTTCTTCATGGAAGTGACACATATCTACTCCTATCTGCACATAATGTCTGTTTCATAGCAAATAACATGGACATGTCTACCACATAAGGTGAGACAGTGTATGTCCCCATCTCAGAAGAGCCAGACATCTTGATGAATGGTACTAGGTTCTAAAACAATGTATTTTTTTAAATGTCATATTTTTAGCTATGGTCATCTGTTACTTAGTCAAAAAGTTTATTTTATTTAAAAATACTATTCTATCAAGAAAGAAAAAAAGAACAATAATTATTGATAATCAGTTCATAAAATCAGTTATAAAAATCAGTTTATTATAATCAATTTATAAATGTTAAGAATAAAAACAGTTTTATAAACCTATTATCAAACTCTATACTTACCAAGATTTTTATTATGCAGTGAAAAAGGATGGAAAGTAAATATAAGTCTAATCAAATTGGTTATCTCCAAGTTACAAATAAGTATTCTTATTTGTAATTCTATTCTTATACTTTTCTAGACTCTTATTCTATTTATATACTTTTCTAGACTCTTCCCATAAATTTTCTAAAATGCATATTTATGATAAGCAATAAAGCATTAAATGTTATTTTTAATGTGATTAGTGTTTTTGAATTGCGCATTAAATTTTAGCTCTTTACTGATCTAGTATTTTGATCCCATAAATGATATTTTGTAAACATTATTAATGTTTATAAAGGACAGAATTACCATAATTTCTTCTTATAATAATATACATAAAATTTTAGTAATAATATGGTTAAAACATTTTTATGGCCAAATAATAGTGTAGTTTGGTGTAGATACATGTGTAACATATGTTTATTTATAATGTATATTTATGTTTCTTCACTTAATTTGAAATAATGTTATTTTTAGATACAAAGCAGCAAATAGTAGGGGAAAGAGCAGTAAATAGGACTAGAAGGCAAAAGGGCCTATGCCAGAACCTAGAAGGAGAGTCTTGTGGAAGAGATCACCTTGAGATGCAGTGATAATTCAGTCCAGAGACAGAGCCAGCACATCACTGTGTTGGGTCATGGATGGACCCAGGAGAACAAGTACCCTGACATTACCATGCTCTCTTTTCTTATCACCTTCTGGGGCTCCCATTAGCTGAAACTTTCTGGTAGTAAATGTGCATGGGTGCCTTTTGAAGTTGTCATATGGATCAGGCTTGAAGACTTTGATAAGAGGGTAGGATGGAGAAGTGTACCATGAAGGCAAACGGAAGCTATTTGGAAAATGTAGAATCACCAACTCATACTCAAAGGAAACCTACTGAAAACATTTTTTTTTTAAATTTTCAACATAAGAAAAGAGAAAAGGAGTAAGTAATTTTTTAAAAGGTAACAGTAATTAGAAAACCTAATTAAAATGATAATGCATTAGTAAGGAATTATAAGTTTTCTCTAAAGAAAAACTATTTTGGAATGAAAAATGCATCATGTATATGAATATTTACAGAATAACTCCATAATTTTTCTTTTTTGCCTGTGAGTTCAGTGTGGGAAATGCAAATCAAATCTGTACATTAAAAATGGACAGATAAATGTAAAAGACAAATAATCCTTTTTCTCCAGTAAATTACAAGCGATTAAAACTTTTGGAGACAATTTCTGTATACATCGAATATGTACAAAATTTACTTTGCCCAATTAAATAAATAGGCACAATTTAAGGGATGACCTTAGAGAACAGAAGAAAAGATAAGATCAAGTAACCATTTAGATAGTTTAAATGTGGAAACAAGGCACTTACTTTGCATGTAGATCGTAATTTGCTTCATTGCATGTATTAATTGTGGCAAAGATTGTTTGCTGAACTGTGCAGATTTATGCCCCCTTTCTATTGTGCAGAGTTGAGGGAGTTTCCACCTGCCAGGCACTTCATTTCCCAGCTCCAAATAAAACCGTAATACCATTGTATACCGGGTGGTAGACAGGAGTGCTGTGCACATCACTGGGGGTTTCAGGAGGTGACTGCACAATCCTCCAAAATTTCTTTTTCTAGACGAACAACTAAATGTGGGGGACTATGAGGACCTGAGGCATTGTGGAGTCATTAAATGATAAGAACTTCGGTCCCAGAGTCATCCTTTAGTGGAGAGTTGTCCAGAAGGACCACTTGATGAGAAATATTAGCATTTTACTTATCATGGGAAAGAAAAAAAAATGCTGTGTTAATGCAGTGAGACTTTGGAGTTGTTTTTTTCAGTAGCTAATGCCAATTATCCAGTCTAAAAATGTAAGTGATATTAATCAAAAGAGGAAAAAATTAAAATAAAAAAGGAGTCAGAAGCAATTCTAGACATGATCAGTGCTAATGTTTACATATACCATATATAATATATACATTTATATGATTATAGGGTATGTATACTTTATACATAATAAAGTGCAAAAATTTTGTCTACTGTGCACAGTCTGTTCAAAATCATTCTACGAGTTTGATACCTTTTAGAAATTGTATTTTATAGTCTAAAATGTACATCTGATTCTATCTTTGTAAATTAAAGTTTTATATTACAATTTTCAGCTTTTCATCATTTTGCTTGGCATATATTGAGCAAATTAATGATAAGTCATTGTTTGTGCTAATGTCACTATTAGGATTATCATTTTGTTTGTATACATTACTCGTCACCTTTTACTTGCCTTTTTGCATGTCTGGTTATTTTTTTGAAAGCCATAGCATCTTCACAGTCTTTTCTGCCATCTAGGCCTTTCCCTCTCCCTTTTAAGAATGTAGGGTAAAGTTCTGATCTCAAATAGAGATTGAAATGGTATGTGTCTATACCCATTTAGATAGTTTAAATGTTCGGTCTTCATAAGATTCAATCTGGTCCCTCTCTGTTCTTGGGGCATGCTCTTAGGATATTTCAATTTTAGGATTGAGATTTTGTCAGAGCTCTCTTTCTTCAGCCCAGAAAACCTGGGAGATTTTGACCTGATATGTCTCATTGCTTCTAATCTTAGTGTACCCCATGTCAGAGAACACTCTCCCAAAAAAATAAGGCATGGTCCTTTGAAATATAAATACATTTGTGGTGCTTACAAGAAATTGTATGTTTAGCTCTCCAGTTTCCTGATTCCTCCTGCTTCTAAATCTTTCAGATATGCTGAAGAGAAAATTAACTGTGTTTTGAGGCAGGCTCCATTTCTCTGGTGAGATCTGTGCTAAGTATGACATAATCATAGGAGTTGTTGGTTTACTTGTAAACAAAACCACCATAGTCTCTCCTCTTGCAGATGGAGATTCAGAATTTGTTCCTTGAGGAAAACTGGCTATATATGGGCATTTTCTTTTCTTTCTTTCTTTTTTTAATGGGTTTGCTTTTTTTTTTTAAGATTTTATTTATATATTAGAGAGAGAGCAGAGCAAATGAGAGAATATAAACAGACAGTGGGGAGGGACTCACCATCGAGCAGGGAACCCGATGTAGGGCTCGGTCCCAAGACCCTGACATCATGACCTGAGCCAAGGACAGACACTTAATTGACTAAGCCACCCAGCCACACCTGTATTTGGGTATTTTCAAGTTGTCTATTTCTTCCATCAGCCCTGGAAAGTTTTAAGAGAATGACAGTTTTACTTACTTTCAGTCAAGTTCTTCAACATGGAGCAAGTCTGACCCAGAGCCAAGCCCCTCCTTGGTCCTAGTTTATAATTAGCCAAAGTCACCAAGAAGAAAATAGTCAACAATAGGATAACCAGCTTTCCTAAGAAGAGTCCCCCATATCTGGAATTCCAATTCTATTCATTATTTCTCTTAGTATCTAGGAAATTATGATTTTTGGCAATGGACTGAGCTTTTCTAATTGTTACAATGGAACTGTTAATGTTCTCATGATCTACACAATATGAATATGAATATATGAATTAAACACATTATGAAGGTCATATACATCAGTTAAATGTATTCTGAAGTTCATAGATATATTAATAGAAGTTAACAGCTTCTGATATGTCTCATTGCTTCTAATCTTAGTGTACCCCATGTCAGAGAACACTCTCCCAAAAAAATAAGGCATGGTCCTTTGAAATATAAATACATTTGTGGTGCATCTTCAACGTTTCTAGTGGCTTCTGTGCACATTTAAATAAATCCATAGACTCTCCTCTGGCTTAAAACATTGTATTTATATGATTCCAGATGGGCATTCTGACTTTTTAATTTCTAGAAGTTCCAACAGGAATTTCATATCCTTAAAATAGGTTCCCATTATTAGGTTTTCCTATTATGACACCTATCACCCATGATTACAATGCCTCACCCAAACTCTATCCTACCTTTTTACCCATGCTTAACACCCACAGACCACATTTTTATGTCTGAAAACCCCAAGCTTATTTTCATCTCAGTTCTTTATAATTTGCTTATACTTAGCCTACAACTGTAGAACTGGCAAGCTAATTCACTACTGTTTAAGAATTCAATCAAATGTCACTTCTCTGAACACCTTACTTAAATTAGCCTCTTCTCATCATGCTCAACTACACTATTTTATTTCCTTTATAACACTCAACCTTATTTGATGTTCTCTTTTTATTTGCCCATTCTCTGCAGCATACATCTAAAATGTAAGGAAAGCTATAACAAACTTTCTTGTACCATTTCCTTTTGCCATTTGTCAAATTATTTTGATAATAAATATTTGAAGTGAGTCAACTTTTATATCAAAGTACATAGTACTTTGTCTTTGACTCATTGTGCTACATTTTTAGGGAAATTTTTTTTTTCAATTTACATCTATTCCAGATGAATGTGGAAGTTCAGTAAAGTATTAACTACAAAGAAAATAACAAAATATTATATTGTTTTTTATTTAAATTCCATGATCTTTAGTGATTAAATATTTTTGGATATTTATATAAGTAAAGGAAAGTTAAATTTGAATTTCCCGTGTCTCAACTTTTTATGCCTAAGAAAAAAATTTTACATAATAGAGAACATTTTCCATATGTACACAGATCTATCTTTATATATTATATGACTCAGATTCAAAATACAGTTTATATGAGTGAACCATTCAAATTCAAACCTACACAATGAGGTAATAGTGACTAAAATAAAAATATTTTTGTAGTTTCAAAGTACTTCAGAAAAATTAATTCAAATATAGAAATGAGGTTTTTTAAAGTTTTTATTCAAGTTTCAGTTAAATAAAGTGTAATATTAGTTTCAGGTATTCAATATAATGATTCAACACTTCTTACATAACACCTGGTTCTCATCACAAGTGTACTCCTTAATCTCCATCCCTTATTTAACCCATTTCCTGCCTACTTCCATTCTGGTAACCATCAGTTTGTTCTCTACAGTTAGGAGTCTGTTTTTTGGTTTGCCTCCCCCTCTCTTTTATTTTCCCTTTGCTCGCTTGTTTTGTTTCTTAAATCCCACATATGAGTGAAATCATATGGTATGGTACTTGTCTTTCTCTGATTTATTTTACTTAGCATAATACTCACTAACTCCATCCATGTTGTTGCAAGTGGCAAGATTAATTCTTTTTTGTTCCTAAGCAGTATTCTTTCTTATGGCTCAGATATCTTCTTTATCTATCCATCTGTTGATGGAAAGTTGGGCTGCTTTGATATCTTGGCAATTGTAGATAGTAGATAATGTTGCTGTAAACAGCAGGATGCATGTATCCTTTTGAATTGGCATTTTTTGCATTCTTTGGGTAAATACCTAGTCATGCAATTGAGGGATCATAGGGTAGCTCTATTTTTAACTTTTTGAGGAATCTCCATACTGTGGTGTACAGTGACTGCACCACTGTGCATTTCCACCAACAGTGTAGAAGGGTTCCCCTTTCTCCATATTGCTACCAACATCTGTTGTTTCTTGTACTGTTCACTTTAGCCATTCCAACACCATCACATGAGGTGATATTTAATCATAGTTTTGATTTGTATTTTCCTGATATCAGTGATGTTGAGCATCTTTTCATGTGTCTGTTAGCCATCTGGAAGTCTCCTTTGGAGAAAAGTCTATTCATGTCTTCTGACCATTTTTTTTTAATTGGATTATTTGTTTTTATGGGTGTTAAGTTTGTAATTTTTTAATATATTTTAGATATTAGCCCTTTATCAGGTATGTCATTTGAAAAGATCTTCTCGCTTTCTGTAGGTTTCCTTTTAGTTTTGTTGGTTGTTTCCTTTGCTTTTTATTTTGATGAAGTCCCAATGGTTTATTTTTGCTTTTGTTTACCTTGCCTAAGGAGACATATCTAGAAGAAAGTTGTTACCACTGATGTCAACGAGGTTACTGATTGCGTTCTACTCTAGGATTTTAATGGTTTCCTGTCTCACATTTAGTTCTTTAATCCATTTTGAATTTATTTTTGTGTATGGTATAAAAGAGTGATCCAGTTTCATTTTTTTGCATGTTGCTGTACAGTTTTTCCAACCACCATTTGTTGAAGAGACTGTTTTCCATTGGATTTTTTTTTTTTCCTGCTTGTTGAAGATTACTTGACCACAGAGTTGTGGTTTCAGTTCTGGACTTACTATTCTATTGGTCTATATGTCTATATTTGTGTCAGTACCATACTGTCTTGATCCTTACAGCTTTGTAATATAACTTAAAGTTTGGAATTCTGATCCCCCCAGGTTTTCTTTCCCTTGTCAAGACTGGTTTGGGTATGCAGAGTTTTTTGTGATTCTATATAAATTTTAAGATTGTTTGTTCTAGTTTTTGAAAATGCTGTTGGTATTCTGATGGGGATTGCATGAAATGTGTAGACTGCTTAGAAGTGAATTCTTACTTCCTTTCCTAGATTAGATGGGGGTCAAAAGAGTTTATTTCATTTTAATGCCATCAATTGTATTTATTACCAAGACTTGTTATTCCTTAGTAAGGCCAAAAATTGACATATGCATTTTTAATCCAGTTGCTGACTTATGAGTGGTATATTTAATATTTTTCTTTTTTCTTTCTTACTTCACCTCATCATTATGACTTCTAAAAAAAATCTTAATCAAGCAGAAATATGTTTGTTTTCTGTCAGTATGAAAAGCACCTATTACAAAATAAAAAAGGCCTGATTTTACCCCTGCCCAACTATCACATCTTCTAAATATGAATTTGATGCAGCTGATGTATCTGCATTAATAACATCTGCTGCTTTCATCACTAAATTCCACCCACTGCTTAATGCCTGGAGCTTCAAAAATATGAGAATTAGCTAAAAGAGTCTCAAGTTAAAGAAAAAAAAATGAAGCTTTGAAAACATGTATTACCACCTATAATCTTTCATAGTGAGAAAAATCATAGCCCCCAGCCATACATAGAATACATCAAATTCCTTAACAGTTGAGGAAATTTAAATCAAGGAAATTATTGGGGGAAAGTTAAATCTATGTTTTGTTGTTGGGTCAAATGAAGACTAAGAGAATAAAATAATGAGTGTCATAAATGTGATGTTTATGGTCTGAAAAGAGGACTCATTTCAAAGTGATGCATTCAACTATACAAAACAGTAGATAATTTTTAAATAAGGAATATTTAAACTAAATTAAACATTAAATGGAGGTGATATGATTGGAGATTTATATATATATGACTCATTTTCATATATGCATTGTATATATACATCGCATATATGAAAATGAGTCTTTTAACCTATTTATCTTCAGTATGTGAAGATTATGGAACAGAGAATACACCAGAAGGGATATAAGTAGGTAACCATAGACATTATATTGCAGTTATATCTTTAGTTTTAAAAACCCCTTTTACTATACAGTAAATATACATAAGAACTATTTGTTCTCCTTAATGCCATTCACTGAAGATATACTTGTTGATTTTATTTGTCCATTATGAAACATATTAAGAGTAGAATTATCCTTGAAACCAAAGTCAAGTTATACATAACTTACAGGAGTTGATCATAGACACTTATTTACTTTTTTAAATGAAATATAATGGACATGTAACATACTAGTTTCATGTGTACAACATAATTATTCCATATTTGCATATACTGCAAGGTGATCATAATAAGACTAGTTAATATCTATCACCATACAGGGTTATAAATGATGAGAACTTTTAAGATTCCCCTCTCTCTTTTTTCTTTTTTTTCCCACTTTATAATGCAAGTTCATACACATTAGATTAGAGCCAGCTCTATTCAGATGTCAGGGTCTTGGTTAAGGGATTTTCTAAGTGAGATTCTTTTCTTATATGCTTATCTAAATATCTCCTTTGTCTTCATTTACAGATTACTAAGATTCTTTTGGTCCAGTGAGATTATTATCTTCACTTTCAGAATTCATAGGTCCATTTTGTTGAATTGCACATTTTCTCCCCACCATTCTGCCCAGCAGCATCCTTCATAACACTACTAACACTACCATTGTACTGGTTAAGTGACTTATAGATCCTTCTCATTAGGAGTTTGAAACATTCTCCAGAATTTGGAAATGTATGTACTAAATACATAGTAAGCCACAGATTATTTTTTGGACTCCAAAAAATGCTAAAATATTAAGTTTCTAACTGTAAATTAATGCTTCCAAGTATAACTTCTAACATTTCTAACTGTAAATTAATTTACATTTTCCAACTATAAATTAAAATTATTAGTTGATAGTTTCACCAAAATGAACCATATATAATATTTAAAATATATACAAAATTTAAAAAATATGTCATCCTATTGGGACCCAAATTTCAAATGATGTTAGTGAATTTACTTTTTATGTGACTACTATGCAATTTAAATTGTTGTCTGATATATACAGGCTTCATAGACTATTAAGACACATAACCTGATTCATCAACTAAAATTTTATTCAGGATCTGAAATCAATGGCAGGCTTAATGCCTTTTAAAATAGATAGCACTGTTTTAATTAAAAATGTCAGCAATGTAATTACTCCTTAAGCAAAAGGCCACAGAGAGGAAAATTGGATGATACTTAAATTGAGCATATGAGAAAATTAATTTGCGTTAAAAAAGTAGCAATTAGATATTTCCATGGCAGCATGAGAGATCACAATTTTGTCTTTTACTCTTTTGCAAAGTAGAATTTTTTTTGGTATTTATTTATTTTAAAGGAACACTAAACCAACAGAAGTATGGAAAATAGCTCTAGTTGCAAAACCCAAAAACGCACACTATCTTAAAATATTTCTACGATATTTCACATTGCACTTAACCCTTTCAGTCTTTTGTTTCTTTATTCCCAAAATAGATTACTTAAACTAAAATTTTAAATCTACTTCCAGTCTAAAATGCTGAAGTATTTATAGAGTTCTTGTGGTTTCTTTCATGATTGCTAAATATGTACTGCTTGATATCTGAGCAGACTGATCATTTAGCATTTAGTCAGCAAGAAGAAACAGTTGTCTTTCCCTTAAATTCCATTATACTATGTACACAGATTCTTCATTTTCAGTATCCCTTTATAGTTTATAAAAATGGAATCTCAAAATAAATAATTGTCTATTTATATATAATCCTGACATAAAAACCTCAAAGAAGACATAGCTGGATTTACTTGATTGAAGAACTTTATTTTTGTGACTCATAATTGTTGCATTATAATTTTATAAATACAACGAAAGTAGACCCATCATTTAGACACATTCTGCAATGAATCTCTAGATTTACTAGGATCAATCTCTATCTTGTCTTTCAATGCTTACTGTTTGTCTTTTCTAATAAAGACTGTGCCATAACTGATAGATGGATGAAGTACATGGTTATCTAGTAGATTTAAAACACTATACCATATTACTGACCACAGGTCATAGTCATGATCACCTTTCCTTATCATTCACCCGGGCCAGATTTCATACCACAAGGAAAAAAGTAATGATACCTATTTTCTATTTATCTAGTTATCAAGGATTCCTCTCTCTCTCTGAAACCTTGTTTCATTCCATTGCTTCTAGAGAAAAGTAAGACTATACCATGTAAGCAAAAATATTCATGTGCCAGTTGTGCCATATTTTACTAAAGATACATATAGAATTATGTTATAAAACATTAAAATAATGAAATAAAATGTTTCCACATAATATGAAATATCCATATACATTTAGTGGGATCTGACTTGAAGCCTTATATTATTGTTGAAGAGCAACGTTTAAATGTCACTAATAATTGAGGTATTGTTTTCTTATTTTCATACTTCAATACACTTCTTGGTTTAAGCATTTCTAAATTTACTACTGTTTCAAATCCATCTAACTTCATCAAAAAGTCATTTTTTTCTTCTAAATAAACTTTCCATTTTTTTCTAGGTATTTATGAGATAACATTATTTTAAAATTCACTTTTTCTTATAACAGATGTCATCAGAGGTTATTTTTGTTTTTTTCAAGTTTTTATTAAAATTTGTTAATTAACATACAATATAATATTAGTTGCAAGTGTAGAATTTAGTGATTCATTATTTACATGCAAAACCTGGTGCTCATCACAAGTGCCTTCTTTTGCCTCCCCCTCTTTTTTTTCACCTATGTTCATCTGCTTTGTTTCTTAAATTCCATATATTAGTGAAGTCATGGTATTTGTCCTTCTCTGACTGACATGTTTCACTTAGCATAATACTGTCTAGCTCCATCCATGTTGTTACAAACAGCAAAATTTCATTATTTTTTATGGTTGAATAATATTCCATTATATATAATGGAATATTTTATACACACACACACACACACACACACACACACACACACACACTATGTCTTCTTTATCCAGTCCTCAGATATTATTGAATTATAATGTCTTCTCTTGGAATCAAGTGGGTCAAAATTTAAGGAGACAAGAGTGATAATATGATGATGTCTTGGTAAAATAAGACTATGCTTATACTGTATTTCTTATCATGGCAGCCCTGTGTGTGGATTTTCCAGGTGGCACTCATCCTCATCCATCAGTGATTAAATCATAAAGGAAATGCAAACATAAATTTTTCCTCATATTTTTCAGTGTTGCCTATCATTTGAAATACCTTTAAATTTCAGTTAAGTTATTTACTTTTAAAAATATAACTTAATTCCCTTTATTTTTATTTTTTTCTGGAAAAGAAAGACCAAAGTACTGAAATTTTGTATACTTACTCTTGTCTGTCTGTTTTGGATTAGGTCAAATGTGAATATTTGAAGGCTCTCTCAGGGGGGCCAGTAAGGATATGGCTGACACAGAAATATATGCCTGCAACTATAGTTAAAATATAAATAACCATATAATATAAAGTATAAATAAAAATATAATATAAAATATAAATAACAATAAAAGTATATAAATTGAAATTTGAAATTGATAATTACAAGAATATATGGGAGAAATGAAAATAAAGCAATTGGGAATGGATGTGCCATGTGATCATAGCGAAATTTAAGGAGATACAATTGATAACGGGATTCACAGTGATAGGATGGTCAGAGAAAGATGATTCAGTGAAAACTCTTGAGAAAGGATGTTCGGAAAAATGGGAGTAAAAACCTTGATGTCCTGAAGTCATAAAAAGAAAGGACAGCATCACAATATAGAAAGACATGCCAATAATATAAAATAATAATTAAAATGTATCCATTCAATTGAACAATTGGTAGGTTTATGGGGGTCACATTTATGAGTCATTCACTGCAATGGTAAAAATAGATGCTTAAATGCAGTAAGTGAAAAAAGCTGATGAGGTGATAAACTGATTATATAGTTTGGATAACCTTCACTGGCAAACTAAATGTAGGCAAGGAAAGAGCAGAGTAAGTATTGGAGGAGGAAGGAGGGGTGTATAGGAGGTTTTTTTTTCAGCCTGATGGAATTTTATTTTGTATATTCAGGAGGAAGCATGATCCCTGACAGAGAAAATGTAGGTGGTAACAGGAATTGCCTGCAAAAGTAATCATGTAAGATGAGTAGGTCAAATTTTTTACACAGTTACTTTCAGTAAAATTATGAAGGTATTACACTGAGCTGATACCAAGAATGAAGTATAAAAGAAGTTATGTACAAGACTCATGTTTGGATTCTGACCTGATGTATTTCCCTTTGTCAAAATACTTGCATACTAAATTTTACAACTCTAAATAAAATGCAAATGGCACCCCTCAGCTGTGCCCAAGCTTCCTCAGTAGTAGTGCCTATGTCTGGGTGGTGGCCATAGCCCAAAGTCATATTGGGGTTATACCAGGTTAGTATTCCCTCAGGAAGGAAGTAGTGTGTATGACTGGCTACAGTCTCAACATTTGCACTGGGTACTGGATGAACAATAGGATGACATAAAAGCCTGGGGTTCTTTGACTACAGAAGACTAGATATTTATTCTGACTCAGAGTGTCTTAAAGAATGGTTGAAGAAGGCTAGATGTATATCAATGGGGGATAAGGCAGGCAATGAAGACTACAAGACTTGAAGCACAAGAAGGATTCACCATACCATTGCTGGCATAAGAACAGAAACAGCTATATTTTGCGGAATGTAGGTGTCCTCTAGAAAGCATAGAGACAGCCACCTTTGTTGCTTATACTTACAATGGACAATAAGAGACTATTTTAGAATCTCTTTATGTCCTAGTAAGTGATTTTTTTTTCATACTTTCTAAACAAAAGACTAAATCTTCATGAGAAAATTGAGTGATTGTTAAGCTGCCTGGGACCTACAATTATGGTCATCCATGCTTCAAAGAAAGAGAAGATGAGAGGATAGGAACTTTTAAAACATGTCTCACAAGTTAGTTGATCTGGGTTTGGTGGTTTTTTGAATCATTTGTGATCACTGTGTCTTTAATATTAATCTTTGTGATAATATCTTCCTCTAGGTGTATGGATGTTTGTATAACCATACGCTTACTCTGTAATTGGAGCATTTTCAGCATCTCATTTTAAAGGTCAGGGCATTGTTAATTGTTATTAAATACCTTTTTGTGGGAGGTCTGCACTGGACATTCCTTGGCTTGGATTCTTCTGTTTATCTGCTTATCTCTATAAGCACAGAGATTAATTATGCCTAGATAGGGCCCTGGATATATTCAACACTCCTATAGTGATTCTATTATAGTAGGTAATCTTTACAATTTCAGTTTTAACTAGTTTACCTCCTCTTTTTAAAGAGTGACAAGAAGTGTCAGTTGATGGTATTGTGAGGATTTATCTCACCATTTCATGGGAAAACACTAATTTTTTTGTACTTTTAAAGATGTTAGTTTTTGTTTACCAAGTCAGCCTATGTTGTTTCCAAAAAGATGAAAAAGCAATGAATGGCAATCTCTCTAATATGTATGCAATTCTTCATAATAATGGAAAAAAAAAAAAAAAAAACCCTCAACTGGTACAACTGAATGTCACTGGAAAAAATCCCCTAGAGAAATGGAAATCTGATAGCTTTATGAGAAAAAAAAAATTAAAAGGCTAATCTGTAATTCTGCTACTAAATGAATTTGAATATCAAATGTGAGTGAAAAAGGATTTTCCTTATGTTAAGCAGAATTTTAAGATGTCCCTCATGACCTTACCTGCAGGTGTTAGTCCCACGATTATGTCATGTTACATAGAAAAAAATGTTGCAGATGTAGGTAAGATTACTAAGGAGTTGACCATAAAACAGAGAAATTATTCAGATGCTGCTAATCTAATCACATGACTCTTTGAAAGCAGAAAGTTTTCTCACTGTTGGCAGAAGATGAAGTCAGAGAGATTTGAAGTACAAGAAACATATAGCATGCCACTGCTGTCTTGAAATTGGAGGGAGCATACAAAAAGAAATGCTAGTGACATTTAGAAACCAAAAGCAGATACTGGCTGACAGCCAGACATGGAACAGGGACTTCAATCCTAAAATGACAAGAAACTGAATTCAGCCAACAACCCAAGTAATACTGAAAGAATTCTTCCCCGGAGTCTCCAGATAAGAACTCAGCTTCTTGACTCAACATTTTGACTTTGGCCTTGGATATAACTAAACAGAGACCCAGCTGAGCCTGTCTGTACTTCTCCTCAACAAATACTGTGAGATAATAAAAAGATGCTTTTTAAACCATGAAGTTTAAGGTAATTTGTTACTCAGTAATAAAAAAAAAAATCTTAAACATTTCCCAAACAACACTCTCTTAAGACAATCATTTTATTTCATAACTTAAAACAGGAACAATTGCCTCTCATAATTATACTATAATAGGTCACAAAAAAGACCCCAGTGTATGATTAATTTCTATTAGAATTCTATTATTCTAGAGATATTTCAAAGGTTGACACCTTTACTAAAAAATAAATGCACTAATGGCAATTTAAGGAATCAACAAACAAATACTTTATTTCCTCATTGATGAGAAGAAATGCACTAGTAAATTAAACCTCTTCACTGGTGAATTTGCATTTTCTTTGGTATTAAATTTAAGAAAAAAATGAATACCCACCCCTATATTTGATAGACTGTATTATTTCCCTAAATTATTTCTATTCTGCCCAAACTTTCAATTTTATTTTCATACACCTCATTGACTAAACATGAGACTGACTTTGGGAGATGGACAGAAAACAGAATAGTGTGTCAAGCTCTAAAATAAAGCCGTAATAAGTATGCCCAGTTTCCCTCAGTCCTTTTGGAGGTTTTGCTACCTTCCGTGATGAAGCAGGTCCCAGGTAAATGTGGCAGCTTCAGCCTGGATTCTACCTTCAGCTGTGGTCCAACAATGAAGGTGTACAGAGGTGACTTGGACTCACACCAAAGTCTGTATTCAGCCTAGCCCAGATATACCTACATGACTACAGATGAGATAAACTTAATCTCAATCAACATGCGTATTTCTTCTAAGTATAATATAAATGCTTGATTTGTAGCCATTGATATTTTGTGAGTTTTTGTCATACAGCATTATCTGTTTTTGTTTTGGGCTTTTGGTTTATTTATTTAATATATCGCATTTATTTTTATTAACATATAATATATTATTTGTTTCAGGGGTACAGGTCTGTGATTCATCTGTTTTATATAATTCATAGTACTCACCATAGCACATAATCTCCCCAATGTCCATCAACCAGCCACCCCATCCCTCCAACCCCCCTTCACTTCAGCAACCCTCAGTTTATTTCCTGAGACTGAGAATCTTATGGTTTGTCTCCTTCTTGATTTTGTCATTTCATTTTTTAACCTCTTTTCACATATGACCCTCTGCCTTGTTTCCCAAATTCCAAATATCCGTGAGATCATATGATAATAGTCTTTCTCTGATTTATTTTGCTTAGTATAATACTCCCTAGTTCTTTCAACATCATTGCAAATGGCATGATTTCATTTTTGATGGCTGCATAATATTCAACTGTGTGTGTGTGTGTGTGTGTGTGTGTGTGTGTGTGTGTATATATATATATATTCATATACACCACTTCTTCTTCATCCATTCATCTGTTTTTGGGCATCTAGGCTCTTTCCATAGTTTGGCTGTTGTAGATATTGCTGCTATAAACATTGGGGTACACTTGCCTCTTCGGATCACTACTTTTGAATCTCTAGGGTAATTATGCAGTCCAATTGCTGGGTTGTAATGTAGCTCTATTTTCAGCTTTTTGAGGAACCTCCATACTGTTTTCCAGAGTGGCTGCACCAGCTTGCATTCCCACAAACAGTGTAGGAGGGTTCCCCTTTCTATGCATCCTCAAGAACATCTGTTGTTTCCTATCTTGTTAATATTGATCATTCTGACTGGTGTGAGGTAGTATCTTATTGTGGTTCTGATTTGTATTTCCCTGATGCCAAGTGATGTTGAGCACATTTTCATGTGTCTGTTGGCCATTTGAATGTCTTCTTTACAGAAATGTCTGTTCATGTTTTCTCCCATTTTTTGATTGGATTAATTGTTCTTTGGGTGTTGAGTTTGATAAGTTCTTTATAGGTTTTGGATCCTAGTTCTTTAGCTGGTATGTCATTTGCAAATATCTTCTCCTATTCTGTCAGTTCTTTTGGTTTTGTTGATTGTTTCTTTTGCTGTGCAAAGCTTTTTGTCTTGATGAAGTCCCAAAATTCATTTTTGCCCTTGCTTCTCTTCCCTTTGGAGACATGTATGGGAAGAAGTTGGTGGCTGAGGTCAAAGATGTTGCTGCCACAAGGATTTTGATGGATTCTTGTCTCACATTGAGATCTTTCATCCATTTTGAGTCTATTTCTGTGTGTGGTGTAAGGAAATGGTCCAGTTTCATTCTTCTGTATGTGGCTGTCCAATTTTCCCAACACCATTTATTGAAGAGACTCTCTTCTTTCCATTGGACAGTTTTTCCTGCTTTTTAAAAGATTAGTTAACCGAAGAGTTGAAGGTCTATTTCTGGGCTCTCTATTCTGTTCCATTAAACTATGTGTCTATTTTTGTGCCAGTACCATACTGTCTTGATGATTACAGCTTTGTAATAGAGTTTGAAGTCTGGAATTGTGATGCCACCAGCTTTACTTTTCTTTTTCAATATTCCTCTTGCTATTCAGGGTCTTTCCTGGTCCCATATAAATTTCAGGATTATTTGTTCCATTTCTGTGAAAAAAGCTTTGATGTGGATTGCATTAAATATGTAGAGTGCTCTAGGTAGCATAGGCATTTTAACAATATTTGGTTTTCCCATCCATGAGCATGGAACATTTTTCCATTTCTTTGTGTCTTCATCAATTTCTCTCATGAGTACTTTATAGTTTACTGAGTACAGATTCTTTGGTTAGATTTATTCCTAGGTATCTTTTGGTTTTGGGTGCAATTATAAATCTGATCAACCTCTTAATTTCTCTTTCTTCTGTCTTGCTGTTGGTGATAGAAATTCAACTAATTTCTGTGCATTAATTTTATGTCCTGACACTTCACTGAATTTCTGTGCAAGTTCTAGTAGTTTTGGAGTAGAGTCTTTTGAATTTTAGACATAAAGTATTATTTGCAAAGAGTGAGAGTTTGACTTATTCTTTGCCAATTCAGATGCCTTTTATTTCTTTTTGTTGTCTGATTGCTGAGGCTAGGACTTCTAGTACTATGTTGAATAGCAGTAGTGATAGTGGACAAAGTGAGAATGATATTCACTGTTGGTTTTTCATAGATGGCTTTTATTATATGGAGGTATGTACCCTTTATCCCTACACTGTG
The DNA here is from genome assembly GCF_010015895.1 of Lontra canadensis. Lineage (NCBI taxonomy): Eukaryota > Metazoa > Chordata > Mammalia > Carnivora > Mustelidae > Lontra > Lontra canadensis. The sequence continues at coordinate 2,308,715 of NW_022631056.1, read as the reverse complement.
GGCTGTACTTTGTCAAAAGCTTTTTCATCATCTATCAAAAGCATCATATGGTTCTTGTTCTTTCTTTTATTAATGTATTACACGGATTGGTTTGGGGATGTTGAACCAACCTTGCAGCCTAGGAATAAATCCCACTTGTTCGTGGTGAATAATCCTTTTAATGTACTGTGGGATCCTATTGGCTGTATTTTGGTGAGAATTTTTGCATCTATGTTCATCAGGGATATTGGTGTGTTATTCTCATTTTTGGTGGGCTCTTTAGTTTTGGGATCAAGGTGATGCTGGCCTCATAAAATGAATTTGGAAGTTTTTCATTTCTGTTTTTTGGAACAGTTTCAGAAGCATAGGGATTCATTCTTTTTTTTTTTTTAATGTTTGGTAGAATTCCCCTGGGAAGCCATCTGGCCCTGGGATCTTGTTTGTTGGGAGATTTTTGATGACTGCTTCAATTTCCTTGCTGGTTATGGGTCTGCTCAGATTACTATTTCTTCCTGGTTTAGTTTTGGTAGTTTATACATCTCTAGGAATGTAGAGATTGTCTTATTTGTTGGTATATAGTTGCTCATAATATGTTTTTATAATTGTTTGTATTTCTTTGCTGTTGGTTGTGATCTCTCCTCTTTCATTCATGATTTTGTTAATTTGGATCCTTTCTCTTTTGTTTTAGATGAGTCTGGACAGGGGTTTATCAATTTTATTAATTCTTTCAAAGAACCAGCTCCTACTTTCGTTGGTCTGTTCTACTTTTGTTTTCTATTTCATTGATTTCTGCTCTGATCTTTGTTATTTCTCTTCTCCTGCTGGGCTTAGACTTTATTTGTTGTTCTTTCTCCACCTCTCTTAGGTATAAGGTTAGGTTGTATATTGGAGACATTTCTCGTTTCCCAAGAAAGGCTGATGTTCTATATATTATCCTCTTAGGACTGCCTTTGCTGCATCCCAAAGATTTTGAACAGTTGTGTTTTCATTTTTATTTGTTGCCATGAATTTTTTAAATTCTTCTTTAATTTCCTGGATGACCTATTCATTCTTGAGTAGGAAGCTCTTTAGTCTTCATGTATTTGAATTCTCTCCAACTTTCCTCTTGTGATTGAGTTCGAGTTTCAAGCGATTGTGGTCTAAAAATATGCAAGGAATGATCCCAATATTTTGGTATTGGTTGATATCTGATTTGTGACCAAGGATGTGATCTATTCTGGAGGATGTTCCATGTTCACTAGAGAAGAATGTGTATCTGTTGCTTTGGGATGGGATGTTCTGAATATATCTGTGAAATCCATCTGGTGCCAGGGTGTCATTTAAATCCCTTATTTCCTTGTTGATCTTTTGCTTAGATGATCTGTCCATTTTAGTGAGAAGGATGTTAAAGTCCCCTGCCATTATGGTATTATTGTCAATGTGTTTCTTTAGTTTGTTATTAATTGGTTGCTCCCATGTTAGGGGCATAAATATTTACAATTACAATTATTAGATCTTCTTGTCAGATGGATGCTTTAAGTATAACATAGTGTCTTTCTTCATCTCTTATTATAGTCTTTGGTTAAAAAGTCTAATTTGTCTGATATAAGGATTGCCACCCCAGTTTTCTTTTGATGACCATTAGCATGATAAATGGTTTTCTACCCCCTAACTTTCAATCTGGAGGTGTCTTCAAGTCTAAAATGAGTCCCCTGCAGATAGCATATTGATGGATCTTGTTTTCTTTACCCAATCTGATATCCTGTTTTTTTGTTTTGTTTTGTTTTGTTTTTTTTGGTTTATTTATTTGTTTGTTTTTATTAGAGCATTTAGCTCATTTACATTCAGGGTAACTGCTGAAGCATAAGAATTTAGTACCATTGTATTGCCTGTGAGATGACTGTACTGTATATTTTCTCTGTTTTTGGTCTGTTACTTTTGGGGTTTTTCTTTGTTTAGAGGACCCCTTTCAATAATTTATGTAGGGCTCGTTTGGTGATTGCAAATTCTTTTAAGTTTTGTTTGTCCTGGAAACTTTTTATCTCTCCTGTTTTCAATGCCAGCCTAGCTGGATATAGTATTTCTAGCTGCATATTTTTCTCATTTAGTGCCCTGAATATATCATGCCAGTCCTTTCTGGTTTTCTAGGTCTTCATGGATAGGTCTATGGCCAATCTAGTTTCTATCATTATAGGTTACCGACCTCTTGTCCTGAGTTGCTTTCAAGATTTTCTCTTTGTTTCTGAGATTTGTAAGTTTTTCTATTATATATCAGGGTGTTGACTTATTTTTATCTATTTTGAGGGGGCTTCTCTGTGCCTCCTGGATTTTGATACCTATTTCCTTCCCCAAATGAGGGAAGTTTTCGGCTAAAATTTGTTTCAATATACCTTCTGCCCCTCTCTTTCTTCTTCTGGGATCCCAGTTATTCTAATATAGTTTCACCTTATGGTATTACTTACCTAATTCTCCACCTCGTAAACAGTAGTTGTTTATCTCTTTTTCTCAGTTTCTTTATTCTCCATCATTTGTTCTTCCATATCACTAATTCTCATTTCTGCTTCATTTATCCTAAGAGTTAGACCTCCATTTTTTTATTGCACTTCATTAATAGCCTTTTTGATTTCAGGTTAGTTAGATTTTATTTCTCCAGAAAGAGATTCTCTCATATCTTCTATGCTTTTTTTAAGCCCAGGTAGTATCTTTATAATCATCACTCTGAACTCTAATTCTGATCTTACTAATGTCCATGTTGATTAGGTCCCTGGCAGTCAGTGCTGACTCTTGAGGTGAATTTTTTCATCTTGTCATTTTATCCAGAGAATAGATGAATGAGAGAACAATATGCTAAAAGGGTAACGATGACCCTATACAAATATACACTTAACAAATCAGAAGAGACCCAAAACCGAGGGAAAAGGAAAAATAAATAAATAAAATAATTATGATCAGCCTGATGAACAGAACAGAGCCACACACTATATTTTGGGTGTATTTTGGTCTGTTAGAAGAAACTGCTTCCCAAAATTTTAAAGAAAGAAAAACATTATATAGATAGGTAGATAGATAGATATCTCCAAATATAATAATATATAACTGTATCTATATATATATACATATATATGGTTAAATACAATGAAGGGATAGCATATGGTTATAAAAATGAAAGTTAAACAAGATTTTAAAAGAAATTGATAAGATAAGTAATTGTAAAAGGAAAGAAGGAAAATAAAAAAAAAGAAAAATAGAAAAAATAAAGATAATTAAAAAAAATTACTTCAAAAGACTAAAGAATCATGCGGGGGGGCATTAATTCTATACACTGTATTCCCCTAGTCCTGGAGCTCTGCAGTTCTCATTTATTGGTAAACTTGGCCTTGGTTGGATGTTCTTATTGATCTTCTGGAGGAGGGACCTCTTGCAGTAATTCTCAAATGTCTTTGCCCCAGGTGGAAATGTACCACCCTTGCCAGGGTCCAGGCTAAGTAATCTGCTGAGGTTTGCTCTCTGTAGCTTTTGTTCCTTGAAAGCTTTCCATACAGCTTTAGAGGATGAGAATGAAAATGGTGGCCTCCCAATCTATGGCCATGGAGGAGCTGAGAGCTTGAGGCCCCACTCCTCAGTGCACCCTCATAGAAAAGCAGTCTATCGCTCCTATATCCCTGGTCCCTGGCTGCACTCTGTGCTCACCCAGCCTGTGACTGAACATTTCTATCTCTGGCATAGGACCCTCTTTGGAGTCTCCAAACCTAGGACATTCCTGTGGTGCTCTCTTGTGCTGCTCCTCCTGAGGGAAGAAGGGGAGTCTCCCTGGATCTATTGCTTGTTAGGTAGAAAAACAGTGGCCCAACTGCCACAGATCATGGTTTATGACAACCCTGAGCTGAGAGCCCACTCCTTGGCTCACTCTTTGCAGCTGGCTTCCCTGCTCCAATACCTGGGATCTCTGCCACACTTAGGCACTCTCAGTCTTTCTGTGACCTTGCGGGGCCTGAGACCACACCGTTCCAGTGAGTGTTCCACCCCCTGCTTAGCCACTGTACTGATATCCCTCACTGGAGAAGACTTCTAAAAGTTTTGATTTTGTGCTTCTCTGTTCTATCACTTGCAGTAGCTGGCTGATGGAGGCTCCCTCCCCCATGGGGTCTATCTTCCCACATATCATCTCAGATTCACTTCTGTGCATGTCCTACCTTCCAGAAAGTGGCCAGTTTTATGTTCATAGAATTGTTATTATTTTCTTTGATCTCTTATTGATTTTGTAGGTGTTCAGAATGATTTGATAACTATCTAGATGAATTCTGGGACCAGATGAAAATTAAGTTTCTTATTCTTCTACCATCTTGCTAGCCTACTGGTTTTTGTTTTGTTTTGTTTTGTTTTTTGTTTTGTTGTTGTTGTTTTAGATTCCACTTATGAGTAGAATCATATGGTATTTGTATTTTTCAGTCTGACTTATTTCACTTAGCATAATACCCTCTAGGCCCATCAGTGTTGTTGAAAATAGCACTACCTCACCCTTTTTATGGCTGCATAATATTTCATTATATACATATATTATATATCACATACATTTTTTTTTCTTTAACTATTTTCTATTGGTGGACACTAACATTCAAAAATCAGAATCAGACCTATAAATATAGAGAACAAACAGTTGATCTCCAGAGGGCAGATGGGAGGGAGGTTGGACAATTGGTGAAGGAGAGAGGGAGATTCAAGCTTCCAGTTATGGAATAAATAAATCTCAGGAAAAAAAGCACAGCATAAAGACCATAGTCATACTCTAATGGCAACATAACAAGACAGATGGTAGCTACACTTGTGGTGAATATATCATAATGTGTAAACTTGTTGAATCCCTAAGTTGTATGCCCAAAACTGTGTAACATTATGTAGGAACTATGCTCAAATAAAAAAATAATAATAATAAAAAATTGGACGAGTGCAGTCTAATACCAGATATAATTTATGAGAAGTATAATGGTTTGGGTATAGGAGAGCTATTATCAATTTTCTTATTGCAATAATAGGAATATACTGCTTTTACTTGAGTTTAACCCTGACCTAACAGGAGAGCATTAACAAATAAAGGCCCCATTTTGGTTTCCATTTTGGAATTAATCCTCTTCAAATTAGCTTCCACTCAATGATGTATAACAGAAATATAACCTTAGACATAATTTTTACTACAGAATGATTTATAACTGTTTACAACATTATTCATACTTGAGGCATAAATTTATTTTCTCTTATCTGATTGAGGTTGATGGTTTAATCATAATAACTTTAAGAGAAAATATATCTGTTTTGGCCTCAATATAATCATGGTAAACAATTATGTATTAAATTATCCATAAATACAGAATGATTGAAACAAATATAACAAAAATGAATCAGTGACAGCAAACAAATACACTTATTTGGCCATTAAAACCATCTTTGAAGACTGACTACAATACATTATTATTGTAATACATGATGATATACAAAATTATTTTATTAATGTTAAATATATTTGAATTCAAATGACAAATAATTTTTTCCCTTATTTTAAGCATTATGAAAAGTATAAAGGAACTTTATGTAATAGAGCTACCTTGTGTCAGGACAGAGAATTATCTTCAAAAATCAAAGGGTATGTGCTCTGCTTCATTGTCCAAGTCATCAATTTTATAGTGTGACTATTTAGTCAGCTTTACAGAGAAAGTAGTACAGGGGAATGGTTTAGAAATATGTTATTAAGTCTACTTAAGAAAAATATATTTTAGAGTACAGTACTAAAGCTAAAAGTTTTTTAATGCCTAATGGGAAACAAAGTGCACTAAAGACTAAGTGGAAAGAATGGATGTTAAATCTTGGCTATAGAGAAAAAATAGATGAGTAAATTAAAAAAAAAAAAATGAGGTCCAGTCAAATAAGCTATACTTATTTTGTACTCAGTCCTTCTCTGAAACTTTTCTGAGATAGTAAATAAGTCTATGACATGCTGCTTTTAAACATAGCAAAAAGATTTACTGTAATATTTAAGAAATGTGGCACTAATTGGAACTATTTCATAATATTGAGTATATACAAATATGAAAGTATAAACTTCTTACATACTGAAAATAAAAATATAAGCACGAAAATACATGAGAAGGGGGGAGGGGGTTGGGAGAAGGGGGATGGGGTTATGGACATTGGGGAGGGTATGTGCTATGGTGAATGCTATGAAGTGTGTAAACCAGGTGATTCACAGACCTGTACCCCTGGGGATAAAAATATATTATGTGTTTATAAAAAATTAAAAAAAATAAAGTGATGGAAACTTTATATAATAAATAAAGAAGAAAAGAAAAAAAAAGAGTGGAAAATTCCTATAATATATAAAAATGTAATATACACTAATGCAACACAACTTTTTCTAGAGATAGTTCAGAAAAGTATTTTAAATATATCATGTGGTTGATATTAAATTTTTAAGATTATGTTAAGAAAAACAATATTTTATTTTATTTAAGATTTATTTATTCATTTGAGAAAGAGCATGAACAGAGGGAAGGGGCAGAGGGAGAAGCAGACTCCTCACTGAGCAGATTGCCTGATGCAGAGCTCAATTCCAGGATCCCAGGATCATGACCTGAGCCAAAGGCAGGTGCTTAACTGACTAAGTCATCCAGGTGCCCTAATGCTTTCTTTTAAATAGCATAAAATGTAAATGATTTTATGAAAAGCCCTATTTTAACACACTAGTTTCTATATATTTACAAAAAATCTAAGAATACAAATTTACTTATACAATTAAAAAAATTTAATTTAAAATGTTCACACTGTTAGAGAAAAGTTCCAAAAGAATTATATATGTGCAAGTATTTATGTATGTAGACACATATTTATCCAGTCAGAAAATGTTTAAGAATTTTAATCAATATTTTATTGATCAAAATTAAATCAATAATTCAATTTTTTGTTCTTGCTTAGTTATTAAAGTCATAGAACATTCTAACATGTAATCAGTTTTCTTTCATCCTTTTGATCCAAAGATCATGGGTCACTCGTTTTTTATTCAATAGAATCTGGAGAGCTCAAGGAGACTTCATCAGCAAACTAAGGTTTTTATTTATAAATTCTGAATAAAGTTCTCTCTTAGAGAAATTTCTTGGCTCATAAATAAAAATATGTTCTCAAAACATGAAAAGTCACAACCTTAACATTTCTCTTATAGGTGTGGAGCAATTTTTAACCTCCTCTTTTTTTATTATCTTTAATTTAATTATGCATTTATTTTTCCTTAATGTGAATTCTTTTAGTTTAGTTTTGTTTCTATTTAACCACATTAGTTAATATATCTATAGGGAAAATCTTCCCTGAACCTTTCATTAATTTCAGAGTGCAAAATTCGTCTTTAGCTTCTTTAATCACATTGGATAAGTTATAAATTAATTGAATAAGCAATACATCATGCCATCTAATAAAAGCTTCCAAATTTCAGAAAAGATGAGAGTAGCAACTCTCAGATGTCTCATTATTCATGATCTAACAGAAAGCTTAGGGTATAAACCAGGAATACAGGTTGGCATAATTCTTCTCAGCCTTTTTTTTTTTTTAAGAAAAAAAAATTTTTTTTTTAGGTTTTATTTATTTATTTGACAGACATAGATCATAAGTAGGCAGAGAGGCAAATGGTGGGGGGGAGCAGGCTCCCCACGGAGCAGAGAGCCCCACTTGGGGCTCAATTCCAGGACTCTGGGATCATGACCTGAGCCAAAGGCAGAGGCTTTAACCCACTGAGCCACCCAGGCGCCCCTCTTCTCAGCCTTTTTAAAGAAGAATAGTCCTGTTTGCCAGGGATTTCAGAAAGTGTCAAAAATGATTGTGTTTCATTTAATCACACATTGTAGAAATCTAGAAATCAATATAATTAAAATTTTTTATCCAAGGATGAGGAGCTTTAAGGTAAGCTTAACATTTTAGAAAGGAGCATGAGTTTGTTAAGTATCTCTTTAACTCACCTAATTAAGCCCACTTTCATCTAACTGGTGCTTAGTATTCTCTGGACAAATGAGTTTTAAGTCAACGAGTTTGCTAAAGTCCTTCATATGTATATTTCAAGTTTCAATATGATAAAAAGAAATATTTTAGAATATACTCTGAGATATTTGTTGTGATGAGACAGACAGGCACAGCAGCTGTAAGTGCCCTGGTAGAATAAGTTAATTTTATATTGTATGATTAAAAGTAAATCACCTTGGTGGCTTGAATAGTCATATCTAATGCTCCGTTTCAGGGCAAGACATAGCTTTGGATGTGCCTGCATATATCTATACCTGGGTATCACTCCATTTAGAAAGCCATTTGTAATTAAGAAATCTTTTTGAGAACCATAAGAAAATCATCATTTCTCTAATATGCAAGCACATTCCAGGACATACAATATTGTTTAAGGTTTTATTAGCAATGTAATGTAGTAAAACTATTAAGAGCAATATTAAATACCATAAAGTATTAAAGGAACTTGAGATTATTTTAATGTATAAAAGACTTCATATAGGGTATATAAATTGAACTATAATTTCATAGATAAAAGGGATTTGGAAAAGTGAAGAAGATAACAGCATACTCTAATATAAATGGAAAAAGAGTTTGATATGTGAATAAAATAACATGGATAAAATTTTGAAAACTCCAATATCATCAAATCAAACCAAATGCATTATACTGGTGAATAGTAAATTCTAGTGGAAAGTGGTAGATTTGTAACTATATACTTCCCATATTTCCTTTTTCTAGTAATAAAACCCCATTCCTGGTGAGAGTTAGTACATTGTCTTTACATGATACAAGGAAGAATAAGTAATCCAGATCTAGCCAAATGTCCTAGTCCTCTGGGCAAAGTGATTTGTTCATAGAAAACTGAACACAAATGTGTCAATCAGACAGCCTCTATGATTTTTTATTCTGAGAAAGAATTGATGAGATTTCTGGAGATAGATATAGTCTTGGAAAAATCAATTTGCCACTTGGCTTGGCCTTATTTAGCAACTTTAATATTTCCATCTACATTTGTTTAAATCCAGACCTCTGCATGAAACAAAGAAATAAAATCAAGGAAAATGGAGTCCAGACGTTAGAGAAAAAGACATCATTTTAGCATTTGAATATCCTTGCCTGACTTTTCAGTTATATAAGACAAAAACATCTCCTTCTTCCTTTTGTTTTTTTTAATATGCAACTAAAATAAGTTTTAAACTTAGAATGGTTATAAATATAGGCAAAAATTTGGTCATGGAGGTGAGAAGGTGTTTAGCGTATTTAATCAGTATTAATAAGTCACTTTTTGAACATTTTCCAAGATAATAGTGTACATATTGTGTACATAATAGTGTACATATTGAGGATATGTCTTCCTGATATTCAGGAAGGTGCATGAGCAAGTGTCATCCTAGAATACAGAAAGTGGTCAATCAATATTTCTGGATTAATGAGGAATTGAATGGCTACGCTATAAAAAAAATGAAATACATCTTAATCCTCTTGTTCAGTGAAAGTATTTGTATGTCCTGTTTCTTCCCTTATTCTATCTGCTATGTACTTAGTTATTTCTATCCCAGTATAGAAATATATTTCTATCTTAATATAGAAATATAATTTGAGTGAAGAAATAATACATAACAAAGTCTATATATGAAAAGGGAAGTATCATCTTAGTGTTTGTGTTGGACACAACAACAACAACAAAACAATAGACCTAATAGAATAAAAAGATCATCCGTTCTCTAAAATTGTAATAAGGGAGAGGAAAAACAAAACAAAACAAAACAAAACACCAGTACTGTTTGGTTGATAGTCTGATCTATATCTGAGTGTTTAATTATCAGAACAATGAATAAACTTTTATTTTGTAGAAAGCAGAAAGTTAAATGTAGGGCAGTTAATGACATCGTGAAATGAACAGAATGTTAGCATCATCAAAGCAATGTTTTAAGAAAATCAACCTTGCAGCTCTGCCAGAGAATGAAGTGTGTGTGTGTGTGCATGTGTGAGTGTATGTGCACACGTGTGCACACACATGCACACTCCTCTGTGTGTGTGTGGATGTGTACATGCTCAAATATTGAACAGGTACTTTCTAGGTTTAGGAGAGAGTAACTTAAATATATTTTATGGTTAGCACTTCTCTGTGTGTTTAGTCTAAATTCAAGAGTTATGTGTTTTTCTTTCTTCTAATCCTTCTGATGCATATCAAATAAGTGTGTAATCAACAAAGCTGATAGATCTGCCCATAAAAGTCTTGAAAAATCTGTAGATTAGAAGATAAGCTGGTCAGGCTTATCTGCCACCAATGCAAAGGGCCTTACAAGGCATAAGCAAGGAGTCTAATAGATTCCTACCTGGAAGGATCTGCTTCCAGACTCATTCAGATTGTTCACAGAATTCAGGTTTTTTTGCTTGTAGGAGTGAAGTTCTGGTTTCCTTTCTTGTTCTCAAACTAGAGACCACTCTCAGATTTTATAGGCCTACTGCATTCCTGGTCACATGGTCACCTTCATCTTTCAGCCAGCACTGGTGGATTGAATCCTCCTTGTGCTTCAAATCTCTCTGACTTCTTCTGCCACCAGCCTGAGAAAACTTTCCCCTTTGTAAGGATGAGATTATGCGCACACAGACAATGTCTTTACCTAGTCACCAAATTAGTAACCTTAACTACATCTGCAATATAAAATATATTTCATATATATTTTGCCCTTTTGCCATAAATATTGAATAATCACTGATGTTATGCCAGAGGCAAAGGTTACAAAGCCATCTTTTTTTTTTTTTAATTATGGTAAGATCTACACTTTCAACAAATATTTAAGCCCATAATACAGTATGGTTAACTCTACAGTGTGTACAGCAGATCTCTAGGACTTAATCATTTTGCAAAACTGAAGTTTTATTCCTGTTAAGCAACAAATTTCCATTTTCCCTGAAAACCATCATTCTACTCCTATTTCTTTGGGTCTATTTCAGGTACCTCATATAAGTAGATTCATGTAGTTTTTGTCCTTCAGTGACCAGGTTATTTCACTTAGCATAAGGTCTTCTGAATTCATCCATGTGGCCACATAACGACAAGATTGAGTTATTTTTAATAGCTGAATAATATTCCATTGAATATATGTGCCGCATTGTCTGTATCCATTCATTCATGTGTTGTTTCTATACCTTGGTTACTGTCAATAATAGTACAGTGAACATGGGCATGCAGATAACTCTTCGAGGTCCTGATTTCAATTTTTTGGGAATATACCCAGAGATGGGATTGCTGGATTACAAGGTAATTCTATTTTTAATTTTTGAGGCACCTCCATATTATTTTCCATTGTGGACACAGCACTTTACATTCCCACCAACAGTGTACAAAGATTCCAGTTTTTCATATCCTCACAAACACGTGGTGTTTTGTTTTGTTTTGTTTTTAGTAAAATAGCCATCTTAACAAGTGTAAGGTGATGTCTCATTGTGATTTTGATTTGTATTTCCCTGATGACTAGTGAAATTGATCATCTCTTTATGTACCTGTTGGCCATTACCATGTCTTGTTTTGTTATAATGTTTATTCAAATTCTTTGTCCACTTTTTAATTGTTTCTTTGTTCTTTTTTTAAGATTTATTTTATTTACTTGAGAGAGATAGAGAAAGTGAGCATGTGGTGGGGAGGGGCAGAGAGAGAAGGAGATTCTCCACTGAACAGGGAGCCCAATATGGGGCTTGATACCTCGACCCTGAGATCATGAATTGAGTTGAAGGCAGACACTTAACTGACTGAGCCACACAGGTGACTTGGGTTTCTCTGCTCTTGAGTGTAGGTGTTCCTTATATGTTTTGGAGATTGAATTCTTATCAAATACGTCATTTGCAAATATTTTCTCCCATTCCTGGGTTATCTTAAAATCTGTTGTTTCCTTTGCTGTACAGAAGGCTTTTAGCTTGATGTAATCCTACTTGTCTGTTTTTGCTTTCATTATTAGTGCTTTTGCTGTCATATTCAAGAAATCATCTCCAAGACCAATGTTATAAAGACTTTCCCCATGTTTGCTTCTAAGAGTTTTAGAGTTTCATAAACTGCATTTAAGTCTTTAATCCATTTTGACTTGATTTTTGTGTTGTCTATGATAAAGGTCCAGGTTCATTCTTTCACATGTGAATATCCAGTTTTCCCAAAACTATTTTTTACATATTTTATTTATCCATTTAAGAGAGAGAGAGTGAGAGAGAGCATGAGAGAGAAGGCCAGAGGGAGAAGCAGACTCCCCACAGAGCTGGAAGCCCAATAGGAGACTTGATCCCACGACTCCAGGATCATGACCTGAACTAAAGGCAATCGATTAACCAACTGAGCCACTCAGATGCCCCCAAAACTATTTGTTAAAGAGACTATATTTTCCTCATTATATAGCTTTGACACCTTATCAAAAATCATTAATATATATATGTACATATATATGTATAAATTTATATATGCATTTATATATATATATACATATATATGTGTATATATATATACAATTTCTGGACTCTCTTTTTCATAGACTATGTGTGTGTCTTAGTATGGTATGCCAGTAGTATACTATTTCATACTATTTTGATTACTGTTGCTTTGTAACATGTTTTGAAGTCAGGAAGTATGAGTCGTTAAGCTTTTTCTTTTTTTTTTTTATGTTTTCTTTTTCTGTTTTTGTTTGTGCTTTTTTAAAGCTATTCTAAGCACTTTGTGATTCCATATGAATTTTAGGATTGTTTACTCTATTTATCTATAAATGCCACTGGGATTTTGATGGGCATAGCTCTGAACAAGGTCCATCTTAACATTCTGCCTGATACAAGGACAATGCATTTTCAGACAAGTTCTGATGTTCAAATTAATTTAATAGCAGAACTGCTTGTTAGCAGTTAGTTAGAAAAATATATTTCTTTAAGAGATTTTTTAAATCAGTTTTCTGTTTCACTCCACAGGTTAAATTGTCTTCATTTTCTTAAAGAACTGCATATATATTAGAAAGATTTCCATTCATTGGTTTTCATATTTTATAAAAAATGTGTTAGATGATAAGTGACAACTTTAAAAGCATAAAAATATCCTTATGATGATGACCAAGAAGCTACTAAAGCATAAAACCATCAATAGGCATAATTGTTAGTCCTTAAGGAAATAGCTGAACAAATTTAAACTGATGTTATAAAGAATATACAAAAATCTTATGATCCATGCTCCCTCAAAATTTGTCTATAAGATATGAATAAGGTATTTTTTGTAGTCCTCACTTAACCCTGAATAATTGGTAATTTTAAAAATTTACAGTTATTTAGTAGGATTATAAATAATTATTTTCAGTAGCTATAGAGAGGTTCAATTATTGCAAGTTAAACAGATCAGAGAATTTTCGAGGAGAACTACAAATATTAATATTTCATTGGAAATGACACCTGTCATCAAATTGATAAAACTATTATTTTTCAACAAAATTACTATTACCATGAGCTATTTATAAATGTTTACTTTTTAAACTTTTTGGATGAAAGTGTTAATTCAAAGATATTTTACAAGAAATAAGATTTAACTATTATGGAAGATAAGTTTAACAGTGGATATATATTGTTTGAAGATATATATGTGAACAATAATTATAATTTTTAAGTAACATAAATTATTCATATAGTCCATTGAGTATTTTTATGCACTCAAAAAATTAAATGAGTTATGCAATAAGTAAATTAACCATATTAATCAGAATGCAAATGACACCATTAAACAACACTTGCATAGTGATCACAGTTGCAAGTCCCCAAGTTCAAATTTTGCATTGCTAGTAAAAATTAGGAGGAAGTGGGGAAAAAAATGCAGATCTACACGTTGATTAATCCTTAAACATATGTTACTTGTTTGTAAAATTAGTACATATGGGTCATATTTGTCAGGAATAAGTCTCATCCTCAATTTTTTATTCTTTCTTTCTTGCTTTTTTTTTTTTTTTCCACTGCTTCACAAGACAAGTCTAAAGATATGGATTTACAAATGATGCCTGTTTCCAAAAAAAAGTGTAAAATACCAGATAAAGAAGACCTGAAATGATATTGAATGTATGTTAACAATATTAAATATTACTAAACTAGAGGTATTAGTTGCAATATACTAATTTGTTCGCTTATTTTAAGACTTATCCTAATTGGTGTGTCTTAGTATGCAAATGAATGCATATTTACACACACACACACACACACACACACACACATATATATATGTATGTATTGAAAGATTTGCATACACATATATTTATGAGTTAGAGTGAAGGGAAGTATAGCCCTCTGAAAGATTGTAGATAATGAATTTCTAACTGGCAGTTTATAGTGAATACAATTGAATATTATGGAGTTCATTTCTTTTTTTTTTTTTTTTAAGATTTTATTTATTTAATTTAGAGACAGAGAATGTGAACTGGGGGAAGGATGGAGGGAAAGGGAGAGAGAGAATCTCAACCAGATTCAGCAGAACCACAGATGGGGCTCGATCCCACAACCCTGAGAGCATGACCTGAGCCAAATCAAGAGCTGGACGCTCAGCCGACTGAGGCACCAAGGAGCCCCTGGAATATTCATTTCGGTGTTAAATCAGTTCATTTGTAAAATTTTTATAGGCTGTTTCAAAAATTTATTAGTAAAAACTTACATTTATCCAGCAAAGTAAGGGATGGTAAACAACTAATTTTGACTTTTACTTTACCAAATAATGCTTGTATTATCAAAATATTCCATTTTTCAATAAATAATATTCAAAAAATCTTATATAAATTTATTCATATTTGAATATGGTGGAAGCATCATTATGTTAATCCTTAACGACTGAATTATTTGGGAGATTTGACAGCTTTGCTTCTAGTTGGATATTTACATGTGAATTATCAGGAAATTATAGACCAGTCAAAAATCGTCCACTATTGGGAAGGTAGAATGCTTGAACTATCAGGTAAATTCAGTTTATATAAAGAATGAACCAAAATATCAGTCTAAATATAGAGCCACTGTAGTTCCTGAATTATATCCCTTGCCTGTCTTCCATTAGCAATTTAATAGAATAATTGGCTAGATTTAGAGCTATTAAAGCACAACCTTAAAGAAATAATTCTAATTCTTGATAGCATAGCAGACACATCCACTAGTAATAAAAGTGGAAAGATCTATTATTGAATCATATGACAGAATATAGTGAATTATGGAGAAATTATAACAAAGGTGGTCTAAAATTCTCAATGGAAATAAGCATTTGCATACCTTAAGAAGATCTAAGGAAATGTATTTTAAAATTTTCAGCAAATAATATTGAAAATAAAAAATGAGAGAAAATTTGAAACAAATTTGGACTGTTTACTCTATTGTACATATTTAGTTAATTATGAAAATATCTGCTGTCATAATATATCACCACCACCAAGAACCCCAATGTGATTTGGTTATAACAATCTGAGTGTTTTATAAATGGCTATATATTTTAGCATTTCAAAAACAGTTTGAATATATTCACTTAATAATTATGTGCTTAATTACTTCAAAGTATGAGCTCTCTCACTATTGGCTCTGCTTCTTAATTCAGTGACATGAGCTATGGGTTCAAAGTCACTGCTACAACTCTTTCTGATCATCCTGCTGTCAAATGATCAGACAAAAATAACAATGACTGAGCTGATAAGTCGAATCAGTTTTTATTGGTTCAATTAACAGTGCACATGCTCCCCATTTATTCTTATACAAGATATAGGAAATAATTTTTTTTATTTAATAAATTTTATTTTATTTTATTTTATTTATTTATTTTTTAAAACATATATTTTTTATCCCCAGGGGTACAGGTCTGTGAATCGCCAGGTTTACACACTTCACAGCACTCACCATAGCACATACCCTCCCCAATGTCCATAACCCCACCCCCCTCTCCCAAGCCCCCTCCCCCCATCAACCCTCAGTTTGTTTTGTGAGATTAAGAGTCACTTATGGTTTGTCTCCCTCCCAATCCCATCTTGTTTCATTTACTCTTCTCCTACCCCCTTAACCCCCCATGTTGCATCTCCTCTTCCTCATATCAGGGAGATCATATGATAATTGTCTTTCTCCGATTGACTTACTTCGCTAAGCATGATACCCTCTAGTTCCATCCAGGACGTCGCAAATGGCAAGATTTCATTTCTTTTGATGGCTGCATAGTATTCCATTCTGTATATATACCACTTCTTCTTTATCCATTCGTCTGTTGATGGACTTCTAGGTTCTTTCCATAGTTTGGTTATTGTAGACATTGCTGCTATAAACATTCGGGTGCATGTGCCCCTTCGGATCACTACGTTTGTATCTTTAGGGTAAATACCCAGCAGTGCAATTGCTGGGTCATAGGGTAGTTCTATTTTCAACATTTTGAGGAACCTCCATGCTGTTTTCCGTAGTTGCACCAGCTTGCATTCCCACCAACAGTGTAGGAGGGTTCCCCTTTCTCCGCATCCTCGCCAGCATCTGTCATTTCCTGACTTGTTAATTTTAGCCATTCTGACTAGTGTGAGGTGATATCTCATTGTGATTTTGATTTGTATTTCCCTGATGCTGAGTGATATGGAGCACATTTTCATGTGTCTGTTGGCCATCTGGATGTCTTCTTTGCAGAAATGTCTATTCATGTCCTCTGCCCATTTCTTGATTGGATTATTTGTTCTTTGGGTGTTGAGTTTGCTAAGTTCTTTAAAGATTTTGGACATTAGCCCTTTATCTGATATGTAGTTTGAAAATATCTTCTCCCATTCTGTCAGTTGTCTTGTGGTTTTGTGAACTGTTTCCTTTGCTGTGCAAAAGCTTTTGATCTTGATAAAATCCCAATAGTTCATTTTTGCCCTTGCTTCCCTTGTCTTTGGCGATGTTCCTAGGAAGATGTTGCTGCGGCTGAGGTCGAAGAGGTTGCTGCCTGTGTTCTCAAGGATTTTGATGGATTCCTTTCTCACATTGAGGTCCTTCATCCATTTTGAGTCTATTTTCATGTGTGGTGTAAGGAAATGGTCCACTTTCATTTTTCTGCATGTGGCTGTCCAATTTTCCCAACACCATTTATTGAAGAGGCTGTCTTTTTTCCATTGGACATTCTTTCCTCCTTTGTCAAAGATTAGTTGACCATAGAGTTGAGGGTCTATTTCTGGGCTCTCTATTCTGTTCCATTGATCTATGTGTCTGTTTTTGTGCCAGTACCATGCTGTCTTGATGATGACAGCTTTGTAATAGAGCTTGAAGTCCGGGATTGTGATGCCACCAACTTTGGCTTTCTTTTTCAATATTCTTTTGGCTATTCGAGGTCTTTTCTGGTTCCATATAAATTTTAGGATTATTTGTTCCATTTCTTTGATAAAAAATGGATGGTACTTTGATAGGAATTGCATTAAATGTGTAGATTGATTTAGGTAACATAGACATTTTCACAATATTTATTCTTCCAATCCAGGAACATGGAACATTTTTCCATTTCTTTGTGTCTTCCTCAATTTCTTTCATGAGTACTTTAGAGTTTTCTGAGTATAGATTCTTAGCCTCTTTGGTTAGGTTTATTCCTAGGTATCTTATAGTTTTGGGTGCAATTGTAAATGGGATGGACTCCTTAATTTCTCTTTCTTCTGTCTTGTTGTTGGTGTAGAGAAATGCGACTGATTTCTGTGCATTGATTTTATATCCTGACACTTTACTGAATTCCTGTACAAGTTCTAGCATTTTGGAGTGGAGTCTTTTGGGTTTTCCAGATATAGTATCATATCATCTGCGAAGAGTGATAGTTTGACTTCTTCTCTGCCGATTTGGATGCCTTTAATTTCTTTTTGTTGTCTGATTGCTGAGGCTAGGACTTCTAGTACTATGTTGAATAGCAGTGGTGATAATGAACATCCCTGCCGTGTTCCTGACCTTAGTGGAAAAGCTTTCAGTTTTTCTCCATTGAGAATGATATTTGCGGTGGGTTTTTCATAGATGGCTTTGATAATATTGAGGTATGTGCCCTCTATCCCTACACTTTGAAGAGTTTTGATCAGGAAGGTGTGCTGTACTTTGTCAAATGCTTTTTCAGCATCTATTGAGAGTATCATATGGTTCCTGTTCTTTCTTTTATTAATGTGTTTTATCACATTGATTGATTTGGGGATATTGAACCAAGCTTGCAGCCCTGGAATAAATCCCACTTGGTCG